>NC_080839.1:48699939-49324939 GCF_030435755.1 Ochotona princeps | reverse complement strand
AAATATGCTGATTGGTTTTTTCCTCTGTTTTCAAAGCCTTACTGCTTTGTTAGGCTGCTTGACAAGAGGCAGTTTTTTGCTGCAGGCAAAAACATCATTGGACTGTGCACTAATCAGCCCACTCCACCCCCAACATTTTGCCCATTCCTGGCTGATTGTATAAACAATACGGTATTGTCTTTTTGATTAAGTGAAAGTGATTCCTTACAGGTGCTTTTCAGCCATCTCAACCATTTCCTAAATAGGATTTACTTTGTCCAGGCCCAAAGGAGACTGCTCAGGCAAGACCACCCTAAAAGAGTGTTTAAAGGTAAGAAATGGAGTCTTCTGCAGTTTGGCAAGCAAGAAGAGTTGCACTATCCAATTAGGCCAAGAGGAGACTCAGGGGGAGGCAAGGAGAGAGGCCGTGCTTGCTGAGCTTGTTCAACTTGATGACATTATACTTCCCATGATAAAGTCGGAGTAATAACCTTTATCTTTTTATATTTAATTTAATGCCCTTGGAATCTGGAGAAGCCAGCAGGGCCTCATTTATCGTATTGCAAACATCAGCTCTTCGGGTACCATTTTTTTGTACTAACTAAAAGAGAGACATGAAATTAAAAATAGGTCAAAATTAGCTTCATTGCAGTTTTGTTGATTTAAGTGGGGCAGTGGGGAGGCAGGCAAAACATTACTTTCTTTTAAGTGATATTATGGAGAAAATAATCTTTTAATGACCAAAAAGAGATTAGAGCACCATGAGACCAATAAAGATTCTGTTTTATGCAATGAGTTCTTTCTAAAGAGAAATGTAATTATGAAAACTATTTTAAGTTATCTACAAGTGCTTTTTGCTGGAAGAAAGTAAGGAAACGCTGCTTGAAATATTTTTCATCTATCTCTGTGCAAGAACAAGATAAAAGAAGTGAATGTGTGTTTACCAAACCATTCATTCAGAAGATGATGAATTTAAGTCCTAGGAGAAATTTTTCTAAAAAAGAAAAATTTTTTTTCTCTAAAGCACAACTGAACAGGACCTTGTGTCATGGCACAGCAGGTTAGGTCACCATTTTAACATTGCATTTCAGAATGCTAGTTTGAGTTCCAGCTTCTCTCTTCCAATCCAGCTCCCTGCTGATGTGCCTGAGAGGGCAGCAGAAGATGGCCCTGAACACTTGGGCTCCTACGCACACCTGGGAGACCCAAGTGGAGTCCCAGCTCCCTGGCTTTAGCCTAGTTCAACACCAGCCATTTAGGGAGTGAATATACAGATGAAAGAGCGCCCCCCCCCACCACCACCACCACCGTGTGATTGCCTTTCAAATTACTAAGGGCCTGGTGTGATTGCTCAGTGGCTAAATCCTAAGCTTGTATACACTGGGATCCCAAATGGGTGCTGGTTCATGTCCCAGCTTTACTTCCCATCCAGTTTCCTGTTTGTGACCCGGGCAAGCAGTGGAGGATGGCCCAAAGCCTTGGGGCCCTGCACCCGCATGCGAGACCCAAAAGAATCCACTGGCTCCTGGCTTCAGATTGGCTCATTTCTGACCATTATGGTCAGTTGGGGAGTTACTCAGTAAATAGAAGATATCTCTCTTTCTCTCTCTCTCTCTCTCTCTCTCTCTCTATATATATATATATATGTATATATATATATATATATATATCTTTGTAAATCTACCTTTCAAATAAAAACAACTAATCCAATAGACTAACTAAATCTTAAAACAAAGGCAGTGAAGAAAAATGATAGTACTTTTAAAAGTATGCTTGGAGGGCCATGGCTTATGGATGAGATTTGATAATGAATATAGACTCCAAGACTTTACAACTCTTCCCAGGAATATTTTTTTTTCTGGGAAAAAAACATACTAGCCAAAAACAATGCCTTCTCTTTAGATGTCTCTAGAAGGCCTATGTTGTAATTATGAATTGATTAATGAATGTAAATTCTAGGATTTTGGTGCCTCTGTGGTGTGATTTGGATGTGGTTGGAGTGAGTTCCCTGAAGGTTTGTGTGCTTGATGCTTGGTCCTCAAATGGCAATGTTGAGGAGGTGGCCACGCCTTCCACAGGTGGCACCTAGTGGAAGGGGATGAACCATGGATGCCCAGCCCACCAATGGGATGAATGCTGGTCTTTCTGAAGTCATCACTTCTGAGAGATTCTGTTATCCTACAAAGAACAAGCCTGGTCCCTCCCTGGCAGCGTTATTGTGTGAACTGTCTCCATCACCAGCACTGGCTCCATTGATGCTGGTTGCCATGCTGTGGTATCTACAGCCAACTAGCCAGAAGACCCTCACTAGAGCCAAGCAGATGCTGGCTCTGTGGTATCAGACCTGCTGGACTGTGAGCTAAATAGCCCACTTTTTTGTATGAAATTCCCAGCATGGGATATTTTGTTACAGTGACCCAGAATGGACTGAGATACCATGGCTGTGCGACTGCAGTGAAACAAGTTATAGAAACACAGGTTGAAGTTCTAGGGGCAGCTTTTCTCCCTCCTCTGTCTTGCTAGAGCTGCTGTTGAATTTTACCCAACAATTGAAACCCATCATGTTCTCCCATTAAACCATAACAGAGGGCCTCCAGAAAATACTTTCTCTTTGTTTTTGCCACAAGCCTCTCACCATTGCCCTCCAGAAAATAAATAAATAAATAAATAAAATAAGAATTTCAGATAAGAATCAGAGTGAGCAGAAATAACCTCCTGATGGGAAAGGTTCCCATTGGAGATTATACAGCACACTTAAACTTACATGCATACACATTTAAGATGATCTGATGGCTTTGCTGTGCACTTGCTATCACAATGGTTGTTGAACCATTTGGAGAGTGACCCAGCAGATGGAAGAGCGCGCTCTCTCTCTCTCTTTTACTCTGTGACTCTGCCTTTCAATAAACAAATAAATATTATTCTAAATAAATATTTAGAAAAGGAAAATGTCAACAAAGCCACTTGTGGTAACTGAACCTCTAGCATACAGCACCTGTATCATTCTGCAATTATCATTACTGTGTCCAGGGTGGCTCCACACAAAGGAGTCCTCGTGATTGCCTCCATCTGTCTACTAGAGTCGTCCCACTTGAGTGTTCACATATCAGTTATACATATTCCTTACTATTAATTACTTTCCTAATCCAGTGTCCTTCTTCAGACATTAAAAACAACTTTGTATGTAAGTGATAGTATTTATAAATATGATTTGTGGAGACCAAAGGAAAATGTAGGAGAATTCTTAGAGAAAAGGGGGAGAGGGGATGTCAGGGTTGCTATTGTGGACCACTGTTACCCCATGGCCTATGTGCTGTAGAGATGCCTCTTTATGCATTTCCATGCTGACCCTCTGAAGAAGTTACACACACACAACATGTGACTTAACAGACTTCAAAGTCAGACAGGCTAGAAATTCTGTCTTGGCTTTGGGTGCTTGGCTTTTGGACTGCCTATTTATTGTCTGGTAGATTGCCTTCCCTCAATTACAAACAAAAAGGTCATTTGTGACACTCCTCCCATCAGGTTACAAATGCTTTCTTTCTCCTCATCACCCTTAATGTAGCAAATCTCATGACAGATCACTTGCCTTGTCTCCAGAGTTCAGATCTCCAAGAAAGATTATACCTTCTGAACTATCCTGGCTGCTTCATTTCCCATCCAGCTATTTACTAATGTGCTTAGGAAAGCCATAGAAGACGGCCCAAGTGCTTGGGTATGTTATGTTGTAAAGTGACATAAGAGAACGAAAATGGAAAATGGAAAAACAAACATGGGACCCAGCATTGTGATGCCATGGGTTGAGCTGCCTTCTGTATTTTTTGAAGATTTATTTGTTCCTTTTATTTGAAAGGCAGATTTACAGAGAGATAGAGAGAGAGGTCTTCCATCTACTAAGTCACTTCTCAAATGGCCAGAATGGCCGAATATGAGCCAAATCCAAAGCCAAGAGTCAGGAGCTTCTTCCAACTCTCTCACATGGCTACAGGATCCCAAGGCTTTGGGCCAATCTCCATTGCTTTCCCAGGACACAAACATGGAGCTGGAGGGAAAGTGCAGCAGCCAGAACTTGAAGTGGCATCCATATGGGATGCTAGGCCACAGGATTAGCCTGTTTAACCACCATGCCAGCACCTTAAATTGTCATTTGTGGTGCCAGAATCCCATATTAGAGTGTCAGTTCAAGTCCCAGTTAGTGGAGTTTCAATCTAGCTCTCTGATAATGTGCCTGAGGGGGAAGCAGATGAAAATCCAAGTACCTGGACCCTTGTTACCCTTCATGTAGAAAATCTGCATGGAGCTCTTAGCTTCTGGTTTTAGCCTGGCCAGTCCTGGCTCTTAGAGCCATTTGGGGAGTGAACAGTGGATGGAAGACCTCTTTATCTTCTCTCTCTCCTTTGTCTGGCTGCCACTCTTTCAGATAGATAAATCTTTAAAAAAAAAAAGAGCAAATATGTATTATTATTGAAATAGCTAGGATCTGAATTGCTTATGGTCTCTGGCCCACACTTTGAGAACTGCTGCTACAGAACACAATCAATGAAATAGTAACATAAGAAACAACCAAGATTTGCTTGCGTTAAATTTTTATTGGTTTCAATGAGCCTTTATTTGTTTTTTTTTTTAAATGTACCTTTTAAACATTTCCCCAAAATTTATAGGAGCATGAAAGTTATGCTTGACAGAAATGTTTAGATCTGTCCAGTGTCTACGATTAGCTATTAGTGGACATAAATCAGTATTACGTTTTTGGTGATAGAATTTTTTAATGTATTATTGAACACATGATCTTTTTAGTTGGGGCATATAGGAAGACTTGGATTTTTTTTTTTTTTTTACTTTTCCAATCTGTAATAGTAAAGCTCGTTTTATTAAATCATTATTTTTATTTGTATGTATTGCTTGTTATATCATCTTCACACTGTTCAATAATGAGAATAGAACAGATTGATTTTTCTTTTTCTTGCCATGATGTGGTTTATAATGAAAGGTGGATGGCTTGCCTAATTTACAGAGTGGCATTGGATTCAGAATGAGTTAGTTCAAAAGAATGGCGTTTTTATTTCTATTTTATTTTTCTTTATTTGGGTAATAGCAACAACGCTTGTGAACTGCTTTTAAAGCCTTACCATTTCTGTAAGGATACTCTAAGGATATCAGCTCTGCTTTCAGTGTGATGGAATCTTCATTACAGTGTGATTTTGCTCATTTGTGTAATTACTTCAGTTTTCTATTTCTATTTCCATGAAGAACAATCTGAAACTTTCAAGCATTTCAATAGGAAAGAATGGAAGCTGCCAATATCTATCTTGCCCAAGTGTGGCAGCAGTGTTAGGTTTAAGATATTTTGAAATGGCAGAGTAATATGCAAAGTGTGTTTTTTTTTTGTTTTTGCTTCCGAGACACATCCCCAATCTCTTAAATTTTCCACACGCTGGTGGTAAAATATGTAAAGTCAAAAATGTCAACTGCGACCTCCAGTCAGCATATGCCTTTCTGGGCCCTATGACTCCCTTTCCCAGCATATCATCATACTTTGCACAGAAGATCATGTTATGTTTTTACCAATAAATAAATTAATAACTTGTCTACATATTTCTCTGCCACTGCTATTGGCCCTTACATCTTCACCCTCCAAATTTTTTTTTAAAGATTTATTTATTTCTATTGTAAAGTCAGATATACAGAGAGGAGGAGAGACAGAGAGGAAGAGCTTCCGTCCGATGATTCAGTCTCCAAGTGAGCCGCAACGGCCAGTGCTGCGCCGATCCGAAGCTGGGGACCAGGTCCTCTCCCAGGTCTCCCACGGGGGTGCAGGGTCCCAAAGGTTTGGGCCGTCCTCGACTGCTTTCCCAGGCCACAAGCAGGGAGCTAGATGGGAAATGGAGCTGCCGGGATTAGAACCAGCACCCATATGGGATCCCGGGGCATTCAAGGCGAGGACTTTAGCTGCTAGGCCACGCCGCCGGGCCCCACCCTCCAAATTTTTAGACATTAACTATTGTAGGCTTTCAAGATGGGAGAGGAATTTTAAAGATAATCTACTCCACCTCCACCTCCAGCTCTTGTAGAAACTACTTACAGTATCTCGATGAGCAGTTGTTGCAAATACTTCCAATGATAGAAGCCTGAAGGAAACCCTTGTGATCTTAGACAGTTCCAATTACTGGAAAGTTTATGCTCAGTTGGAGTTGAGACATGGTGGCCCTTCAGATGGTGGAAGATATCTCCCTCCTGCATCTGCACCAGGTTTCCCTTCTCCAGACTCAACTCTGTTTTTCATCTAAACGAGTTTTCAGCCCCTAGACTATCCTAGTTCCCACTCCCGCTGCCCTGTGTCTGTTTCAGGGCCCATTGTATAAGTGTAATGTCCCGAATGACACTTAGTCTTTCTGGTGACCTGTATTATGGGTGGGGCCATCATTACCCTGGTTGCCATATTCTGCTGTGCAGCTGAAGATCTTCTGCCTTGCCAGGCAATTCCACCACGTGAAGCTACAGTGTGTTTACTATTAATAAAATCTGTAGCTCAGTCATCTCAACTGCTGTTACACTGTATCTTCATCATGCATTCGTGCATATATGCATCTTGAAAACTCAGTTCATTAAAACTTGAAGGGTGGTTTTTGTTTGTTTGTTTTGAGATTTATTTAGTTAGTTGAAAGGTAGAATTACAGAGTAAGAGAGGGTGAGAGACAGAACTCTTCCCTCTGCTACTTCATTCCCCTAAATGGCCACAGTGGTTAGGGGTGGTCCAGGCCAAAGCAAGGAGCCCAGAATCTCATTTGGTCTTCATTGTAGTTGTTAGGGACCCAAACATTTGAATCATCTGCTGCTACCTTCCCAGGCATATTGACAGAGACCTGGATTGGAAGTAGAGTAGCCAGTACTTGAACTGCATGCCAGCATGGCAGGTGGCAGCTTAACGTACTGCCCACAACACCAGCACTGGGAAGGTGTATTTTCCTGTAGTTTTGGGCATGGAATGTAACTTTTCAATTTGATATACATTTAAATCTATAGAAATGCGGCTGGTGCTAAGGCACAGTTGGTAAAATTTCTGTGTCAACGTCCCATGTAGGTGCTCATATTAGTCCCAACTGCTCTGCTTCTCATTCAGCTCCCTATTAATGTACCTGGGAAAGCAGTGGAGGATGGCCGAAGTGCTTGGATCCCTGCACCCACATGGGAGACCGAGAGGAAGCTTTGGGCTTCTGGCTTAGCTCCAGCCATTGTGGTCATTTGGAGAGTGAACTAATGGATGGAAGTTCTCTCTCTTTCTTTCTCACTCTCCCTTGCTGTAGCTGACTTTCAAATAAGTAAAATAAATCTTAAAAAAAAATAATCTACAGAGATATTCTAATAATAGTTCAAAGCATTCCCACATATTATTTACTTTGTATCTCCGGGTATAAATTTAGATTGTTATAGATTATATACAGATCTTTATATTTATAGATTAGTTTTTCTGGACAATTTGACAGCAAATCACAATCATCAAACATCTTTAAATATTTAAAGCTGGGACCCAGCGCGGTAGCCTGGCAGCTAAAGTCCTCACCTTGAACGCACCAGGATCCCATATGGGTGCCGGTTCTATTCCTGGCAGCCCTGCTTCCCATCCAGCTCCCCACTTGTGGCTTGAAAAAGCAGTTGAGGATGGCCCAAAGCCTTGGGACTCTGCACCCATGTGGGAGACCTGAAAGAGGCTCCGGGCTCCTGGCTTCGGATCAACTCAGCTCCAGCCATTACAGCCACTAGGAAAGGATCTTCTCTGTCTCTCCTCCTCTCTTCATACATGCCTTTCCAATAAAAATAAGTAAATCTTTAAAAAATAGATTTAAGTCTGGATTTACTGTGTTTTGTTATCGTTTTCTGGGTGAGGAGAGGTCCTGGATGCATGATTCATGATCATGCATTCCAATCAGATGTCTGCTGAATGTCTGCAGAGAAGCAATGTTCTTGACATGCAGACGTTGGGTTGTAGCTCTGGACATCCCCAAGCCTATGTTCATAGCCTCCACATGTTTGATCCACACACATTCAACTACCATCTTCAAGCAAAAATGAGAATAAATCAATAAATCAATTCATGTTTGAGTTTTTCTGCTTCTGTATAATCATGTCCAGCATTTTAACTCTGGACATTTCAGCATTGACACTAATCAGAGGGAAATCACTTTCTTAAAGTTTTTTTTATATGCTTCCACTCAGTTTAAATAGATTTAAATTTAAATCTATTCAATTTAAATAGATTTATTTATTTTTATTGGAAAGGCAGATTTTACAGAGAGGAGAGACAGAAAGATTTTCCATCTACTGAATCGCTGTCCAAATGGCCACAACACCTGAAGCTAAGCCATCCCAAACCAGCAGCGAGGAGCTTCTGAGTTTCCCATATGGGTGCAGGGTCCCAAGGCTTTGGGCCACCCTCTACTGCTTTCCCAGGCCATAAGCAGGGAGCTGGATGGGAAGTGGAGCAGCTGGGACATGCACCAGTGCCCACGTGGGATACTGTCACTTGCAGGCAGGGGATTAGCCGATTGAGCCATCATGCAGGCTGCTCAGGTTCGTTTTCATAAGGTCTGTATTTAGCAAGTCATTCTTCTTCTTCCTGTAACTGTAGCAGAACCATTAAATTGATCTAAGCCTGACCATGTCATGTCACTTAGGACCCATGCGTCTGCACCCATGAGGTTCTGCTTGCCGACACCATCTTACTGTTTATCTTTAAACATTCTGCAGCGTACCTTCTTAGTCACAAAGATTTTCATTTGTTTGCCTTCTGCATAGCTAACAAATAGGTGGTGGGGGTACAACAGGGAGCCAGACAAAGTTACATCCCAGTTGGAGAAAACAACAGATAGAGAGTTCAAACTGTTGGTAAGTAAAACGGTAGTAACTCAGAGGAGAGAAACAAATAGGTAACGGATGAGGTGTGATGGGGAGGTGTCCTGTAAGCAGAGTGGCCAGGGAGTGCATGGAGGACAGCACGGCACCAAAGCCTCAACTTTGCCTTCTGTGAATCCTTCAGTCCAAAAAGTAGTTTATCACACTTAAACAATTAAATAATAATTGTTCATGGTAATCTGATTATTATAAGCAGCACAGTAGAAAGTACTTGGACTCTGCAATCAAATACAAGTTTGGATACAGATATAGTTGCCCCACGAGCTTAGATAAATTACATAACCTAGTAAGATTACAGTTTTGGGATCTACAATATGAGGCCTATGATACGTTACAGACTTGTTAAGAGGATTAAATGAAATAGCCAGCAAGAAGCACCTATTGCTCGGTATGTAGTAGATCTTGAGCAAATGTGAATGATCCTGCTATTACCTCTTCTCCGTGGAGTGCTGCTTTGGCCTCATCCCAGGGGTAGTTCAGTGCTGGGCATAGGATAACTGTGGAGTAGTCGATATTCCATTACTGGCTCAAGTTTTGTTTCATGAATGTCCAGTCACATAATGTTGCTTTTGATGTAACATTTACCAAACATTTATTGCACCAAAGGTACCATGGCTATTCATATAGCCATTAAAGATTGATAATTTAATAGAGGAAACTATATATACACACACACACACACACACACACACACTATAGGACAATAGAATGATATAGGTAAAAGCAAGTATGATGATATGTTGGGAGAGGGAAGCACCAATTAATATTGGTACAGAATTTCAGACGAGAGGACGCCTTCGGAGGAAGAAATGTTCCAAGAGACACAACCTGGAGCCACGTCCTGAAGCCCTACTAAGATGTTAAAGGACATGGCAGAAGGGAGAGCAAACGGAAAAGGAGCAGTGACTGCCAGTGGCGCATGCCCTTCAGAACTCAGGGCTGGCAGGTGGCTCCCTTTAGTTCACAGTGTATCTTAGCCCTGGCTGTGGACTAGGAGAAGCCCTCTAGAAAAGGCTGGTATGAAGGCCTACCCTCTGGGAATCCTGTGCTCGTTGATCGGGGATGGGACCTAAACAATATTGATTTTTTTTTCTAAAGCTCTCTAATGTACTATGCGATCATAGCTAAGAACTGCTAACCCAGAGCACAACATAGCAGAGAGGTCTGACAAGCTAAAAATATGTTGAGGCCATAGCCTGAGACCTTATTTCAGGCAAAGGAGTTTGATTTTAATGTAGTGAGTTAATGGATTTCGAACCAGGCAATGACATCCAACCACTTCTAAATTTCCCCCTCAGACTGTGAAAGGATTTGTCCCTGAATGTCCCTGCCTTCATTTTTTTTTCATCCTAAATATTTTATATTTTAATGCATATCCACTTGAAAGCAAATCCTAATTTTAGCATCTTTTTTTAATCTCCAACATTTTGTATTTGTAATGAACAGCCTACCTTCCTAGTATTGCTAGGATTTTGTTCCCTTTCCCATTGAGGGATCTTCAAAAAAGCTCATGGAAAATCCAAATTATGAAAAAAATGGTCATGGATTTCAACTTTTTTGCACCAAGAAAAAAGCCCTCTTTCAATTCTTCCCACCACCAACACCCCGAACTCTCTGGAGTTCTTCAAATGCCATGTGCGCATGTTGGAGATGAAAAAGGAGATTGTTGGTGTTGTCCTACATTTGTGTACACAAGAAAAGCTTGGGTACTGAGGGGAAGAGTTTATCAAGGATCAGTGCTCGACAAACTATTGGATATGGGATTCACAGGTCAAATCTAGAAATTGTAGAACTATGAGGACCTGAGGGAACAAAGCTGCAAGAATGAACAGGCAAACTCAGAGTCAAAGAGACTAGCAGAAATGTAGAGATAACAAGGCGTACACAGTTAAGAAAAGAGAAGCTTAAATATTTTGCCTTGAAACCTTGTAGATAGATACATCCAGGTTGAGCTGTTTCTCAGGCAGGTGGAAATACACGTTTGATCTTTGGAAGAAGGTTAAGAGATTTAAATGTATAGTTTAAGCATAAAGAAGGGAAGTGGGAACTAGGAGAGGGAAAATTATTTAGCCTGATGTAAGGAGATGGGAGGCAGTGGTTCTGAACAGAATTTTAGACAGTTTGACTAAGTCACTGATAATGCAGGAACTACTGTAATAATTTGCAAAGTTTCTAGTGTTCTTTATCCTAAATATGTCTGAGCTTCACCACTTTTTTTTTTTATTAGCATTTTCCCAATGTAACATCTACTCACTTCCAAGATTTTCCACCACCCAGAATGTGATAAGCAGGCCAAACCAGGTTTGGGCTCCTCAAGCATTTCTTCTTTCCAGCAGGGTGGACAGACAGATCCCATGGTGGAGAAAGACCCACCCTGCTTTCCAGTTTGGCTTCACTAGTGGCTAAACTGACTTTGATATTCTTTTGATTTCTGGTATCTTATCTCAATTCATTAAGAACCCACAGAAAAGGAGAAGTACTTTGTTTACCATCCCTCCAACCTTCTGCACTCAGCTACTCATGATCAGTTTGGATAGCTGTCTGGTCATTGATGCAATCCCAGAGGAACACCCATACTCATCTTGGCATTTCATTAAATGTTCTGAAGTGTACATTTTAGCTGAAGGGAAGGCAAAACCTTAGAAATCTTTGTCTCAGCCTGTGTTCCTAAGAAGGGAACCTCCAATTCAGACCACCCATCACTAAAGGTTTTGGGATCCAACAGTTCCCAAATGGCCATTACCTTCTAGCCAAAGCCTCCTTATTCTAATTTCAATAGATTCCCCATGTTGCTGTCAGGAATTGTGTTGACCAGTTCCATCCAGATTTATACCCCCCTGTTTATCTTGATAAACCAGCAAATGGCATTCCCCCCCACCCCAGCTCTTTGCCAAAGACCTTCCTCCAGAGCAATCAAAGGTTCTGTCTTCTTACTAGCTTCCCACATGGCCCCTTTTACACATTTCTCTCAAGAACTGTAGCACCTTGGAAGTATAATTTGCTGTTATCTCTTGAACCCTAAGACTGCTGTTTATCTCTTGAGGATTTTAGAACTTCATGTACCATCTTCCTCTTTGTCACTATTCTGAAAATCTTCAACATCCGTCTAGATAGATCATTTATCTCTGCTTTCTCAATTCTCCAATCTCTCTCCTCTGAAGTTCTTTTCCTCCATACCCTGTTACTACTAACTGCTAAAGCCATACCCAAGACCTTGTTACTATCAATAATGACGCTATCCCCAAAAGGCTCACATCAGGTGAATGATCACTTTAGCCGATCCTCACCTTACCTTTCTCCAGCTTAGTTACTGGGGTAACTCTACTCCAATAATGCATAGCTTTAGACCTCTGTTGCATTTGCCTTATGTTTTTTGTTGCCCATCACAACTTCCTTCCTGCCTACCTCAGGTTCTCATTTCTCTCATCACTATATAAATTAGCTTCAGTATGTTTCTTCCTCTCTCCCTTCAACAAAATCACCCAGGCCTCATTCAATTCTTCATCCACACCTTTGCAGGTCAGAGCCATCAAATCAACTTGTCAGAAATCCAGCTACATTGCCCGATTAAATTTGGTCTTTGTAAGCCTGAAGTATCTTCTGTCCTGTCATGCTCAGCTCAGGCCTGGGTCTGTGAATCTTGTCAGAAGCACTGAACCTACTGAATCTTGTCCTTGTCAACCATACCTGCCTGTCAGTGTCTGCCCTGGTGTCTTGGCCTTCCCTTTGGTCATAGTGGATGAAGGAGATGCCCTTGCTCCTTAGTGAAGCTATTCTCTGGAACCAGCGCTCCCCAACAGCTTGAGTGTCTTGCTCCCATAATCATTCCCTTTCCCTCATTACTAAATTCCTCTCTATTAATCTACTCCCAACACTGTAAAAGCTTGCAGAAACATCAATCTTAAGCAAAAACAAGCCCTCTCTTGGCTCCACAGCGCCCTCTAGCTATCATGTTTCTCTGCTCCGCCTCACAGCGGAAAAACCCATAGTTGTCAATACTGCTCTATGCCCTCCCCTCCAGGTCACATACAAGAGAGCATCTACAGTACGATGGTTAACTTGAAGAGAAATGGAGTTACTAGCCATCTGGGTTAGAATCACCGGTTTCTCTCATACCTGTTGTGCATCCTTTCCCAAGTATATGCCCCTCCTTCCGTAACCATGGTCTTGAATCTTGAATTTTTTCCAACCATCTCTTGTTTTTATTTATAGTTATATGATATTGTGTATATCCCTAAATGGTGTTTTTTATTTTTCTTGGTTTTTTTTTACTTTATATAGATGAGATCTTATTAAATAATCTTTCTGTGATTTATCAGTCATCTTCAGATTTTAATATCTATGTTGTATAGGCAGTTCATTCATTTTTTTCTTATTTTTAAATTTTTTAAATGTATTTTATTCTTCCATGTTACATTTCCATAGGATCAGGTATTTCCCTTCTCCCATCCAGTTCATTCATTTTACAAAACCACAGTGGCTTATTTTATGATTGTATCACTATTTATTTTTCCATGTTGCTGTGGATGAAAACTTGGGTCATTTTGGAGTTTTGCTGTTACTAAAACACTCCTGTGGCAATTCTTATACTTGGCTCCTGGTGTATGTGTGCAAGGATTTCTATAGGGCATATACAAGGAATAGAGTTACTTGCAGTATTAATAATGCTGCGTGTTCATTCAAAGTTAACGAGTAGTTAAGGCGAGGACTTTAACTGCTACGCCATTGCGCCGAGCCCAACAAGTAGTTTTTAAAATGTCCCAGTATTATTGATTATCTGACCATTGTCTCCTTTAGGAGTATACTCTGTGACAAAATTTTTCTGATGTGATATTAAATCCTGGATTTTCTGTGTCATGCTCCGGTACTAAGTCTGCTTCCCCAAAGCTTTTTTTCTTCTTCTTGCTTCAAAATTTCCCTTAAAATCTCCAGCCAACAACAAGTGTCTCCCAGCCCTGTTTGTGTTCTGTTGTGCATAATCTCAACCCTTTTAATAATGAAGATTGGCACGGGCCATGGGAATACAGTGTATAAATTAAATCAGAATATTGAAACCCATCTCCTGTTTTTTTGAGAGCCAGATTTCCTAGCAGTGACACGGTTGGCCTTTGTGGGGGGGAGTGACTCTGCTGTGTTGCTGCCCGATGCCTAAAGGGTGCCTTCAGCAACAGCAGTGTTGTTCATGTACCATGCCTGTACCACTCATCCCCACGGTGGCAACCCACATTGTCCCCAGACATTGCCAGACAGCCCCCAAGGACAAAACTCTTCTGGCTGATTTTAGAGATAGATCATGGTTTTGAGTTTTCTGAAATTTGTGTTGTATATGAAATAGCATCAGCTGGTTAGGCCTTTCAAAATTCCAGCCCTCCTCCTCCTCCTCCTCCTCCTCCTCCTTCTTCTTCAACTTTCACTATTTCTTTCCTATCTTGTTTTTCTCTTTTGTTTCCAGCTCAAGTTAGTTTTTTTTTTTTTTAACTGGTTCTTAACCACATTTCTCCAAGACAAAAGGCAGCTCTTAACCAAACACACAGAGGCACACTCCAGGGCAGACTTCAGATTTCTTTTCCTGGCTTTCCTGCAAGTATTACTCTCACCATAGGATGGTGGTAGTTACTGTGATTAATATACTTTTAACTGTAATGCAATTATAGAAAATCATGCCAAAATTGCTAGAGCTAAAATTTGACCTGCCCTGACAGGATGATGAAAACTCAATACCGTTCTCCCTGACCCTCCCCACCCCCACGCTCCCCAAATAGTCTTGCTTCTTAATGAGGAAGAGTAGTTTAAGCTGCAATTATTTCCTCTTACACTGACTGTCCTTTTCACCCTGATTACTCTTTGGATGTATAATGGGGAGATAGCTGCTTGCAGGCTAGCAAGGAGGTCTGGTGAATGGCAGCAATACATACTTACTGGGAAGAGTGCATTCCACCCTCAGAACAACCTGCACAAGCTGAATACAGCTCACAAGTGGACTGGGGAGAGCTTTAGACAATTTGGGTTTGAAATGCCACTTTTCTAGTTTCCCTGCCTAGACCAGTAAGCAGTTTTGAGGGTCCCCCACCCCCTGCTGTTGCTCTTAGTCTGACATTGGCTGAGCCCCCACACAGATTTACATTTGCAGTATAGGAAAACCGTTTGTTGCCTGTAGGGACCTGCGACTTAACCCTCTGGATATGAGCAGAGCACCTTCTCCTTAGAAAGGAACACTGTGACATGGTGGGATCCAATCTCAGAAACTCAGAGGGGCCTTATTTGCTGGCCTAGCCAGCAAGCTCTGGGTTACCAGACACTTTTGTTCATTTATGTTTTTATCATGGTTGAAATAAATACCAATCCTGGAGCAACTTTAAGATCTACAGGTACCTGAACAGCTACAAAATCTATAAGGACCTTGTGAATCATCATCATTAGGAAAAAAAAAAAAACAAGTAAATATCATAACAGAAAATGTCTTGAGTAACAAAAAAAAAAGTTCATGGAAAATGAAATGAAAATTTAACTTTGAACAATTTAGAAATCCACATGCAGTTTTCTCATGATACGCATTTTCCATAAACTTTCTGAAGACTTTGTGTAGTTTGAAAGTCAAAACAATTCTCTGTGTAGCCTTTTTGTTTTAAAAGCAGCAGTTCTTACATAGAGCTACTTCACAGCCATTAATCAAATTATCTAATTTTCCCCTTACAGTTGCTTTAACAATGAAATCACACTGAAACAAGGAGTAATGATCTTAATAAATTGTGCAGAAAAGGCCTTCAAAAAGTTCATGGAAAATGTGTATCATAAAAAAAAAACAATTATACATCAATTTCAAAGAAAACATTTTTTGCAGCAAAATAGACTTACCTGTTCATTCTATTTTTCTTCACACATTTTTTGAAATACCCTTGTATTTTCTGGCAAATGACAGAGTACCTACATGTGTGTGATCTTGATTTTTAAAATTGGCACTGTGGGTAAACAAAGAGTCCTTGGGGCAGTAGATTTTCAGTTTATAAATAATAGCCAATGATCTAAAGATTATCCCTGTCTACTGTGATTGGTTGCTTTACTCATCAAGGCGGAAAGAAGGGTTCTGATTTGGTGGTAGTAGCTGCAGAAACCAAGGCACTTGCCATGAAATCTAAAACATGGGAGAATGGGCGGTAAAGGACAGTGAAGGAGAGGGAGAAGAATGTGGAGACTGGAGGACTAAGGAAAGAAGTCATTAGAAAAGAAAGCAAAGATTCGGACACTGGTGTGAGAAAGTGAGAGAGGTTCAGGGTGAGAACCAACAGCCTGGCCTAACGGTGCTCCTCTTAGGGCCTCCAGTCCAGCTGCCCTTGAGCTTCCCAACACATCTCCTTCACAACCAATGAGAGGAAGTTGGAATACATGCTTGCTACTTTGCATGTGCCAAAATCTGCAGAGCTATGCAAAGAATAAGGATGGCAGCTGAATTTCCCCTGTGGTGGAAGTCTGTGCACTCACTCAATGTCTGACAATGCTCACTACATCTACATTGTTATCCCAAGTTCCTCAGGAGACCTCATTACTCCACTGTTCTGTATGTCAGCATCCACCTGAATGTCATCAACTCATCGTCATTTGAACTATTTGTAAGAAGGGACTGTGAGGGGTGACCCCACAGTCCTGGACTCAGTGCTGCCTTAAATCCCCTAGGTCTCTGACCCCTTGAATGCCTGGTTGCCCAGCACTACCGTAAACCTCCTAGATCTCAACCCCCTTAAGGCCCACTTGCCTAATTAAGCTTAGTGACCTTCAGGTGGTAACTATGTGCTCCGCCAATCCCCTGAGGCATTTACCTGGTGTCCACTTACAGCTGCAGCTGCCAGTCCCTGACCCTGCACTCCCCATGCCCACCTCAAGGCTATACAGATGCTTCTTCCCTTTGTTTTCTCTCTCTTCTCTTCTCTCTCCTTGTGCTGTCTGTATCTGTTTTCTCTCTGTCCTTCTCATCCTCTTCTCTGCTGTTTATCTGTCTGCTCTACTCTCACTTTCTCACTACCCAATACTACCTCCCTTGCTGAAATAAAAGCCTCTTGTGTGACTTGCTTGCTGTGCCTGGCGTCTTGGGTTTGTGGGGGAAAAGCTAACAAAATTTACAAAGGCTATGGAGGAGTGAACATTTAATGCAACAGAATTTCCCTGAGATACCTACATCACATATAGGAAGACTTGGGTTCAAGTCTCAGAGAGAGAGAGAGAGACATAAATAAATAAAAATTGAAGGTACAGGCATTTGGTGCATCATTAAGATGCAACGTGGACACCTGCATCCCAAACTGGAATGCCTGGTTTCCGGTGCTGGCTTCCTGCGAAATGCACACCCTAGTAAGGGGCAGGTGATGGCTCAACCACATGGGTTCCTGCCAGCTCTGCCAGAGTTTTTGGCTCCTTGCTTTGGCCAGTCCCAGCCCCTGGCCGTTAGGAGCACTGGGGAAGTAAATCTCTTGTGTTTCTCCTCCTTTCAAATAAAATTTAAATAAGTAAATCTATTTTTTTTTGCAAACAAACAAAAAAAAAAGATTCAGTATTATGAAGGGGGATGGGAGAAAATAAAGGCTGTCAATCCAAGATGACATGCAGCTCTTTGTATTCAGACTGGTGTTTTGATGTCATTCACACTTGTATTTTGATGTTACTCACTTGCTCTTCATTATTTATGACATTTATCTGTCTATCTCACTAGCAGGGACCATCTTAGTATCCCAAACCTGGAGCACAGTCTGTGGTACATAAATGTTAGTTGAATAAATGATTGAGGAAAGGGAGACAGGATAGAGAAATCCCTGTGAAGGAAGTAACGGCTCTGCACAACAAGAAGGCAGGCGCTAACACCTGGGAGGCTTAACTACTTGTCTTTCAGACTGCTGTGAAGCCCCCAGTCTCCACCTAAGTACCCCCACTGCAAATCTTTCCTGGAACAACAACGGAAGTGGTTAAGTGTTCAGGTGTCAAAATGCTACCCTGCTGGGCTGCAGGCCACATACAAAGTTATATTACACTGAGTTTGAAATGCTAACAAAGCAAGTAATTAAGCTGAGTAAGTGCTAACTTGCTTGAAAGCAAGATTTGAGGCTGATAAACCAAAATGCTGATAATTAAGAGTTGATTATACAGCTTTGTTGTTTCTCTACCCTGCTAATAACCTCTCATTCTTGGCTCATAATGATTTCTTCCCCACAAGGAAAAAAAAAAAAAAACAGGTATCAAATCTTCACTTTTCTCCAATCCTAAAATGTGACTCCCTCCTTTCCAGAATGAAATCTTACACCTGTGCTCTTGATCTGTTCTTGCCTTTCTCTTTGATCTGTTGCATCATTTACTTCTCTTCTCCATAGTTTATTTTGTTTTGTTTACAAACATGCTGAGGATTTACCATTCTTAAAAAAAAAAAAAAGCAAGTCACCAAGAGATAATGACAGAATCTTTCCTTACCTAATATTCCCAACATTCCCTCAATCCCCTTTATCTTTCTCCTCTGTATTCCTGAACCCCTTGGGAAAGGAATCTGCTCTGCTTACCTCTTCATTTTAATGGTTGACTTCCCATCTTCTCAAAACATTTTGGCTGATGTCAATACTCTAATGAAGCTCTCTCAGAAGTTACCCATAATTCTTTAAAGTCTGTTTTGAGGAAGCCCAGTGCGGTAGCCTGACAGCTAAAGTCCTTGCCTTGCACGTGCCAGGATCCCATATGGGCTCCAGTTCTAATCTCAGCAGCCCTGCTTCCCATCCAGCTATCTGCTTGTGGCCTGGGAAAGCAGTTAAGGACAGCCCAAAGCCTTGGGACCCTGCACTCATGTGGGAGACCCAGAAGAGGCTCCTGGCTCCTGGCTTCAGAGCGGCTCAGCTCCAGCTATTGCGGCCGCTTGGAGAGTGAATCATCGAATGGAAGATCTCTGTCTCTTCTCCTCTCTGTATATCTGACTTTGCAATAAAAAATAAATAAATCCTTAAATTTTTTTTTAAAAAATCTGGTTTGATTGGTTGATTCCTAATTGTAGTAAAATCAACATAAAATGTGCCTTCTTAGCCATTTTCAAGTGCATAGTTTAATTGTATTAAGTACATTCATATCATCGGTTCAACCATCCCTACGCTCCACCTCCAGAACTTTTCCATCTTCCCAAACTGAAACTCTATACTGAACTCTGACTCCCTCTTCCCTCTCCCCCCTCCATTGCGCTTTCTGTCTCTGTGAATCGGACTCTTGAAGGAAGCTCACCCAAGTAGAGTCGCCCAGTATTTGTCTTGTTATCCCTGACTGATTCCAGTCAGCATTGTGACTTCAAGGTTCATTCACATTGTAGCAGCAGTCAGAATTCTTTACCTTTTTAAGGCTGAATACTATTCTATGGTGTACAAATGCTGCATCTTGCTTATCTGTCCATTATCTCTGTTTTGTAAAACTGTGGCTCAAACAAGTGAAGTAACTCATCAAGGTCACAGTTTCCCTCCGTGGAAACTATTCTTGGTTCTCTCTCTTTTGCCCTCCCTGTGTCTCTCCACTTTGCTGATCTTCTGGTTTTATTATTATCTCGCAATAGGTGTTTCTTAAATATATCGACTAAATTTAATCTTGGAATTGAATCTAGCTTCATATTTCCAGTAGTTCTAACAAGAATATTTCCCTAAGATGTTTAACTCACCATGCACAAATCAAGCCCATCATCATTTGATCCCTCAAACAGGCTTGTCATTCTGGTACCCCTATTGTTGTTAAGGACACCACAGATTCCCTCACTCACCTGAACCCTTCTCTTCTCAGTCATCCACAAGTCTCTCTTTCCATATCCCCCCAAGTCAATAAATCATGGAGTCCCGACAATTGTGTCTTCCTAACCCTCTGCCTACCCATTCCAGGTGTGCTGTCCCTGGCAGGAATCCTACAGGCAGGTGCATCTAAGACCTTGCCAGTCCATCCATTCACCCACCTCACTTAGTCTCAGTTTCTTCCTAGCCATTTTCAAAAGAGCTGAGTATGCAAAGAATTTAGAACAACAACAAAAAATAATATTCATAAATACTCTAGCACAGTACCCAACATTCAATATACACTAAGTAAATGTGGCTACTCTCTCTCTCTCTCTCTCTCTCTCTGAATTCCATCTTCTTGCTCCCAATTCATTGGGTTTCCGCCCGTATAAGGATTTTTTTTTTCTCTCAAAATTCAGTTACCTTCAAGAAACACAGCACTGTCTTTTAGTGTGACGTTTTATTATACAATGACCTTGATTCTACATACCAATCAGAGAACAGCAATAATGTTGATCCTTCACATTTTGTGTTTGAGATAGGAATTCACATTTAGAATTTCTGAAAGAAACTGTGGAAGAAATTTGCATCTCCTAAATTGCTTGATTGAGATGGTCTCATACAAAACAATTGTAACCTGCAAAATTTAATGAGTCCAACTTCATTTTTAAAAGGACTGCCATGAAGTCAGTGAATTGACATTCCTAGGTTTAAGAGCAGTTGCAGGGATTGATGGAGAGGCAGCTTGAGCTTATTCATAAGTGAATGTGCCACGAGTTTTAACTAGGAGAAGCAGAGTCAGCAAATACACCCCATTCCTTCCCTCAGCCCCTAGTTCTACTCAGCAAGAAAGCAGGTGAACTTGTGTATTTTCAGCAGGAGGGACACCTGGGTAGAAGATTGTCCTTAGTTCATGGAGTAAGGGCGTGCAAGCAAATTAAATCCCAACTTCCTCATCAGCAATCTGCACTGCAGGGAGCTGTCCAGAGTAGCCAAGTCACGTCCAGCTTCATTGAAGATAGAAATTCCATGTATGGATCCTGAGCTAACTGTGTTCTTTACCGAACTGGGTTGCTGGGTCTCAGAAAACCCATTAACAATAACAACAACAACTCAGACAATCTGTGAGTAGCTTGGAGAAATAATAACAATGGGCATGGAAAAAGTAGACTCCTTCTACTGTAGACTGAGTCTTTCCTTTAACGTTTGTGTTCTTCAGTGAACAGATGGTGAACATGGAAACAAATGTTCATTCCCTGTCTTGTATCAGACATCCAGGGATTGCCACATAAGGTAGATAAGGCTCTAGCCTTCTTGAAGACTCCCTGGGACTGCTGCAGGGCCCACCTGAGCTCATGTGGCTCCTCACTCATCAGTGAACAGCATGCCCACCCCTGGTACCCCACTTCAGCCTCCAGCTAATGGTTCAGTCATGTTTAAAATGGACCATCTAGCCAAACACTTGGGTTAGATTCATTACTCCTGTCTCGTTCCTGAAGTGTGTAATCAAATTCTAAACACTGATCACTTGGGTGTTCTTATTTTTCTTCCCACAGCAGGATTTACTCAGCAAAAACAGTCAGTAACTGCTCAATGGCTAACCTTGCCTTCACAGGCTACCTTTTGAGGCTTTGTGCTTGGGTTTTTTTCGTCCGAGGAGTGAATCTGTGTCATTTTGTTCATATCATCTTTTAAGCTTGTTCTTCTCCTGATAGCCTTCCTACCCAGCTCTTCCTAGACTGTCTCTTAGGAGCTCTGAAAAGGGAAGACTCTGCTACCTAAGTGCACATTTTGAGAAAATGGCAAACCACTGTTCACTTTTCTTTATTCATAAATAATTATCTTGCCCCAAATTCTATTTTCTTCTTACCCTGCTTGACCAGTTTGGTTCTTTGATCTCTACTTGGAGTTGGAACACCCCTGGAGTCCACTAGCAGACTGGTGGGTCTTAAGTTGGTTTGGTTCCAATACATTCTTAGAGGAGTGCCTTATGAATCAGGCACCTCAGACTCTTTTCAGTAGAGAATACTAGCTCCCTGTAAGTTGAGTATAGGGTGGAGCTCAGGATGAAATCCAGAGAGTTAAATCAAAATTATGGTCACTGTTGGACTATTTTCTTTTGCCCTTATACCAGAACCATAATAGAAAAATAAAATTCTGTAAATGTGACTCAACCTTGGACTGCTGCCACTACCGTGAGCTGCTGCCAACCTCTCTGCCATGCCTGCCCTCACTTGCCTTTCCCACTTTTCTTAGAGCCGAGGGCTTGAGAATAAATGCCTTACCAGAATAAAGGGACACCACCTTCGAACTTCTGAGTGAAGAACTGTGAAGTGACCACAGCTCTGATTATTGGTCAGAGAGAGAGAAAAAAAAAAAAAGAAAGCTGGTGTATTAATGAAGCATTGCATTATCCACAAGGGGGGAAGAAATGCCATTCGTGTTGTACTCTAGGCATGGAAGTTCCTATTTAAGGAAAAGCAAATGCATAGTATGTGCCATGTCAGAAAACTAATTTTAATGTTCACAATGAGTGGAGTATTCTCGTAGTTATGAGAAAATAGTCCAGCCCCTTCGGTGCCTTCCACAAATAAGTTGCTAGAAGTAAATGAGGTGTGCTATTTCAGGACCAATTTAGCAATACCTCTGCTCTTTTATCAGCAACTTGCACAGTTGGCTCATGGCAGAATGCAAGCCACTCTTGTCTGTGAATAAACATAAGGCTGACTGTGCAGGACGGTAATTGCTCTGCCTGCACTTCCTTTGGCACCTGCTGATCTCCGCTACGTGGTGAGTAAAACATATTTTTGAAGGAATGTCAAGCACTTCTGAAAAATTTGAAGGACTTCATTCCTGATTGTTCTTTCCCTTATGTTTGAGTTTGGGGAAAGTTCACGCAAAGCCGTTCCACTGCTGCTGCCGTTCCTCCTTAACAAGAGCCTTCAATCGCAGGGTGCCAGCATGTCTGTGTCTGGCATCGTTTAATCACCGGTGCTTGCTTCTGCGAGACGCTGTGACACTGGCTGGATGTGCTAGGATATCAAGTGACTGACTTCCAATGGCTGGCAAATTCACTAAAGTGAAAATGGTTGTGATAGTTTCCTCAATTTCCTCTCCCCCCTGCCCACTGTATATGTAAAACTGACTTTTAAAGTGTTTAGTGGATAATGGATCATGTAAGGCCAGTACTAGCCATGGCGGCTGTGCCTTTATTTTCTCTTTTCATGGGAGGGTGCTCAGCAAAATGAGATTGTCACACTCTTTTTTTGAGAGGACAGCGACAGACAGTTAAAAGCCTCTTCATGTAAGGATGTTATTTCATAAAGACACCAGCACTGGATTATCCCCTTCACTTTAAACTTCTGCCAGCTTGTACAAAGAGATAAAACAAAATAGCCCCGGTCCCAGGGGTGGGGAAGTGCTGGCCAGCTCAGCCTGGGTCCTCAAGCTTTCATTCTGATTAGTCACATGTGAGGAAAATTCACTTAGGCTGCGAGGTAAATTTAATACCCGTTATGCCCATGCTGTTCATATCACAACCATTTTCACATGATGCCACTTAATTCCCTAAGAAGCAGAAAGGTAAATCGGTAGCTGGCCAGCAAGGGTGTCACAATGCATTAAGACCAAGACTCGCTGCAGGGGATAATGGTTCTGATTGCTGTTGACTCATGTCTCCACCAACTGCCTCATGTAAAATAAGTGACATTTAAAAGACATCAAGATGTGAGAAGAGGTAAGGGAGAGAGGAAGAAAGAGAGAGGAGGGTAGACAGTATGCACTGTGAAACCTGCCACCCGAACCTGCCGCTCAGCTTCTACCCTAAGTGGCAGGAAATGATAACTCGACATGCCACGGGTGACCTGCACTCAGCTTTTAACTTCCTGTCTTGTGTTTTTAGAGAAGAAGAAAAAAAATCTGTAAAATTGCTTCTGGGAACTGCTCCAACATGTTATCATTTATTTCCAATTTAATTTTTTTAAACTTTTATTCTTTTGCCCTCGCATATCAGTCTATTCATCTCTTTAAAAGCTGGAGGCTGAATCAAGTTCGGCAGCGGTAGACAACAAGAGGCAGTCTACTTTCTGAAGGCCCATTTATGTCTATTTTTATAAAGAGAATCAAATTCCAGTTTACAGTAAGCATATGCTTCAGTTGACATCTGTTTCTAAGACTTGGACGCTTTGTTTGCATAACAGTCACCAACAAATGGCCTTGTTTTAAGTCCGCTCACTGAGTTGTGTGTGAGTCGTTCAGCTGGGGATTTCAGTCGCAGCTGATCCCCTACCGCTCCTAGCTGATAGGAAAGAGGAAAATCCGAGAAGCCCAGTCCTATTTATTAATGCAGATTTTAACATTCTCAATGAACCACTTATCCAGTGTGATGCGGCAACCAAATCCTTATTTGCTCAGGCCGAGGAGGGAGTGTTCTTCAAAGTGCTGAATTAAAGCTTACCAGCATTCTTTTTTTTTTTTTTTTTTTTTTTTGAGGGGGAAGGGAATGCGGAGGAAGGAAGGAGAGAGAGAGCAAGGTCCTTTCATTAACCAGGCTGATATTTCAGAGCAGAGCACAATGAGATTGAATCTACATGGGGGCATTGTAAACCAAGCTGGGTTTAAATGAATTTACTGTTAACCAAGACCATCAGATGTTTGCAGAGCCCTAAAATGTTAGCCTTTTGTACCAAGTCTTGATGATTTTCAGTTGATACCACTTCACGGTCAGTTTAGAGTTGGATAGAGCAGGATTGTATTTCCTTCATTTGGCTGGTCTTGTTTCGTTTTCAAGCATATCTGATTCACACATGCGTGGGAAACAGGCAGGATGTTAAAATATTGCAAGAAGCGCATGTGACTGTCTTTAGGCTGGCTACTGCTAATTAAAGAAGTTACTACTCATGTGAAGCTGCTGCAAATACAAAACTAATCCGCAGACTCCGTAAGGCTGCCCTTTCTTCCCCCTGCCCCCAGAAAGGCGTGCCAGCAGTTAAACATATGAGAAATCCAAGGATGGGTTCTGGGAGCCTCAGAGAGAAAACCTGATTAAGAGGGGGCTTTCCTTTAATTCTCATTTTTCCACAGAAGAGATCTAGCTTTAATGAGTTTGAAACTGTAACACTCACTGATTTATACATACTGAGCTTCCCCCACCCCCCGCCACCTGCGAATTATTGTATAATATTCAGTCATCGTTTACGGAACGTGTAACTTTTCTTCAAGGGGATTTACATATCAACTTTTCCTAGTGGAATCAACAATAGTAGCATGAAATGTATCTACTCCATTTACTCTTACCCACCGCTCCTACTTTCTTTTTCCCTTTAATTTTTATATATGGTAAAAATTTCATTGAAGAGAGATTTTTAGATGACAGGACTGTAATTTTAAACCCAATAGAAGAGGTGTAAGCAATTTGAGCTTAGCTGAAGCGTAATCTTAGGTTGTCAAGAAGAACCCCATTCTCCCTATGCTAATCAATCAGTGTATCAACCAACCAATCATCTCTTCAGCTTAGCATATATCCTAAGGTTTGATATATCTATTAACTGCCCATCATGCAGCTGGTCTCTGGATGATGAGATTTCCCCCTATCTTGGCATTTGGCGGCCGACGACTGAGCTATCACAGACTCAGATAAATACCAAAGTGGAGATTTCAATCCTGTTCCTGAGTGCAGAGACAATCCAGAAATATTGAAAATATTCCAAGAAGAGAATACACAGAAAATTACATTTCTCAACACCGTGCTATGGATGAAAATTGTATACATTACATGATTCTCCCTCTTTGGACACAATAACAATGTAAAACAGAATTGCTCGTGTATTACAATCGGAATGTTGGCAATCAAAAGAATCGTTGGAACCTGCTTCCAACTCTTAATTGCAAGACAAATGACCTGTAGACATTCTGAATAAGTAAGGCTAATGACCACTTAGAAGATAAATTTCCTGAAAACAAACAGAAGCCCAATTATATAAAGCAAAAACAACCAAACACAAAATCACTGTAATTCTGTGGAAGCGGATCACTATTTCTGAAGATTATATATTGCTTCCTGGCTCAATTCAGAGTTCCTGATATGTGGTGAGCTGCAGCTGAATATATCTGTAACCTCTTCCTACAACCCGTGTGCTGAGGCATACCACACTGCACAGAGGCTGTGTTTCTATATAACTATTTATTGAAAAATAGCAACCAAAATGCCTGAAGCTTAATTGAGGAGCACCTGTAAATATGTTGAAATTGCAGTGAATATGACACCTTTGTTCAAATACTGAATCTCGTCAGGAAAATAAAAATTTCCCCATTAGATGCAAATTCTCATTATGCTGTTTTCCTTGCTCAGTATGTTGTCCATGTCTCTTTCTCTGGAAAGAAAACCAAGGATCACATTAGGGACCTGACATCCTAGCCCAGAGTCAGTCATGAGCTGGCTGCTGTGTGATAAGAAAGTTTCTTACTTATTTATGCTTTCTCATAAGTTGAGATTTCTTCCGACAGACCCATGGAAAGCTGTAATGAGGGATGGGTTTTTGATAATGGTTAAGACACCACAGTACCTGGTTCAAGTCCTGGCTCCACTACCAATTCCAGCTTTCTGCTGGTGCATACCCTGGGGGGCAGGTGACTGAGTCCCTGCCATCCACATGGGATACCTGGAGTGACTCCTGGCCCAGCACTGGCTATGGTAGGCATATAAAGTAAACCAATAGCTAGAAAATCTCCCTTCCTTTGTCTCTCTACCTTTCAAAAATAAGACAAAAATTTTTTAAATTGTAAAGTAGCAACTATTTCTCTCATCATATGGAAACACATGTTCTTCCAAAAATGTTGTTTTATGGTGATAATATTGTGAATTTAAACTTGGACTGTAATATTTGCTGAGCCGAAATCTCTCCAGTTCAGTTGGGCAACTTAAGAGTGGAGAAATATATTCTAGCCCACATACAGCGCTCAGGGTCTGAAGCCATTGTTTCAATCATTTGCTGGGGGTGGAGCCAAGGAGGAGGAATGATGGAGTTCACCATAACATGAACTCTCTGCTGCTGGAGAGAGGAGAAAATCTCTTTTCTGTCCTGAGAAGTCCAGCGTGAATCCACGGAGACCATGATGACTTCTCTGCTCTCAACAACTCAGCCCGTGCACTTTGATCTCAACTGAAGAACACTCATGTGTCCTGGTGGGAAGGGACCGGTGACAATATCATAGCTCTAGAATTTTTGTATTTTTCCCAACAGAAAGATAATTGCCATGTCAAGTTCAGAGCAATGGCTTGGTTTAAATGGTATATTTGAAGGCCCCTCTCAAGGAGTTGGTGATTCTCAGAGAAAAACACTGTGCTGTGTGGGGTTACAAATTTTATCATAGCCAAGAGAAGAGGACAAAGAAAAAAGAAAAAGCTTACGGACAATAATTTTCTCTCTCCTCTCGCTCTCTCAGTCACTTAAAGGACCCATTCTAGAACTTGCAAGGCTTCTTTGATTAAACACCTGCCTGTTTATAGATATTCACAGGTGTGTCCCAGATACGAGCACCTATGATATAAAGAAAGCCTAAAGACTGATGGAAAGAAAGATGGCCTTACTGAGTGTAGGTTGTATGTAGCTGGCCAGGAAACTTGTAAGCAGGCAGCTTTCAGGCCCGGGACAGCCTAAGTCCTGCAAACATCCGTCCTGTCCTCTGGTGATAATTGTCCCACTAGGTCTGCAGATTGCAGATATAGATTTTGAAAAGCCTCCTGAAAGTGGATTTAGTGCCATTAGAAACTCATGCACACAAGAATTGACCTGGGATTGTATTTACAGGTAGAATCAGGTCCTGAGTAGATAAAGCATGTGAAGCTCAGTAATTAGATTTGGCAAAAGAAGAGGGATTCAAGGCCTGGCGCAAGAACCTAGCGGCTAAATCCTCACCTTGCCTCCGCCCAGATCCCATATGAGCACCAGTTCATATCCTGGCTGCTTCACTTCCCTTCCAGCTCCCTGCTTGTGGCCTGGAAAAGTAGTAGAGAATGGCCCAAGCCTTTGGGACCCTGCACCAGTGTGGGAGACCTGGAAGAAGCTCTTGGCTTTAGGTCAGCTCAGCTCTGGCTGTAGTGGCCAGCTGGGGAATGAACCAGCGGACGGAAGATCTTTTTGTATCTCCTCTCTGTGTATCTACCTTTCCAATAAATGAAATAAAATCAAAAGAAAGAAGAGGGCTTCATGTTCTGTGGTAGTGGTGGTGGTGAGTTCCAGGTGAAACCAGTTTGCTACTATACCTTCAACATGAACACAACACACCTTCACATGCATCGTAGACACATGCCCCCAAGAGGTAACCGGCCCCTCAAGGAGTATAGGCTCAAAGAAACAGATCCAAGGATGTTTGTGAACCCTTGAAAGCGATATCAGCAAGATGTCCTTATCAGATGTTTTTGCTTTTATAAAAGAAAAGTTTGCTTTTCTATTGTGGAGTCATAAAAATAGAAAAAGGGTGAAAATGAAAGTGGAGGGGAAAAGGAGATAGAGACTGGGGAGATTGAAGAAATCAAAGGAGGGGACTAAGGCACGGACAGTGCGAGTGGCTCTGTGGTCCACGTTTTCATTTTAGTGGGGTGGGGGTTCTTTCCACTTAGAATACATTGGGGCTAGAGAGGGAGATTCATCCAAACTCCAGTCACTGAAGGGAGTCAGAGAGGATCTCTCCAGAGTCCTCTTTTCCAGCTGGCTGTTGGAGAGATCCCCATTAGCCGGTACATAGCGCATGGAACGCTGCAGGATTCTGGAAGCATTGTGCTCAGCCATTCAGCAGTAGAGTACAGAAGGGAAGGGAGCGGGCACCGAGAGCAGAGGGCACATAGTGAATGCTTTATAAACACTCTAAATGGGTGAAAAATAATGACCCCTGCCTTCTTTGTGGTTCTTAACTCATGCTGCCACGAGATTGGTTATAAGGTCCATATCACACTGTGATATGAAAGTATTAATTGAATAGGGGCAATCAGAGTTTCTAGGTGAATAATGACTTAGAAATAATATTCTGCCCAGTTCAACAATGGACTGGGGGAACCAAGGCTTTCCTTGGCTATACAGTTCTCTTGATGAGGTCAGACTTTTTTTTTTAACTCAGAGGTATGTGCATTTTGTGTCCTATTTTAACTCTTAAATCTGATATGAATTTCTTTATGATAACTTAAGAAGGAAGAAAAATTAAAGAAGGCTGTGGTAGATGCTAGTACTGTCCTTTCTGTTTAATTTGTGACTTTTAGGTAGATACCATCAGGGGCGCTCATCTGAATGAAAACCCTTCCATTAAAAACAAACAAAACAAAACAACAATAAAAAATAGCGCTTGGTGGGGGTTGGAGGAAAGTGTTGTGACACATTAGGTTAAGCCATGGCCTGGCTTGCCTGCATCCCAGAGTGGAATGTCTGATTAGAGGCCCATCTCTTCTTCCAACACAGCTTCCTGCTAATGTATGCACTGGGAGACAGCTCAAGTAACTTGTGTCCCTACACCACATGGAGACCTGGGTGGAGTTGCTGGCTCCTGGCTTCAGCCCTGGCTCCTTCCCTGTTGCTGCCGCCATTTGGGGAATTAAATAGTAGATGAGGGATCTCTTTCCCACTCTCCCTTTGCCTTTCAAAATAAATAAATAAACTGAAAAAAAGAAACCACAAATCTACCACGTAGAGTTTAATTAATAATATTGAACCAACGGCAGCTTCTTAGTTTTAAGGAGTGCTAAAATGTTAGCAATGGGAGAGATAAAGTGAATCCTAGGAACTTTCTGAATTTTCTTTGCAATTTTTCTCTGAATCTGAAATTATTCCAAAAGGAAAAAGTTTAGTTAAAGTAAAAGCTCCAATACTGTGGGTAAGCTTTACCATGACTGCATTTGAACAAGAGCATGCTTAGCCCTACACTGATGGGAGCATATTCTTAATATTTCTGCAAATGCATTTCCACTCAAACCTGATGATTCTGGCTTAAGACTAACGCTGTTTTCATGGAAATCACCAGATAGGTCCCCGGTTGATCATGCTGAGATGACTCACTTATTCAATATTGCATCAACGGAAGGGGGGGGCGGGGATTTAGAATTATCTGACTTCTTGGAATGCCACCCAGGATTTATTTCAAATAAAATAATCTCATGACACATTTACTACCCATTGCATACTGTGTCACATTGCCAGTTGCTCTAAAGTTTGTATTTTCTGTGAGACTTGCTGTGTAGTACATTCGTTATCATGTGAAAGTATCTGTCAAATTAGAGGCTGTCCAAACAAAAACTTAAAATCCTAAAACTTTCTTCACAAAGTGTGATAATTCTTGGCTACGCTAGTAAACAGTTTGACATGTGTTTAAACATAATTCAGTATTTTTTTTATCAGATCGTCTTTTCTTAAAGGTGTATCTAATGAAGTGTGTGACTGTATAATAGAGGAGACAGTATTTGATTTTTAATTTTTATCTTAAATAGTTTCCACCGTGTTATATGCCCATTTGGATTTTTAAAATAAAAAGCAATTGTAGAAACACATGTACATGTTGCTCTGCTTGCCCCATTGTTCTCGCTCCTGTTCTTGTGGCCATCTCTTGCCCTGAAGAGTGAACTCTTTGAGATCAGGCACTGTGACCTCCACATCTAGCCCAATGCAAATAAACAGCAAGAATCCAGTCAACATTGATTTGAAGAATAAACAAGTGAAATCCCATTTGAATGCATGTCTTCCATTTTAAAGGGAACCAGATAACTGTCTTGAATTTGCTCTCTTCCCTACTCCCGCTTTAGGGCGGCCTCACAGTTTGGACTGGTTGTTATCATTGCTATCATTCTACCATGTATACTGACCTTTCAAATCAGTAGAAAGTATTTAAAAAGAGAGAGAGAGAAATTGTTCGTGTTGCAAAACCTATTATAATGCATTTTCAAATATGTCAGACACATCTTTGTTAAAATTAAACCAGGGATTGGTTTTGAGCGACTAGCCCCTATATCCTTACAGAGGCCGTGGATGGATGCATCTAAGCTGCTTATTATATTGATGGGTTTTGCTGCTCTGCAGCAAATGAAAACAGGCAGCTGCTTCCTCCATCAAAGCAAAAAGCAGCCTGAGTTTTTATTAACCGAGTGTTCATTTCTTCTATTGCCAAAATTCTTACACAAAACAAAAGAGCAGTTTTTAGCACATTATTGCTTAACTAGACATGAACAACTGACAGCAAGTGATAAGCCTGGCTGCTTTTCACAACTGGTAATCATTTTTGGAATAGATGTTTTAATATAGTTGAATATAAATTTTGTAATTTACATCTACAATGGTACGTAAATTTATAGATCCAGTTTGTTGCCGGAGAATGAAGGCTATGATTACAAAAGGCTTTTCCCAGTGTTGTTTAATTTTTAATGACTATTTGAAAACTGGGGGGAAGGAAAATGAAATCAAATTCATTTCTTTAAAAAATAAAAAAAAAAAGACGTGTTAAAGACAATCATACGAGTTGGTTGGAGACATTGTAGAGGGCCTGACAGAGCAAGGCTGAGGTGTTCTCAGTCAGGGCCCAGCACCACATTTCCATGGTAGCCACAGCGCACTGCCCAAGTTTGTGCAGCAGCAGAAATTCCTCGGGAAAACAGACCATTCCCTTCCCTTCCCATCAGTGGATCATGATGAGTGGAGAGACAGAATGGACAGAACCATTGGACATTTGGCATAGTTGAGAGCTTCAGCAGCATCTGTTCCTTTTTTTTTTTTTTTTTTTTTTTAAAGCAACCTGACTCTGGTGTGTTGATTTCAGGTGAAATGACAGAGAAGGATTTGTTTAAAGTGAGCTTAGACCCAGCCTCAAGGAGCTGTCACTTTATTTACCAAGCCAATTTGCTAAGTGGTGTCTTGTGGAACTTGCTAATTGCACTTCCTGCTGTTAAAGATGGGGAAAAGTTAGCTTAGCAGTGCTGAGGAATTGTCCGGCAGCAGACCTCCTGGGTTTGATTTGAAGTTCAGCATCCTCTATCTGGCTGCCTGTTGTCCAGGTCCGCAGCAGCAAGGACCCTGGAGACTATTCCTGCCACCCACTGGGAAGCCTGGGTTGGGTTCCTAGCACCTGGCTTCATTCATGGTCACTAACAGTGTTTGTGGCGTGAGTGGGTGAGTCTGTTTCTCTTCCTTCCTTCCTATCATATTAATTATATACATATAAATTATATATATATATATATATATAGAAAAGAAAGAAAGACAGAAGGAAAGGCAGCTCTCCTCTTTTACCCTTCACCACACAGAAATAACTCTTTCCTCAAGACCTGAGAGGTTGGGCCAGCGTTTGGTGGAGCAACTAAGAAGCTCCTTGGGGTGCCTGCATCACGTATGGGAAATGCTGGTGGGAGTCCCAGCTCTGCTCCCAGTACCGCTTTTCTCCTAAAACACACCTTGGGAGGTAGCTGATAGGTTATGTGGTTGGATTCCTGACACTCACTGGGGACACCTGGAGTGAATTCCTGGTGTCTGGACAGTTGAGGAATGAACCAAAAGATGGAAGCATGCTGTCTGTCTCTCTGAAATAAAAGAAAAAATTAATAATAATAATAATAATAATAATAAAAGACCTGAGAGGGCAAACTTGGGACAAAGGCAGATGTTCTTCGACGTTCGGACGTTCTTCTTCTACGTTCTTCCCAAGAAGTCCTCTTTTGCTTAGAAGGTAATTTTGCTCCCCTGAGCAGGAGGCAATTCATCTGAGGAAAGCATACAGCACAGAACTATAGGCAGTATTGGAGAGGGACAAAATTGTTACTTGAAAAGATTTTCTGTTACTACCCTCCTTGATTAAACAAATCAAAATCCTACACTGTAATCCATAAATAAATATTACTATGTTTTGCCAATTAAAACAGAAAAAAATGAATGTCCTGCAACTGGGTTGTATGGATGTCGAGCAGTTCTTGTTTCTGAACTTGGGAGATCTCCTTAACAATAGCAGCTCTAATGCAGGTATTTGTAAAGTTCTGACTTCTAGGACCATTCTGAATCCTAGTGGAGGTTTAAATTTGAGGTTATGGTACAATGTTTGTCACAGCTGCACAGCTTTTGTTTGAACATATGCAAATATAATGGCTCACATCCATTGGATCCAGAGTTGGAGGCCTTAGCAATCAATTTGACCTTCTATTTCCTTCTTGAAACTAGAGCCCAAAGTCCTCAAGTTAGTTATTAATAAAACCATGAGAACTAGCAGATATTTCTCTTGATTTCAGGAGCAGTCTCCAGCTGTGGTGACAGTACATATTCTTACAGGAAGAGGCAGCACAGTGGCTCAGCAGCCTGATCTTGTACCTTACAGCACCAACATTCCGTATGGGCTCCGATTCTAGTCTTGGCTACTCCACTTCTGATTCCAGCTCCCTGCTTATGGCCTGATAAAGCAGCAGAGGATGGCTCAAGTTCCTTGGATCCCTGATCCATGTGAGAGACTGGGAAAAGATTGTGCCTTCTGGCTTCTGATCGGTCAGCTCCAGCCCTTGTAGCCATCTGAGGAGTGAACCAGCAGATGGAAGATTCTCTTTGTAACTTTGCCTTTCAAATAAAAATCAATCGATTGGTCAATAAAAAAGAAAAAGATGTGGCCATAGGAGACTGGCCTGTGGAAGTCAGATGTGTGGGCTCAATCCCTGGCTTTGCTGTTCTGGTTTGCTATTCTTCAGTTTGCTTCCTTATGCCCATTAACTGCCCATTGTGATACAACATTCTTTACAGGGCTATTTCTAGGATTGAATGAAATCATCCATATGAAGTACACAGGCTGGTGCTCATTGCCAATTATAACAACAGCAAACACTAATTGTGCACTTAGTAGGCACTCTTCCAGCTCACTCCATCTGTAGTCTGTTGATTGGCTTAGATAGTGTATGGCTTTTGGGCAGTGTGATTGACTTGGAGAGAGGGAGTCAGGCAAGGAGAGGTGAAGTTACTTGCCAGGTTTACAGGGCTGAAGGTATCAGAGCTGTCTTCCCAGCTGCTGTCTCCATCCCATTAGCTGCCACAGCTGTGGTGTGTTCCTTTTGCTCAGGGGTGCTCCAGCATCTTCCCTGTCCTGCCTCTGAGAAATTACCCTTCATCGCTGGGTGTTAAACCAACCCTCAGGTGAAGGCTGGGGCCTCTGAGGACAAGCCTCCCCTTCCTGCCTCAGTATCAAGATGTCTTCCGTCTTTCCCTTAGACATCTGAATTGAGATTTATGTTTTCAGTTTTCTTTGCATTGCTGATTAGATCACTTCCATAAACGGACCCTCTTACAGTTCCAGAAGAATTCATTGTTGTGTCACTAGGCAGTTGCTTGCGCCTTTTTACTTCCCCTTCCTTTCACAGGCTCATTATTTCTAAACACTAGAAGAAATAAACTCAGAAAGCAATTCTTGGGATCCTTGATGTAGTAACCCAATGGAGGCAAAATCTAGCTGTGTGACAAAGTATCTACTTGATTTGAGAGATTTCTCAACGTTCTTGTGTCTTCGTCTCTTTATCTGTCTGGGTAGCACCAGCATTCACAGCGGTTTGCTTTGTTTATTTACCCTGGTTTATATGAAAGACAGAGAGACAAACAGAAATTTTCTGTTCCCTGGTTCACTCTCTAGTGCCTGCAGCAGGTGGGGCCTGGCAAACCAAAAGCCCAGAAGTCAATCCAGGTCTCCCACATGAATGGCAGGGACCCAAGTATTTGAGTCATTGCCTGCTGCTCCTCAAAGTGTGCCTTATCAGGAAGCTGTAAGCAAAACAAAGACTTGAACCCAGGCTCTCCAATGTGGTACAGCATCCCAAGTGCTGGGCCAGAGCCCTGCCCCCTGCATTCAATAAATGAGCATCATGGACAAGCTTCCACCTGCTCCCTCTTCTGAGCTGTGCAGACATTTCCCTCTAACCAGATGTACCTGTATTCTCTGTGACGTGGCTCCAGAAACACAGGGAGGCCTGCTTTCAATGTGCTGTGCAAGTGAGTCTGTCAATAGATCAGAGCCAAGGAACAAATATAGAGCAAGCATTTTCCATGGACATGGAATTCTTATTTCAGATTGATTTTCAAAAGTTCCCAGAGCTTTTGCATGTATTATCCCAAAATTCAGTTTGGGTTTGACCTTATAGGTGATCAATTAGGAATACAAATGTCAAAGAAAGTATTATAAAAATGCAATCAAGGTTAAAAAAATTCCTTGTATAGCAATGTGTGAAGGTAGCAGCAATAGTAGCTAACACTATGAACAGAAAATTTACTATAAGCCAGGCAAAGCTCTAATTGCCTGCATGCATTGTCTTATTTAGTCCTTACGTAATCCCGGGGGTGTGCTTCTGTTGCTTGCACTTAACAAATCAGAGAACTGAGGCATTATCTGACAACACTGACTTACATAGCAACATCCCCCTCCAAACCCGCACAGTCATTTTCTATCTCCTCAACATGTTGTATTATCTTCACAATATCAGTCAGTATCTGAAATCATCTTATTTATTGTCTAATACCTCTATTAAAGTTAGTGAGGCAAGCGCTTTGTTTTAGTCACCGTTGCACACCTCCTTGTCCAGCTTCTGGAATAGGCATGGCTGCCTATTGCATGGCTGAATAAAATGGCTTAAAAATTTACCCAAGGTCACACAACTCTAAGAGCCAGTATTCAAGCTGAACTCTAACTCCACAATGTGAGATCTGGGTTTTTGGTTGTAGCTTTTTATAGCTCGAAAGCTCCAGAGACATAATCTAACCCAAGACTATCATCTTGCAAGATGAGGATCCTACAGCTCAAAAGGCGCTATGACTCCCAGGATCTTCCTGTTTGTTAGCCACGAAGTCAGGATCAGATCCCTGACCCCTGGGTAGTGTCTTTATGCCATGAATTCAGCCGCTTCAGTTCAGATAGAACCGAAGAGAAATCCTCTATGTGTCTGCTGTACATCATGCGTTCACTGATTTGTGCACCTGGGGCATAGCTGCATAGCTGAACATTGCTCTCTCCTTCCCCACCCCCTTCATCTAACTAGGGCGGCTTGTCAGTGCACCTTCTAAATATATCTCTAATGTTGCTACCTTCCCTCACCCCAAGAACCATGCGGCAAGCCATGATCAGTTCCCACCTGGCTAACTGTAGCCTCTGATTTAGTTTTTCCAGCCTCTCTTCATTCCGTTTCAATCTGTTCTCTTTGGAACTGTATTCTAAAATCTAAAGCTATCTGTACTACTCCGGTCCTAAAACACCATTTGTTTTAGGGTATGACTTAAAAGTCTTAACAGGAGTCCTCAAACCCACGGCGTCTGGCCCTTATGTACCACTTCCATCTCAAATTGTGCAGCTCTCTTCCTTTCCTACCAACCTCCAACATTTTTTATACTCCTGGAACATCAAGTCTTCAGAACTTTATTTCTTGGGGCTCCCCTTGAAGAACCACTCCTTTAACTCATGTCACCCTCCTTCTCTCCTTGGTACTTCATCCTCTGGGTCTCAACTTACCTGGCTACTTAGAAGCAAAATGTCCCTGATGGACTCCTCCAGAGCATTTACCAGAAATGATCCAAGTTAATTTTCATTTATGTTTGCAAAGCAAGCAAGGTTGGACCTATTTTTTCTTTTTTCCTTTATGTATATAAAGTGAACTGATTCCACATATTTCATGATACAAAGTTAGAAGCATAGCAATACTTCCTACCTTTCCTCCTGCCTACATCCTCCACTTAGTTCCTCTTTCCTTTTTTCTTTTTTCCCCTAATTTTTACAATGGCATATTGTAATTTCCCTTCACAAGAACAGGCTTAACACTCCATTAAGTAAATATATCAACACATAGCAAATAAACAAAAAGCAAACAAACAAGATGCTACTATTCCCTAGGAGTTTAGACAAAAGCTGTAAGCAATGATCAAATCTCATGATGTCAGTCTACTCACACAGATTAGATTTTTTGGACTCTGTATATTAGTTATCACAGATTAGGAAAAACATGGTATTTTTTTTGGAGGATACTAGCGTATTTCACTAAGCATAGTGGTTTTTCATTGGATACATTTAGTTACAAAAGATAATATTTTAGAGGTTTATGACTGAGTAGTATTCCATCTTTTTTTAATTCAGTCATTGGTTGATGTACATCTAGATTGATTGTATATCTTATCTATCATGAATTGAGCTGCTATAAGCATTGCGGTACAGATGACTCTCTTATATGCTGATGTGTTTCATTTGGATAAATTGCCGTGAGTGAGATGTCAGACTCAGATGGTAGACGTATTTTCAGATATCTGAGGAATCTCCATGCTGTCTTCCATTATGGTTGCACTAATTTACATTCCCCCAACAGTGGATTAGAGTACTTCTGTGGCTGGGGCTTTTTTAAGGTCTAGTTGATATTATTTGCTCAGGAAATTCCCAAGCCTGAACTTCCTTTTTTAAACTTAATTAAAAGACAGAGAGAAGGAGACAGACCGGAGACATTTACTGGCTTACTCCCCAAATGCCTGCAATGGCCAGGTCTGGTCTAAGTCAGAGTCAGGAGCTGGAAGCTCTGTCTAATCCTCCCGTATGGGTGGCAGGAATCTAATCACTTGAGCCACTTCTGCTACTTCCCAGAGTGCACAGAGTCAGGCCTTCAACCTAGGATATAAGCATACAGGATATAAGCAACCCAAACAACATCTTAACTGCTATTCCAAATGCCTAGATCAGTAACATCAATGCATTTATTTTCCCCAAAAGGTTCAATGGCCCCTCCCTTTGAGTCTCATATTTGAGAGAGGTTTTTTTTTTCCTTCTTTTGCACGATGTACACAATTATGTAGTTCAAGGAAGGTAGAGAGCATTGCTCCCTTGGTGGACATCGGCTGCTCACGGGAAGCTGCTTCTCTGCCTTGAGTGCTGGGCATGGTGTCACCACTCAGCAAGTGCAAGCCATTAGGCAGAGAGGAGGGAGCCCACAGTGCGCTCCTTGGTGGACGCTGTCTGTCATCCTTTGAAGATGAGCTGTGGGAAAGCACAAAGCTCGCAAATGGAAGTGATCTAGAAGGCCCCATGCCTAGCTGGATACTCATGTCACTTAATGTTAGGGTTTACTCAGTGTTTAGGTTAATAATGGATGTGTTGTTTGTTTCTAGATTTACTGGGAAACTTGAACATTTAAAATAAATCTAAACTAGCTGCTTCAGTAATAAGAACAAGAGCACCATTGGTTGCATGCACTCAATAGATCACATTGCCAACTTTCCTCCTCACTGTGGCTCCATGGAGAGCTAGGTTTTCATATTTTAGTGTTGGCTGGCCACTAGCTTTCTGAAGCAATAGAAATATCTGTGCAGAGAACCAAGCCTTTGTTGGAAGCAAAATGCAATGAAACCAAATGACCACAGAAATTCAAGCATAATATAGTATTCTTGTTCCAAACAGAGTTCTTGTGTAGCTAATGCCTTTATGGAAGCCCAATGGATGAAGAGGACCTTTTCTCCTCTGAAATAAATGTGGTTGTTCTATACAGAAAGCAACAAAGAAAGGAAACTGCATGCCACTGAGTAACTTAAGGAAGGTCCTAATTCATGACATGTGTTTTTGAGAACAAATGACCTAGAATCAGCTATTAGGTAAAATGTACTGTGGTGCTCTTTCTTTAGATCAGTGCTTTAGCTACTGTAAATACCACTGTGTCCATCCTCTTCTGCCTCATCAGGTGATGTCAAGAAGGTAGCATTAGTATCCATAACTGAATAATAAAACTGCAGTAGTATTAATGCAGCAAAAATCTTGAGACCTCAATATTCTTGGCTTGAATGTTCTACTAGAAATTATTCTTATCACTTTCTAATACATTTCTGTGTTTCAGAAAACCCTCTTGTCAAGATTCTTTCTGCATGTGTACCAAACCCCCAACACTCAGCTTAGAGTACATAAAGTAGAAATGTACTCTTGGCAAGAGAAGATGAACTGTTGTGTGTCCTGGGTTCCAGAACCATCCCACAGAGCTATATTCAAAAAGAGTATACACTTCTGGAAATTAAGTGATGCATTACAGTGAATTTCTTTGAGACACTTCACTAAACCATTAAAAATAAGATGATTCTAAGATTTAAATCTGTATAGATAGGGAGGTAGCATATAGTAATACAGGTTTGGAAGCCAAAAGACCAGTGGGTAAGAAGTCTAATCTGGCAGATGTGAGAAAGCCAAAAGCTGGGAAAGCTGAGAATCAACTCAGTTTATACTTTTGAGATCTTGAAAGGCTAAGGAACTGATGTGCTAGGTACTTCTTAAAATATACGTTGGAGGGGACTAAATAGGGAAAATTGATTAGAAGGTATTTAAGAAGCCATTATGTCCCATTCCAGGTTACTCAATAATTACCCCTCCTCTCATCCATCTGAAGACTGGAGATTAATGCCTCAGAGAGGGTTAAATGGGGTCTTATGGATTTTATGGGTTACCAAGCATCACTGAAAGCAGAGAGAGCATTTAAAAGGCTGATGTGATGGTGCAAGAAATTTTGTAAAAAGTGAAGAATATGGAGTTTCTGGGTTAGAATTACCCATAGAATCATATGCTAGTTCTTAAACACCTAGTCTCACCCACCTTTTTCAAGAAACCATTGTACGATGTGTTGGGTGAAAGAGAGGAAATGAGACAAGAGGAGGAGGAAAAAGGGGAGAGGAAACAAGAGAAGGGCAAAGTGGAGCCCAGTGGGGCAGAGAAGAGGGTTCTAGTACATCTGCCATACCCTAGGCAAATACGAGACATTCAGTCTGACTAAGCAGGTTGTAAGATACCACAAACAAGTCACTAACAACATGGGTGGCATTCCCAAAGTGAATGATTGTATAGAGAGGTGAAATGAACACTTAAGACTGAAAATGATAGCCCGGTGCTGTGGCCTAGTGGCTAAAGTTCTCAACTTCACGCTCCAGGATCCCCTATGGGCGCCGGTTCTAATCCCAGCAGCCCTGCTTCCCATCCAGCTCCCTGCTTGTGTCCTGGGAAGGCAGTTGAGGATGGCCCAAAGCCTTGGGAACCCTGCACCCGCATGGGAGACCTGGAGGAAGTTCCTGGCTCCTGGCTTCTGATCAGTGCAGCACTGGCCATTGTGGTCACTTGGGGAGTGAATCAGTGGATGGAAGATCTTCCTCTCTGTCTCTCCTCAACTTTATATATCTGACTTTGTAATAAAAATTTAAAAAAAAAAGACTGAAAATGATTAAACACATGGTCGGGGGTGTGGTGGCACAGTGGGTCATTGGTATGACCACATCCTGTATAAAAGTACTGATTCAAGTCTGGGTTGCTCCACCTCCAATCCAGTTTCCTGCCAATATCCCTGAGAAGGTAGTGGGTGATGGCCTGAGTGCATGTGGGCCCTTATCCCTGGAGAATCCAGATGGAGTTCCTGGCTCCTACATTCAGCCTTGCCCCGACCTGACTGCTGCAGAAATTTGATTGTACCAGGAAGATCTCTCTTTCTCACTCTCTGTCACCCTGGCTTTCAAATTAAGTAATTAATTTAAAAAACCAAGTGAGAAAAACAGACATTATATTCCAGACAAAGCAAAAATTTACACAAGAGAAGATGCAATCATGGTTTTCTGCATAATTCAGCGTTATTATGTGGTCATAATAAAATCAGTGGTGAGGATTGATCTTATCAAAATTGTAATATTATACAAAGTACTTCAAAATGTACATGGAGGGAACAGCACAGTGGCATGTAGACTACGCCTCTGCCTATGGTGTAGGCATTTCATAAGGGCAATGATTCATGTCCCAACTGCTCCACCTCCCATCCAACTCCCTACTTATGGCCTAGGAAAGCAGCAAAGAATGATCCAAGTGCTTGAGCCCCTGGACCCACCTGGGAGACTTGAAAGAAGTTTCTGGCTCCCAGCTTCCAAAGGCCCAATTCTGAGCATTGCTACCTCTCTCTCTTCTTCTCTCTGACTATCCAAATAAAATAAATATTTTTTAAAAGACTCATAGGAAATGGAATAAAAGGATGTTTTGGACAAATTTTTTTGAAATCCATGCAAATAAGGAGCCTTCTTAAAACTCATGAAAAATTCATGTTTAAAAAAAAATCCATGCCTGGATTTCAAAATTTTTATAGCAAAATAAATTTATCTTTCCATTCCATTTTTCTATGAGTTTTAAAACATAAATGAGGGTAAAGAGACAGACAGAGCTCCCATGTGCCTACACTGGCACATGGACGGGCAGAAGCTGGGAGCTGGAAACACAGTCTAGTCACCTCCATCTGCAGCAGGAACTCAGTTACTTGGGCCCTTACTACCCCCAGGTTACTGGATAGCTACCCCTCCTCTCATCTAGCTGCTGTCAAGAACTGAAGCCAGGACTCAAACCAAGCACTCTGAGATGTAAGGTGAGCACCTTAACAACGAGGCTACATGTCTGCTCCTCTCTGAACTTGGTAAAGCACCCTCATGTGTGTTACAAGTATCAGTGTAATATTAAAATATGTGTTAAGCGGATGGTGGAGAGCAGATAAGGAGCATGATATGTATGATATGGGGGAGAGAAGTAGAGATGAAAGTTTAAGATGCTTATTTTTGATAGTGACAGTCAATGGTCTTTTGCATAGTACTAAAAAATCAGGAAAGAGCGATACAGACATATTATGTAGACACGGAAGTAACTCAGTTTCTGTGGTTGGACTAAAAGGAGCTGGGTACTACAGTATTTGGACAATGCTAATAGAACTCACTGGCTTTTTGTATGGTGTATATGTGTAATTCCTTTGTAAATAAAATATTTTTTAAAAACATATTTCCACAAATAATAGATAAAATGTAAAAAACCAATAGCTTTATTGAGGCATAATTCACATACTATGCAGTATGTGAACTCCGAATTTTTGGTATAATCAGGGTTGTGCACACATCAGCACAATCCATTTTAGAACATTCCATCACCTGTAGAACAAATCTCATACCCACTGGTGGTTATGTGCCGTTCACACCTCACCTCCTAGCTCTCACAGCCACCGTGGCACACTCTGTGTTCATGGATATCCATGTCTGTACATTTTGCATAGATGGAAACGTATGTCACGTGGTCATTTGTAATTGACTTCTTTCACTTAGTATAATGTTTTCAAATTTCACTAGGTTGTAACCTGTCTCAGAGTTTTATTTATTTCTTTTTTTTCATTATCAAATGAAAGTCTACTATGCAGGCATATAGCATTTTACTCATCCATTGTAGAGTTAATGAACATTTGGGTTATTTCTACCTTTTGATTATTTTTGAATACACTATTATGAACAATTATGTATATGTTTTTGTACTGATTTCTCTCAGGAGTGAAATTGGGTGGGTCGTTTAGTAATCTCCATTTAATTTTTTTAGGAACTACTAGTTTTTCAAAGTGGCTGAATCAGTTTACATTCCCACTAGCAGTGTAGGAGAGCTCCAACACCTACACACCCCCATCAATATTTGTTATGGTGTGATTTTTTAATTACACCAGTAGATATAACACAGTTTCTTATTTCAGTTTTGGTTTACCCTGAGATAACTTTAAAACTTAACAGATCAGCAAAAATAAAATAGGTTGGCAAAACCCTGTCTTGCCAAGATTTTGAGAAACTGCACACTCTTATTGGGGGTATAACTTGGTATAAATTTTATAAGAGGCAATTCAGTACATCGAAATATAAAGTATACTTGTAAACAAAGATATTCGAATTAAGGAGAAAATTATATGCTAGGAAAAAGATATGCCTTGATTATAAAATTATGATTTAGAAAAACTTTGAAACTCATTTAAATGTCTATCAAGTGGAACCTGATTTTATGAAATCTGATGCATGCATGGAATATCTAGGTCATCCATGCAGACAATGGTGCATATAGAACAGATTTTTATTGTCTTGGGAAACTGTGTACCATGCATTGAGGGGGCCAAATCAGATTTTTGAATGCATGATAAGATCTCATTTTTGTAAAATATTTTTAAGCCTAGGAAGATTTTTTTTGAACAATGTCCAAAATGTAACTAGTGATTATATCGTAATGACAGAATTTTAGATGATTTTTTTCACTTTGTTCTTTGTAATTTTTTTTGTATATAATTTAGTTAAAAATCAGCCTCTATAATTTTTTAAGAAAAATTATAAAGCTATTTCAAAAGACCATGCCTTTTAGAAGTCACATTTCTGTACTTAATCAAGGCTTAAATTTTAATTCTTTCCCCTATCATTACTTTTTTTTCCCCAAAATACCTCAAAACCATCTACTAAAGGTATAAAGAAGTTCATTCTTATATAGATTATATCCACTTGGTCTCTTCCTTCAGAGAATCCTATTATGAATCCTTTATGGGGCTTTCTTACATGGAAATCTGCCAGGTATTATTAGGACTTGGGTGTCTTGCCAAATCCTGGGAGAAGGAGCAGGTCAAATGGTTCTCCCTCTATTGACTAGGATCATTGTTTGGGATTCAGATATTCTCCCTTTCACTCTTCTTTCCTCCTTTGTAGCAGAATAACTCAAACAGCAGTCAATAACTTTCTTTGTCTTTAAGCGTGTCTATTGTGTGTTAGGAACTGTTCTCAATACATGTGTGTATTCTATTCATTGAACTCTCACAACTGTTCTGTGAGGATGACACTGTTATTGCTAAAATTCTACAGATGAGGAGTTTGAAACACAGAGAGGAGAGATAACCCAGCCACAGTCACTCAGCTAGGAAATGAATGGCAGAGCTGAGTCTAGAGCCCACTGGGTCTCCTTTGATAATACCTGTGGTCTCAACTGCTCCACTCTGCTACCTCTGTGACTTTCCTCCTAATTGGATTGCAAACACTTCTTCCTGGTTTTTGTTGCTTCTCACCTGAGCTGCAACTTCTGGAAATTTCTGCCAGCCAAGCTGAGGGAGTGAGTTCACCTGAAGGGACATTCCCTGTTTATTCTCTTAGGACTTTACTGATCATTTCTTTCATCAGTTTTTCCTATGAAATGGGTAGATTTCTTACTCCTCACAGTTGGAGATTTATCTAGGGGTTGGGATGGAATGAGGACTTTTTAAGATAGTTCCATTTTGCAGAGTGCCTATGCCTTCATGGCATGTTAACCGCTCAATCTGCCCTCTAGAGCCAAATCAGTCGCCATTTTTTATATGGAGGTAAAGGCTATGGGACAGGACTGCACATGCACTGAGCTGGGAGTGAACTCAATTCTGACTCAGTGAACTGTAACACCGTGGCATCCTACTGGTTCCACCCAAGATAGGTCCGGGTAGCCCTCAGACCTGATGACCAGTAGATCAACAACTCTAGTAGTGATACATTAGGTGCCATTTTGTATGGTGTGGTAAAGGCTTTAAGACTGTGGGGACAACAGTGAGCTGTACATGTGCTGAGCTGGGAGTGATCTCACTTCCAGCTTAGTGCATTGCACTAGACCAACAGGAAAATAATACCAACTTTGGCATCGTATGGATAAAAATAGGTTCGTGTGACCCTTAGACCTAACAGCCAACAGGTTCTGCCAAGATCAGCACCACCAACAATCTAGTTATAAAGGACACCTGGTGTCTCCCTAAACTTGGAAGCTGCTCTAACAGGAATTGGGAGAAAGGTTGTACAGACAATGGTGTAGCCTCAGCATGGGATCACAGGAGGTGAAGAGTGGTGAGCCATGAGCTGGGGCTACAGAGATCATGGTAGAATCTTAAATAAGAACCCAGACCTAGAACTTACTTGAGGGAGTGGCGCAAGTGAGTACAAAGAGCTGTGTAACAACCACAATAAGTAAAATCAAATTTTAGACCTGTTGGTGACACAGCTTAGAAACCTACCCCAAGAAGAATCTAATAAATAGAAGTATAATGACCAAGAGCAAAAGAGGAGACAAAGGCACAATCAATATTACTGAAGACTCCCATGCAAAGGAGCAAAAACCTTTGCCAACCTCAGTTAACTGAGGAAGACGTCAAGAAAATGGGAAATGCAAAATTCAAAATGCTTGTTATAAAGCTTCTTCTCAACAACGAGAAGCATGTAATACAGGAGTTCAAGAAGTTTAAGCAATATGTCATACAGGAAGTGAATCAAATGAAATCTGATGTATCAGAAATGAAGAATTCAGTGGAATAAGCTGTAAGTACAGTGGAGAGTCTCCAAAATAGAATAAAGGAAGCAGAAGAATCTCAAAATTAGAAGATATTTCCTGTCACCAGGGGGAAACAAACAAAAAGCTGGAAGCAGACCTGATCAAGCTAAAAAAAAGTATTCAAGAATTAAGAAACACTATTGGGCCTGGTGGCATGGCCTAACAGCTAAAGTCCTCGCCTTGAACGCGCCCGGGATCCCATGTAAGCGCCGATTCTATTCCTGGCAGCTCTACTTCCCATCCAGCTCCCTGCTTGTGGCCTGGGAAAGCAGTTGAGGACAGCCCAAAACCTTGGGACACTGCACCTGTGTGGGAGACCTGGAAGAAGTTCCTGGATCCTGGCTTCCGACTGGCATAGCACCAGTCATTGCGATCACTTGGAGAGTGAATCAGTGAATGGAAGATCTTTCTCTCTGTCTCTCCTCCTCTCTGTATATCTGACTTTCCAATAAAAATAAATCTTTAAAAAATAAAAAAACACTATTAAATGGCCAAATAAAAGAGTTATGGGAGTCCTAGAAGGTGCAGAAAGAGAAACTGGGTTTAAAAATGTATTTAATGAAATAATAAGGGAAAATTTCCCTAATCTGGAGAAAGAATTGGGAAACAACAACCAGGAGGGGCACAGAACTCCCAACAGGCTTGACCAAAAGTGATCTTCACCACAACGCATGATAATCCAGCTCTCTTCGATTGAACATAAGAAAAATAGCCTTAAATGTGCACGTGAAAAAAAAAAATAAACTGACATATAAAGGAATGCCAATTAAACTCACAGGAGACTTCTCACAGGAAACTCTACAGGCCAGAAGAGAATGGAGTGACATATTCCAGATTCTAAATGTAAAGAATTATTAGCCCAAAATAGCGTACCCAGCAAAGTTTTTATTTGTCTTTGAAAATGAAATAAAATTCCTCCACAGTAAAGAAAAGTTAAAAGAATATGCCTCTTCCAAACTTGCCCTGCAAATTACACTTAAAGATGTTCTCTTGACAGAGAGGAGGAATAGCATCTACCAAAACCAAAGGCAAATGGGAAGAACATCTCAGTAAAATAGCAACAGAAGACTAAATCAATGCCCAACCCATTGCTAAAATGACAGGACCAAATTACCACCCACTCATATTAACCCTGAATGTAAATGGCTTGAACTCATCAATCAAACATCATAATTTAGTAGAATGGATTAAAAAACAAAACCCATCTGTTTGTTGCCTACAGGAGACATATCTCACCTACAAAGATCAGCAGAATCTTTATCTCATGGATTTTGATTTTTTTTTTGTTAGTTTCATTTCTTCAAAACATGTTCTTCTGATTAAATTCTTAACTGACTCATAGATCATACAATAACATCATTTTCTTCAAGAAGGTTCTTGATTTTCTTTTTCATTTCTTCAACAACACGTTAGTCATTCAGTAGCATTTTTTTTAACTTCATGGTGTTATTAATTTCTTTTTTTTTTCTTTCCTGTTGATTTTGCTTTGTGACTTTTCATTTAAAGGGATATACAATAGTTTTGTAATGGAGAATGTCATATCCAATAGCATATTATTTAACTCCATGGCATTGTAAATTTCTGTTTTTCTTCCTGTTGTTGATTTTGTATTGTGGCTTTTCAGTTAAGGGGATGTATAGTAACTGTGTAATGGAGACTGTCATATCCAGATATGAGGATATAATGCAGTATGCATCTCTACTTCCAGATCGAAGATGGACTCCCAATGAAACTGTTAGCTATATCTTGACAATAGAAGGTTGGACTCTCTGCCATTGTCCATGCCCACAATGATGGACATATGACAGTTTATGAAGAGCTGTACTATAGTAATATGACAGGGGAACTCATTGGGGGAGAGGGAACTTAGGAAGGGAGTAAGGAAAACCCCAGGGCCTATGGAACTGTATCATAAAATGATAATAATAATAAAAAAAGGAGAAAAGGAAAGGAATAATAAACATCATCATTATTATTTTCATTTATACAGTTTTGTAGGTATAAGCATTGCTCCTTCCTCTTTCTCTTCTTCCCTCCCCATTTTCTCTTCCTGCCAGACCTCCTCACCTTATCACAAAGGTATATTCTACCAGCAACAATTGTAAATTACTTTTCTGCTATTCAAGTGTCCCATGGCATTGTAGGTATAGGTAAAGGCAGACACAAATATAGATAATGAAGAATATACATATATTCTCACAGTTGAACTCTATAATAGAGACTAGCTTACCGTGAAGATACATTGCAGTACGCATCTCTACTGCCAAAAAAAAGAGGTCCCCCAATAAAGCAGTTAAATATGCCTTAATGTTACCATGGTTCAGCCTTTGCCTGAACTACTGTCAAATTTCAACTTTTAATATGTGTGATTTTAGTTTGATATTTGTTTGTCATTGAAGTTTAATAAAATTTGTATGGAATACTTTACAATTGTCCTGGAGAAAAAGGTTGTAAGTTATACTACTGTAAAACAACAATATCCCAAATACCCATGTGGTGTAATATAAGTAGTAATAACTGTGTTAAATTTGGTTTAAATTGAACTGGATGTATTGAGCGGTATTTTTAAAAGCCATTTGTTGGGAGAATAACAGCTGTAGTCACTGTGTCTCTCCTTGTGTTTCTAGGCATCTGGCCATCCGAAGAGGTTTTGGCTTACTACTGCCTGAAGCACAGTGACACATTCAGGTACTGAAAAGAGATTTTCATTGTTGTTGTTTTTAGGCATCATGGATATTTAATCTGCATATTAATAGTAGCCAAGTAGCCAAGATTACATTCTTCAAATTAAAATTTGTGGAAGAAAAAAAGGAAGGAAGAAAATGAAGTAGAAAGAAAGGAAAAAAGACAAGACAGAAGGGAGAAAGTTGACAGGGAACACATGTTGCTCCTGAGAAGAAATCGGAATTGCCTTTGGGTACTAATATTGCACAGCAAGCTGTATGCCACATGTCAAAGGCTTTTGATTTCCACTCAGGGCATTTTATTTCGCTTTGATTTAGGGGAAACAAAAGTGAAGTTTCCAATCAATTCTTACTGATTGTAAAGGTCAAAAAAAAAAAAAGGCGGTGGGGGTGGAGAACACCACAAAAACCATAAAGACATTCTTTAAACTTCTCTGGAAGGCACTATAGAATACTTGATAATACCTTCTAGCTATTATTTAAAGATGTCATCCCAGCCCTGACTTTAAAGGTATTTTATGTACCTAACAAAGCCCATTTGTGAAATATGAATTACTGTTGCAGATTCATGCTAAGTAAATGAGGCTTTCCAACTAGCCAGTGTACATTGTAGATCAAATCCGTGGATGGGATTTAGGAAAGAGGAAAAAAATCCACACCTTTTATTTAGAAGCTCTTAAGATGTTTGATAGTCCCAGGAAATATAGGGTTTTCTTCTTTTATTTCTCATTTTACAAGTTATGCAGTGTATGCTTGCTGAATAGCCTGTTATGAACCCAGACAGGCATTAGTGATCATGGTGTGTGTTTTTAACAGTATGTACTTATAGAATTGGGTCAGTAATGTGTGTGTGTGTGTGTGTGTGTGTGTGTGTGTGTTTTAAACTCTGTGGACTGACATTAACTAACTGTTATGCAATTGCTTTGAACAACTAAATACTCCTTGAGTGGATTTTAAAATTAGAATGTCCTTGCTTGGCTTCTCCTCCTCCCCTTCCCTCTCCTCTCATCCCTTTTTCTGTTTTAATTATTTTTTTCCTTTTCTGTTTTTCCCCTCCCCTTTTGAGCTAATCAACTTCCCGAAGTGGTAAGAAGCAGCAACCTGGAGGGTCTAAGCGTATACAGCCACCTCAGGGCAGCTCTGAATTTGGGTGGCGGAGCTGCAAGTCTGGCATTTGCTCATCTCACCGTGCCTAAGCTGCACTGGCGCTCCAATCAGCGAGCAGGGGGGCCAGAGCGAGAATGTCGCACGTTGAGGGGCTGATATTTAGGCACAAAGGGGAGGGTAAGTGCAGAATGCCACCCCAGACTGTCAAGCTTCAGCTCTGAGCCGCTTTACTTCTGGGCGGAGAAGCCAGAACCCAGTCATTAGTGTAGCATGGGTTTGCTGGCTTAACCGTACCATGTGCCTGCATTGTTTGTCCTCTGTGTTGTGTTGGGGTCAGTTGTGATTTAAGTGTTAATTGCTAAATGCTCTTTGTGTAATTGTCCTTTATGGGGGTGGTTCAGTTTTCCAAAATGTTTCCATTTGTTTTAGTTTTTTTCTATATATATATATACATATATATATAGAAAAAAACTACAGGCTTGCATTTATTTGTGTGTGTGTTCTATGGCTGTGACTATAGGCATATCCACACTAATATATATTCTTCATTTACTTGTCTAACTGTTTTTGAAGGCATGAATGTGGATTAGCAGTGTTATCCTTTCCTAACAATTATCTTTCGCTACTCTAGCTAGTTTAGTTCTAAAAGACAGCACCATTGACAAGAGGAAAAAAAAGGGAACCTTCTCAGGTTTTTCAGCTCAGCGGTGGTAATGCTGCAGTGAACGCTAATGAGGGAACCCCCACTGACTTGCCTGCTTTGTGACTTTTCTATTTCATAATTATTTTTAAAACGCAAAACGACATGCGGTAGCCTCATCCTGTCTCCACAACTTCCTGGTAGCGCCGTCCTCCCGCAGATGGCAATTTGTTCTTGTAACATATATATCTCCCGGACCATTTTCATCTCATTTGTATGGGTTCTACCATTTCTTTTCTCTCTTTCAGGGACCTTGCTGTGTGTGAGCTAGGGGGTGGCATGACATGCTTGGCTGGGCTCATGGTAGGTCTTTTCTCAATTCCAATCCCATTCAGAGGGAGAAACAAAAGGAAAAATGTTCCAGGGCCTCCAACTGCTGGGTCAGAGAACCGCCAGCAGCATCAGCTGCGGTCACGCTGCCAGGTCTTGAGAGACCTTCTAGATTGACTTACTTTCGGATCATATTGATTTTATGGTTGCCTCGATGAGCAGAAACATTTTACCTCCGTGTAGTCAATATCGCTTGTTGTGACATTCCAGGCCTTGCACAGTCTTTCTTCGCCATTACGAAAGCAATTTTTTTTTCTTTTTTTTTTTTTTTTTTTGATTCTAGTCCCATTTGCTAAGATACAAGACTAGCCTGGCAAATCACAGTTGGAGCACCATGATATAGCTGCTAATGTTTTGCCTGCATTATTACACCAACAAACATGATCCAGAGCGTTCAGTAATTAGATTCTTTTGAATGAGATTGGCCATTCAGGAACGTCGTTCCCATTCTCTGGGTTCTGACTCATGTATTCAGGAGATATTATGTAGCAGCACAGTGCATTAGACAAGTTTTTATGTCTCTACAAATAAAAGCATATTGTTACCCTGATTGGCATTTGACAAACCTGTCGCTCTCATACAATGTGTCGAGGTTACAGCCCAATGTGCGAGCATGTCAAAGCTCACAAAAAAATTACCCTCACAAAGCCATCTGCCTGCAATGCAAAGTTATATGAAGGGCATCAGGCAGTCAGACAGACGCAAGCTGAAAGGCAGAGTGACAGCCTTGTATGATGGCTCTACTAGATAAACAGAAGCCCGCAAATGAAAGGCTCTCAGAATACCATCATCCGCTGTCACAATGCAATTACCGAACAGAATGATAGCAAGATAGAGGCTCCCGCAAATGGAATGATAAAAGTATTGACTGATTTGATTGAATGATTAAAATAATGCAGACATAAAATGAAAAAAGATTGGAGATTGTTACAGAGAAATAGGTGAGGAAGCATGATACTGAAGGCTTGTCACTCCTGTCTTCACTTCGACACAGACAAGCATATTTGCTCATTGTTTGCTGTGCTCCTTTTTTTTTCCTTCCAGGTTGCTATTTCTGCAGATGTCAAAGAAGTTCTGTTAACTGATGGGAATGAAAAGGCCATCCAAAGTATCCTTATTCAGATAGAAAACGGGTTTGTTGTGCTCATTCCTTTTTCCCGGCTGAGTAACAATTGATATAAAGAAAGACAGCATGGGGTATTAAAAGAGAGTTTCCCCCCACACACAGACAATAAGTAATTAAGGAAAAGTAGAAATATATGAATTCGTGGAGTATGGCTACGTGGCTTTGCTGCCACCCCCCTCCACCTCCACTTTCGATGGATTTTTTTTTAGACACTTCTCCTTAGGAGCTTGTATATTTAGGGAACCTCTCAAGGCAATGAGGAAATTTATTTCCTAATCATTCTCAACCAGCTTGTTCTTTTCCCCCAATGAAAATTTGCCAGTATACCTTTTTTTTTTTTGCCATTTTATTGTCTCGGATGTTGCTTGCAAATATTAATATCCAGGTTCATGTCCGATATAACCTTTCAGACATTTGATACTAGGCCGGGCCATGGACCTGTAACTGATGAGGCGTTACCTGTTTCCCTCCCTGGAAACAGCTCCCCTTTTTAATCATTTCTTCTCATTTAGAATTTAAAAAATGTCTCTCTCACTGCTATGCTATTACAGTTCAAACCCCATTCTATTAGATTATGCTTTACTCATGTGTACACAGAGTTCATGAAAATTGAACTGTACTTTAACTAAGAAAGCAAGCATAATTTGTGGCTACTTTAGCAGCTGAGTTGATTTGTTCAGGGGCAGTTAACAGCCGTTAGAAATTGAGAGGAAAAGTGGAAGATATGTTTGCTCTGGATTTTTTTTTTTTATGTGCCTCTCAATTACTTTGTGAGGGAGAGAGTCTTCTTATTTGAATTTTAGACCCTCCAGGTGACCAAAGCAGTTTTGATTTTTGTGGCCTCTTACATAAAAATGTGTTTCAGGTTTTTCTTCTTCTGTCTCTGCTCTGTAATTCCTTATTTTAAACGAGGACTTTGCTGCAGCAGCTCACTCAGGGCTGCCTGCACTGGGAGCGGAAGGTATGGGAAGCAGAGCAGCTAATACCGTCAGCAGCACTTGTGTGCTCTGCAGAGCCCCACCCAGCTAATTGCCTGACAGACTTCAAAAAAAAAAAAAATCAGGAAGGAAAAACAGCCAATCACAATCTTGGCCTTTCACACAAGGGAAAGAGATCACAAAAGGTGCTTCCTTTTTTAAAAATGCAGGATTTTAATCATGTTCTTGAGACTGTCGCAAGTTTTTCAAAATATGCCTGAAGATGAGCGGATGTTATTTCATTCAGTCTGCTTTATTCACATTGGATTCTGTGCAGGTATCATGTCACTGTGCCCCTCCTCCTTGTGTCAGGGAACACACAAAACAAGAGGAAGCTACCATGTGCCAGCTCAGCCCCCGTAGATGTGTTCTGGGTGGGAATGGGAGAGAGGAGAGAAAACAGGAGTATGAGACCAGAGAAGGCGATTGTAGACACAGGCATGTGGAGATGGGGCCCAGTAACCCATGGTTGCTTACAAGTCAGCAGGTGTTTCCTCCAACAGCCTCAGAAAGCCTCTGGAACTTTTCTGGAACTCTGGGAAGCATCTGTAGTCAGTATGTACATGTCATTGTATGAAAATGATTACTGAGCTAGAGCACAGAACTCACCGGGAAGGGAGGGCTTGCTGATGTCACTAATTAACACACCTTTGCTTGGAACAGCGAAGATGCCATGCCAGCCCTTAGAAACCGGAGAGAAAATCCCAGTTTCTGTATTCACTGTGACGGCCTTTCAAAGCAATGATTGGTACAAGCCCCCCTCCCAAGAAAATGGATTTTTAACATGTGGTCCTCAGAGCCTCGGCTCTGAGAGTGCTTTATTGTGCTGGGTTTTACAATGGGTTTAATATAGCAGGGTGCCCACGGGCAGGAGGGGAAGAAGTTTATAACGTGGATAAAGGAGGTCCTTTCAGAATGCAGATCCAAATGGGCCGGGTGTTTTATTTCAGCTCTTAGGACTTTACCCACAGAGCTCAGTTTTTTAATCATGCGGTTGTTCTATGTTTGTATGCCTTTTTCTGTTGTAACTAGATCTAATTTTTTGTTAATTAAGGGGAAAAAGCATGCAGAAAGCCTTAAAATTGGCGATGTGGTTTTTTTCCTGCTTTTAATACTAATGCTGCTCTTGATTTGCTAACAGAGCTTACAATAGGCATCTGTTGTAATCTGTTGGACTAAGTGAGCTTAATATGAATGCATTTTTTTTCTCATTTGTATGCCCACCTTCTGTAAGAATAACTCACTGACTCACATACCATAGATGCATATAGATAGAAACAAACTTATTTCAAAATGACTGTTTTCATCTTTCCCTTAAAATTTTAGGAAGCCTAAATTATATAGCAGTTGCAGGATATGATCCAAAAATTATTTTCTAAAACGTAAAAGCAGATGTCAACAAAAAAAAGGGGGGGGGGAGAGACATTCCCAGAAGCCAGAAAATCTCTAAGCAAAGCTGCTAATTATTCTTAATGGGCAAGATGAGCACATTAAGAAACAAATGAATACATCAGTGAAATGTAATTGAAAATCGACCTGGCAATTGCACATCACATCTGAGTATAGGCCTGTAGATTATTTTAATCATCAAAAAAAAAATAATTTTGTTGTTCTTGGCTTCTAAATTTAGTGAACCCAGCTAAGTCTTACTTCCTAAGTCTCAAGCTTCTAAGATTCTGAATTTTACTTTTTTTTAAAGCATTAACTGACATTTCCTTTTAATCTTCATTTATTCTTTTTAATAGGCAAGGCAACAGGTAGATGAGTTCTGAATCTATGGCACACCACTTGTGAGGTTATTTATTACTTCTCTAAAATGTATCAAATGGACTGGCTCTGTCTCCTAGAGCCCTCTGTCTTGACCCTGGAAAGCTAGATGTTGACCTGAGATTTATTAAACAGAGGTATCTGAAAAGAGATTAAGACTCAAGACAAAAATGAGTTTTGCAAGTCCTGAGTATTTTATCCGATTCCTGGATAGGTTCTCTGAGCTGCACTCCTGGGGTGAGTCTGACACACAGCCTCACCACCCCACCCCCACCGACCTGAGAGCTAGCCCACCCTCCTTATGTCATTTTATCTGCACCCTAGAGAACAAAGGAAAAATTGCAAATGGGTCCACCTGATGCAGCCAGTTCTAAAGTCTAGTCTAAAAATAGTATGAAATGCATTCCTTTCTAGTCCACCCCACCAGCACTGCATTTTAGTGTAGTAAAGAAAGTGATAAGGTTTGTAGCTAGAGATGGCAATGACCAAAGAAGGAGGGAGAGAGATGGTATGCTGAGTTGTTGATGATGCATGCCTTCCGCATCACAATGAATAGAACACGCCAAGGTGGGCAACCCTCTGTGGCTTCACTCTCTCATCCTGTCCAGTATGAGCACCCTGCCTGGAACCATCCTCTTAAAGGCATAGCATGTTATCCACAGCATATACCAATGCTTGGTGAGCCATTTCTCTTTCTGTGCTGCTGATTGAAGATCTTGTCCCTTTGGTACATACATGACCTCATCATGATCTTGAGCCTGGGATTTTTCCAAAAACTGGTAAATCTTCTATCCTAGTTATATAGTAATTGATTTAACAGAATTCCTGACTTGAATACCTGACAAATGGAGCTGCCTGTGGCCCATTCAGCCTATGCTGACTATAGAAGGGTTTGGGAGTCCAGGTCCCTTCCTCTGCTAGCCATGAGCTATGACTCTACTAAATGAGTCACAAGTCTGTGATCCTCATTGGGTAAGACCCCCAACAAATACCTTTGTGAACCAAGTTTAAGCCAATCTAACCAACATTGACTGTATGGCACTTCAGGCAAATAAAAATCCAGCAACGAACCACACAGACCTAGGATCTTTCTTTATGAGACATGGATTATGCCTAGATGAGAGGGAATGTATATACGAGAAAGAAACTGAGAAACTCTCAAGCAATCCTTGTAGTTGTTTTGGTTCTATGGTGTAAATGTTCACAATTAGGTCAAGGAGCTGGGAAAGAAAATTTATTTTAGTTACTGTCACAAGTCTCATTTTACCAGAGCATATCCCAGGATTATTCCCAAAAGATAATGAATTGACATGAATTAGTCTCCAGTATGGTTTGGGCTAGCATACATTATGCTCCGTTAAACCTGGACTAATGAATATGTACCTTTAAGAAGGTTTGTAGGCACTGACGTTACAGTGTATTGGGTAAAGCTGATGCCTATAATGTCAGCATCCCATATAGGCACCAATTCATGTCCTGGCTGCTCTACTTCTAACTCAGCTGCCTGCTAAAGGCCTGGGAAAAGCAGAAGATGAACCGAGTGTTTGGGCCCTTGCCACCCACATGGAAGACTTGATGTAGCTGCTGGCTCCTGGCTCCCACTTGGCTCAGCCTTATCTGTTGCAGCCATTCGGGTAGTGAATTATCGGATGAAAGATCCTCTCTCTGTCTCTCCCTGTCTCTCTCTAATGGTGACTTGTAAAATAGTATTTTAAAAAATAATTTTTTAGCTTTAATATAGCAAATAGCAAAGACCACATTAAACATTTTACAAAAGCCTTCAGATCAAAAATGAAAATAATTTATGTTGTAACTTCAGTTTCCTATCCTCAGTTAATAAAATTAGCATAATATAAACCAAGAAAAGCAATGCTTTGTGAATCACACATGTTATTTTTCCTAGAAATATTTCCTTGTTATAAGAACCATGCCAACTCTCAAAATGTGTAGATAACTATTAATAAACATGATCTCTGATAGGGGGCTGATATTTTGATAATCTTATATGAGGGTTTCAAAAAGTTCATGGAAATGAAATTAAAAGACTTTCCACCAATTTTTTGAGCCCTCACATATATATGTATGTATCTATGTATCTTTATATGTATCTATAGTATATATGCTGAAACACTGTCATTGCTATGACGTAATAACACATCTTTTAAAAATAAAAGCCAATGGAAACAAAATTAAAATGGTGCCCCACTCCTAATCTATACCTTGCTTGAGAAGGAAATCTAGATAGAAGTGGGATTTCCTTTTAGCCACAAGCATACTATCTGGAGTTCTGGATGTCTAGTTTTCAGACAAGAGGGTTGGAGGTGATTGTCCTGGATCCATTTAATCAGAAATCACATTAAAGTGTTCCCTGTGCTCAGCCCCTCCCACTGAAGTCTTCCAGAAGGTGGGTACAGGTCAGAGAACACAATTTGGCTTGTGGTGTTGAACACTATCCTGGACATATTGAATCGATTTGATTGGATTTCCTTTATTACCCTGAGGTGACACAGAAGAATGATAAGATCTGTTATTGGACACAGTGCCATCCAGAAGAGCCATCAGCATCTGACCTTAAGTAAAAGGAGAGGGTAGAGCAGAGTATCAGAATGTACCTCTTATAGGAATAGCTTAAAATTGCTATTGTCATTTTTTTTCCTCTTTGAACTGATTTTAATACTAAGAAAAAATATAAAAAGCCCACAAATATATTTCCTTCCCAGTTTTAAAAATAAAGCAACCCAAAGGCAGCTGGATTTTTTTTTTATTTGAAAAATTGCTTCTAGGATATAAATGCATGTGCACGCTTCAGCCTGGCTACCTGTAGTCACAGGTTTATAAATTGTATAAAAGTATATAGTGTTAAGATGTTTACTAAAAATTATTAATAGGTTTTCTGCGTTATATAATTTAACTTCCCTGTGACTGTTTTATAAAAAAGTATTACCTCCACTAACAAAATCATATGTTTTGCTTGACAGATTAGTCATGTACTCATACGACGCTACAGGTGTACCAGGCGCTTTCTGAAGTGTAGTTGGATGCCATAGCAACGCCGAGTAGGGTGTGTCCAGAGTGCGGGGGAGCTTCCTCCAAAACAGTTGTCAGTTGACTCTTTGCTCATTCTGTTCTTCTCAGAATAAAGATGTCAGCTGTCCTCTTCAAGACATCTCATTTAGAAGACTTTTCCTGAAATACTTTCTTCCTGAAATAGACAGAGCTGTAGGCCGATGTGTCATTTTAGTTAATCAAAACAAGCAGGCAAATTAGTCTCTTTTATTTTTTTAATGAATGTAATTTCACGGTATTTAATTTGCATACAGGAAAGTTCACTCAGGAAAAAAAAAGTCTGCATTATAGCACTTTTGTAAACCTTCACAAAGCACTTCGTTAGGGGACCTAATTGATTTGGCCTACCCACTCCCAGGGGAGGAAAGCTATCGCAGTACCTGCTTATTCACTCTAAGAAGAAAAGGGTGTGCCTGGTGATTGAAGCAGAGATTTGGGTTAAAAAGTCCTGTGGCTGTGCTCTTGCAGGGAGATCACGGCCAACGCTTGCTTGGAGCATTCAGAAAATCTGTTTTTCCAAGCCATAGGGGAGCATCGCATGTCTGCTTGGTGTCCTCCGCATGGGCCCAATTTAGTCCAGCTTGCAACCTTCTCTGGCATTATTTCATTTCTTGTTTATTCAAACCTGCCTTCTTCCAAAAGAGGGGCTTTGAGGCTTCGTATGGTGACACAGAGTATTCCATATGAAAGAAATGAGAAGGGAGAGGGCAGCAATTGGAAATTAAAAAGCCAAAAGAATATTGATGAAGCCAGTTCAGGAAATATATGCCAATGGGATGTGGCGTATGGTTGTTAGAGTGAGGTCATACATTTGGCTCTGAGTTACACAAGGGCCAGAGCAACGAGAGGAAAGAGAACAGTTACAAGATGCATAGTATCTAGAAGTTGAAGAAACCAGCTGCTCTGAAACCCATCCTTCCTGAAACCTGACGTAGCTCTCCCTAGGGCACTCGCTTAGCTCGGGTGCAGGGTGATGTAATGAACTCATGTCTCCAAACCTCACTTCCCTAAACTTGTCTCCTTTGGACAAGACCAGCAGATGGCTTAAGGCCACAACCTAAGTCTATAAAGACAGTTTTTTTAAAGAAACTTAAACTGGATTCACTTTCTTCTTCAGTAATTCATTTTCTCTCCCAGCTTGTGCATACTTTTTCTCCACATTTGTCTTTTCACATCCCTCAAAGTCTTTCACTGCTGCACATCCCCAACCCTCCTCCCTAATAGCATTTAGGGAAGTCTCAGAAGATTGACATGGCGCACCTTTGGGCTCTGAGCTCTTCTGCGCAAGTGGAGCATGGCACCCATGGGGTACCCATACCTCAGGACCTTGCCAAGGTGCTCTCCAGATGTCCATTTCCCAGGTGGTAGAACTACAGCCCAGGGGATTAAAAGAGCTTGCTTGGGGGAAGTTGGCATTTGGTGGTTTGAGCTGAGACCGTACGCTTGACCTGCGTCACACCCTACGGCTCAGGCCTCCTCATTACAACCATCACATATACAATAAGAAGATCACTGTGATAGTGGGCTGTTTTTCTTGCCTTTTTTTCTTTAGTCAGTTAACAATCACTGGTGGAGCTTTCTTAACTGTGTCCTATAGATGTAAGAGACATCATCACAAGAAATCAGAAGGCTGGTGTGTTTAAAACCCAGAAGATATCAAGCTGGTAAGATGCATATGCTCCAGGTGAAATGGTTTTTCTTGATACTGTGGGTTATTGAAAGTTACAATCACTAACATTCGCTGAGTACATTCAATGTCAGGTGCTGTTCCATGCATTTGACGAGACTGTCTTGCAATGTTCATTTATCACATTTAATGCGCATGAGATAAACAGATACTCTCCTTATTTCCAATTAATAGGTGAAAAAAATTGAAGGTAAGTATGCTCAACAGATTTGGGGATCACTTCAGAGTTGAGATTGTACAATATGAATGTGGGAGAACCTGGCACCTTCCTAATAGGCTCTAATTCCAGCTCCAGCTGGGACAACTTCTGCCCCTCATCCCCAGAGGACTTTGGACAGTCTCTGGATATGTTTTCTGTTGTCTTGATTTGGTGGAGGAGGAGAGGGGGAGATGGGAAGGGGTGCTGCCGCTAGCCTCTGATAGGTATAGAACAGGGATGCTGCTCCACATGGTACCAGGAGGAAGCATCTGACCCCCAATGTCATAATGCTGAGAGCTGAGATTGGGAAACCCTGCTGTATTCCATGATTGCAAGAGAGTCAGGTGTCCATTCCCCTTTAGATCCCATTCACTCTTACCAAAACTAGGAGAGATGCCTGGCCTCCACCATAACAATAGTGTGTTTTGTGACATTACTGTTTGGTTTTGCCCTGTTGGTAATGAATGTTCAGGAAGAAGTGTTCATTTAGCTATTTTCCTGTGAAATGTCTATATGTGTGCATTTTTCCTATGTGCATTCTACCCTGGACTTGATTAGAAGACTTCTATTGCTGAATTATTTTATTTATTACCATTAATCAGTCATCCTATAGTATTTGTACTCTTTCTTATGCTGAAGATACATGCTTTTCCGTCCCATCTGCTCTATTTTTGGAGGGAAAAAGTGGGTTAAACAGCTGTAGTGTTTAGAACTCAAAATGATTGTCCTATTGGGATTATGAGTAGCTGTAATTTTTTCTCTCTTCTATTATTTGGTATAGCCAAGTGTCTGTGTATGTGTTTGTAAATCCCGTATTAGCATGTTCAAAGCAGGCAGAAGGCAAAAGGAGCAGGATACTCTGCACTGCTTGCATAAATGAACAAACCTGTTTGCCAGAAAACCTCAGTCAGGTCCAGGGAAAGGGAGCGCTTGTCTGCCACTACCTGTGCACCTTGCACTGGTGAGGTGGCTTTTCCTCCTCAGCACAGACGCCCCACCTCTCCAGAGAGTGCCGCATTTTGGGGCAGGATTTCCAGGCCGGTCTTTTAGTTATCAATCAAAAGCACATTTGCTATGTTGTCCTCATTTACATTTATTTAATGCTTAAGGTCATTTGTGACCATTTGAGTGTATTTCAGCATATGGAATCAGGGAATAATAGATTTCAGCTTCACGCTGTGAAGAGAGATTGTGTTTCTACAAGACATAATGTTGTTTACTGGGTGTTAATAATCACTAATTAATAAACATATCTAGACTTCTAAAATGTTGCATTTGGAGGAATAAAAATGTCAAGTGTTTAACTGATGGAGTGCAATAGTATTTTCTAGCATCTCTTCATAAAATAATTAAGCTACATCAAGAAGCAAAATGGCATTGTTCAGCACAGGTATAGCCCAAATGCTAAACACATAGCTTTTGTTTTCATTTCTCTTTTCTCAAAAATGCTATTTCTGAATATGTTGTTTTGGTATGTACCTTCCCATCAAGTCTGTCTCAGCAGTCATGCAGGAACCTCCAAGATGACGGATTTTGTGGGTTTTTTTTTTTCCCATTTTTATCTCATACTAATCATGGTCAGCTTCTTCTCTTTCAACCACGGCAGGCATTCTGTCCAAAGTCTGCTAAAGCACTTGCCAGATAACAGGTGGATGTGTCAGTCCTTGAGATGTCTTGATCTTCTATTAGGGTGCTACTTGACCACTTAACCTGCAAGCAGCTGAAAGAACCTGCCAACCGAGGATGTCATAATCAGCACTGCCTTCTAGCCACTTCTTCCCCACCCACAGCCAGCACAATATGAAGAAAGTATTAGTTCCATGAGAGAAGAAATAAAAAGAACCCATTCACAAAGGAGCTAAGATATAGTTCAATATTCCCTTTTAGTGCCTCAATGCCTATGCAGAATTTCTCCTCCAAATTGGAGGTGTGGAATAACAGTAGCGACAGATAACTAAGAGGTATTTACCATAGCTACAAAGCCTACACGTGAGCCAAATATTTCTGCTATTAAAAAGCACTTCAAAGCTTGACATGAAGTTTCTCACAGCTGAATGTCTCTTGTGACTTCATTTGCGAAGAAGATGTAAAAGCTGAAAGGAAAGTCGTGATATGAGAACCGTAAGCCAAAAAAAAAAAAAAAATTTTTTTTTAAAGGAACAAGAAACTGTCCTGAGATTTGACTGGCACCCCGAGCTCCTGCCTCCCTTGGCTGGACAGTGTTCTCAGTGACTCTGGCATTGCGCCTGCAACAACCTCTCCCACGCCTGAAACTTGTTTTGAGGGCCCTCCATAGGAGATGAGTTCAATTAGATCGTACTCTGATTAGGTTTCAGAGAAAGATGTGGCTGTATGAACCTGCTACTAATGTTCCTTAGGAGAGGGCCAGCCAGGTGATGGGCTCTGACACTCGAGCTTCCATAGCTTGCTGGTAAATCCACCTCACTCTCTTCAACACTGCCATCCCTACCAGAGCAACTTCTTTTACACACCACCTTTTCTTGTCACCTGAGCCATCCTCATCCCAGTCTCATGTTGGCTAAACATGCAAGATGTGCTTGTGTGACAGTCTGAAAGCCTGAGACCTGGCCAGGTTTAGGGGCCCTAGCAGAAGCAAGATCTCACTCCAGTCATTTAATGGTTCATTCATTATACCATCTGGGCAGCCATCCATTCATTTAGCAAACAAGTCCCAAGTAATTGCCTTTGAGAACACAGTTACTGAAAGTCATTCTTGAACGAAGGAAACCATGCTACTAAATATAGCTAGAAATTAATGAAATAGCAAAGATATTTACAGCATCTCAATTGTTAGGTTTATATGAAGCTGTCTTCCTAATTGTGACTGTCTCACAAAGAACCAATTGGAGCTTTTGACGTCTTACATATTTCTTCTAGGTCTACCAGAATTAGTGAATAGCATCATTCTCTGGTTAACAGTGGTTGAAAGTTATTATTTTTCAAAAAAAATCTGTTAAATTTACCCTTCTGTAATATTAAAAATGAGTTTCACTTAGGAAAAGACTATTTTTATGTAATAGTTGCTTCTGATTTTTGGGTTGTGAATTTTATTACTCTCTGGTAAACCATGAATTTTAGTAAACTACAGAACTTGTTTTAAAAGGACTTTTCCTGTATCCTAGATTATATTTTTGTGTGGGTCCCCAAGATGGGCTATTGGTTCTCTTGCCATATTGTCCTTTAAAATTTATGCCTTTGCTGAAGGTCACTTTCCTTTAGAGTTTAAGTTAGGTATGCAGAGAAAATGTTTAAATGTTCGTTCCAACAGACAGGGGTCCAATTGCCAGTTTTTCCAGGCCTTCTGCCTTCTGCCCTCTGGTCATCCCATCTCACCTCTAGAGTTCTCCAGCCTCCCTTTCTGCTCCTGTCGTCCAAACCATGCCCCTCCAACCCATTTGTCTTTCTCACCTGTAGTTTTGGCCAGTCTTGCTCTCTTCCTTTTTGTCCTTCTAAATCTGATAACTCAACTACCATTTCCCTGCCTTCTCAGATTGTTCCATTCTACCCTAATCTTTTCTTGCTTTCAACTTGTGTTGCACTTAGAATAGTACCATAGTTTAATATGGTACATTCTCTTAGTATACAAAGCAGATTGGCTTTGTTTCCATGTCTGTTGGTTCACTCACCAGATGGTTGTATTGACCAGAGCTGAGCCATTCTGAAGCCAGGAGCTGCCTATATGAATACATAAGTTCCGGGGTCCAAGGACTTCAGCCATCCTCCCCTGCTTTCCCAAGGCATAAGTAGAGAGCTGGATCATACGTGGAACATCCAGGACATAAATAGTTGTCCATACAGGTTGCTGGCACTTGTAGGTGGAGAATTAGCCTATTGAGTCACCACTCCAGCCCTGTTGATCAGTACTTTTTTAGACTATTAAATTCCTATATTGACAGGTGCTTGCAGTTTATTGAATTTCTTGAAAAAAATCAAGTTGTAGGGCCCGGCGGCGTGGCCTAGCGGCTAAAGTCCTCGCCTTGAAAGCCCCGGGATCCCATATGGGCGCCGGTTCTAATCCCGGCAGCTCCACTTCCCATCCAGCTCCCTGCTTGTGGCCTGGGAAAGCAGTCGAGGACGGCCCAATGCTTTGGGACACTGCACCCGCGTGGGAGACCCGGAAGAGGTTCCAGGTTCCCGGCATCGGATCGGCGCGCATCGGCCCGTTGCGGCTCACTTGGGGAGTGAATCATCGGACGGAAGATCTTCCTCTCTGTCTCTCCTCCTCTGTGTATATCTGGCTGTAATAAAATGAATAAAATCTTTAAAAAAAAAAAAAAAAAGAAAAAAATCAAGTTGTAAACTTTTATTACAAATTAAAAATGAAGTTCTTTAAAAACTTCAGCTTGACCAGATATGAAACAATTTAAAAATCTTTAAAGAAAAAAACAGGCTTTAAAAAAAAAGTTTGTCATTACTAAATGAGACATCTTTGGGTAAAAATAATAAAAACCTCATGCTGCATAGACAATGCAGATAGCTCTAGTAATGTGGTCAATAGGCAAAAGGCAAGCACTTCAGCTCCGATCTTTTGTTTATTTGTTACTGCTGGAGTTTCATATTCATTTCTTCTTGTTGGATGGCTAACTCAGATGATGGTAGAGATGTTAAGCCAGCATTTTTCCCTCAGCCCCGCCCTGCTCTGCCTTGGGAGCCGCTGAATTCTCAGCTGGTAGATCGGCAGTCTTTGTCTCTGCCATCTTGTGGTTTAGGGTTATCTGGGCGTCGGTAATTGAACTTGGGTGGTACCGACATTGAGGTGGCTGCAGACCCTGGGTCTCACCTCCTTGATTCTCCTTATCCTCTTCTTTGCAGTCCTCTCTAGGCTGTCTTTGGCGTGGAGGACCTCTGCGGAATCGTGGTCTATAACCTCAACACCTGTTCGGTCTCACAGGTCTGCCTTGATCTCCTGCACCCTGGTTGGCGAGCACCTTCCATCACTTCTCCCTGCATAGCAGAGTTGGAATACTGTAGTCGACACCAATAGGGTCTCTGCATGCAGTCAGGTGGGAACCTTGGCTTGCGGTATGGCCTTCATTGTTGGGCCTGGCCTTCGGGAGCACTCTCTGATCCCTCATTCTTTCCCCCGCTTTCACTATTCTGGTAATTCTACTGGTAATTGCGTGAAGGATTCCTACAATGTGCATGTTTACTGCCTTGCACTGGAACTCCTCCAGGGCCTGTAACATGTGCTGCCTCTGCGCCCCTTTCTCCTTCAACAACATCAAACTCCACAGTCTCTCCGTGTCCTACACTGCAAAGATGCTTCCTGGGGTTATTCTTCTTTATGGCAGTCTGGTGTACAAATACATCTTCCTTCGTGTCATTCCTGTTGATGAAGCCGTAACCGTACCTTACACTGAACCATTTTACTGTTCCCCAAACCTTCATTCATTATGATGACTTTCTTGTCCCCACCCGCAGGCGTGGACATGTGGATACCGCCCAGTCCACCGCTCCTGCACCACTGCCGGTGGTGCCGAGCTTGGTGTCGGTGGCACCAAGAGCAAGACTGTGGGCAAATGCTGAGCCTTGACCTCGCTGCTCATAGCGGTGGTGGTGCCTGGGGGCGGCTGCTGCAGCTACGGCTCCTCCCAGGGTGTGATGGTAACCAGGCCGGCAGCGTGGTGCTCTTCAGGGCTCTCTGGGGTCCACTCTCCACTCCCGCTCTACTGATCCAGTTCTGCTGACCACCACTATTTTGAACCCTATTGTGTTGACCACATACTGTTCAGCTGACATGTTAGGGAGGAAAATAGATCATTTTCTCTAAAGCAAGGATTTTTGCTTCATTTTTTTTTTCACTTCCTGACACAATTAGCACACGTTATCCTTGGTAGATGAAAGCTCTTACCGTTTGTACTTGGAGTACATTTCAGAAAACATGAATCCCTGAGACCTATGCAGTCAGTTTTCCATAGGAGCAAATCAAGCTCTAGACATTGAGTCTAGAGACGTGAGTTTCTCAGCCTGAGACCCGCTTTCCTTTGGGTCCTGGCTTCTTTGCTAGCATGCACTTGCAGTGTCCGTAGACTGACAATGTGAGTACACACTGTCTGTTCTTTGTCAGGTTGAACAGGAAAGTAAGGAGAAGGTAACAGAGATAAGGAAGCTGAGGGCTGTTTTTCAGAAATTTTCTAATAAAATACACCGTTAGTGAGTTTTGCTAGAATTATGGTGAAACACCCTCGAGAACTGCTGAGAATTTAGAGTGGCCACATCACAATGTACCACTCATATAGTTTAATTTTTAACCTATTCATGGATTTTATTTTCTCAGTATTTTTGCTATACCAGTGTCAGTGAAACACATGTATATGTAAGTTGTGCATTTTCAAGTTTATCTACAAAATGCATTTCCAGAAGTGAATTTTGGCTATTTATATAGTATTAGTTTCTGCAACTTGCAATATATTTTCATAATTGTTAAGATTAATGCCTTGCCATCATGATTTTTTTCAGAATCTGCTAATATTTTGCTGGTATTTTTATTATACTGGCATTTTCATTGTGATTGAAATAAAATTGCAAATTAAGTTGCTAATATTACTAAGATGACATTTTTTAGGAGTTGAAATCTTTCTGTTCAAAAACAAGTTGTCTTCTTGTGTTTTTAGATGTCTCACTAACATTTTCATTTCTTTTGTTAAGTTTATTTTTGGAAGTAATCTTTTTGTTGGTCTTAAATAGGAACTTTTCATAAGTTACATTTTCTAACTGGCTGCATTTGCATAGGTAGCACATTTTAAAAGCTATCATATTTGTGCAGTAAATGTTGAGTTTATATCTCAAGGCATTCTTATTATTTCTAGTACTTGGTCAGTTTATTCTGTTGAGTTTTTCAAATAAACAATCTCATCACCTCGAAGCGATACCAATTCTCACTTTCTGATTCTTTCTTAAAAAATATTTATGATTTATTTGAAAGTCAGAGTAAGAGAGAAAAGAAAAGAGATCTTCCATGTTCTGATTTATTCCCCGCATGGTCACAATGGCTACAGCTGAGCCAAACTGAAGCCAGGATCCAGGAGCCTAACCAATCTCCATGTGGGTGGCAGGACCCCAAATACTTGGACTGTCCTCTGCTACTTTTCCCAGGTCCTTTACTGGGAGTTGGATTGGAAGCAGAGCAGCTGGGACACAAACCAGTGTCCACATGGAATGCTGTTATCACAGGCAGTGTCCTCACCCACACCACCAAACCTTGGGCCCCATCAGACAATGTTTTACTCTATTATTTTGTATATGATAGTTTGAAATACGTTGACAAGAATAATGAAACTCCTATATTTAAAGATGTGCTATATTCAAAAGCACAAAAAACTTTAGAAAATAAAAATGGGAAAAAATACAAAAATGCATAGTTTGGGGCCAGGCACAGTGGCCTAGTGGCTAAAGTCCTTGCCTTGAATGCCACGGGATCCCATATGGTCACTAGTTCAAATCCCAGCAGCACTGCTTCCCATCCAGCTCCCTGCTTGTGGCCTGGGAAAGCAGTTGAGGATGGCCTGCCAATGTGGTCACTTGGGGAGTGAATCATCAGACGGAAGATCTTCCTCTCTGTCTATATCTGACTTTGCAATAAAAATAAATAAATCTTTAAAAAAGTACATCGTTTTGTTACTTCATTTTAAGTGGCACATATTTATCATTTCCAATCCATTAGTTCTAATATTTTGTTGTCACTTTGTTTTGCTACCATGTAAATTCTCATCAGCTGTCATAATCATGGAATCAGAGGTATTTGAGAAGGAAAATACAAGTAAATAAAATCATACCTTTTATCCCAAGGTCCCAAAATCCTTATCAGTTACCTTTAGCCAGTGCCAAATACAGCTTTTACCACATCCAGTTCTGTAGTATTTCATTACTTTTAAATTTTGTCCAGACTTCTGTTCATTAAAGTCAGCCCCTTCATTGTTTTCTCTTACTTAATAAATGTCATACACTTGGGAAGAAAGGAAAGGACCTGGCTTGCAGTCGCCTCGCAATTGTCTGTGATTAAATCATTTTTCAGATCTTGTAGAGTAGAAGTTTTTCAATTTCACTGAGATCTCTAATTTTGCTTCCTCTTCATTTTTTTCCTCAAGCTTCGTCACATAATGTATGTCAAGGCATTTATCTACATGAAAGCCTATTTTTGAACTAGCTGTGATATTGCTTCCTTCCGTTATTGAAGGAAAAGAAAGTGTTGTTGTCTTTTCTCCAGAGGAGTGGTTTTTAAAGAGGCCCAGAGAAGTGAACCAACTCTCACCTACTGATTCAACTCCCGTAATGCCCCCATTGCCTGCGCAGGATGAAGTTTGAAAAGAGGAGCTGGGATCTCAACTCAGGTCTCCCACATGGATGGCAGAACCCAATTGCTTAAGTTATCATCACTGCCTCTCAGGGTCTGCATTAACAGGAAGGCAGAGTCAGGAGCCAGAACCAAGTATCAACTCAAAGTCCTGATGGGAAGTGCGGGCATCTGAGCTGCTAGGCCAAAAACCCACCCCAAGAGAAATTCTTAATAAAGCCTTGGGCATCTTTTTCCAGAGTGGTATCCTCTTTAGAAAGAAATATTATGCTTGAGACCAACGTCTAAACCTGTGACTACAGAATATTCTAAATCTAAATCCAAGTAAGTTAGTAACTTTTCTCAAAGTGGCTCGTGACACAACCTCATGGAAATTACCTGTAGGGCTTACTTTGAAAATGCAGTTTCCTGGGCCTCAGACCTGTCTTACTAAATCAACCTCCATGGAGTTGAGACTTAGGGATCTAACAAGTTTATACCTCCTCAGATGATTCTAGCATCTCTGAGACACAGACCACAGGCCCTATTTTATGGCCCTAGGTGCTGCTCAGATGAGTACAGCAACTGAAAGGACAGAGGGAAGAGTCTGAATTTCATCAGCTTGTCATTGGGAAGATATAGAAATACACACACACACACACACACACACACACACACATATATATATATATAAAACCTTTTTTATTTGGCTATTTTTTTACCTTCCATAGGAGGGCTTCATTCACCACATTATGTTCTGAATTTCTAGGGTATTAATGGAGATGTGACTGACAATGGAAACAGAAAAGTTAAAATAGCAATTCTTTGTTTTTTAAGATTTTTTTTTATTATTATTGGAAAGTCAGATTTACAGAGAGAAGGAGAGACGAAAGATTTTCCTTCCACTGGTTCTCCCCAAGTGGCCGCAAAGGTCAAAGCAGAGCCCGTCCAATACTAGGAGCCAGGAGCTTCCTCTACTGTGAAATTTCCTAGGCCACAAGCAGGGAGCTGGGAAGGCAATGGGGCAGCGAGGATATGAACCAGTGCCCATATGGGATCCCAGAATGTGCAATGTGAGGACTTAACCACTAGGCTACCACCCTGAGCCCAACACCAGCAGTTTCCAACCTCTTCATTCTATAATGTAATCCTTAAAACATTTTTACATGTTTGTCACAATGACTAAGTGTCCTTACTATTGCTGAAGGGAGTAGAGATTTCAAATATCCTTCAGTGCAAAGGGACAGTGAAGGTTTATTCTTTCCTAGCTGCCAATACTGCCAAGATTAAGAAACACTGGTTTGGTCCCGGCATGGGAGCCTCGTGACTGAAGTTCTTTCCTTGCACATGCCAGGATCCCATATGGGCGCCGGTTTTAATTCCGGCAGCCCCGCTTCCCATCCAGCTCCCTGCTTGTGGCCTGGGAAAGCAGTAGAGGACGGCCCAACGTCTTGGGAGTCTGCACCCATGTGGGAGACCCGTACAAAGCTCCTGGCTCCTGGCTTTGGCTCGGCACAGCTCCAGTTGTTGTGGTCACTTGGGGAGTGAACCATCGGACGGAAGATTTTTCTCTCTCTTTCTTACTCTCTGTAGATCTGACTTTGCAGTAAAAATAAATACATTTTAAAATAAAAAGAAAATAAGCTGGTGCTGTGCTGTAACACTAAAGTGCCAGCATCCCATACAGGCACTGGTTCGTGACCCAGCTGCTCCAATTCTGATCCAGCTCTCTGCTAATGTGCCTGGAAAAACAACAAAATATGACCCAAATACTTGGATTCCTATACCTACGGGGAAACCTGGAAGAAACTCCAGACTCCTGGGTAAGCCTGGCTCAGCCCTGGCGATTGCAGCTTTTTTGTTAGTGCACCAGCATATGGAAAGGTGGAACACTCTGTAACTCTTTCAAATAAGTAAATAATTCTTAAAACAAACAAAACCAGTAGCAGCGTTGGTTCCAGAGTAGGTAAGAAAATGATGATCCAGAAATATTTCTTGTGTCTCTTCTATCGCTTTGCTTTATTCTCCTCTCTCATTCTGCCTTCCCTACTGCTGCTAAGATCGCTTGTTTTTGAAGCAGAATCAAGGATTGCATCAGTACACACCTTTCACAAACACGCAAGGAACTGCCTTTTTAGAAACAAGGTTTAAAACCATGACTGATTCCCCTGCATTCAAGGATGTGCAAATATTAAGTTAAATGGAGAAATACTCACCGTGGAAGTATGAGAAAAAGAAATACTTTAAATATTTTGGGGGAGTGTTGTCTGTGGTTGCCACAATGAGATGCACATTATATTTGACACTGAAATTTATTGCAAATTTGAAACACAGGTATTTTGTTTAAAAAAAATTTTTGTGTCAGTTTTACATCTTAAGATAGGAATCCTATCAGAAGTTTACTTACTTTTAGTTTTTGATTAATTTTTTTTATTGTTATTGGAAAGCCGGATATACAGAGAGGAGGAGAGACAGAGAGGAAGATCTTCCATCCGATGTTTCACTCACCAAGTGAGCCGCAACGGGCCGGTACGCGCCGATCCGATGCCGGGAACCAGGAACCTCTTCCAGGTCTCCCACACGGGTGCAGGGTCCCAAAGCCTTGGGCCGTCCTCGACTGCTTTCCCAAGCCACAAGCAGGGAGCTGGATGGGAAGTGGAGCTGCCGGGATTAGAACCGGCGCCCATATGGGATCCCGGGGCATGTTCAAGGCAAGGACTTTAGCCACTAGGCCACTGTGCCAGGCCTAGTTTTTGATTAATTTTAAATAACATTTTAAAACTATTTCTTCATTTGAATGTTATAGATAGATCTGCTGGTTTACTCTCCAAATGCCTGCAGTAGCCAGGACTAGATTGAGTCAAAGCTAGGAAGTGGGAACTCCATTTGGGTTTCCCACATAGGTGGCAGGGCCCAAATATTGCATTACCTGCTTCCTCCCAGAGTGCACACTAGCAGGAAGCTGAAATTGAAAGTGGAGCCAAAGGGTCAGAGCTGTGGTAAGTCTCTGCTTAGCATCCCATAAGGGCACCAGTTCAGGTCCCAGCTGCTCTACTTCCAATCCAGCTCCCTCTTTATGTTTTGGGATGTTGGATAGAATTATCCTTTATATTTGAAAAAGGAATTATTTCTTACATGTTTTTGCAAGTGAATGTCATGCCCTTGCAGTATAAAACTTCCTCATGGATAGGTCAAGGACTTGTTCAATGTATGTGTATATTCTGTTTTTTTTTTTTTCAGAAAGCAGGCTTTTTTTTCTTAGCGTTTATGTTTTGTTGTGGTGAAATTGACATTTAATAAACTATCTGTCTGCCTTTGTAAGCAGCCCCCATGTGTACATGCCCTTGAAGCCATCAGTACAATTGAGATCATGTACACATCCATCAATCCCAAAAGTTTCCTCTCACTCTGTTGTAACCTCTCCTTTCTACTGCCTGGATGTTCTTCCTTCCTCAGCATACTAATGGTTTTCTCATTAGTACATAGCTTATATTTTCTAGCATTTTAAATAAAAACTACTTAATACGAGATATTTTACTACCAGTATTCTTTTAGACAGTAAAATTATTGTGCAGTTCATCTACGCTGTTGCATATACTACATCAATGTTTCTTTTCATTCCTGAGCAGTATATCATTAAATGAAGTACTGTGATTTATTTATTGTTTCAGTCATTGATGAGTTTTTATGTTGTTGCAAGTTTTGGGCTATTAGCAGTAAGGCTTCATGAATATTTTTAATAAAGCTTTATGTTATATATGTTACGGTTTGTTTTATATATAAATATATACTTATGTGTAAAACACACATATATAGCATACAGATATGTCATATGTTTTATATAGATATGTTTTATGCAGACATATCTATGTTTTCTATCGATCAGAAAGTTCATGGAGGGGCAGGTGTTTGGTGCAACAGTTAAGCTGCGGCAAGGGATGTTTGCATTGCGTATCAGAATGCCTGGTTCAAGTCCTGGCTGCTCTACTTCTGATCTGTTTCCTGTTAATGTATATCCTGGCAGGCAGCAAATGATGATTCAGGTACTTGAATCCCTGCCACTCACATGAAATATCCAGATTGGGTTCTAGGCTCCTGTCTTCGGCATAGCCTTGCCCAGTGTTAGCCATTGTTGGAATGTGGGTAGTGAGCCAGCAAAGGAAAGAGTTTTTTTTCTCTCTCTCTCTTTTCTTATTATTGATATACTCAGATTTCTGCATATGTTCTGGATGTAACATTTTATCAGATATGTGACTTGCAAATGCCTTCTAGCCTGTGGCTTGCATTTCCATTCCCCTCAAATGTCTTTCAAGATCCAAGGGGTGGGGTACATTTTAATCAGGTCTAAGCTACCATTTTTTTCTTATATGGATCATGTATCTTATGTGTACCTAAGAAATTTTCCTGAGGAAGCACTGATTCGATTCCTGGCTGCTGTTCCACTTCTAATCCAGCTCCTTACAAATGGACTGGGAAAACAGCAGAAGATGGCTTAAGTGCTTGAGCCCTTGCATCCACATGAGAGACTCAGATGAAGCTCCTGGCTCCTGGTTTCAGCCTGGCCTAGCCCTAGCAGAAGATCTCTCTCTTTTTCTTTCTTTAACTCTGCCTCTCAAATAAATAAATAGATCTTTTTAAAAATGAAAAAAATTGTGTAACCCAAAGCCTGAAGCATTTTCTACTAAATTTCTATTCATTTAAGTTACAGTTTCAGGTTTTGTATTTGGGTTTATGATCCAATTTGTAGTACAAGATAGGAATTTGAAATTGTGCACACACTATTTTGTCATTTGTTGACTGAATTGCCCCTCTTTATTTGGATCTTATTTAATTTCTTGTATCTTTTATCCAAATCATCTCTGTGCACATAGTATTTTATGCTATTAACAATGTGATTTTTAAGTGCTGTTATTAATAAGATAGGGTTGCAAATGTAGCTCCTAATTATTTGTTGCTTGTATAAAAAACATAACTGATACTTGTACCAATTTTATATCGTACAAACTACCAAACTCGCTTATTCATTTAGGTAGCTGTTTGTACTCACATGTTTCATTGAAATATTCTGTATAGAGATGGTGCCTTTTTTTCTTGCCCTATAGGACTGGCTAGAACTTCAAATGTAGTGTTGAAAACTGAGAGCAAGCATCCTTTTATTGTTTGTGGTGTTATAGAAAGAGCATTGTCTTTTAGCATTAACTACAATGTTAACCATCAAAGGTGCTTCATAGATCACCTTTTTCAGGACGTTATTATCAGGAATAAATGTTTTACTTTGTCAAATTCATTTTCTGTTTCCTTTTTGACTTTGTCAAATTCATTTTCTGTGTTTCCTTTTTTTTTTTTTTTAGCTTGTTGTTATGGTAGATTACATTGATTTCAAATGTTAAGCCAACTTTCTTATCTATTGGTAGGATAAACCCTCACCTTTCTCATTCATTTTACTGGTCATTTATGTCATCTCTGTTCTCCTGATCAATGTGGTAAAAGACTTACCAATTTTGTTGATCTTAAAGAGCCGGTGTTTGGTTTCACTGGATTTTCTCTACTATTTTTCTATTTTCCATTTTGTGCATTTCTATAATCTTTATTGCTTCCTTTTTTTTTAAGATTTATTTTATTTTTATTACAAAGTCAGATATACCGAGAGAAGGAGAGAGAGAGAGGAAGTGGAGCTGCCGGGATTAGAACCAGCGGCCATATGGGATCAAGGCGAGGACCTTAGCCACCAGGCCATGCTGCCGAGCCCTATTGCTTCTTTTTTGCTGTTCATGTTGGGTTTATATGTAACACTTCATACTTATTTAGCTATAAACTAAATTTCAGACTTTTCTAATACAGATAGGCTTTTAGTGCTATTAATTTCCTTCTAAGTACTACTTCAGTAGCCACTCATTTTGATATGTTGTGCTTGCATTTTTATCTTAAAGTACTTTTCAATTTGTTTTGATTTCTTCATACTCTAGATTACTTAGAACTATATTTTAATTGTTCAAATATTTAAAGATGTTTGGAGAACATTTATTTTAAAAAAATTTTTGTTTTCATCTACTCAAAAGATAAAGAAAGAGAGCGAAATTTCCCATTCGTTGATTTACTCTGCGAATGCCCACAATAGCCAGGGCTGGGCCAGGCAAACCCAGAAACCCTAAAATCCAGCTGGTTCTTTCATGTGGGTGGAAGGGTCCTGAGCACCTGAACTAACAATTATTGCCTTCCAAGACACATTAGTAAGAAGCTCAATTAGAAGTGGAGGTGCCAGGCATTTAAATATGAGATATAGGCATCTTAACCCAATGTACCACATTGCACACCCCAAGAACATTGATTTTTTAAAAAAACATTTATTTTACTTTCATTGGAAATTCAGATATTCAGACAGGAGGAGAGACAGAGAGGAAGATTTTCCGTCCGATGATTCACTCCTCAAGTGGCTGTAATGGCTGGAGCTGTACTGATCTGAAGCCAGGAGCCAGAAGCCTCTTCCCAGTCTCCCACACAGGTGCAGGGTCCCAAGGCTTTGGGCAGTCCTCAGCTGCTTTCTCAGGCCACAAACAGGGAGCTGGATGGAAAATGGTGCTTCCTGGATTAGAATTGGTGCTCCTGTGGGAACCCAGCACATGCAAGGCGAGGACCTTAACCACTAGGCCATCATGCCAGGCCCAAGAACATTGATTTTAAAATTGACTACTGGCTTCTAATCTAATTCCATTGTGGACAATACAACTGAAATTATTCAGAATTTGAGATTTAGGTTTTGTCAGGGAATATGTATACTCTATTTGAAAAAGCATGTATGTTCTACTCTTATTAGACAGACTAGTTTATAAATAGTTTACATATCTTGGCAGATTTTTATTCTACATGAAAAGCATACGTATCCTGCTTTTGTTTAGTGGAATATTTTGTCAGTATCAATTAAGTCAAGTTGACAGTAATGTTATTAAAGGCATCTATAGGGGCTGGTATCGAAGTATAATAGGTAGCACCTCTGCCTGTGACATAATCATTCTGTACAGGCACCAGTTCAAATCCTGCCGCTCCACTTTTGATCCAGCTCTCTACCAACAGGCTAGGAAAGCAGTAGAGAATGGCAAGTGTTTGGGTTGCTGCTGTTTGTGTGCAACACCCTGAGGAGAATCCTGGCTCCTGGCTTTAGCCTGGTTCAGCCCTGGTTGTTGGGGCCATCCAGGGAGTGAACCTGTAGATTGAAGACCTCTTTTGTTTCTCCATGTCTCTCTGTAAAATTCTGACTTTCAAATAAATACTTCATTTTAAAAATAAAGGCATCTGTGGCTTTGCATATATTATGCCTGCTTGTTCAATTACTGAAGGAAGAATATTGAAATCTCTGACTATAATTATGGTCTTGTCTATATTTCCTTTTAGTTCTGTCTGTGCTTCATGTAGTCTAAGCTCTGTTATTCAGCACTTAAACATTTAGAATTATTATGTCTGCTACTTGACTTGACCTTTGGACATTATAAAGTGATCTTCTTTATCCCTAGTAATAGTGTTTGCTCTGAAACCTACTATTTCTGGTGTTAATATAGCTACTCCAGCTTTCTTCTGATTCATGTGTTTGGCATGTCTTTTTCCATCTTTTTATTTTTAACCCATTTGTGTCCTCATGTTTGAAATGCATTTACTTCAAGCCATATATACTTGGGTATAGCTTTTATTATTATTATTATTCACACTAGCCTTCTCTGTTTTTTATTGGTGGTGTTGGGTGTTTAGACTACTTTAATTTGGTATAACAGCTGGTGTGGCCAGAGTAGATCTGTTAAATTACTATTGGCTCCCTGTTCTGTCTATTCATTGATTTTTTTTCTGCCATCTCTTAGGTAGTGTATTTTATCATTCTGTTTTATAGTGTTTGCCTAAGATTTTATCACAGTCTATCTTCAATTCATGCTATAAAAACTTCATGCATATTGTAAAGATGTTGTGGTAACATACTGTAATTTCTCCCCTCTCGGCCTGTATTCTAGTATCCCATTTTATTTATGCATGTGTTATAAGCCCTGCAGTATCTGCTCAACCAACTATGAAGACGTTAGAGTAATACAATACATCCTAAAAGTTTATCTTTGATATACTGTTCTTGCTTCTCATAATTCCTTTGTGTAGTTCTATATTTCTGTCAGATATGTTTATTTTGACTAAATGACTTCCCTTAACATCCATGTAATGCAGATAGGTCTCCTGGTGATAAGTTCTGTTAACCTTGTTTATGTCTTAAAACATCTATTTCATCTTTGTTTGAGAAATATATCTTCACTGATTATGTAATTCTAGATTGGGTTTGCAGTAATTTGTGTCATTCCACTGTCTTCTGACTTTCATTTTCCTCACAAGGAATATGCTGTCATCTTCGTACATTATGTGTCTTTTAGATTCTCTCTTTGATATTTATTTTGAGCAATTAGATTATTATATGCTCTGTCATTTTCTATATGATTTTTATGCTTGGGATTTGTTGAAATTTCTTGATCTGTGAGTTAGTAGTTTTCATTAAATCATGACAGGTTTTGGCCATTGTTTCCTCAAAAATATTTTCTGCCTTCCCCTTTTTTCTTTCTTTTTTTTTAAGATTTGTTTATTTTTATTGGAAAGTCAGATATTCTAAGAGGAGGAAAGACAGAGAGGAAGATCTTCCATCCAATGATTCATTCCCCAAATGGCTAAATGACTGGAGCTGTGCCAATCTGAAACCAGAAGCCAGGGCTTCATCTGGGTCTCCCACATGAGTGCAGGGTCCCAAGGCAGGGAGCTTGATGGGAAACAAGACGGCCAGGATTAGAACTGGTACCCATGTGGGATCCTGGCATTTGAAAAGTCAGGATTTTAGCCACTAAGCTACTGCAACAGGCCCTTCTCTTCTGTCTTTTGAGGCTCCAATTACATGAATATAACTTAAATTTGTCCCATTGATCATTCATTTATGCTCTTTTTAGCTACTTTTATCCCTGTCTTCTCTATGTATTACAGAGGATAATATCTATTGCTATGGTTCAAGTTTCCTATTTTTTCCTTCTGCAATATGTTATCTGCTGTTAGTCTAATCCAGTGTGCTTTTCCTCTAAGACTGTAATTTTCATCTCCCAAAGTTAGTTTGTGTTCTTTAAAAAGCATCTTGCATGTGTTTATCTGACTTTTGGAATATATTAAATACCAATGTAACTCTTTAAATATCTTTGTTGCGTAATAACAACATCTGAATAAGATTTATATATGGTTTAGATATTTGATTTGTCTCCTAATTTGGGGCTTTATGATTTAAATTCTTTGCTTGTTTGACAATCTTTGGTTATATTTCAGGTGTTTTGAATTTTATCCCATTGGTATCTGAATATTTTTGCATTCCTGTAAATACTTTCTAGTTATGTTCTGGATGTGATGAAGTTGCTTTGAAATTTTTTAAGATTTACTTTTTTTACAAAGTCAGATATACAGAGGAGGAGAGACAGAGAGGAAGATCTTCTGTCCAATGATTCACTCACCAAGTGAGCCGCAATGGGCCGGTGCTGCGCCGCTCCGATGCCAGGAACCAGGAACCTCTTCCGGGTCTCCCATGCGGGTGCAGGGTCCCAATGCATTGGGCCATCCTCAACTGCTTTCCCAGGCCACAAGCAGGGAGCTGGATGGGAAGTGGAGCTGCCGGGATTAGAACCGGCGCTCATATGGGATCCTGGGGCGTTCAAGGCAAGGACTTTAGCCGCTAGGCCACTGTGCCGGGCCCGCTTTGAAATATTTTGATCTCATGTGAAAGACCCAAATGAACCTTCTAGCTCCTGATTTCTGAGTGATCCAGCTGTGGCCATTGTGGCCATTCAGAGAGGGACTCAGCAAATGGAGACTTCTCCCTCTGTCACTCCTGGTCTCTCTGTAATTCTGTCTTTAAAATAAAACTTCCTTTAAAAAAGACATAGTTTGATACTTTGGTGGCTTGCTATTAAGATTTGTTTGAAAGAACCAAAGCAGCATCTTCTCTATGGCTAACTACTCCCGGCTACTGACAATTCTACCCAAGACTTATAAACAGTGAGGTGTTCTAGTAAAGCTGATGGGATGGAGTGCTATTCCTGCCCTCTGTCCTCTAGTCTTCACAAATGAGTCTTTTTCTTCATGCACATTGTGTAAATCTGCGCCCTGCAGAATACCCCAGGGGAACATCTGCAGTTTCCAGAGTTCTCTCTTTCTCTGTGCATCTCTGTCACAATCGTTATTTTGTCTTGGTTTCTTCAGACTCTCAGGTCCATCTGCTGAATTCAGGGGACCACCTGGTTCTACTTCGTTTCCTCTTTCTGTGCCGTGACCTGGGAGCTCTCTGATAATGGGATAATGGCAGGACTCACTTCATTTGTTTCTCCGCTTCCCAAGGATTGTTGCCTTTGCTGCTGATATTCAGGCTCTTTAAAACTATTGCTTTATGGATTTTGTCTGGTTTGTTTCAAGCAAAAGGGTAAATGAGGCCGTTACTGCTCTGTCTTTGCTGAGGAAGCAGATATCCTCACAATTTAAGGGTTTTCCTGAGCAGCTAACCTAGTCAGAGAACAAGAACCTTTGTTTCCTGGGAGTCTTAAATATACCTAGCACTGTGCTAGGTACATTCACACATGATTCAGTCATGTAAATATGTACTGGGTGCCTACTAAGTACCAGGGACATTTCCAAGATTTGGAAACATGTCACTATACAAAACAGGTTTTTAAAATATCTATCCTGGAACCTGGCACAATGGCTCAGTTGGCTAATCCTCCTCCTTTAAGTGCCAGGATCCCATATGGGCACTGATTCATGTCCCAGTTGCTATACTTCCCATCCAGCTTCCTGCTAGTGGCCTAAGAAAGTAGTAGAAGATGGCCCAAAACCTTGGGACCCTTACCCATGTAAGAGTTGAGGTAAATGATGAATGAGCAACTAATCCTCAGCCTGTATAGTGTAGTGATATTGTCCATCTTCTCAACTTCTAGGAAATCATGAGCACTGATGTATGTTTATGTAGGCAAAAAAAGGACTTTTGGACTGATTGGGTGAAAACTTCTCTTTATATTCAAGCATGTGACTTTTTGCCCAGGAAAAGTGTAAAGAAATAAAGCACTCACCAAAGTAAGCAAGTAGAGCCGGACAGAGTAGGATATGCTCACCTTTTTTAGCTATAAAGAATCAAAATGAAAACTAGGAGCTTTTTTTTTTATTAATTATTTTGCATTATGTGACAGTTTCATAGGCTCTGGGGTTCCCCCCTACCCTTCCCCATACCCCTCCCCCACGGTGGACCCCCCCACCCCGTTGCAGCATTACAGTTCAAATTCAATCAAGATTCTTCCCTTGCAAACAGATGCTAAGCACATAGTCCAGCTGCTCATTGTCCAGATGGAATGTACAGCTTCTTGGGGAAACTATTTAGCTGCGATCAACCCCTAGTGGTTTTAATATTTCTCTAGTTATGAATCACTGCCAGTCTCGCCACTCCCAGTTCAATGAGGTCGTTGTAGAGTTCACTGGTTGACACTGTCCAACATAAAGTCTTCATTCGCCCGGTTTTCGGTGCCAACATATATCTGAGATGGTTGATTGACCCGTTCTGTCCTCTGTCTTTTCTTGGCTAGGGTTCTGAGTCCAGCTGGTCATCGCCACAGTCAGTTTGCAGGTGCAATTCCTGGGCTGGTTTGTTTTCGGACTGAAGCCAGTGGGTGTTGCAGACTAGGTTGGTTCTGCCTAGCACGTACTCGGCACTTGCGTCAGCCAGTGGGGGCTGCGGCCTAGTTGGGGCGACCCACAATAACCCCCACCAGACCCGAAAACTAGGAGCTTTTACTCTAGAAAGTTGTATTCCAAATCCTAGCTTAAATACAGGGCAGAGAAAACAGTACAGTAAAATGCTAATAGCACAGTTATTAATGGAGAGTAATTTAAAACCTCTGGTTGGTTTGAAAAGCTTAGCTAGAGTTTTTAAATGCATGTTATTAATTAATGTTATTAATGTGAGGTTTATAACCTGATCCTCTTTTGGAAACTAGTTATCAGTAAGGGTTAATTTTTAAATATGCCTGAAAAGCTGAGAATAGCGCTCCCATGAAACTTAGCTATCCGTTCCTCCCATCTTGCCAGAATGCTCCTTTTATCAACAAGCGAAGGACCTGGCAGGATAGACATGTGTTAAGTTTCACCTCACTAATTTATAAAGATATGTATGTTCCAGTTGGATGAGGAATCCTCTGCTCTCAGTGTTTCTTCATTGCTGTCAAGGGAGAGGTCTGTGGCATTTTAATGACCACACACAAAAAAATGACATTTATTCTCTCTCTGTTTGTCTACAAATACCTGAAAAAACCAGCAGACACTTACCTGTAATATTTAAACAGAGGATTGTAGGCTTGAAGACTAAATAAAATAGAAAAGACAGTCATGTCCTACTTTCTTATTATGCCTTTTGAAATAATTTGTATATACCTTTTAAATAATTTCAAGTGCCACAAAAATAATGTTAATAGCTTAAAATCAAAAGTTAAAAAAAAAGCCCTAAGTATAATTTTTGAAATCTTTTTCTCTTCAAGCGTTTTACGATGGGATAATGAGACAGATGTCTCTCAACTGGAAGGACATTTTGACATTGTTATGTGTTCTGACTGGTAAGTACATAAAAATCATCAAACTCCCGTTAGGAAAAAAAATAGCTTTGCTGGAGTAATTGGGTTGTGCTGATTTGCTGACGGCTAAGCAAAGTCAACAAATGAAGCACAAAGCCACCCTAACCTCAACAAATTAATATTCATCTCCATGTGACAGTTATAAGGTAGTCTTCTATCACACAGTAACTTCTACCACATTATTTCCCAAAGATTGATTTTGAGAAGCATTTCCATTTTCTGGAATTGCCTCTGTTTCATGCTTGACGTATCAGTAAATGGACGACTTAGGCAAATTGCAAATAATTATGGCTCGAAGAGGAGTAGTGTGGAGAAAAAGGAGTTTATCAGCACAAACAGCTCAATTAGCTTACTTCTTAGGAGAGATCTGACTATTGATATAAGGGAATACACGTATGTGTACACACACATGTATCTCCAGCAAATAAACATTACCTGTGAAATACCTTGGGAGAATTAACTTTTCTTAAAATGTGGATTTGCTGTCTGATATTTTCAGCATTTTCAATTGTGATATTTTATTATGTGTAAAACAAAAATTATAAGCTTGCATTTTATTCTATGAAAATAAGAACATAAGAAAATATGAAAACAAGAATCTCTGTCTGGTACCTGCTTTTAAAAATCATTTACATTAGATATTTTGTCTTCTCTTATGGCCCAGTCTACTGATTTGTTAATGAAAGTCTGATCCTAAGTTATATGAAAATATGCATCAAATCTTCATAATTATTTCAATTATGTATGTCTCAATGCAATTTGAATAATAATTATTTCAGTGAATTGAAAACACTGACAACTCATGAGTATTTTTCCTAAGAGTAAAATCTTACTGGTAGTTTTATCATGATTCTGATTATGAAACTTTAGATTTGAAAGCCCAAGAAATTCAGATTTGGAAGTTCTATAATGTTGCTAAGCCCATCAGAACACCACAAACCCAGAGATGACTTTCCTGAGAATACAATGAAACTTTTAGGAGATCTTTTCATTATTATTGTTGTTGTTGTTATTATTTTAATAAGATTTCCAACTTCAATAAGGAAATCTATGGTATCAGGTTTGCAATTTCTGTTCTACTGGAAAAAATCCTTCTCAATGAAAAAAAAAAAGTATTTTGTTCTGCTTTTGGCCAAAACTTTCTGGTTTTTTGTGACTCTTTTCATCTTTTTGCACCCAGTTTCAGAAACCTCCTTCCTAAACGGAGGGGGGGAACCTAGATTTCTGACTAATCATTGGTAATGTGCCTCGGTGCTGCTTCCCCCATCTAATCCACAATAAGGAGCTAAACCTCACCGTATGATTTCAGAGAGTAATTTAGTAAATGCCTTTCCTCACCAAATATGAGAAAGGATCCTCCAGGTTTCATTGCACAGATGAAGATAATGCTGGCAGGATTAGATCAGATTAAACAGCAAAGTCAGATCAGAGAGCGGCGGCAAGAGGGAAGGGGCAGCCTCTTCTTGATGCTGTCACTGAGGGTCGCGGGCAGATGGCTCTGATGATGTGTGGAGAGGCAGAGCTGGCCAAGAGCTTTGGAGTTAAATTTGTCCTTCACACAAATATCAAAACTGCTGGCCTGTGTCAGACCTTGTGTTAGGGACACTCACACCATGTCATCCTATTTGTACCAGACAAGTAGAGGAAGTAAGATTTAAGCTCTTTGCTGATTAATGTTCTGAGTTAGGTTAAAAATAGCTGTACAACATGTAGGGAAAATGGTCTTTTTTTTTCCACCTACCAACAACAAGGTCACATAAACCGATCCACTCACACCGCCTATTGCATTTAAAGCATTCGTGACAAATAAGGAACACATCATCTGGTGGCTGTGTGAAAATTTATAGACTCAAATGAGCTAAATATGCTGAGTTTCTTTTTATAAATGGCTTTTCTATGCATGAATTGTTATGTTCCTTCCCTCCCCGTGTTGTAAGTGCCAGAATGTCAGCCTGTTTATAATTTCCCATTTGTAAATGTGGAACATTAAGCTATTCCCCCTCCAATGCTGATATTAGTTCCGAAAGAAATGCTTTGGTAATGGTCTCTCTTCTCATGCACTGGGCTGGGGGAGCTGCTTAAAACCTGAAGTAACATTTATAACGTACACACTGTGCATATAGCAGGGACACCTGGGAGCCGATGACTTCTTTATGTCCTGTGCGTCTCTGAAGGAGTCACTGCCTGGATACCACGTCAAGGGCCAGGCAGGCGGGCAAGCAGCCCACGCTGCATTTGTTCAGACTATCACAGAAGAGGAGAGGAAAGCACTTCTGACACGACCTCCAAGAGGAAAGCTGAAATGCTCAGTGGCAGAAATAGGTGTCACACGTAAATAGATCATGTTATGTCTCACGCCAGTCAATGAGATCTGGATTCAGCCACAGGCGTAGGAAGCCAGAGTCGGAGTTCAAAAATTAGGTACATGGATTCAAGCAAGGGTGGCATTGTCTGATTGCCTGAATGGCCAACCAGTGGTACAGCTTGATCCCATTTACATGAAAACAAGCTCTATTTACAGATGTGTTCTGAACCCACATTGTGGTTCACATAAAATGCACACAATTAAAATAAGCCATGATGTATTAATGTTCTTACATCATTCATATATTCATATGTTTACTTTCAAACATTCATAAGTCTATAGACACTGGGATAAATAACTGATTTCCCAGTAGAGACAGCCTGTTAGTTCACATTGAAATTTAATAACTCAACTAGATTATGAAATAAAGAGGCAAACTCTGAAAGCTAGTCATTACTTCACAGTCCAGCATATTTGAGAATGAAAAATAGTTTCATGGTTCAATAGTTCCTGACTAACTTGTAAAATTTTAAAATAAACAGAAGGGGAAAAAATTTGAGGTACAGCCACACCTTCTATTGACAAACATCAAACTCTGAGACTATTTAACCATAGAGGTAGGGAAAAATGGCCCTATCAAGTTCCTCATTTGACTTGTTTGACGCTGAATGTAACATAAGGATTCCTTTCTCTGACCATGCATTCCAGTCTGGTCCTTGCTAAGTTTACAATGGCAGGTGACTGAATTTTAAACTAGCCTTTCCAGACTCCTGTTCAATCATAATACAACCTATGGGTTTCAAAATATGATGTTTGTTATCCAACAAATGCTTCCATTCAGTGCTTGATAACTCTCCAGCATATCATAGCTGTGCAAAAACAGAAGCTCCTGTGCATCCTTGAATTCTCAAAAGGCTGAGAAAGCTGGTCTAACATGCTACCTGTAGCCCAACCACTGAGCCAACTCAGTGAGCTGGGGACACATGTCAGTTGGTACACCTGTGTGTCTACAACCTGAGATCTGGGAAAGGAGTGGGGACGAAGAGCACAGGGTCCCGGGGCACTCACTTTGCTTGCTTTCGGTGCACACTTGCATGCGTGATGGGTGTGGTGAATTTCTCTCTCCAACCATTTCTTATTTCCTCTGAATGATGAAAAAGTTTGTTTTTTTAAAGCTGTTTACATGAACATGTTGTGGTTTTTTTCTGTGCAACTATAAAGACTCGGGGCTCTAGATTTTTCTTTCAAATGCTATCATCATAGGTAGCTCTAAAGCACAATGAACAGGTTGTTACACCTGAAAGATTTTCAGCTCAAACATGTTCAGCCCTTTTCACTTCAGCCTTTGGAGACAGACTCAGCCCCAGAAAAAAATACACAAATCTCCTGAGATCTCAAGCTAAAAGGGTAAAGGCATATGACACCAGTCTGTGGCATCACTGGGCGCTCCCACAAAAGTCAGTTGATAAAATACTGAAAGCCTCCATGAAAATCAAATCTGAAAGAGTGGATTCAGCTTAGCACATCTCACCTTGAAAATCACACAGGGCTGTTTCTTTCTATGGATATAGACAGAAAGAAGACATATCCTTGTCCACAGTACTAATAAATGCCCTGTGAGAGCAATTACAGATGCTGTGTGCTTCTGCTTAGAAGTCTGACTCCAAGGGAGGAAACGAAATAGTCCAGCACCTTTCCTTTGTGGGAAAAATCTGTGACACAGATCAATAGAACAAAGCAATTGTTTATGTCACTATGAAGTATACAAAGGTGTGTGTGTGTGTGTGTGTGTGTGTGTGCGCTTAATAGCCAAACTAGACTGTCAATGTATTTTGATCAGTAACTGAAGGGAGAATTGAAATGATATCTCCATCCTCATCATTGACCTACTTGGCCTTTTAAAATAGATCCACTTAAGCTGCTGCTGTTCCCTGAGCCCATTAGGACTTTATTTAAGGGGTGACTTTTCAGGAGATTACAAATCATTCCCTCTAAAGCATATAGAAATGGTTTATATGACATACTCTACAAAGTGTTATAAATTCTGCATTGCAGCAAAGTAAAGAGAAAAGTGAATTTGTGCTTTCAATACCACCCTATTCCAAGAATTACTTTCAGGAGGTTTGATTTGGAATGAGGGAGGAGATACTGTTGCCTTTGAAATCATTGTTTAGACACTGTGTATTCAGCTGCATTCTCCAGCAAACTGTGATGTGTCACCATTACTAACATTAAGCAGAAAGGGCACTGTTTAAGGGTACATTTCAAGCACCACTGCTAAGGTGTTGCTCATCTTTTTTCATGAAAATTCCCCCAGCTGTCGGAATGCATGGGTCAAAACTGGAAGTGCTCCTTTATTTAAGCATTGCATATCCTAACCAACCAGATTTGCTACAGGCCTGAGTCACTGACAGAGATATTTTCTCACAGTGATTGTCTGCACAAATAAAATTTTAATTTATGTGAAAGACAGGTAAACAGCTGTCATTCACTGATTCATTCCCCAAAGGACTGCAGCAGTCAAGACTAGACCAGGTGGAAGTCAAGAGTCAAGAATTCATTCTGAATCTCCCCCGTGGGTGGCAGGGACCCAAATATTTGAGCCATCACCTGCTGCTTCTTAGAGTATGCATTATTAAGACGATGGGACTGGGAACAGAACCAGAACTTGGACCCAGGCACTCCAAAAATGGGATATAGGCATCCCAACTAGCATCTTCACAATTATACCAAACATTCACCCCCAAAATCTTTAATGATTAAAGTTTAAGACATATAGGCTCACTTAACAAGGTATAGCATCCTAAAGAACAAAAAGACTCAGTCACAATTTGATTTCCTTTGCCTCAACCTTTAATGCTAGTTAATCATGGCTTAATTTGACTTAATGACAAACTTGTGTAACATTTGAATGAGCCATATTCTGTACTCCAAGATTTAAGGCTGTAGTTTTAGAGGAAGGATAAGGACATTTTCCCATGGCTAATTAGCAGGTTATCCTGACTGACAGATGGAATGAGGAGAGGTTCCCATTGCTAGATCTGACCCCTGACTCATCTTCCAAGGATTATCTTTCTCTTGCTCAAAGCAAGCTTCTATAGAAGAACCTTTCACAGAACATAGGGTGACCGAAGAAACCCCAAGTGCAGACTTCCTGGAAAATCTCATTCACTTCTCTCTACACCCTTCTTTCTCAAATGAGAGAACTGCCACATCAAAGAGCACTTGTTTTACAAAACATCCTCAACATATCTAGTAAGACAATGTACACAACCTACTTTAGGATCACTGGAACCAGCACCATAGGTCAGTTCCTCCACTTTGAGAACTGTGATGGGCTGTGATGAGCCAGCAAACAGCTATTGAAAGCACCCATGATGTGTACCCCGGGTGAAACTGGGGAAGCACAACCGGACACAGAATGGAAGTTCCTTGTGGGAGGGAATGTCATCTTACATGTAACTTCTCCCCAATTCCCAAAGTAGTCCCTACTGTGTGTCCTAAGTATTCAGAAATATGATGAATAGCAGTTATATAGGTGGATCTTTACTGACAAGAACGCCAAGATGTCTCTTGCCCAGGGTCACATGGCAGAATGATAAAAGAGCTCCATCACATCCTGAGCCATGCTCCTCACTTGTCTGAAGTACAGACCCCAGACAGCAGCCCTTGTGCTGACAGATGTCACTCATCCATGGTCCAGCGAAGAATGCGGCAGCACACTAGGGCAGAAAGTGCCTATTCCTGCTGTATAGGCTATGGAGAGGCCAAGTCAGAAGGGACTGACCTGCAGCATCTGAAATCCTAATGACCACCTTCACAGTGCTGCTGTTCTTTTCTGGGATCAGCCAACCTCTGACTCCCTATGTCCTCAACCTTTTTTTTCCAAATGCTATGGACAAGGCAAAGAAATACAAGCAATGCCACCTGCTTTCAAGAAATCCAGAGAGGATAACTCTGGGGTGCAGGAACCTGGGAGATATTCCAAGTGCTCTCCTCATGGTACTGAGTTCAGAAAATCAAGAGATTGCTATGGGTGCACGGAAATAGGGCTGCCTTGTTAGACAAACCTTGTCTAATGTGTCGTTCAGCAGCCTACTTCTCCCTGCTAAACCTATCACTGTTCCTTTTCCATGCATTATTTCATGTTCAAGTGTAATCTGGATTGGATATGAGAGGCTGTCCAGAGCAATGGCTCAGGCACAAGCCTCATGTGAAGCTCAGTAAAGGTACCTGGTACTTAATACTCAGCTCAGGAGGTGTGGGAGGGAACTTTTTCTTACATGTAACTTCTCCCCAGTTCCCAAAATAGTCCCTAGTGTGTTTTGTTGCTAATGTATGTGTGTGTGTGTGTGTGTGTGTGTGTGTGTGTGGCATTTGTATTTGATTTGCATGTAGTTGTGCCTAATTCACGTCCCTCTTACACTGCAACCTGCATAAGAACAGGTACTGTCTTATCTCTTTACTGCTTGTTGATGTTGCATGTTCAATGGACTCCCATGACTTTAGCAGCCAGAATCCTGGCAATTCCAGGACTGTCCAATAGCAGAGATTTGGCTCCATTTTCAGAGCTTCGAAGTTAACATTTATCAGATTATAAGTCACCATATAGGTTTCAGGAAAAAAATGGTTCCCACAAATATTGATTATTGGTAAGCTCTGAGAGCATCCTGCTTCCTTGACAGGGCAGCCTGACAGGGTCCAGAGGCTCTTCTTCAGTGGCTATGAGACACAGTTGGTGTTTGGCAATCAGCTCCTCTTTGTAAGCCTTCATCACTGGACACTTTCACCCTTTCTCCAACAAGAAACCTCCCATTGCTCTTAAGAACCATCCCAGATGTCACTGGCCATATTTTGATGCTATCACAGAATGTGCAGACTAAGTAAGTTAAAAGAGAAAGTATTGCTGATAGTTCTAGAGACTTGGCAGTCTAGGATCAAGATGCTAACAGATTCAGCAACTGTTGGGACTCTGGTCTGTTCTTCCAAGATGACACTTTGAATGCTGAGTCTTCAGGAGGGGAAAATATTTAAAAATGGGACAGACTCCCCAGCTCCCAACACCATTGTATTGGTGATTAGGTTTCCAACACATAAATTTGGGCCATAGTGTCAGGTATGGTTGACTAACCTGCCAAATGTTGTCAAGTAACCCACTCTTAAGAATTTGGGACCTGCAAGTCAGATAAGGAAAGTGCATCCCAAACTCCCAAGATAAGAGTCAAACTAACACAGTCAAAAGTGGTGGAGCCATAGCAGAAATTCTCAGAAGATAGGAGAAAAAAAAAAAGGACACAGTGAACTGAAGCAAAATCACCATGGAGGTCAAGTGGGGAAACCCAGAGACAAGTTGCCTAAGCCTTTTCTGTGTTTTTGGACATGTTCACTGCTAGGCTTCTGGTTGAGTCCAACCTTAGCACTATTCCTGGTCAATAGAAAACTTTCCCCCTTGAGATGTGTCCCATGGTTTGAGTACAATACAACTGAAGGCTTGTTTTAGGTGGGCAGCTTCACAATATCCATGCTGTGACATAAGTCCCCAGGAGGCAAATCTCCAGTGACCAAAAGTGCCCAAAATGCCTCATTTCAACCTTTAACACATAAACCAGTCAAGATGAATCCTGGCCCAATGCATGCTGTTGGCTTGGTTTTAGACCAATAACACCATGGTATGTTCTCTGGAAGGAAGGAAGGAAGGAAGGAAGGGAGGAAGGAAGAAAGGAAAGAAGGAAGAGACGTGTGTTTCTCTCCGTTAGAATCATTAGATTGAAAACCCAGTTTAATCTGAATGCTGTTTTCTTCTCACTGTCAGCCTGTTTCTGGACCAGTACAGAGCCAGCCTTGTTGATGCCATAAAGAGATTACTCCAGCCCAGGGTGAGTATGCTTCTATTTTCTCTTCAACACTGGCTATAGAATAATTAGTATTTGCACAAAGATGGAGAGAGCAATGGAATGGTAGGATTAATGTCATGTAAGATTCTAATACTTATTATGTCCAACTTCAATTGGGTCTTCTGATCTATCAGATTCTTTCCTAATCGTAACTAGGAAACTTCTTACCCTTGGCCTTCTGATAAGGAACACAGTGGGTAGCAAAATAAATGAAACTGCTTCAAAGATGGTGTGAGATTATTTTTATCAAAGACTTTCTTGAGTCGTTTCCTTTGATAACAATGTCTTCATATTAAAGGGAGGAGTATGATATTGAAAGTTTCTGTTGACTTCTGTCATTTTAAGTCTCTTCCGTGGTAACCTTTTTCATTGGGCATTTATTTGCTGTGGAAGAATACTTTTCCCCCTTTTTTATTTCAGTGTATGTGAAAGGCAAAGGACTTCAGATGAATCTGTATATTAAAAGTTCTTTGCTTTAAAAGGAAGCCATTATTTACATATTATAAACATTAGGTCACAATGAAGCCAAGCATGCCATAAAATATTGTGCACATTTTTACATTTATATATCCATTTATGCCTGTGAGTAAATTACAGAGTTTGTATCCACTCTTATTTTGTTGGGCTGTTATATTAAGCTAGGAGGTCCTGCAGCCTAAACGGAGAGTTAATATACATCTATTTAAAGTAAGAAAACAGGTTTAAAGCGTGTGCATTAAAAAAAAAGCTTAAAAGTATATAAGGCTCTTGCTGTGCCATAGGAATTTAAAATAGGTTAACAATATTAGTGTAATTTAAGATAGGCAGTCACATTAGTCTTGGGACTACAGTGTGTGTGTGTGTGTGCGTGTGTGTGTGTGTATACACTCTAAGTTTTGTTTCTAAAGTTTTTCTAAAGGAAGATTTGCTTCTGATCTCAGACTTACAGACTAATACATCTCAATGTTTCTTTCATATCTTTTTCACAAGGAAGGTCCCCAAAGCAATTTGATAATCATCCTTTGCTTACACCATTGCTTTTTATTTTGTTATCTCTGCATAGTTCAGGAACTTTAAATAGGCCTCTCTGAGGAGTAACCGCAGCTTTGTAAGTGGCAATCAATTAAATTAAATTGGCATTTTCACCTCTCCCAGTGAAGTAGGGAGTAGGTCTCCTGGCAAGAAAGCGGCCCATTGCAGGCTGTTCATGGCCATTGCCATGGCTGGGGAGGCAGCCCTCACTGAGGGTGGAGGAGAAACTTGGGACCTCTTCATCATCACCCACATGCCCAACCCACTGGTATCCTCGAGTGATTCCCATGAATATTTGCAAGACCAGGATTTTTCAGAGAGGTAGGGTGCTATGAAAACACATCACACACACACACACACACACACACACGCACAACACTGTCAAAGCCTTGTGGGTCACACACTGCACACACTTCAACTCACCACCAGCATGCCTTCCAAGTCAATTGTAGAGAATACTCCATTTTGCGGCAGATTTGCATGATTCACCTTGAATCTGTGTGACTTACTTACATAATTTACAGTAGAAAATTACCAAGGTATGAATAGATGAACATACAGACTGTCCTGGAATCTCTAGCAACTCCCATCTTGCCTCTGTTAAACCCTGAGCCACACTTCGCCTCTATGTGAAGTATAGCTCCACACAGCAGCCCTCCTGTGGATGGCTGTGGCTCACCCTCAGCCCAGAGGACAAGGCATGACCCTAACATAGGTGGTACTTGCTCATTCTTTGCCACCTGATCAACATGAAGGTGGAAGCAGAGGGGCCTGCACCAAGCTACAGGATTGCAAATGGGACTGGGGTGAGGGTGGGGTTGTGGAGACCTTTTTTTAGACTCCTCTTGGAATGACTGATGCCCAAGGTTTCCAGATGTTCTAGGGTAATGCACAAAGAGCCCATGGCCATAGGGGGAAACCCAGGTTGTAGGTGGACACACCAGTGTACCAAAAATACCAGCCAAGAATTTCACCTGCCTTGGAGGTTTGGGCCACCACCCAGATAGTCCACAGGAGGGGGAGTATGTGGACCTGGAGGGCACAGCAGCTATTCCACATCCTCTGCTGGTGGGGCTGGCAGGGTTCTCACTACATGAGGGTTGCCAAAGGGAAAACTGGCCTTGTCTCCTTAATTCATGGAACTGGCTGTCCTGCTTCCAGAGACCCACTCCTGCTGAGTGTCCAGGTGAAAGCTATGATCCCAGAGCATGGTAACCCTCAAGAGTTTGCTACCTCACAATTCGAGCTGGCTTTAATGTTCTCTGGAGCCCAGACAACACCACTGTGGTTCTGCAGAGAACCACAGGCTGATAGTGCCTGTGGGGAAACCCTGGGGGCCTGCAATGGTACACCCTGAACTCTTAGTGATTTATCATGACATAGTATGAGTTCCTAAAGTACTTGGCAGACAGGTTCTTTGGCCAGTTGCTTTAGTGTCTCAAGGTAAAGTGCAATGAGTGGACAAAGAAAAATCTACTACCAATCCTAAGTGTGCGCTTACCAACTACCACCTCGCTCAAAGCTTGAGTTTCCTCACTTGTAAAAAGACAGGATGAATTACACCTGCCTGTGGACCGCTAGAAAGTATTCATCTGTCTCAAATATCCACATGCGTGCATGCCGATCACGTGCCTTGCACACAGGAGGTGTCCCACAATGACAGCTGTTTTCTTTTATTGAAAGAGAGAGGTTGGGGAGAGGAGGAGAGAGATCTTCCATCTGCAGGTTCACTCTCTGAATAGCCGTAACAACCAGAGCAAGGTCAAGACAAGGCCAAGAGCTGAGAACTCCATCCAGACCTCCAATGTGCGTAGCAGGGATCCATCTCCTTGAGCCGTCACCTGTTGCATCTCATGTTGCACATTTGCAGGAAACTGGAGTTGGGAGCAGAGGAGCCAAGATTTTAGCCCAGACACTGATAGGACATTTAGGCATCCTAACCACTGTGCCAAACACCTGCCCTCCCCAGCACCACTAACCCTGCTTTTCCATTTTTATAATGAAATCATAAACAAAAGGAAACAGCCACAGAGAAAGCTTATAGTCACCAGAGTGAGTTCCCAGCTTGGCTAAATCCCAGAGTGACTCTAGGTTCTCAGCCAAGTGCCTAGAGAGTTGATACAAAGAACCCCCAATTTCAGCAAGAATATTTGTCACCTGTCCCAGATGGAAGCCTGTCTGCCAGTGGGTCTAGAGGCACTGTGAATGCAGTTGGCTCCTGCCAGATGCTGCAAGGAATTCTCAAGCAAACTTACAAGATAAAAAGCAAAGAATAGATATTGATGAGGAATGAAGTCAGCAGGTTTTACTCTTCCCAACTATTTCCCCTTTGCAGAGCGGCCATTTGGAGAGTGAATCAGCAGATGGAAGATCTCTGTATGTGTGTCTCTCCTTCTCTCAGTTACTCTGCATTTCAAATAAAAATAAAGCTTTAAAAAAAATTCACAGGTGAAGAAATTGGATTGAAGTAAGGGAGAACCTGAAAGGCACATGGTTCATCAGCAGGGCCCGGAGGACTAACTTCCATCTTGGGAGATTTGCCCTGCCAGAATGAGGCTCTCACCAGGCTGCACAGGCTCATTGACCACCAGGTGGACAATAGACAAGAGTGGACAATGGACAACGGACAAGAAGGGCTGGGGCCCTTCTCCACTACAACTGCTGCTTTCCGCAGTAAGCTAGGCATAGTGGGACACAGCAGTTCACCAATAACCAGAGGAGGATTCTGTGGGCTTCTGACCCTACCAGCAGGTGGGAGCTCAAGAGTACTTCAGCACCATCTCAGTGTGCCGACTGTGCCAACCTCACAAGGTAGACTGAGAAGAGGGAGGAGAGTGGATTTTCAGCGGTATTCATTTGGCAAGCATGTGTTGAGTGTCTCTCAGACACCAGACACTGTGCTTGGGTCTGGGGTAAGACATGACCTGCCTGCGAAGGATCATAGGTTAGTGAGCAGTGACCTAACAGTGTGCTAAGGCACGACAGAGGTGCAGGCAACCCATAGAGACAGGGAAGGGAAGTGGCTCACTGAAGGACAAAGCACAGTGTGGATTCAGAGGCAGGCACAGGGTATGTAATTGCGGTGCTGAGGGATGAGTAAGAGCTCACCGGGCGGACAAAGCATGGGAGGTGAGAGAGGCATTCCACTCTAAAGCAGTGTTCATATGTTTGAACACACAGGGATACAAGACAGAACAGCCTGGGAGCTCGAATTGGTTTGGTTTCAATAGAGCCAAAGGAAGCACCACAGAACAGCCAGAGAGGGCTGCATATGGGGGTTTGGGTCAGGCCCCACATGGCTTTGCCAGCCATCCCTAGAAGATGAGACCTGTCAGTGGCTTTCAAATGTTGTGTAAACGGTAGAGCCCTTTAGTCAAAAACATGGTCATCCAGCACCGCCATCATAAAACTGATCAAAGAGAATTAAATTAGAATTAAATTTGTTGTGAGGAGACAACCAATGCTTCCTGGGTCTTGGTTTCTCTTGTGTGGGCAATTTAGACCACCGTGCAAAAAAGCATCTGCAGTAGATGAGAGTGATGCAGTGGAGGAGGTGGGTGAGGCATTGAAAGGTTTTCCAAGATGATGCTGTGCTTCCCAGGTCTCCGGTTTCATTTTGAAATTGATGGATACGAAACTGTTTGACACGCAGCGAGTTCTCGGTGTGTGTATGTGTGTGTTGTGCCCCAGGAAAGGTGGTGTATTGAGTGCCATTGGAAAGAAGATGAATGAAGATATTTTCACAATATCCATGTGCAGAGCCTAGTAGGCACTTGCATATATGTGTGGGGCCCCAAAAGTCATAGACCTGTTTGTCATGGGTATAGCTGATGCCATGGACTTCAGTGTGTGCCTGGAATTATCTAGATCGTGAAGAAAAAAACAAATAGGCAGAGCCCTAGGGGACCCCTTACAATGAAGGAGCAGGAGGGGGAAGAGAGGCCAAGGAAAGAAAGAGAGCATGAGAGACCAGAGAAGGCTGCATCTTAGAAACCAGGTGATTTTTTTAACAAATAAATAAAACCAGAAAATAAGCATAAACTTAAACATGCAATCGATATTTAATAGTTGGTTGCCTGGAAATGAAAAAGAGATGAAGGCATTTCAGTGGCATAACATATTCCTTTTAAAATAAATCAGCAGCATGCTTGTTTTTCTTGCAGAAGTACACACCCCTTAATATAGGAAAATAGTCTCACAAAATAACAGCCACAAGTTCCCCACGTAAACAGTGTCGCTGCTTGGTGGAACTTTTCTCTCCTGTCTTGTGTGGGGGTGGGGGACTGAAGGAAAGGAGAGAAAGAATTTTCTCAAATTTCTGCTCATGCATCAACATTTTACATTCAATTGAGTGTTCATTTTGAGTTTAAAATGATTCTGTGATTGAATGCTTAGAAAGTTGTGCTTTGGTTAATTTGAAAATAATGGTTTTTTTCGAAAGTGATGGGATAATTTGAAATCCATATTCCTTTTCCTGTTTTGATTTTTGCAGCCTAAATTCTAAGACTGCTCCTCTGAGTGCCCTGCTGCACCCAGGAAGTGTCCTGCGACCCAGGCCACACTGAGGGCTTCTAGATCTGACCCCCCTCCCCCGCCAAACAGAGAGGGCCAGACACTGGTGTTCAGGGGGACTCAGTGGATGTTTGTAGACGGAATGGACAATAGACTGTTGTTCCTTCTAAATATCAACCCATTTCTCCAAGGTGTGCCTGTATTCGACCAATAAAAAAAACTCACTACAGAGTAATTAAAAATGAAATCTAATGCCCCCTCTTTCACTATCTCATGGGCATAGGGTTGTGCAGAGTGCTGCCCTCTGCAATGTCTTCTCCCACCTCATCTCCAGAAGCAAAACTCTATAAAAGCTTTCTGGAAAAATATCTTTTCATAAGAATAAGCAGGACAACATGGCCTTCAACTTCGCAAAGACTTTTCAGATCATTCAATGCCTGGATTTAGTTGACTCTCTCAACAAATATTGACCGAGTGCCTACTACATGCTAGGCACGGAGAAAATGCAGTGAACACAACGTTAGAGGATGCGGTTGTCATGGAGAGAACAGGCAATAAGAAACAGGGATATACAGTGTGTCAGCATTGATGAGTGCTAAGAACAAAATAAAGCAGGGAAGGGGGTAGGGACCTTAAGGGAGGGGGGCTGCTGTGCTAGATGAGGTAGTAAGGCACAGGGGAAGTGAGACCTGAAGGAGGAAGGAGGGCTCTGGGCAGGGGGCACTGCCAGAGGCTTTAGTCATAGTCCCCTTGTAGCTCATCCCAACCCTCCCATGGGTGGGATGTGGGGAGCTCATGTCTTAACAAATGTAAACGCTGAAACTGCCAGGAGACTTGCAGCCCCACCAATGTCACAATCATAGCCTAGGTACAGACTGTAAAACCGGCTCTTCCCTTACAACTGTATAACAATCCTTGTAGGGGACTTGAAAACAACTCCCGTTATTCAAACATCCAGAATAGCAACGACCAGCTCTTACAAGTGATGGAAGTGACCTGCTAGTCTATCTCTCTTTCTCTTTTTTTTTTTTTCTCTTAATGGAAACTCTTGCTGTCCTGCTGAGATCACATATTATATCTAGTTTCACATAAAAATGAATTTTTGCTGCTAAGTTTGAAAGCTGCCTGAAAATAGCAATTAATAATGGAGGTCCTGACGGAATCTTTAAGTATAGTGGCATGATTGGTGCTGCTATAATTATGTGCCTGAGAGTGTACGTGTCTATGTAAACACAGTGTGAGAACACCCTGATGGCCAGGACAGTGTATCCATGTATGTTCTTATAGGTGAGAGAGGGAGAGAGGCTTAATAGAATTTTTATAGCATTGTGAATTTGCGTGGGTTTTTTCTAATCTTACTTCTGCATGACATTGTTTTTCAAATTATTTTCACTTTCATCATCTAATTAGATCCTCACAACCTCCTAGAGAGGAAAAAAAAGGCAGGGAGGGCTTTGTTCTTCCCATTTGGCAGATGAGAACACTGAATCAGTGAGGCTGAGCTCAAAGGTTCTGTCGACAGAAATGTAAAGATGAGACTGTCACCTCCAAGGCCCATTGAGTCCTGGAGTTCTCTGTTTTCTTCTGGTTGTCCTGTGGGGACACACAGCTGTTTAATTGAAGATTCCTTTTAAGTGCAGAATCCTTTCCATCACATAGTTCCTCCTTCCCTGCAGCTGTAGTCATTCAGAACATGCAAAACCTACATCATGAGGTTGCTGGGAAGGAAGTTGAGGGGACTGAAAAGAGAATTAATTGTACACCTAGCACTGGGATAGTGATCGTCATTATCATCAGCACCAATGGAGAAGACGGTGTGACCCAGTGGAAAGAGCATCGGTGTGGGAGTCAGGTGGATGAGCGTCTGATGACTGACCAATTGCGTCATCTTTGCCAATTATTTGGATCCCTTGAACATCCTGTAATATGGAGCAGATAGTACCTACCATAGAGGGTGGTGTGAAGACTAAAGGAGCTGGAGTAGACATGAATGCCTAGCTGTGTGGAAATGGGTGGCAGGTGTGAATGATAAACCACCTTTTGTAAGAAAGCAGGCTGTTTTCACGATTCTCTCAAGATCTATGGTGGCATTTCAAAAAGGGAAAGTATAAACTTGAACTTAACAGACGTATACAGCCATCTCAAAAAGAAAACAGGAAGAAAAGAAGGTTCTGAAGTTTGCCCACTGTGTACACACCAGGGAGGGAGAGTCCACAGGCACCCTGCAGATGACAAATATTTGTTGTGGAGTTTCTATCGAAAGGTCTTCTGCAATCTGCCATATGGTTTCTTCAAGCCCTCCAAGTCTCCCCACCACAACAATCTCATACAACTGTGTGGTTCATTTAGAAAAACCTGTTTACACTCATTCTACCACTTTCTCTGAAAAGCAATCATTTGAGTATTGTAAGGAGCTGCTTTGCTATAGTGCTGACAATTATGAAGCACTGAATGAAGTCGGGTACCAAAATCCCATAACCTTGCCTGTGACCGCAGGGTCATGGATAAGGCTGGTGGAGGGACTGAGATGTAAAAGCTCTCCACCAAGGATTGTGACTCCTTGTCTCAAGGGAGGATTCCTTGATAGTGCATATTCAGGACACAATAAACACTTAGAAGTGCATCTGTTGCCACCTGCTCTGGAGCTGTGTTGTAGATGTGTGGGTAGGTGCTAAGGAAACACAAAGTGAGTGGCATTACTCTGAGCCAGTGCTCTAAAATCTAGCCCATGGTTATCACCACTGAACCCAAGTATTTTTCAGAACACCCAACGTCCCATCACACTTTGTTTCTTATATGTGTTGTTTGAAAAGGAGTAAACACAGTATCTGGCAATTTGAATGTGAAATTTTTTTTTTCTGATTGGCTGGATCTCTAGCCTTGAAATCGTTCTTCCTGTGAATGCCCATCCTGTGTGGATGTCTCAAGAACAATTGAGTTTTTCTACCTGAGAACGGAAAATTCAGTGCTTTGACCAGTTGCTGTTATGTTTGGTTGCCTTCCAGTGTTAAAATGTGTGAATTTCCTTTTTTATGTTCCAGGGGAAAGCAATGGTATTCGCCCCGCGCCGTGGGAATACTTTAAACCAGTTTTGCAATCTAGCTGAAAAAGCTGGTTTCTCTCTCCAAAGACATGAAAATTATGATGAACACATTTCAAACTTGCACTCCAAGGTTAGTTTTCTGCTTGTGTTAGATAACACTTTAATCCACATTGCATTTTGAAGAGATCATGGTCTTTTTGGCAGGTAACCTAAATATTTGATTAAAGTCCTGCTTAGGTGTGTGGCTTGTGAACAGCTATTTGTATCTGATTGTTTTGTGTGGTAAAGCCATCTTTTATCTTTGTATGTCTAGCAGGATTTCTACAGAAGCCATTTCTGTTTACTCCTTTCTGCAAAACAAACTAATCTTTTCATTCATAATAGACCAATTTGTAGGGAGCAAGGGGAGGTGGCATAGAATGAATGATCAGCACGCATTTATGTTTTAATGAAAAACATTGGGTTGTTAAGTAGGTTAAATGCTTAGCAGCAAGGAAATAAATAGAAAATGAATGTCCAATTGTATCATGTTGGACTGTAAATCTTTATCTCTGTTTGGTTTACGACTGGGTCAGTTGACAGTTTGAGACTGTCAAATCTCATACAGAATTTTCCCAGTTGTGGGTTATACATTAGATCAAGGCACTACAAGATTTAGGTCAAAAGCACTTATCGGAGAGTGATTTCTAAGCCTGCTTACATAAAGCAATGTTATCAGCCTCTTATTATTTACAGGTATGGGACAATATAGGGCAGTGAGAGGCAAGTTTTCCGTAGAAACTTTTCAGGGTTTTCACACTTGCTAATACGTGTCATAGAGACAAGCATTGCTTCCATAACTGTGTGCTTGAAGGAAATCTTCCCTTTGCTGAGCTAGTCTGACCTTGGTAAGAAGACTTCGACCAGCCAAGATTTCTCAAGTTGTGATGGCAGAAAAAGGGATAATGTGAATAGCATTCTTTGTTACCCCGGGCTCTAATATAATGTAGAAGTGCACTGACTTCAAAAATCAGGTGCAAAGTAGATCTGATCTTCCAAGCAAGAGAAAGAAAGCTGTCACTTTCTGGAAATGGGTTCACTGCTGCTGTGGGTCTCACGGATTGTAGCCTCTGGTGGGGTTGAGGGGTGGGGCTGTAGAGGATTGGAAAGAGTTGAACAATTCTCTCCCTGGAGAGACGTGCTCCCCATCTGGTGATAGAGACCCTGACCTCAGTCACCCTGTCCACTGCCCCACCTTGAACCAAAGCAATGGTGCTGCGGGCTTCACTTGGAGTGGGAAGGGGTTCTCCTATCCCCCTGGGCTTCTTGGCCTGGGGGGCTAAGGTGGCCTTCACCCCAGAGTCGGGCTAGAGCTACGGGGATCCATCAATGGCTGCTCCAATGTCACAGTACACACTGTTGCCCCTAGAACAGCAAATGCTTTTAGTTTCCCAGGGACAGCTTAGAAGAGCCAAGGCAGGAGTTTTCCCTCCTGCAGAGAAGTTCAGTGCTGAGCCTCTGTTTCCTACACCAAGATCTGGGGTGTCCCAGGTCATGCAAGGCAGTCAAGGGGTCCATGCCAACCTGCCCTTTGTCTAGAACTTTAGAGGGTCCACGCGTAGGGTGTGTGTTTGGAGGGTGGAGGGAGGAGCAGCTACTTCTCTCCAACCCTGTTAGCACAGCACATCCCATATACCCTCTAACACATGCCCCCATGTATTTCTATTTACAGGGCACCATACCCAGTTAGTATTCCATTAACAACCACTGTCTGGCTGATAGGTCTCATAAAAATAAATATCAAGTGGCCTTAGTGTTTCTCTCTGCAAAATCACTTAAAGGGCAAATGCCACAAGTTGCTGACATAGTCTAAAAAACCCATCCCCTGCTCCCTTGTTACCAGGGGTGAGTTTCATTTCATTCTCAGGAAGTAGAGCTCTCCAGGGATATTCCACAAACTTGGAATGCCTTGGGTAACATGCATGCATGGCTGCCTGTGACATATACAATGAGAGGTATGTCTGCTGCTAGGAAGGGGGAAAAAAAAGCCTCTGGCCCCATCCGTGCTTGCTCCAATGCAGGGAAAACCGGGAACAGACTGGTCAGGGCCACGTGCCATGACCTAGCTGCAGCATGCACTGGGGTTGTTGCTCTTTGCAAGAGGAGGATCGCTTCCCAGAGGCAAGGCAGGGAGCCGGGACTGGGCTGGTGAGGAGCGATTCGCCTAAAAGGTGTGGGAACACGGACCAAGGCAGTAGCTGCGTCTTCTCTGTCCCTCCTGCCTGCCCTTACTGTCCCAGCATCCGGGACTAGAGCTGCCAGGCGGCGCTGACCGGGAACTTCCACCCTCGGCGCCTTTTGTTGGCCGCATACTAACTAGCAAGAGCTTAAAAGTTTTCCATCTTGAGCGGCAATCAGCTTTCTTTCCCCCTCCATCTCTGGCCAAAGCCCCGTGGTCCCTGGGACGCGCCTGCTCCCCCACGCAGGAGCAGCGATTTCCTTGGGGCTGCGTGTTATCCTCTTAGCCCTACTGTGTTGGAATAGAGTGTAACCAGCTGGAGGACTGTAAGACGCCTGATAATGCCGCTCTTTTCCGCAGTCCTGTCTTAATCTTGTTACACAAATGGTTGTGAAGAGATTCATGAATTTTAATTTTGCCCTCTGCATTAGTGCCTCCCGTCACTCATACACAGCTGCCTTCTGTGCCGAGTTTTCACCCTCCTCTTACAACAGGGGGAAAAAATTAGTTACGATCTTGGCAGTAGTGCAAGGTAAAAAAAAAAAAAAAAAAAAAAACTACAGATTTAGGCAACCACCCATGAAGCTGATTAACAGTCACTGATCAGGAGGAACGGCTTTGCCTCTTAAACTTTTCACCTCTCATTGTTAACTGTGAAATTTTATTTCCGTTAAAAAGCAAGCCTGTAATCAAAACGGTGCCATTCTGCACTTTTCTGCCAGTGCTTTTGTGCGAACGGTGCCCATCACCAACACCACTACGGTTCCCAGGAGCCGGGCGGCCAGAGGTGCAGGGTGTTTTTCAAGCGTCGCCTTTCTGTTCACCCAGGCAAGGCGCAGAAAAAATAATAACACAGCCCCTCTGCTCCCCCTCCCGGCCCCCTCGGTCCACCGATCAGGCTGCGACTCCAACGACTTGGCCCCACCACCGTACTGTTGGAAACCTTCCGGATGTTAAGATAGCAATTGTTGGAGCAAAGGAGTGAATGTGACTTTGCGATTTTACAGCCGACTTGAAATGAGAGTGGATAAAACCACTCCCGTTTGGCCAAATATTCTTTGAAAATGTAATTTTTATTTGCCATGGATAGTTGTTGCTTTCCTCTTACCGCCCCCCAGCCCCTCTAACTTTCGCAAAATCACCCCAGTGTTTATTTTCTTTTTCTTTTTTTTTTTTTTTTTAGTACTTAGCCAAGAAAATAGGCTAGGGCTCGCTTGTGGAAGGCGGTACATTGTGTTAAAGCCACGGCCATATAGCACTTCTGCTTATCTATTCAAAATGCCACATTACAAGTGGCTGGTGCTTATAATCTGTGTGGTGTGCTGTTGATAATTGTGGATACTGTAAAGGGTAAACAGTCTGAACTCCACTCCCGCTGGTGCTGCTCGAACCGTAGCGGGGCTGAGTGAGTGTGTTACATCCAATTATGAAGTAAAGCATAATGCTACTAATAACAGCTATATAATTTAGCGCGGTCCTCAAAGACCCTGTTTTAACCCATGAAATTGAAAAATTGTTTTAGTCACAATTTGCTTTTTGTTCTTTTTTTTCAAGGTGCCTTTTTTTATTCCTTGAAATTATAATTATTAATTGAGCAAACAAGTACAGCCTGGGTAAATGGACTTTATTCTGAAACCTCATAACATCCCCCCTCATTGAAGCAAGCTTTGTGTGTGTTTAAGTACTCTCACAGAACAGACTCGCTGGATTCACAAACCCCTGTCAGCTCCTCCCAAGTCGTAGTGCTTTAGTTTTTGTTTTGTTTTTGCTTTTGTTTGGGGGCTTGGCGTTTCTGCTCCATTGCAGGAAGGGCTCACAGTCAAGTTGGGGCTGCCTCCCCCACCCCACCACCAACCCCCACCTTACCGCACCCCTTCCTGCAATCCAGCCCCTGCTTTGGCCTCCAGAGGTCAGCACAGAATTCAAGTCAAAAGTGATTTCTAACCCATATTTTGCAGAAGAATTATTTATCCCACATATAACCTCAGGGACTTTTTAAGGAGCTCTTTTGAGTCTCTGTATATTAGTGCATTGCGAGTGAGGAGGTCAGCTGATTCACGCTGAGTAATCAACTTTCCCTGATCCCCAAGTCTCCAAGGAAAGAATTTAGCCAGCTTAGGCCCTCTTCGCCCACCCATCCCCCCGGAAAAATTTCTGGGAGCTCCCTCTATCACTAGGGCAACTGACAACAAAGGCGTTTACAGTTGGCAGGTTCTGGTTGGTAGGTGCAGATTGGGAAATTTGTGATTTTTCTAGGCACTGAAAAAAAATTCTTATTAAAAAGTGACATTGAGGGACCATGTGTTTAAAGTTGGGTGGCAACAAAAATCCCATGCAGATCTTTCTAAATAGACAAGTCATCATCTGTGAACAGAACAAACTTGATGGAAGAAAACGCAAGTCTCTGCTGTGATTGTCTCACGCTCAGGGAAGCACATTAGAAAGCAAAGTCTGGATTGGTTGTGTGTTCTCTGGCAGACAAGAAAACACAGGCTTATGACTCCTGTCCTTAATAGTGAAGGCATGTCAGACTTTGGGAACAGGATTTAGAAAAAACATGTAATTTGTGAAGACTCAGGTTAACATGCCCCAGACACACCAATCCAGCCAAGTGTGATGTTGGAGCCATTTGTGTGGCTTCAGGGTAGGATGAGCATGAAGGAATGTTGGACTGATCTGAAACAATAAAGGGACTGGTTCCATGTCTAATTAAAATAAATATTTATCTATGGTTCTTACAAATTAAAAAAAGTGAATTAGTCGTTGGCTCAGAAACACCTTTGTCGAGAACATTACTTTTTATCTTGATAAGTGGCAAGATGACTGGCAGAATAAACATAAAGATATGACTGTCAGAATTATGACTGGCTAAGCAAGGAAGAAAAAGTGTGCTTTTTATCAAGGAAGACTAACAGGATTTTAAAATCTTAGAAAGGTCCTCAGAATTTCACACGGGCAGTATCAAATGTTGCTGCTGCAGTTGTTAGAATATGTCCTCTTCCTCGGGGGAAAGAATTGGTGAATTCTTTGTCACTGATATTAAAACCCTCAAAGAACACCCAGAGAGCCTCAGAAATGTCCTAGGCCCCCTAAGCCTGTCCCTGAGCCCAGGGGTTGTGTCCAGATGCCAGCCCATAGTGCTTAGGGGACAGGACGTGGGCAGGGAAGATCCAAGAGGAGGGAGCAACAGAAACTCTTACGCCGAATGGCTGACCTAAGGACCAGAAGCAAGCCCCAGCTCTCCCTTTAGTCCAGAAGCTCACAGTTCCTAGAGGTTGCAAACACAGTTTTGGGAATTACAGACACCCTCGCCTCACCTAACACAATCCTACTGTACACTTCTTATGACAATGCCACTGAAGAAGACTTTGACTTGCATTTGTGTGTGTGGTTATTTTCCCCAAATGATACAGGTAGGTAAAAAGTCATCTTCATATTCAGCAGTAATATCAACTGGTAAAAATCACTAGTTTGAGTTCCCTTTACCTTGTTCTCCTATTATTGTTTTCAGCTGAAAAAGGAAAACCCAGACCTATACGAAGAAAACCTTCATTACCCTCTGCTGCTCAGCCTAATCAAATGCGGATAGAAGATCCAGCTTCTCAGAAGAGCAAGGAAACCACGAGTAACTGGGGCAAATTCTCACAAAAACCCAAATGTGCACCAGGTCCCACGTGCAGCAACCCCCCAATGACCGGAGATCACCAGGGTCCCAGGGCCAGGCCCACACTGCCTCCCAGACATTCCATGGTGGGTTAGGGGCTCCCCTGTCCTCACCGGCCACCTTCCCTGGCCCTGCCTGCATCCCCAGCTCCCTGCCTTCTCTTTCTACATTTTGCTGGCTGCCCTTCCTGTACCACACCCCTTTTGGTATCCAAGTCTGAAGACACAGCCTGCGATCTGAATTTGACTCATGAGCAGACTAAATGTTGTCCTGAGAGACAGAGTTTCTTTTGGTGACTCCTAGTTCCACTTTAAAAAAAGGGGGTGGGGGGACAGGAGAGTGAGAGAGGAGTCTTTGTTCTCTTCTGATGGTGGTAATTTTTAATCAGTAAACACATAAACACCATGATTTCTTCCTGGTTAAAAAAATAATAATAAAGTACATCTCTCCAATCTTCCTCCTAATTGTTAATAATTAATTATATTAAAACTGCCATCTCTTTCTCCCTTTCTCTTGTTGGTTTTTTTCTCCTGCTTTTAAACAACATGCTTTTTTTCCCTATAGATGTATAAGAAACGACTACATCAGCCCAAAGCCTCATAAACTGACCGTTTGTCCTCTGGACACAATAGCGTGGCCAGCCCTCTGCTCCTCCTCTCCAATTATGTGTGATTAGTCTCAGTGTGCTGTGTCAAGGAGGGGGAGTGTGCTGAGTGCTTATTATCTGTTTAGGTACAAGAAGAGCACATTGAGGCTCTGACTATGAATGAAAAGTGAGCCTTTATCAGGGTTTAAATCTAACTGCTGCTGTTCTGCCAGCCTCTTGCAAAATAGGTCCTTTCCAGAGAAATTTTGGATAAATGGTTGATCCACTGGATCTCAACCAGGGGGAGTTTTAGAAAAACAACAACAACTCAATCACTCAATTATCTTATTTAAAATAAGTATATACTGTTAGATGTCATGATTCAAGTGTGTAGTATATATTTCAGAGGTGCTACCTGGGATGAAGAGGGAGCCATTTTTCTGCAGGAAACCCAAGACCATCCTTGCCTGGTACACCCAATGAGAGGCTGTAATGCCTTTTGTGGAAATGCAGCTGTTTATCTGGGAGGAATCATCCGTGCCCACTTTAGTAGTATTGTCGTCAGCAGGTTAGCCATGTATCCTCATAGCCTTAGTCATGCAAAGCACCCACTTGGCATGATGCAATTAAAGTGATAGGTGGAGCAGGCGCATCCTTTGCATGTTAAACAAACTTAGCTGCCACACAAACAGTGACTCTGAAATGTCTTCTCTGCTCACTTCTATCATCAAACAAATTTTTCACCATCAGTTTGCATGTCCTTGTATTCACTACTTTTTCTGCTCCATTAGAGCACCTAGATGGATCTGGGAAGGCATAGGTCAAGTCGCAGTTAGATCATACATTTCTTTCTCACAAAAACTTGAATTGCAATGCCAAGTGATGGGCTAACATCACAATAACAGCAATTTATTCCTCTTTGGATAAAACAGCAGTCTATTCTCAGTGCTAGATAAAGACCAGGGCAATGCAAACCAGCCATTTAGCTGAGTAGTTCAGCTAGTGGCAGCTCTCCTTTGGCGACTGTATAGGTTGCACACTGGCTTCATATTTTCTTGTTTAAAAAAAATTAGAATTTGGAATGTTTTGAAAGGCTATACAAGTAGTTCTATTTATACTGGTGGAAACACAGAAAAAAAAATCTTCTGTAAAACGACTTGCAACTAAATCTGCCAAAGGAAAACTCGTCCCTCTAGTAGCACCTAGGATATAGTCTATTTTTCGTTTTGAAATATAGAACAGCAGGATCATGACAATATTTTCTTGCTTCTCTCATGAAAATACATGACTTGGCAAGAATTCAATTTGCATTTGTGTGTTGTCAGTGTAGAAATTCAGAGTTTATTTCTCTGGGAGAAATTGTATTTTGAGCAATGAACTAGTGATATATTTTAATATATATATATTTATTTCTAAATATCTGAGAACAGTGTGTCAGAATTGAATTATCCCTACCAAAAGACACCTAGGAAAGAAATATACGTATCATGTGATTAATATCTAGAAAATCTCCAACAAAATGTTAAGAGTTTGTTACTTAGGTCTGCTCTTTATGGAATCCCCACCCAGAAATACCTAGTCCAGGGCCTTTGACAGCTTGCAAGAAGCAAATGTTGTATATTATTAAATAATTTGGACGTGTTCCATCTTCTCAAATTTTAGTCAAATCTCAATATTGAGAGGGAAAAATATGGCAGCTCTAAAAAGCCTTATCCACATACATTTCTTTCAAAGTTGATGATTATTTCTATGCATCAGTATTGGCTTGAACAATTATGATTGAAATGGCCCCTTCCGTAATTGTGTACATAATTATGCATGTGTTTGTTTCAAAAGGAAGCCTGTCTACTTAAGAAATCATAGGAATGATTATGATATTGTTCCAGTAGTGAACCTTTATCTTCTGACAGAAATCAGGGATTTTCCTTTGTTAGACTAAGTAGATTTGATTGGATGTGAGAAGGTTGGCTAATATCCCCCATGGTCAGTTCTAAGGCGGTGATATGAACAGCCACATACAAGTTGGTTCTAAGGAATATATTTTATTTTATCGCAAGACACATATGCGGTGAATTGGGATAAAAGTGCTAGAAAAGACTACCTAAGAGGTTGATGCTATTTTGTATAAATTGTGGATTTTGTTGGCTTTTTGACTGAGCATGAAAATGTAACTTCCATTAGGGAAGGGTAATTTAGGTGCTCAGTATTCAGCAAAAAACTTGTCGGGACCATAAAAGCTTTTCTGGCTGGTTCCTCGGGTGTTTTCAGAGAAGAGCTGCCCGCCCCTTGCTGATTTTCCCTTTGGCTCCAATATGGGCTGAATTTACCACTGCATACCTGTTGAATCAATTTGGGGATCCAGCAGTTAACTGAGTGAATGGAAGGATTAGTGGCCCTCTGGAGCCCTATTTCAACAGCCAGGTGTCTGTCCCAAGCTAGTTAACTGCTTTTGACAGTTGAGGGACCTGGTTTTAGTACGTAGGCTGGAGGTAGTGGTGGTTTTTCCTTCTCCCCATTACTTAAGAGGGGCATCTCTTTACCTGAGGGTGAGGTGTCTTGTTTTTACTTGTAAAGTAGGCGTGGACTGTCGCCCCAGCTTCCGAGGAGCTTTGTCTTTGTGCTTAGTCAGCATTTGACTTGTTTCCAGTCTGAGTCAGTCTGATAGGATTCTCCAGAGACCCCTTCCACAGACCACCGAGGAGGGCAAGGGGCAGTGTGTGTCCTCCACCACTTGTGCCCGCTCACCCCCACTGGGAAGATGAAGCTGTTTAGACCAGAGGTTCTGAGCTTCCAGTCTCCTGGGTCGAAGCTGTATGAAGCGTCTCCGTGACGCTGAGTATATCCCAGAGTGAAAAGGTGGCTCTGAAAGTCAGACAGATTTTAGCCAGAGCAAATATGTTCTCCTGAGTGGGCTATTTCCACATTAGCAATGAGCCCATTGGTGTTTAACAAGCCATTTAAGCCTGAAATGCCACTTTTCATTCTCAGATTTCATTTTACCCGGAGAGCTTACTGCCCAGGCTGGGGCTAAATCCTCCCTGTGTTCTCTGCCCTGACAGTGTGTGCATCTGGAGTCTGCATTTTGCCTTTTTTTTTGTCCCCCTGACTTTTAAATTAATACATTTTTTAATAGATAAAACAGATCATACTGTGACTTTTAAAATGTCAACAAGCCTGTAAACAGAAATGTAATAAAATGGCTAATGGGAGATTCAATAGTTAATGGAGGGCCTGAAGTGTGAGCAAATACAGTAGCTGTATATTGGAAACTGTGCAAGTGAAGATGGCTTTAGTATTGCAAACTGAGGAAGAAAATTGTTTTTAATTAGCACCTTCATAAGAACTGCTGATTAATACTGTTTTGTTTGGTGAAAAGCTTTCAGCTGAGTAATTTGTACAGCCATTACAACAGTTTTGTTAGAGCGGGACTCCCGTTGTTAAACACAAACAGCAGATGATAATGGTGGAAGATGAGTTTGTCATGTAACAATTTACCTTATTGAAAAAAGCTTTATATAAAACCCAATACAGTAGGTACCAGCAGAAATCACATATTTTAAATCCTTCCAAAATTGCAGCGTGCCAGGCTTGTGGTATTTTTTTTCCCCCCTTGGGGACTAGAAGCAGATTTTATATCATTTATAAAATTATATACACAATTTAAAGGTGGTGTGGCGTGGACAGACCACTTTCTCGGCGGCAGTTTACGTTGGAACGGTAAAGTGGCTCTGTATTCAAACACTGTCTGACTATACAAAGCAGGTTGAAAAGTGGTAGCCTAATTAAATAATGTTACATGTAAATTTGCATTGGGACTGTAGGTGGGGAAATAAGAAATGGTATTTCTGCCTTAGGTGGGTTTATTACACACAAGATCTTTAAGGGAAAAAAAAATCTCAACGGAAGTTTTAATTAACCTTTTCCCCCCCGTGATGTTTTAACCGACCACAGGAAATAATGCCCATTCAATGAGACCTGGCCAGGGAATAAGAAGCTGATTTCAGCGAACTCTCCCCATCCATTAACCGGGTATTTCAGTAGCCAGAAGCATGAGAACGTAAAAAATAAATAAATAAATAAAATGCAATAGTAAAACATATTTGCATTAAAATATTACACTAACCAAGGCTGGTAAGAACTGTAAATTATTGGAGTGGCGTAATAGAGCATGAGAGTTTTTTTTTTTTTTCAGACAGGCCTTCGGGGTAATAACAAGGGTTGAGGCTCACGACAGTGCCAAATAAGCTTTAGACAGCATAATAGTCTGCAAAGAAAGCCACAGAGCACTAATGTGAAGGAAGAGCTGTCCACCACATGCAGCAAAAATCACCAAAGGTCATTTTATGGTAGCAATTGTGACATAAAATTGGTGGTCATGCTACATGTCTAATACTCAGCACAGCTTTATAAATGATGGGCCCCTAGCGATGGCTGTCATTAAGTGCTTTCATCATAATAAACTTTAAACTGTTGGCTTTATGAATCGCCAGCTAGCTTCAGCTGTTCGTCGGATGGAGCTTGCAGTGCCTTAAGTGTGACAAGACCTATTAGGAATTGCAACCATGTTTCAAGCGTACTTGGCTTCGCCACTCCTGGGGTGATTGCTGCCTATTAAACGGCGTCTGGGAAGATTTTCCTCCAGCAATCTCTGATCAAGAGCTTTTTTTGGGCTTTGACCTGCATTTCTTTCAAGACTTTCTCTCCGAGGAGTTTTTTTTTTTATATATATAACAGCAAAACTCCAGAGGATTTATAGCCACTTCTGATTAATACCTTTCCAGTTGTTGTGGGTTTTTTTTTCCCTTTTTCCTCCCCTCTCTTCCTCGCAACGCTCCCACTGCTGCATGGAGAAAAAGCTTTCATTGTTCCCGAGGTGCTTATTTTTGACCTTTTCTCTGCTCCCCGAGTCCCCCTAAGGCGCTCTCTCGGTGAAATCCTCGGGGTGGAACCTCGACCGTCGGCGGAGCTCTCAGCGCCCGGCGAGGCAGCGGGGCGGGCGGCGGGCGCTGACATTTTGGAAGCCTTCCGAGCCCGGCCTCGCCCCGCCCGCCGCCCGTCGTGACGTCACCGCCGCCCGCCGCACTGAGCTCGCGGGGCGGACCGAGATCTCCTCACGCAGGCCCACTCCTCAGGAGCCCGAGGCCCGCGAAGCCTTTTTAGATTCTGTCACTCGGACAGGAGCTGCTTCTGTGAATAATACATGGCGGGTGGGGGTGGGTGAGCGGAGAGAATCTTTCTTTAGGGGAGGAAAAAAAAAAAAACAGTATTTACTCAGAGCTCCAGGCGCACCTCCGACTCGCTCGGGCCGAACTTGAGTTCCCACTCCTGGCTTGTCCGGGACTCGGGGTCGCCTGCGGGCCGGCTTGCTTCGGCCCGACTACTGTCAAGGCCTTTGCCGCCAAGGCCTGTCTTCAAGTTCTTTTCACTTCAAGACCGGGGCGGGAATGTCTCAGGTGTGGATGGAGACACAATTACCTTAGCGAACTTCGGCGGGGTCTCGGGTTAGAACTCGGCGGGGAACTCCTGGGAATTATTCTCTCTCCCGCCTCCGTCCCCAACCGCCCTTCCCAACCCCAAACGCTTTATTCCGTCTCGGGGCGGGGTTGGGGTACTGTCTTAGGGAACGGGAAAGCCACGAGCCTCTGGGTCCGTCCACCCAAAGGGAATGGCAGGGCCTGGACGGCTGGCACGGCGTTTAGAGGCGTCGGCCCGCACCAGCTTGCCGGCCTTTGGGATGGAGCTCAGTGCGCAGGGGCTGTGGCTGTGGGTCTCTCAGGGTTAGGAGAACCGTTTTGGAAGGGGAGGGGAGGAGGTCCGCCTAGCCATCGCAGACACCTCCCGTTTCTCAAGCCTCCAGGCACTTTCATAAGGAGTTTCCCTGTGCAACTGTAACTCCCCCCACCCCTCACTTAGATTCTTACCCCTACTCCCCACCCCCAGTGACCTGGGCTGCACTTTGCACCCTCTGCCTGCCTGCCATTCTCTTCGGGGTTAGGGTCTCTCTCCTCTCAATCTGCCCCCCAGCCGCAGGAGACTTTGCCTCCCCTGTCTGACCTTCCTACCTAGCAGCCCCCTCCCCTACCCCGTGGAGCAATTAAGAGGCCTCCTCCTAATGAATGGCCAATAAGGAGGTTTTTATTGTGTCCTGGAGCCACAAGAAAAAAGCCTGGGAGTGGTATCTGTCCCCTCCTTCTCTTCCTCATCTTCCCTGGCAGCCCTCACTACCCAGGGGATTGGGGTGGGTGGCTGCCCAGAGCCCCTCTGTTTTCCCACAGTTTTAGGCCAGGTTTGCAGTGAAAGGTGGGCAGAGGGATAGGAGAATATGGGGGTGTATCACAGGCAAGTACTGGGGAGGAGAACCCTGCTCTCTCCAGAGTAGCAGGCCACATGAGAAACCTGGATGTGGCACATGAGGTTGCTGTCCGGGGCAGAGAATGAGCGAATGCTGTTGCACCACCTCAGACCTTGTTAAGGTTGCAGCACTGTCCAGACAGGCACTTGAAGGCTGTGCCCACAAGACCTGTGGTTCCACTCCAGGTGCATTAGCCTTCATTTGCCTAAACAGCTTTTATTTTTAGGTACAGAGGCCAAGACCCTGACCCTGCCTGTGTTTTGAGTGTTTCTCTTCCTTCTCTGCCTTCCCTGATGCTAAGAGAGATGGCATGAAACAGCTTACAACGCCAGCCCTTGAGGTCAGCCCACAGGAGGTGCTATGGGACTGGAGAGCCAATAGACAGGAATTGGGCCTGAGGTGGAGGGGGAGTCTCCATGTTCGTGTTCTCTATCCTTGACAGCCCCACCCCAGCCCCACATGAGCAGATAAACCACAGGGTGGTTATGATTTTCTTTCTCACCCTGAGACTCAAGAGGCTGGTCTGGCCCTACCCTCCAGGTAGAATGGGGAGAGGCAGTATGTACAGAAATGGCCATGATCTTTTACAGCTTGGCTCACCCTGAAATGGTGTTTTCTGCCCACAGTGTGACTGACTTCTGTTCACAGGGCCTCAGTTAAGGTGAGGACAGCATAGATTTGCACATGGCTGGCATGTGTACTCTGCCCACATCTGATGCTTTGGAAAAATGCCCAGTAGTTCAGCTAGATGCCGGGGAACGCAGGACTCGGTCCTGCAGGACTCAGTCCCGTCCCCATTATCCAGCCCTGTGTGAAGGCACCCAGGGCCAGCCGAACCTAGGGAATCTGTCTGCAGCTCCAGGGCTAAGCCTACTAAACCAATAAAACACCTGTCCAGCTGGGGTCAGCCCAAACTGCCCTCTCACAGGATGGTGCGCTGAAATGGTTGCTTTTAGGCATCTGGCTTTTGGGGCTACTTGTTACACAGCAGCAGGCAACTGATGCATGCAATCTTGAATCTTTCCTGTCTGGTGGGGTACTTTTCGGCACCTTCCAGTGTTTTTTGAAGTACTCAGCTTTCAGGTAGAAGGGGCTTGAGATAACCAGGACTGAAATTTCGGGAACACAAGCCCACAGCCTTTACCTGCCCTTCAGAGATCCCACCGCTGTCATCAGGCTGCTGGCAGAACACAGCAGAGAAATTGGCCCCAGGCCAAAGTGCAGCCTGGGCTGTGTCAGCAACCAACCTGCAATTCTCTGGACACGAGGTCCCTCCTCTGTCACCTAAGTGAGGTGAGTGAGATCCTGTGGTTTCCCAATGTGTGCTAACTTCTCAAGTATACAGGATGAAAACATCCCCCAACACCGCCGGGCCCCCCATTAACAGGACAGAGATGTGGGTTACCTCAGAGAATAGGGATTCTCTGCTACTTCCAGGACAAAGCAGTCAGACATTGCTTGGCCTTTGAGAATACTTTAGGATTCTTTAGTATTCTCTAGTATTCTCAGGGTACTTTCTGGGGTGAGCCCCCATTTCACGTTGCTCTGCCCTAAATTGAAGGTCTAGGAGCTGCCTCAGGTACCTCAGGGGAGAAGAGGTCAATGGGGGTCTGGGTTTGTTTCTTCTTTTTAATAGTCAGGTGTTACTCTACATTATTGTCATTTATTTGAAAGGCAGAGAGAGGCTTTCCATCTACCAGTTCACTGCCCAAAGGTCTACAACAGCACAAGGGCTAAACCAGGTGGAAGCCAGGAGTCTGGAACTTAATATGGATATCCTACAAGGCTGGCAGAAACCCCAAGTATTTTGAGGCATCACCATTGCCCCCAGGGTATGCCCCAGTAGGAGGAAGGTGGATGTGGAAGCTGAGTAGGCACTCAAACACAGATATTGCAATATGGGAAGCAAGTGTCCCAAGTAGCATCTCTACCACTGCCCCAAATGTCCACCCCAAGTTCCTCCACTCCATTCACATATTTGATCAACATGTGGTGTGTACTGGACACCCTATTAAATGCCAAGAACTCTGAGTCTCCCATGAATCCCAGGGATTCGTGTAATTGGGCAATTCCCAATTACATTACTAGGGAACTGGATCAGAATCAGAGCAGCTAGAACTTGAACCCACACTCTGATATAGAATAGTGTTCTGAAGCCTAGCTTAGCCAGCTAGCCATAGTGCCCACCCCAAGATGTGCATTTATCAAAGGTGACTCTGAATGCTGGCTGGAGAGTAGAATAAAAGAAATGGAGAGGCCACTTACGAGATTCCTGTGACATAAAAATCCTAGTGAGAGGGAGGGCAACTCAGATTGGTAACCCAAGTGACCAGGGACAAAGGGCTGGTGACTTCCTCATGCAATCTCAGATGAAAATGTGATCAGTCAGCTTCAAGTCTGAGCCCTCTGCTGTAGGAAGTCAGGTGCTTTTGTCCCAGTGATCTGCCTCTTCTGACCCTACCTGCTCTAGAATGGTCAGAGGTAATGGACAAGCCATGAAGAAGATGGAACCTCTGCTTGCTCTCACAGCTACACGATCTGCGAGTTTCTGGGGGGAGGAATCCCCATGGGAGTCTTCATCTTTTGATGCCTCTTGGCTCCCCAGACTGGCCCTACCCCTGCCTAATAGCCCCTTATACTGTGAAAGAGGGAGGTGGCAGAGGCTTCCTAGGCTCACTTGGGTGAGACATCCTCTTCTGTTTTTGTCACACCATTCATTTCCAAGTAGTCAGCACTGTAGTAGACTTGTTCACTGTAGGGGTCCTGAGGGAAAGACCCCAGGGAGGCATGTCAGAGACTGGCCTCTGTCCAGGTCAACACACCCTCCAGAGCTGGACAGATGCAGAGCACCTGAAAGCTCTTAGTTGGGAAAAAGTGCAACCTTTTTTTTAATGATTTACTTTATGTTTATTGGAAATTCAGACATTCAGAGAGGAAGAGAGATAGAGAGGAAGATCTTCTGTTCGATGATTCACTCCCCAAGTGACCACAATGGCTGGAGCTGAGCCAATCCAAAGCCAGGAGCCTCTTATAGGTCTCCCACTCAGGTGCAGGGTTCCAAGGCTTTGGGCTGTCCTCGACTGCTTTCCCGGGCCACAAGCAGGGAGCTGGATGGGAAGCGGGGCTGTCAGGATTAGAACCGACGTCCATATGGGATCCTGGTGTGTGCAAGGTGAGGACTTTAGTCGTTAGTTTACCACACCGGGGCCCAAAAATGCAACATGTTTTGTGCAACAATAAATTCCACATCTTCCCTTTGGCACTAGACAGGGTGGCTGCTGAAAAGACTCCCCTTAGGAAAGGTAGTGTTCTCATGGTCCTTGGGGAAAAAGACAAGAGAGCTCTTAATGGGGGGGTGGGAAGCAGCACAGGGAACCTCAGCATAGGGGAGGTGTTCCAAGGACTAGGAAGAAGGGCTTGAGAATCCAAGTGTCAAAAGCCACTCCTCTGTCACACAGTGCTAACGGTTGCAAGGGTTGTCCTCAGTCCCTAGTCAACCGCACACACCTGCATGCCCTACCATGCACAGGAGCATTAGGATGAGTGTGGGAGGGGGCTCTGCCTACAGGGTGCTTTTCCTCCTGCCAGGGAGACAACCTGTCCCCTGGAAAGGGCCTGGCAACGTGTTACCATAACTAAAAAGGAGTGATTCACATGATGGGAGAGAAGGCAGTGTTTGTGTTAGGCCTGTTAGGCTGTAGGACTGCAGCAGTGGGAAGAAAGGGGCTGCCGCAGGCACAGAGCTGAACCAGGGTAAGATTGCAGGAAGTGTTTGACTTGGCAGGAATGTGGGGTGAAGTGAGGTGAGGACTAACTCATTCATTCATCCCACAGATGTTCACACAGTTCCTAATAGGTTCCAGACACTCAGAGAAGTGTCATGAGTGAGATGGGCACAGTTCCTGGCCTGAAGGTGCCAACATTCTGGGAGGAAGAGAAAGTCAGTCAACCTGCAAACAGATGAGGCTATTTCAGCTTGTGGTAGGTGCAGTGAGGGCACTAAAGCAAGTTGGCATTTTAGAACGGGGTCAGGTCTCCTTCAAAAGGAGTTTTCCCAGAGGAGGCAGCACCTTACTAGGAAACTAAAGGACCAAAAAGTGCCAGTCTTTCAAGATTGAAGGGAACAGCTTTCCCAGTGGAGGCAACAGCGAGTGCAAAGGTGCTGGGGAGCCTGGCAAGTGGTCTGCAGCAAGCAAGCAGGGTGTGGCACCAACTGAGGTGTGTGCAGGCCAGTCATGCAGGACCCTGAAGGCCACTGTGGGGAGCTAGAGTTTATTTCAGCAGGTAGCCACTGGTAGATCTTAACAAGAGGTGTGACTGCTTAACAAGAAGGGGAAGGGGGAGTGCAAGAGAGGAAGTGGGAGGCCCTGCAAGAGGCAGCCTCCTTGGTTCTGGCAGGAGGGAGCCCTCTGAGGTCTGGAAAGTGAGAGAGCCCTACTCCGTCTGCAAGCAATGGGGTCTGTTGTGGTATCTGACCCAACGCCACCTTTCCAAGGGGCTAAAATGTCCCTGCTGCCACAGAGGTGGATATGACTTGAGGAAGCAGTAGCAGGTGAACTTAGGACTCTTTCCAGGGCTCTCTTTTGGAGCCCTGGGAGAGCCCGGCACTTGGGTCCTGATCCCTGAGGGAAGGAGCAGTGCTTAGCATGGAGACAGCCTGGCACCTGGTGCTCAGTGGGCACTCTGTGCCATGGTTGATGGATGGACAGGCAAGGAGGAGAAGGCTGGATAAAGGCTGCATTCCATAAGTGATGGAAATGTCACATAACTCCCAGTGGCAACCTGAGGTGCTATCTCCAGACACACTTCCTTCATTCAGGAGCCTGTTCAAAAGACAGAAAGCCCCAAGCAAGGCCCACAAAAGGGAGCACCAGGCAAGGCCAACCAAGCACAGCCCCACATGCATGCCTTGAGTAGGGGAAGAAGGCTGTGAGAGTGATGGCAGAGAACTATTGTTGGGTGCTTCTGATCTCCCTGTAATGGAGCCCACACTCGTAGCTCCTTTCATAGGTGCCTATTGCCTAGCTGCCAGGTTGCCAAAAGACTAGAAAGATAAAGAAAATTCTGTTCCCTTACAGTGCATTTAACATAACTATGTCCATTTTCCCCTTTAAAATCAAGCATTTCTTCCTCTTGAGAGATTATCTTGGAAGTGAATAAAGAGCAAACATGGGTACTTTTTTTTTTTTGTAAGATTTGAAAGTTAGGGTTAGAGAAAGGGTGAGACAGAGATCTTCCAATCATTTGTTCCCCAAATGGCCGCAACAGCCGGGGCTGGGTCAGGCAAAGCCAAGAGCCAGGGACTGTATTCAGGTCTCCCACACAAGTGGGCAGAGGCCCAAGCATTTGGGCCATCCTCTGCTGCTTTCCTAGCTGCTTTAACAGGGATTTGGATCAGCAGTGGAGCAGCTGTGACACAAGCCATTGGCCACAAGAGCATTCATAGTTGGTATTGCAAGTGGCAGCTTAATGTGCTGGGACACACAACACCAGCCCCATTTGACTGTGACGAAGTTTGAGATCATGATGGTCTCCAAGCTGAGGGGCTGAACCAGGGAGAGCTCTCTTAAAAGCCACAGAGTTTGTAAGACTCAGAACAAAGATTGAGTTGTGGGGTGGCTTCTCTGATTCCTATTCACAGCTGAAAACTTTAAGTCTGGGGATCAACAACCGTGCTTAGTTTCCACTGGATACTAAACACGCGGATCTTTGCACATTTGACCCTGGTAGCTGCATCTGCTAACCTACTAGCAGCAGCTCAGGGCCATTCTTGGGTTTGCTGCAACAGAACCCCAGAAAGGGGCCTCCAAGGAGAGAGGTGTTTACTTAGCTCCTTCCATCCCAAATTCAATATTCAAATTGGGTTTGTTCTGTGGCATTGTTAAGGCTTGAGCTGCAATTTAATGGAAATGGTATTGTCTCCTGGAATAAAGGTTTCATTAGGCCAGCCCACAAACTTTCCCCATTATCCCCAGGAGGAAACAATTGGGTGACAGCCTTCCCGTCATAATCCCCCGCTTCAGATTTATGGTGACAAAAGGGTCTTAATACTGAAAATGTTCTGGGGGAGGAGAAACACTTCCCAAACAAGAAGTCTCTCCCTTCCAGGCCAGGTAACAAAGAGTCAGTAGGAATTTGGTGGGGGCCTCCTGGCCACCTGCTGGCTAAGCCCAGGGTCAGTAGATTAACTGCAGCTCTGGCTGAGTGTTTAGAAAGGCAAGTTACATGGCAGAGCAAACAAAATGCAGACCGTGCTTTACACATGGTAATCCCAAATTTAATAAGAGTCTCTCCACTGGGAAGCCAGAGCCCAAAGGTAGCTGAGGTGTAGGGCCCCATTGTTCCCAGCCCAGCCATGCCCCATTGGTCAGTGCTTCTGCGCCCACCCCCCTGGGGGATCTGCAGCCTTAACTAAGAAAATTTCTCTTGAGCCTTTGAGTGAGGTTGCTGTTCTCTCCCCTCCCAGGCCTCAAGTGCCTTGTCCAGAGACCAGCCCTATCTTGGGCTGTTCCAGTCCCTGCAGAAAGTTTGGGTGATTAGAGGCCATATAAGCTTTAACTCCTGTGGGCCCCTGCAATAGCATCCACTTCCCTTACCACTTGGATACTCATTCGGGGCACTCAGGCTTCAGGCAATAGCCCTGAGAAGTGTGGAACATAGGCCTTGACCAAAGCCAAGGAGGTCCAGGATATCTGTGCTCAATTGGCTATTAAACTGCTAAGGTGGGCCATGTGTGGGTTATTTCTCAAACTAGAATTAGCTTCAGATTCATGATCATGCATTCATTCAGCAGATAACTTGTCCAGCACATACTGTGTACCTGGCCATGTGCTTAGGATGTCAAAGTGAAGGGAAAGTCACTGTAGTCCTCTTTTACAAGTGTTGCAAATGGAACAAGTGCAGCTGTCTCCTGAGTGCATGCAGTAGAGGAAGCAGACTGAGTGAGGAGAATTTGGAAGGTTTTTCTGATGAGATGCTGCTACTGCAGAGCACTGAAGGGTACCTGAGCCAGGCTGAGGATGGAGCACAGGAGACTGCAGGATACTGGGGTGAGGATGGAGAATGCCAGGAAGAAGGCCCTCCTCATTCTAGTTCCTACGGGCTGCAGACTTGCAACGAAAGAAATTTGGAGAAACTAGGCCTACTTTGTAGACCGTTAAAACCCATAATACTAAAGAGAAGAGGAAGAGATCAACAATATTTGAGAAATGCAAGCACACGAAGTTTACCTCCTACATGCTTTTTATTGAGAAGTCAGTATATACAGCACTAGGATGTAAGAAGGGAGAAAGAAGGCAGCACATCTGGAGGCAGCCCAGGAGAGTGGCAAAGGAGTCTCTCGAGATGCGGAGTCTGTTGAGATGCAGATCCTGCAGCAACTGGAAAGCACCCAGCCCTGGATGGAGCAGGACCGAAGAGGACTTTGAGGGGGAAGCAATTAACAGGCTAAATAAGAGGAGTCTTCACAAAGGTCATGAAGAAGTCACATTGTGAAATATTACATGGGGATGTCAAACATTTTTGTAACAACAAAAACCATTCTACTTCCATTTTTCATTGATTTTTAAGTACCTTCATATAATTCATGGATTTTTAAAAGGATTCATTCATTCATTCATTCATAGAGTTAAAGGGAGAGTTAGAAACAGATATTGTTCATCTGCTGGTTCACTCCTAAAATGGCCATAGCAGCTGGAAATGGATCAGGCTGAAGTCAGAAGCCTGAAACTCTATCCAGGTCTCTCATATGGATGACAAGGACTCAAGCAGTTTGGCCATCTTCCACTGCTTTCCCATGTACACCACCAGAGAGCAGGATCAGAAGCAAAGCAGCTGGGACTTGAACTGGCTCTCATATGGGATGCCATCAGTGTAGGCAAACACATTCCTTCCCCACCATTTTTTTTAAGTGAGAGAAAAATATCGTTCAAAAAAGAATAAATACAACTGGAAATTTTAAGAGAAAAATTTGGTCAGGAAAGACACCAAAATCTCAAATATGAAGAAAAAAAAAAAAAAGAATGATATGGTACCAAGCAAATGATAGAGGACTCATCTAAGAAATGAGAATCCATTTCACTTAGAGCTGGAAACATTCTTTTTTCAGATGCCCATGCGGACAAGATACTGGACTTGAAGAGTAGGAAGTATAACCCTATAACATTATCACTATTAAAATTACATAGCCATAGGGCCCGGCACCGTGGCCTAGCGGCTAAAGTCCTCGCCATGAACGCCCCGGGATCCCATATGGGTGCTGGTTCTAATCCCGGCTGCTCCACTTCCCATCCAGCTCCCTGCTTGTAGCCTGGGAAAGCAGTCCAGGACAGCCCAAAGATTTGGGACCCTGCACCCCCGTGGGAGACCCGGAAGAGGTTCCTGGTTCCCGGCTTCGGATCGGCGCAGCACCGGCCGTTGCAGCTCACTTGGGGAGTGAATCATCAGACGGAAGATCTTCCTCTCTGTCTCTCCTCTCTGTATGTCTGACTTTGTAATAAAATAAATAAATCTTTAAAAAAAATTACATAGCCATAGACATGATCCATTTTCAATTTTATGAGTCGACCTTTGGTTGTATGGCAAACGGTGTAAAGTCTGGCAACCTTAATAATACAAAAAGTACAAACACAGCATGAGATGGATGTGAAACAGGAAAGAGAAGTTGGAAGATGGGAGAGGCTGTAATATTCTCGAGTTACTAAGACAATCAAGAGGAATTGCTAAAAGTTGATGGATCAGTAAATGCAGGTTTAAACGTTGTGTTAAAGTTATAAAGGCAAACCATGTAAGAATGGAATATGTAAATATTGAACTTTGAAATTCTGTCCTCTATATTCCAAAGATAACTTGTAAAATTAAATGAAGAAGCAGAGATGTAAATATGAGAGGTCCTTAAAACTTCATGGGATGCACATTATGGAAAATCTGAGTATGGATTTCCAGTGATTTTTTTCACCAAAATAAACATCTTCTAACTTACATTTTTCATGAGCTTTTTAAAGTACCATCATACATTAGAGGTTGCCACATAAAACGCAATATTATATAACATTTGAGACAATGTAATCATTGTTTATCTGATATTCTAATTTTCCAGGCCATCCTGTGTACGTCTGGCAACCCAAGAAGCATCAGAAACAAAATCAAGTAGATGCAGCATTTCCCCAGAGCAGTGGACTGAAGGTGGGAGAAAGTGTTGTATTTTATAGTGACTGCATGTGTTCTTTCTGGGCTGTAGATATATGTGTATGTTATTTTGATGAGTAGTGTTAGAGTGTCAGTATAATGTTAGAGTGTTAGAATAGTAGAATGCTAGACCAGGCTGTCAGGCCCCTTGGTGCCAAGAAGCTGCTGCTTTGCTTAGTTAGGATAAGCCAGGGCCATTGGGAGATGCCACCCTAGTCAGGATGAGTCAGGGCTACTGACCAGTGTCACAAGTCCTATCTACAGTGACCAGTGCCGCGAGCCCTATCTGTAGAATACACCCAGGTGGCAGGGCATTTGTCTGGTTCCAGGAAACAGGATGAGCTATTGATACCCAGAACCCATGGCCATGATATGTTTGAAGGCTGTTACTTTGATTGGATAATGTGTTACTCTCTAAATTGACTTGCTGTGTTTGGATTTGCGTGGGCTATGATGTATGCAGTGCCCAAGAGAGGCCTATATAATCAGTGGCTTTTCTCTGGTTCAGCGTCCGACCCCTCCTTGGCTGGCCTGCGTGCCCCAAGAACGGTCTGACCCCAGCATGCTGGCAGAATAAACTCTGCTTGCTTTTGCATTACTAGCAAGACTCTGTCGTTTCTGGGGTGGGAGGCAGACAAAACCAGACCTTAACAGTAGAAAATATGGTCAGTGGGTATCTGGTGTAGTAATTAACGTGCTGTTAGGGATGCCCACATCCCATGTCAGAGTCCTTAGCTTTGAATCCTGGCTCTACTTCCAACTCAGCTGCCTGCAATGCACACCTTGGGACACAACAGATGGTTCACATGGTTGGATACTTGTCATCTATGTGGGAGACCTAGGTGGAGTTTCTGGCTCCCAGCACTGGCCAGGCTTAGTCTCAACTGTTCAAGTACTTGGGGGAGTACTCCAATGGATGGAAGGATTCCCTCCCCTTTCTCCTCTCTGTGTGCAGGGAGATGAAAAATAAACACTTCTTAAAAGTCATATGTACATATCATATTAGATCCTCATAATTGAGCAATCAGCAATAAGTGCACATTTCAATAGCTCCCCATAGCGATCAATGCATTTGAACTCATTTCAGCTCCTTTGGGTCCCACTCCTCACTGTGAGGCAGGTGAGCTAGGTAATGTGCCCAGTCAGACCTGAGGAAACCTGCACACACAGCAGGTGACTTGCTCTCAAGGTCACACAATGGTGGGTAATGGAACCAGCAATAAAATGGATTTATTAGCCTTCTACATAATCCTTCCAGAAAGGACTCCATATTCTGGAAAGTACTCTGTACTTACATGTGTGTTGGGTCCCCACAGTCCTGAACCAGAAAAGGACGTAACTAATCTTTATGTAGAGCGAAATCCCCTCCTTCATATGACTGTAGATACCTGGAATCCACTGCTACCTCACAGAGAGTGGGAACAGGGAGAGGGCCCTGGGCCAGACAGTGCAGATTCTGTCTCCAGCTGTGGCATTTGCTGAGCTTTGTGATTTTTGGACAAATCACTAAAACTCTAAACCTCTCTCAAACATGCAGCTAGCCACAACCACCTTGTACTGGTAAGCTGCAGCCATCAAGCAGGCAAGCCAACAAATGGTAGTTCAACCACAGGCTCCCTTCTACCAGAGAGACTGAGGCTCACACATCCAGGCTCTGGTTTCTGGAAGGTCTTGGCAAAGCATACTGGTGACTCTGGGTCAGGAAACAGCCCTTCTCACGTTGAGCACCTGCTGTTTCTAATGACTAAACCACACCCCCACCCAGCCATCATCTAGCAAATACCACCACTGCTTATTAATTTTAAAAAATGTGCTCAGCCTGGGATTACAGAAACTGCCATCCCCCACCTCCCTTGGGAATGAGTTTTTAGTTATGTTTTTAAAATTAGCTGGCGTTTGAATTTCATTTTCCATCCAAGCTTCCCTGTTATCTGTAAGGTCACAGAAACGCGTAGGCCGGGGACAGCCCAATCCCAGATATTAGGCTGTCGGAATTAAAAACCCTAAATAAGTAAATAAAGAGAGAGCAGAAAGCTGGCCCCCAGCGCGAGGGCCAGGTTTCCCCTCCCTAAGTGGCTCTTCCTTCCCAAGTGGAGGTGAAGGCTGAGGAGGGGAAGGAAAGAGGCCCGTGACCTAGATCGCCAAGGTCTGCTGCTTCTCCGCTCGCTCGGCGACAGCAAAGAATCAGAAAGCATTCTGGAAGAAGAAGAAAAAACTCAAGTGCTGATTGTCCCCCTAAGCCATTCCAATCACAGGCTTGCCGTTAAAATAATGCTCACCTACTGCGCTTCCAGCCGGGCCATCTACCTTTTTCGCTGGCAGGGTCGTGCCCAGTCAAGCCTGATGAGGCTGCCACAGGCCCCGGGCGCCGCGCTGGAGGCCGGGCTACACCTGTTTATCACCAAGTCACTTCCTCTGCCTTCCCTCCTCCCAGCTTGGAAAGGAGCATTAATTAAACCGGTAAACAAGTCGGTTCCCATTCTAAATCAGAGCTGCAGGCCAAGGATAACTTGGGCTCCCGAGAAGGAGGATTTTCAGCTAATTTATGGAACCCACCGTCACTCCTCTCTCCTCTAGCAGCCAGCTCCCCGTTTAGCAGGGAAAATTGAAGCAGACAGCTTTTGTCTAAACACTTCTTTTGCCCAGAATATCTTAATTTTGCTATTTGAATGTTTAATCAGGTTTGGGGTGCTGTTACTGCTTTATAATTGTAATGGGGCCGCCCTTTGGGTCCTTGGAGGCAAGGACCCTGCTGCTTTTTCACGTCCCGGGCTGCGCTAGCGGTTGGCGCTAGACCGAGGCTGAGCTTCCGGGACCCTCCTGGCCCGCAGGCACCCACCTTTGCTTTTATTTACCCCCACCCCATCGCCGCCGTTGTGTCGCGTCCATGTTCCCCCTGGTCGCCGCTTTCGCTCCCCTCTAACTCGGGGCGCAGCGGGTCGCGGCCCTGGGGCTGCGCCCTGGCTCATTTCCGGCCACCGCTGCGAGAACGCGGGGCCGGCTAATTAATTTCTCCTGGAAGGGGGCTCTGTGTGTGGTTCTCACTGCCAAGCGGCGCCTGGAAGTCCTCAGCGTTGGTGGGAATCACACCGAAATGGTAATTCTCATAAGATTAAGGGCAGTCCAAGAAAAACCCAAGGAGGGTCTGCAGCATGTCCTACCTAAACCTTTTTGGCGAACCCCAGGGGCGTCTTCCTCCTCTTTTCATGCCAACTTGCTTTTCTGGGCGGCCTAGCCGCTAATAATGTTAAATTAATGGTGAATTAGTTGTACCGTAAAAGATCTAAATTATATTATGCAGCACGTTGTCACAAAGTGATATAAAACAATAAGAAAATAAATGTAAATGAATTCAAGGTGCTGACACGCACAACGCCAAGCTGAGATCCGTACACGCAGCCCGAGACGCGCGGGGAAGGGGCCGTGGGCAGGGGCCGCGCTCGCTGCAGACGCGGTGCGCCAAGGGTTAAGCGGCGCCCGCTCGCCTCTAGGCCCGGCTCCCCTCCCCTGTGTGCTGATTTTCAGGCCCACTGAGGCGCCCGCCCCGAGAAAGTTTTCTATTCGACGAGGCTCGAGCGTCTGAGGGGCTGAGCTCCTTAGAAAGCTTCGGGGCCCCTGAGGGCCGCCTTGCGGGGAGGGGGGCGGCCTGCCCGGTCGGTCCTGGCCACGCTAATTACAAGGATTCGGTTTCCCTGCTCTGAAGGAATGCATTACCTGCAGCAAAGGAGGCACGGCCTCTCAGGAAGGCCCCGAGAGGCAGCTGAAAGCCCCAGAAAATTCCAGCCCCATCCCAAGGTTTATACCCACAAGCCCAGCCCATGCTGAGAGACTAATCGCTTGGCCATTGTCAGAGCTGTTGTCCAATCAGCCCCTGAATGGCCAAACTTCACAATGCCGAGTATGAATTAGTGGGGAACAAATGTGGGTGCAGACTTTTTTTTTGCAACAATACCTAACTGAGCCTTTCAGACAGGACAACGGATGTACAAAAGCTCGACGGAAATTGGAGTAACTTTTGGAAGCCCTCGTAGCTCCTGTCAATAAGCGTTAGCTCCATAATGGCTCCCCAGCCGCCGCTGCCTCCCACCCACCTTTGCTGGGCGATGGATCAATTGTTTGTGGGGTGCATTGGGTGGGAGTCATAAAAATTGGGCATTTTTGTTGTCCTCGTCTTGGAAACGGTGGCCCTCTCTTGAACGCAGCCAAATGGATTCATCCGTGTCTTTCTCTCAATCTAGTTCTCTTTCTAAAATGTGAATTGTACATTTGGTCGTTATTTAGCCCACCATAAAGTACTGCGAACGTCCCCTGTCTTTGTCTGCCCACCCCCCAGAAGAACAGAATAGCTTCTTGAGCTATACAAATGTCAGGTCTCTGTTTTAAAATTTAGCTTTGTTTACCCAACAGAATGGAATTCATTACCGTGTAAAAGTGGTTCCATTTTCTGATCTTTTTATTCAAAATGTTGAGAGTATCAAAAAGCTCATTTGAAGGTCACAGGTTTATGTATCTATTCTCTTAAGTGTTTTAGAAATTCATATAGAGGACACAAAAGGTGGAAAATGTGAAAACACACTGTTCATTGTTTATCCTAACCTTGCCATGGTTATTAGATAAATGAGTGTAGGGGAAAAATGGCATTAAAAGCCATTGTGAACTGGGGAATTTTTTTCCCCTGAAGACTGTTAATTTTAGCCCTTGATCTATAAAGGTCAATTTCTAATTCTTTTTACTGTGCAGTTTATATAACTTCTGCATTTCAAGTCTATAAAAAGCTTTTGCAGACTTTTCATAATGTAAGTAGCAATTTATTTCATTACGGTTTGAATTTTTTATATAATTCCTATGGACATTTTGATGAAATTGTCAGGCTTAAAAGCTGTAGTGCTTTTCCGTGGGGGGGTTGGGGGGGTGGACTTTTTTTTTTTTGCTCCGATCCATTCTTGCTGGATAATTTAAAATTAGTAAGATTAATCAGTTCAGTGATTTAAAAGACCACACTTTGGTTGGCATAAGGTCTGAGACAAAATCATTTTTTTTATATTAGGAAATGATTTAAAAGGTCTTTTCAACTAGTTATCTGAAGCCGATATTTAACTGTTACTTATTCCACTAATTTCTATCTTTTGTTAAAAGAACTTTGCAGCCTAAAGCTCCTCGCTCTGTCCCATGCTAATTGCAGCTTACATTATATAAATGGCTTTGTAAAGAAAACTATAACTCCGAGCCTTGGAAGTTGCGTGTTTCTATTTGCTCAAACTTGATGCACTTGTTTGAAGAGGGTCATTGCAGGGAGAGCTGTGTAGCCTGTAAGAATGTCCTGGATAACAAGCTTAAACAGAACCTTTTGTTGTGGCTAGTATTCTCAGGACTCCAAAATGAGGCCTCCTTTTTCAAACTGCGGGCTGAAGTGGTTCATTACTGCTGTTTCCTCCGCCCGGCCAGGGCTCAGCCATTCCCACTACTGAAGGTCTGTAACTTCCTTAAAAAGGAAGAAGGAAAACATGGCCCAGAAAGGTCTTGTTAGCACTTCCTATGTGAAATTAGCAGCTTTCTAAAAGGTACAACTCCAATTACCTCACATTGTGGCAGCGAGCACAAACTCAACAATATGCACAGCCTAGCAAGTGACATTCTGTCTTTCTAGAGTTACTTCCCTAATTAGGAATGAAGAAGCTCTATTCTGCTGAGTGCATCTATTTACAGTGGCCACAATGCTTTAACTTGAGCATCCTTCTCAAAGACCAGTGTTAAAAAACACAAGTGCTCTTTTCGCTGAACAGGCAATGGTGAGGCAACACATTCCTAACGGTTACGCCCTGGTTTGAGGTGGGGGGGTATGGGGGGGGCGGCGGTGTGGAGAGAAAAAAGTGTCTCGGCTTTAGCAGGATTGTTAACACTTCAGCGTTCGTTCTCCACAATGACGCCCCTGCCCAGAGAGCTCTGGGAATGACAGTGGACAATGGGGAGGCCTTCTTAGGAGGGTCTAATGATGGAATCAAAAGAAAAATATTTATTGCTTTTGACAGTCCCACAAGGGGCACAAATCCTTGTCGTGGCTAAAGTTCCCTTAACTGTTGGAGGAAGGCGACTCGCGGGGACTCAAACAGTCTCACTTCCTTTGTTAGGAGGCTGAGTACCAGGGCCAAGCTGGGAAATTAAAGATTAAGTTCATTAAAGGTAAGGTAATTGTGCTGAGGCATTGTTGTTGATACAGGTGGAGCGGTGGGGGCTGGGATAGGGCGCATTTACATGTAGGACGGCCCATTAAACAGGCTTAGCAGACGGCCCCGCAAACATGTTGATTATTTGCCTGATGGCTGACCTATGCCTTCGCTGTTTCATTAGTCAACAAGCCCCCCAAAGGAGGGCTAGGGCTCCCTGCCGGGAGCCAGGTGGAAGAGAAGGCAAGGCTCTTCCTGGTAGGGGAGAAACCAATCCCGGTCTTCCCCCACCTCCCCGAGAGGAGGGGTGCTATTGGCCTGCCCTCTGCCTCCCACGCCGTCCCCAGCCCCACCGAGGGCACTGGCCCCCTACTGCTGGGGGAACTGGGAGTGTTCTCCCCCCGTGTGAGGTTTATCTTTGCGTTTTCTGGGATGGCCCCATTCTTCAAGAAGATGTGGAGCTCCCAGCTGTCTGCAGACTTAGCAATGAGTTTTTCCGGAAACTTCTCCAGCACTGCCTTTCCTTCCCCACCCCGGGGACTGACCTCCGCAGGAACCGACAGCCCTGGAAATTTGGGCGGCTTGGTTCTCAGTGTGTTCTCACGCAGATGCTTTCTGCCCTGCCATGCGCCGGGCATACCCTCTCTTTTCTGTTACAGCAAACTGCCTTTTGTCTTACTGGGGAAAGAGTTCCTCCTTGCTCCTTCCCGTGGGAAGATGGAGAACTTGAAGAAGGAATTCCCGGACTTCTTGGGGGCTTGGGATCCCTAATATCTCACAAAAGAGGAGGGTTGGGGAAGGATCCCATTTTGCTTTCTGCAGTCATAGTTCATCATGTCTGGTGTATTCACTTAGTTTTTCCATTTCTGGTAAGGAACTGAGGCATGGAGTTAAGACCGGGCATGGCTTGGGTAACAGCTATGCTGCAAGAAAAAGCACTCGTGTATTTGCAAGATTGGATTGCTTATTACCGACACAAAACCTCACCTGCTTTTCTTTCTCCACCCTGTCCCCCCACTCCTGACCCTATCTGAGGAAAATAAGCAGTGTCATAATGATTTTGGTCAATAGATTTCTTTTAAATATCACCTGAGCATGGGGAAACATTTTGAGAAGATCCTGTGGAGTTAGTGTTGGTGTGTGAAAAAAGGACTCTAATCTTAGAGAGGTTTAAAAAGTACGCAACGACACTCACAAGGTGAGTGTTCCAAGAGGGAAGTATGGACATGTCTGGATCCATTCCGATGGTGTCATGTCTTCAAACTTGCTGGTGTTTTGTTTTAAAAGGAAAGCTTGCACAGGTTGTTGATTTTCTTTAGCTGGTCAGGGTTCTATAATGAGGAATGAAAGAGAAAGACCATTTAGATATTTTTGTAGATTCTAACAGAGAAGTTTTTCAGGAAAGTATTTTCAATAGAGTGTGTCTGTTGATTTGGGCAGAACTTGAAATCATTCACCAGCAAGCAACATTTAGCAAGCATCTTGGTGTTTTATGCCTCCCATGCTTATGTTAGAGCTTCTTTTTATTTATTCCTGTAAAGTGTTCTTTGTCCTTGAGAATGTTGAATAGACTTCTTTCAGAAGTTATCAGAGACTGGTCTGATAAATCGGACGAGAAATTAGGAACATCTGAGTTATTTTCTAAGATGGGTTAATGAAGAGATGAGGATTTGCATTTTCTTTTAAAAACCTAATGAGCAAGTAAAACAGGTGGGAGGCAGGGAGCTTGGCTGTCATATTGTGATTTATCAGAGAGCAGAAAGGAAAATTTGATACAGACAAGATGCCAGGCTGCAGCTTACTGGGAATATGTTAAAGAACAAGAGTGTGATCATTGGCCTTTTACAATTGAGAATAGAGTTTGAAAACTGCACACAATATCCTCAGAACGTTTGTGTGTACTGCCACAGTTATCTCTGTAAACAGCCTTTTAACAGAGGAGAAAAACAGTCTTGTCAATAATCAGAGATGAGAACGCTGCTCCCTCAACTGGGAGAGGCTGCATGTGTATGTGCAGCCCCACTGAATTAAGAGGCTTTTCCTTTAATGTCCAAAAAATAAGTAAGTAAGTAAGTAAACAACCTGTCATCACATTGTCACAAAGGAAGGAAAGCCTCATTTTAGAAATTACTCATTGAATTTGAAATTCTTAGACATGCCATTTTGAACTGGGGGTTGTGATTAAAGTTGGCAAAAAGAGGGAGGTGGAGGGAAAGTCTGTCTTCTGGAACTTGGGATACTTTTTTAGGTTTTCTTTTCCTTTATTTCTGCAAGGTAGGACACATCCTTCCATTTATAGGAAGGTGGATTCTGAAAAACCCTTTAAAACTTCTCACTGAGCCAGGAGTGCATGAAATATTTTGGGCTATTTGCATCACAATTTCTGGAAATTCTGTTGCAGCTTTTGCATTATAACTGTTTAATAAGGACTTATTTTTTTCTTATAGAAAAAAACTCATAAAACAGTGTTTATGAACTTGCTTGTTCACTACAGTTGCTATGTTGAATTTTAGTGAAAGCTTGCTATTCCCTAATCTCTGTAGTTTTTTTGGAGGCAAAATTTATATGGCTTAAGATGAACCAATTTAAAGTGAGCAAGTCAGCGGCATTTAATACAGTCACAATGTTGTGACTATAGTTTATTTTTTAGTTATAATTTCTTTCAGCTGCAGAATCACAAGAAGTGGATAATAGTTGCTAAATGGGAATATTCATTCAGCAAGAATTGATGGAGCAAATTGTTACAAGAATAGCAAAAGACTGGGCCCCTTAAGGATTTAAAAATGCCAAAGGACTGTCATGCCCTAAAGACATTGTTTTTTGTTTTATTTGTTTGTTTTTAATTTAGGAGAGGTTAAGCTTGTGCGAAAGGTATCGGTAACTTCAGTGTGGATTGTTAATTGACTTACTGTTAAACATTACTCCACCCAATAGTTTCATCATCCTAAAATATGATATTGCTAAATATTTCTCAGCCACAATGACTGAATATTTACTGAGCTATTTTTCTCATAGTGGTCTCATTTTCCATGGCATATTCCCAAGTGTTCCAAACCTGTACTCTATAAACCAAAGTTTGATCAGCATGTTTGCTTTCATGGGCATATACTTTATTTGGGTAGGTCTAGTATTCTAATATGAAATGATCTGTGTAGCTTTGGCAGGGGGAAATTACTATAAAAGGATAAGTGGAGGTGCCAAAGAAACAGAGTGCTTAATTTTGCTGATAAGTGATGTTTCTCAGGGAAATTTTAGACAAAAGCTTCAAGTTCCCTAGATAGGTATAATGAAAGTGATGAAACCAAGAACATGTTCTCCCTAAACTAGATTCTGAAGATTAAAGTTGTTTAATGTAAAAGAAGGGAAAGAATGGTGTGTTAAAATATTTATCATTCCTTGAATAATGTTTATCCTTCAAGTGAAGTTTATTTTGAAGATGAGAGTGATGGTGATGATGGTGATGATGATGATGGTTAGAGGGAGGGATTTGGGGTGCAAATTGTTGCAGAGGAACTGTGACAAAGAACTTATGACTTATATGAGGGAGTTCCAAAGAGTTTGTGGAAAATGAAATTAAAAGATAAATTTATTTTGGTGCAAAAAAGGTTTGAAATCCTTGTATAGTTTTTTTTTCTCCCACAATATATATTTTTCTAGAAACTCTTTTGAATACGCTCTCCCTATTTGGCAGCATGTGATCGGTCCTGGAGGGTCTTTCTTGGCCCAAAATAAAAGAAAAGAGCAAACTACCTAGTGTTCACTACGTCCTCTCTCAGCAAATGGTGCATGTAATTTTCTTTGTGGAGGGAAGCTGGTTGTCCTTTTCCAATCCTAGATCTGTTGCCTTCCAGTTCTTGACTTTTGGAAGACGATGTGCCCACTCTCGGCCTCTTTGTCCCCACCTGAAGTAACAACTGTCTGATGTGGTGTCTTGAGGGTCACATCTTCAACACTCGTTAGACTTGTAGTTGCTCAAATACATGGATCCCACGCAAAGTGTGACATTATACAGGGATGGGTGGTGGGGGATAGGGAGTAAAGTACTTTTGGGTGGGAGTTTTACAAGTTATAAAACCTCAAGTTAATTTATCATAGTGTGTTTGACTTCTGTGGAGATCATTTTAAAAGCTGCCCATGGAGAAAGGGAGATGTCAGAATTAGTCGGAATTAGTCCTTTGAATGGAAATGTCTAGAGCTCTAGATTTAGTTGAATACCATCTCTTGCTGCCACTGACAAATTACAAATATCACCTGAGAAATTATTTCAATTTGCCATCAGACTGAAACCATCCATTTCTCTCTGAAATGTGTCACAATGTTGAGTACTTCCATAATGATAAAAATGATTGGAATTGCCATGTTTAATTAGAATATTAATCTACTGTCATCTTACATGATCTTGATTTATAGAAAATTTCCTATTTGCTGTTAAGGTGTTTCACTCTTAAATGAAAATCCTGCTGCTTTCCAAAGCCTGATACTAACCCTAAGAGGGGACAGTCTGCTGGAGGAGGGAGAGGTGACCCCTGTCTCTTACAAGTTGAAGAGGGAGTTTTTTCCAAGGGAACCAGAACGACCATCACCCTAGGAAGGGTGTCCTCCCTCCTAATGTTTAAAATCTCCCAACAGTAGGTCTGGCTGAAATGCCAGTGCTTTTGGAGAAAGGAATTCAGCAAAAGGTGTGAGATATCTTTATGTCTTTTACCAATCCCTTTTCTGGGGTAGAAACTTGAGATTATAGATGGGAAGGAGGGAGTCCATTTTTTCAGAATTTATAATTCTGCTGAACCCGATGCTGAATCCAAGAAAAATTGGATTTCCTGTAGGGCGAGAGCCTGAGACTTTGTCCTTTAGGAGTTGATTTCTCACCTGTGGGACACCTGGCTGCCAGAGCTATAAGAGCACATCCTAAGGTCTGTGGGCTGGGTCCATGGAGAGCACTTGGAGTAACCCCATGGGTCCTTGCTGGGTGCACTTGCCAGTCAAGGTTTGATTCAGCCTCTCCTGCCTGGTTCCTTTGCCCAGCCAGCCTCTCCACGTGACTCCTGCAGTGTTCAAGGGCTGCCTCAGTCCTGCTGCCCTCTTTCCTCCATCTCCAGTCCTCCCCTGACTTTGGCTGCCCTGGCATTGCTGAGTTACCCCTGTGACTCTCCCAGTGTGGTTCAGGTCCTGGGGTGACTGACATCCTCATTGCTATCTCAGTGATCCTGGGCTCCCTAAACTTCCCACCCAAGCCTTTGTCACACACCTCTCAGTGCATTGTTAACACTATCTTGGCTGGCCTGGAGGGCAGCTTCATAGACACAGGTGTGGAAGCACCTCATCTTCAGGCCTGTGGGTCTTGACAGGAGCTGCCTGCCCTATGAAGCTAATGGAGCATTATCCGTCCTGCTCTTGGTCTGTCCTGCTGAGAGCCATGTCCCCCATCCCCTCTGTTATGCCTTCCTTGCATTATAGAGTATTTTACTTCTAAGACAGAGTGACAGAAAGAGATGGGGAGAGACAGATAGCTTCCATTTACTGTTTTATTCTCCAGATGACTGCAAAGGCCTTGGTCAAGCCAAAGCCAGGAGTCTACAATTCAGTTTGGGTTTTCCATGTGTACCTAAACCATCACCAGCTACTTCCCAGGCACACTTTATCAGGAAGCTGAAATCAGGAGCAGGGCTAGAATACTGACACAGGCACTCAGATATGGGATGCTGGCATCCTAAGCAGTGTCTTCAATGCCGGGCCAGAAGCCCTCCCCCTGCACCCCTCCTGCCTCCTTATTCATCATCCCAAACAGGGAGTCACTAAGTACTAACGCCCTCTCCTTCAAACTTCTGATAACCCCTATTCTCCAGGAATTTACCTATTCTAGATATGTAAAATATGTGGAATCTCAAAAGAGTGGTCCATCTTGTATCTGATATTCTTAGCCCGTGACTTCATGACTCATCTGGCTTGTTACCTCGGTTAGCTGGGTTAGAACTTTCCTTGCTCAGTGCTGAATCATCTTATTACTGTCCCCTTGCATGTGTGTACCACCTGCTTACACACTTGTCTCTGGAAGACACATGAGCTATTTCTACCTTTTCGCTGTTGTGAATTATGCCGCTCTGAACATGGTTATACATGTATCTGTGTGAAAAGCTGTTGTCAGTGCTTTGGATGTATATAATAGGACAGGGATTGCACTATCCAATAGCAGTTCTATGTTTAACTTTTTAGGGGACTTCCACACAATAATCACTTTGAAAAAAGATTATTTGAAAGAGTGTCAGAGAGAGGAGAGTGAAAGAGAGAATGAAATACATCTCTCTATTGGTTCACTTCCTAATTGGTTGCAAAGGCCAGTGCTGGACCAGGCTGAAGCCAGGAATCATGAACTCCATCCACATCTTCCATGTGAGTGGCAGGGGCTTAAGTCCGTGGAACACTTGCTACCTTCCCAAATGCATTAGTAGGGAATTGGGTCACAAGTGGGGCCCAGAGCTGAGGCCTGATCTGATGGTTCAATTGCTAAATCCTTGCCTTGAAAGCTCCAGGATCCGTATAGGCACTGGTTCATGTCCCGACTGCTCTACTCCTTACCCAGCTCCTTGCTTATGACCTCCCTTGGGAAGCAGTAGAGAATAGCTCAAGTCTCTGCACCCACGTGGGAGACCCGGAAGAAGCTCCTGGCTTTGGATCAGCTTAGATCCAGCCATTGTGGCCATTTGGGGAGTGAACCAGTAGATGGAAGATCATTCTGTCTCTCATTCTCTCCATAAATCTGATCTTTTTAATAAAGACAAATCTTTAGGAAAAAAAGTGGTGCAGATGGGACTTGAGTCAGTGCTCACATGGAATGCTGGTATCGTAGGTGGCAGCTTTACTCACTGTGTCACAATGTCATCCTCACAATAATCACTTTTATAATGAGTGATAATTCACATTTATGTGATGATATGGCTTACAAAGCACTTGTTGTTATATTAGCTCTTCAGTTACAAGCCTGTGAGACAAGTACTGTTATGAGTGCCACCTTTATTCAGGTGAAGGGAATGAGGCTTCATGAGATTCAGCAACTTGGCTGGGGTCAATCAGCCCATCCATAGGGACACAGTTGTGGGACTATTGTGCATGTGAGCTTTCTGATGCAGTGTGACAGCCCTTCAGCATCCCCCATTGATTTAACTAGAGTAATCCTGTATCACCTTGATTATGAACATGTCTAGACTCCCTTGCCAGACTGTCAACCTCAAGGATAGGGCTGTGTCTTTGTCTTCCTCGTGCCTGCGCAGCACCTGGTCCATAATAAACATTAGCTGAGTGAATAACTGAATGAATGGGCTCTTGGTTGAGAAGGAGGTGATAAGGGAAGAGGCCCAGAGGCTCTCATGGTTCTCACTCTGTGCCAGAGCATAGGGGGAGCAGGTGTCTTTACATCACTGGCAACCTCTGCTATGTTGTGTGAAACATCATTTCCTGTTCAACTTCCCTGCACATTCCTGCGCACATCCCATTTTAAAAATATTTATTTGTAAGAGTTGCAGAATGGGGGTGGGCAGAGACAGAAAAAGAAACAGAGAGAGAGAGACAAAAAGAGAGAGTGCTTCCATTTGCTGATTCACTTGCCAGATGGCTGCAATGTGTAGGACTGGGCCAAGCTCAAGGCAGGAGCCAGGTGCTTCATTTGGGTCTCCCATACGGGTGGCAGGGTTGCGGACATGTAGGCCATCTTCTGGTGATTTTTCTAGGCCATTAACAAGGATCTGGATTGGAAGTGGAGCTGCTAGGGCACAAACCAGCACCTGTATGACATGTTGGCATTGAGGCAGGTAGCTTTATCCGCTACCCCATAGTGCTAGACTGTAACATGCCATTTTGATGATCATTTGGCACCTCTGCCTCTGCAGAGGGACTGTGGATTTCCCAAGTCCAGCATTAGAGGCCCACACAGAGCCAGGGCAGAGGTAGTAACTGGATGAATCATGGAAGGAACGTGCCTCTGGAAGTCACACCTTTTCACTGACCCTTGTCTGTGGGAAAGCCATCAGAACATGAGGTGGCCAGTCTAGTTAGTATTTCTAACAAGTGATGGATTGTTATCTTTAGTGTGCTCATACTAAGATGTATTTGCCATTTGTCTGAAATTCAGGTTTGACTGGGTATCTTATATTTTTATTTGCTAAGCTGGCAACTCTTATCCCTAGATACTTACGTGCATCAACTTGCTAAGGAAAGAATAGAAAATGGCTTTACCAGGGCAGAAGTGTTTACTACTTTTTAATTTGAAAAATACAAATAGGGTAATGTTTCCTCCTAAGTGGGAAATTGTCCTACAACCTGTGGCAGTTCAGCTCTGTAGTTCCTTCCTGCCTCCCAGTGTTGCTGTGACATCACAACATTTCTGGTGTCGACTCTGGTTTTGGCTGATCCCTGACAACTAATCCACTACCTCTAGGGACATGCCTGCTTGTGGCTACTGAAACATTCCCTGAAGGCTGACACACTAGGATCCTGCTCGTTCATAGTCCAACCACCTACGTGTATGCAATTGATTACACTTCTGTTTCTGAAGCCCTTTAGGGGATGGATGGTTCCAGAATCCAGAACTTCCTGCCCAAGATGTAAAGAGGAGCTGCCTCAGGTTTTCCATAAGCCTGCTTTTTCCTGTGGCACCAGCAAGACACTCTGCCTGATCTCCTTGCTGGCTTGCCTGAAAGCCTGGGATCAGCCTTCATCCCGGAAGTGCTACAGACTTCCAGGAACAAGGAGGGGAGGGTACCTCAGGGAGAGCAGGTCATTGTGTCACACACCAGGTGGGAGTGCTGGTCAAAAGTTAAAGGTGGTGAGCACTGCCTCTTGGGTGTTCCACATATGATTTTCCTTCTAAATCTAGAATTGTAATATCCTCTGTTGCTTTTCTAACTCACCTGAGTTAGTCTTACCAGGATGCAATTACTCATGTGTCTGCCATTTTGGCAATTTAAAGAAAATATCTGTTAAGGGTGTTTTTTGTTTTGTTTTGTTTTTGTTTTTTGTTTTTTTTGCCTTATGAAAACCCACAATTTGGGATGAGGGAGTTGTGGATGTGAGTGATGGACAGGAAGTGGCAGGAGATCACCCAAGGCTTTGTAAGGAGCAGCTGTGTGAGTGGAGAAAATAAGAGCATTGATCCTGTGGAGCTAGGCTCTTTCAAATCTGGAGCTGGCTTCCATCCAGACAGAGAGGGTCCGGGAGGCAGTACAGGAGAGAGAAGTCCCACAGTCCAGAATGTCCAAATTACCTGATCCAAACTTGACTTCTTGAACTTGAAAAGTTCTTAGCTGAAGGGATTAGCATCTGTGTCCTTCCAGAGCCTCAACCCCCTCTTCCTGCAAGCATGGACAGCCACTTGGCCAGGATGCAGGAAGACTGTAGGAACTTGTGTGAGGGTCTAGCACTTTGCATGGTTAGCAAGAAAAGTGTTATCTTAGGTTAGGTTGCAGTAAGTCCAGAGCAGGCAGGATAGAAGATACCTTCCCAGAGACCCTTGGTGATGGGGCAGCTGGAATGTCTGGTGGTTTGCCATGCAGGTTGAATTATTCTTTGGAAACTGTGCTTCCCTCTGAGAAAAGAGATGGGATCTCTCCCAGAACCTGAAATCCCAGTTCTGGGGCTGTTGCTCATTTGATGGGTGCTGATGGACACTGGCTGGCATAGGGACCAAGCAGTCCAGAGGAAATGAGCCTGCCCTGGAGACTTATCTTAAAAATTCACAAACTTCTCATACAGAGAACCCCATGCATATCCTGTTACTTGGTTCCTCATCCAGTCAACTCTGAAGAGCAAGTTATAGGGGGCAGAGAAACCCTAGGCTGAGTTCTAGAATTTATGATTGAAAAAATCTATATATATAAGCAAAAAGTTATCTTGGGAGATATCTAAGAGGAGGTCCATGGAGATTTCCTCCTCTGATGATAGCCTCTATGTGATCATACAAAAGGCTTGACATGTGAGTTGACTGCTGGCCACCCAATCAACAAGGACGGAGCCACAAGAAGGGTGTAGAGGGGAGATGGCAGGTTTGGATCAAGTGGAGATGACAAGCCCAAGCAGATGGGGTTCCATTGTGCCAGTCATCCAGAAGTCTGAGTCCATGAGACTTTACCTGTATTCTTGCTAGTTCTTGGGGTCTCCACCCAGGCAGGACCCTTTCTGCAAGTCAGCAATACTTTTTTAGTTGACACCTATCTAAAAGCAGATACTGAATTTGGATTGTCCCTACTTCTCCACCTTCTTATGGTCTGTGGAAAGTTATATTCATTCCCAGTTGGCACCATGGATGTGTCGGCTAGAAATGGTGCTTTTCTGGTGACATAAGGGACAGAAGGAGCTGGGCTGGCATTGAGTGTGAAAGCAGGCCAGGTCTGTGGTTGGAGAGCCAGCTGAGGTGGAGAGAATGAGGTGTGGACCATGTGAGCTGAATTGGGGGTGGGGCCAGGATGATGAGGCTGAGGCATGGGGGGATTGGCCTCTTCCTCCTGGAACCTTCCCCTCCTCAACGTCTTGGACCTGGCTTCTCTCCTAGGTCCGTTATTCCTTTCCACATGTGTGTTGATACGGTGGGGATGGCTGGGGGCTGGGAGCAGGGCAGGCTGCATGCTGGTCTCTTGTATAATCTGATAATTGGCTATAATCCATGTATGAAATATTTGGAGATCTGCCTCCCCATTAACTCCTACTTCAAGCATAATTGTTTCCCCACATAAAGGCCCTGGGGCCAAGTTTTCCCTTGACATCGCTAAAGCAGTCATCGAGGCTTCAACTCTACTGAGAACTTGTAATTGCCCGCTCCTGTTTGCTGCATTTTTAACTTTCTACTCATCTTTTTAAAAAATTCCTATTTAACGAGAGGGGACTTCTCTGAGGACTCTGGGTAAGTCTAGGTGTTAAGTGCTCAGATAGCAAGGGGGTCTGTTTGGCAGAGCATGGAAGTGCTTGGTATGACCAGAAAAGGATCTTGCTGAGAATCCTGGGCATGGAAGTGAAATGTTGGGGGATGGCAGGGGAGCTATGTTACAGTTGTGAAACTCCAGCCGTGCCTCTGGTTGTCATGGAAATAGCACTTGGAGGTGGTTTATATGAGGGAGGGTTGGGGTGGAAAGGCTGTATCTCATTTTGGGAGAGAGGGACCATGAGCCAAGGACAGGAATGTGTGTGAAGAGTCTGGTTTGGAGCTCCCTTCTCTGGAAGGTGGCCTCTGCTGGGAACTGCATGTTCTCAGGTCGGAGACCATACAAGGAGAGGCCAATGGAAAAGAAAGGAAATGAGAGGGCCTAGGACTGACACTGTCTGCACAATGAAAGTTTCTCAGTCCCTCAAGGACATTCTTCTCTACAGTACTTGCTCCATTGCTCCCTAGCTGTGTGACCCTGAACAAGTGACTTTACATCTCTGAGCTCAAAGTGATACAGGGATGCTTTACAGACCTCATGAGGCCTCTGTAAGAATGAAATGAGGTCACATGCAAGAAGGCTCCAGTTGTGGTGCCTCATGCCATGAAACCTGCAAATAACTCTCACTGCACCTCAGGTGTGCAGGTACACAGGCACTGTTCTCTTTTAGTGCTAATAGAATCCTCATGGCAACATCTGTGTGTTGATGAGGGCTTCACACTCACAGGAATGGCTATGCCACACACTCTATAACTCACCTAAAAACCTAGAAACTTTTCTGTCAACTCTTTTATGTCTCGCTCTTGCTTTTTAAAAAATCCTCCTTGTCCATGGGAGGTGGGCAGCCTCTCTTTCTCCATCTCGCTCAGTGATGATAGAAACAAACACTGTGTGCTTTGCAGCCATCTTCTGCCCCTAAGTACCCCTTTCCCACCCCACCTTCATTTCTGTATTGTTCAGCACATAATTTGCTGCAAGCAGGCACATGGTCTCCTGAAAGGAGTTTTAGGGAAAACAGGGTTCTCTTTCTCCTTCCTTTGTGGGGTAGGGCCAAGGACTTTCCACACGTGGCAGGTGCCTGCACTCATCCCTTTTTTTTTAAGATTTATTTATTTTTTATTGCAAAGCCATATATATATAGATATAGATATAGATATAGATATAGATATAGATATAGATATAGATATAGATATATAGAGAGAGAGGAAGAGAGAGAGGAAGAGAGACAGAGAAGAAGATCTTCTGTCCAATGATTCACTCACCAAGTGACCACAGCGGCTGAAGCCAATCCAAAGTCAGGAGCCAGGAGCTTCTTCCAGGTCTCCCACGTGGATACAGAGTCCCAAGGCTTTGGGTCATCCTTGACTGCTTTCCCAGGCCACAGGCAGGGAGCTGGATTGGAAGTGGGGCTGCTGGGATTAGAACCGGCACCGAAATGGGATTCTGGCATGTTCAAGGTGAGGACCTTAGCCACTATGCTAGGCCACTGTCCTGGATGCACTCATCCTTATGGGGGTTCTATTAGAATTGCCATTCACAGATAAGAAAAGTGGGTTCTGCAGGATGCATTTGGCTGGTTTGGTTGCTCTAACAAAGCACCTCAGGTTGAGTAACTTACAAAGACAAAGGGCTTATTGGCTCATGGTTCTGGTGGCAGGAAAATCTAAATTAACATGGTACCAGCATTCTGGCCAGGACCCCTTTGACTGCATCTCAACAGGTGAAGAAGCAAAGGGAGAACTTGCCCATGCAGAAGGCAGATTTGTGGGCAGGGAGGCAAGAGGCTGGGAAGGACCAGGCTCACTCTTCCAACAACCTGCTCTCTGAGAACAAATCCACTCCTACCAGATCATACTTGCTCACGAAAGATAACAGTAATGCATCCCTGGGACTTTAGCCCCTGTGACTTATTCATCTGTCCTTGGTCCCACGTCCGAAAGGTCCACAGCTTCAGCCCTGCCGCACTGAGGACCAAGCTTCCAGCACATGAATCTCTGTGGATCAAGCCATCTCTATCCTGTAGTAGAAAAGTTTATATAAGGAACTCCAACCAATCAATAAAGAAATGATAGAATAGAAAAATGGGCAAAAGATATCAAATTGGCAACTTATTATAGAAGAAAACCTGAATAAACATTTGGAAAAGCTTTTCACTGCCCAGGAAATTACAAATTAAAACAAGAAATGAAATATCACTCATTATATGTTGCTATTTAGCCAAACATTGACTAAGTCTGACCATTCCAGTGGGCCTGGAGGAATGTACATGGGTAGAAAACTCTGGGCAAGCAATTAAAAAGTACCTAGTGAAATAGAAGGCATATCCTAGGATGCCACAGTCTGACCTCTGGTGGAGCAGTGCTTATCTAGTGCTCACAGAAGTGCAGGATCCCCACTGCAACTCTGTTCGTGGCAAGAGCAAAGTGGAAACAGCCCACCAGGCTCCCCAGGGCAGGAGTGGCAAACTGCAGCCTGCAGGCCAAAGCTGGCCCACCTCCTCTCACACAGCATGTGAGCTGAGGATGGTCGGAACAAAATCATCAAAGGAATATTTTCAGCACATGGAATTATATAAAATAAATTTCTCTGTTGGAATACTGCCACACTCATTAGTTTCCAGGCTGTTTATTGCTGCTTTTCCTTCATAACAATAGAGTGAAGTCATTGTAAAACACTAAGTAACCTAACATATTTGACACCCAATCCTCCACAGAAAATGGTTGCTGACCCTTTCTCTGGGAGTTGGATCAGTAGACAATGGCCTGCTCCCAGAGCAGAGCATCATACAACAGGTACACCAGAATCCAAGGGGGCAGATCCTTCAAATACACAATTAGGAGAAGTAGGGACAAAAGAAATTTTCATGAGGATCTACAAGATATGGTACCCTTCATATCAAATTTTAAGCCACAAAAACTGTACAGATTGTAATGTGTGTGTATGTGTTTGTGTGTGTACACATAGTAAATTTCCTAAAAATGTACTAGTTTACTAAACACTAATTAGAAAAAGCTGGTAACCTTTGGGGACAATGGTGACGGAAGAGGGGTGAGCGGGGAAGGTAGCAGGAGAATTTTAACTTTTTTCTTTTTAGAAAAAGAAAACAGTGTTCATGTATTAGGTACTGGTGATGAATACTCGAGTGACTGTTCTGTGTGATTATGTGAGATGCCTGCAGACAGCCTTGGTATCTCACCAGGCCTGGAGTGGAGACAGTAATGATGGCCGGGCGTCCTGAGGAGGGTTTGGGATCCATATGAATTCTTATAGATGTTGTGAGAACTATCCAAGAACCTTCCAGGAATTTTGTTTTCTAAGACTCTACTACTTCTTTCTGTCCTTCCTCATTAGCTGTCATAATTCCCTTCCCAGAAGAGTGAGGACAAATGGGCAAGGGCCTTCTGCAGTTGTCAGCAGACTCTGGCTGTGGTATCCACAGCAAATCACTGCCCCAATACCCCCTGGCTCCCAGGGCACACAGGAGTCAGAGAACCCACTCCTCCTATGGCTTTACTCTCCCTAGTACCCATATTCCTCTTAACTTCTGAAACACCTTCTGTTTTGTCTACATTGTCTGCCCTTGAAGGTCTACTTGAAAATCCAACCCCTTCTAGGAAGTCTGCCCAAATCCCCTTCCCCCACTGTGACCTCTTGCCTCAGAGCTCTCCCAGTTTGAGGGGTCTTAAAAAAATTCATGGAAGGGCCAGCATGGTGACGGAGGGAGCTAATCTATCACCTGTGGTGCTGGCATCCCATCTGGACCTCAGTTCTATGAGGCACAAGGCTTGGCTGCTCCACTTCTGATTCAGTTCTCTGCTAGTGGCCTGGGAAGGCAGCAAAGAATAACTCAAGTCCTTAGGCCCCATATCTAGATATGAGACCTAGAAGAAGCTCCTGGCTTTGTGCCAGCCAAACTCTGGCCATTGTGGCCATTTGGGGAATTAACCAGTGAATGGAAAGCCTCTCTCTCTCTCTTTTCCTCCCTCCCTCTCTGTCTTTCCTTCTTTCTCTTGTGGTTGTGACTCTGGAGTTTTAAATAAAATAAATCTTTAAAAAAAAATTATGAAAGAGGGCCTGGCGCGATAGCATAGCGGCTAAGGTCCTCGCCTCGAACATGCCAGAATCCCATTTCGGTGCCGGTTCTAATCCCAGCAGCCCCACTTCCAATCCAGCTCCCTGCCTGTGGCCTGGGAAAGCAGTCAAGGATGGCCCAAAGCCTTGGGACTCTGTACCCACGTGGGAGACCTGGAAGAAGCTCCTGGCTCCTGACTTTGGATTGGCTTCATATTGGCTCAACACAAGCCGTTGTGGTCACTTGGTGAGTGAATCATTGGACAGAAGATCTTCTCTGTCTCTTCTCCTCTCTGTATATCTGCCTTCCCAATAAAAATCAAAATAAATCTTTAAATATATATATAAATTATGGAAGAAGTTGACTATGAAACAACTACAGATGGATTTAAAATTCATTTTGCACCAAAATAAATTCATAATTATTTGTTACAACCTGTGAGAACAGGATCTAGTTTGAGGTACTAAGAATAATAAGATATCAGTTTAAAAATATCCCCTATCTGAGCAAACATGAACTCTGCTAAAGTTGAAGCAAGAACAAACAGCAAGTTGATGAAGAGGCTTGGGAGGAAGATAGGGGGGACTTTCCTTCATCGCTTATGGAGCATTTGTGGGAATAATGCTCCAAAGAAATCAACAGTTTACACATGGGCAACTCAATTTAAGAAGGGCCTGAATGATGTTGAAGACCAAGTCTGCAACAGCTTGTCTACATCAAACTGTAGCAGGAGGAGGGGTAAATTCACCTTGTGTGTGCCATAGTTGAAGAGGCCTGGTGATTACCAGCAGAAACAATAACCAGTATTGTAGATCTCTCAACTGGCTCCAACTGGAGAATTAAGGTGAAACATGCTTTTCGTTTTGATTGTTTCTCAAACTATGGTGCCCAGATCCATTGCAGGCAAGAGCAGAGCTTTCAATGTGGAATTTCCCACAAGTGGGAAAGAGATCAAAGCCTTTCTTGCCAGAATTGTAACAGGGAGTGAAATATGGCTCTACCACTGTGATTCTGAAGGCAAAATGCAACCAAAGGCAAGGCTGCCAAGAAGTGGAAGCCATCCAGTGCAAGCCAAAAGGGACTGGGCAACAGCCAAGGTCTCAGTTGCTGTGCTTTGGAGGTATTCAAGGCAGTTTCCTTGTTGACTCTTAGAAGTACCAAAGTGAGGTGGCCTTGATGGTGAGGAGGTTGTCTCTAGAAAGTTAGCTAAAGCTTCAGCAGAAAGTCTTCCTGAAGAGGGCTCACTGACAATCCTCCTCCACCACAACAAAGGCTGCTGCTCATGCCTCTCATCCAACAGGGCAGTTTTGTTGTTTTTCTGAGGAATCATTAACTATCATCTGGCCTGACTTGGCTTAATCTTGAAAAAAAGAAGTCTCTAAAGTGCATTCTTTTTTTTTTTTCAACGAATAATGTAAAAGAAGACTGTACTGATGTGTTTCGATTCCCAGGACCCTTAATTCTTTAAGCATGGTATAAATAACTGGTATCTTCACTTAACAAAACTGGCTTTTGATGGAGCTTGTGTTGACAAGTAAAGTGTATATATTTATTCCCATCTTTGAATCACACTTTCAAGTGGCGTGGTAAAGTCCTCTCGCGTTTGTTATCCAACACTGTAACAGATTCCTGATGCAGGCCTTTTCACCTCAGTTAGTTTGATCTGTGAGTGATTGCACCTCAAGGCCTGTGGCTCATTTGTAGTTTCCCACAATTCCTAGCACAGTAAGTATTCAATAGGTGTGTGAGAATAAATCAATGCATGAAAGAAAAGAGGAATCTGATTTGAGGATACTCCAAGAATTCTTCTCCCCAGGGGCGAGAGAGCCCCAAATTGGGTCAGAAGAAGGTCAGACCCCCACCCTCAACCTGGCTTTTTAGGAAGACATGATATACCCTCAGTGCAGGCAAGGGCAGCTTGCTTGCCTGCTGACCTTGGAGGTGTGAGAAGGAGAGAGGGCGATACAGTGCCCCGACTGGATGTGGATGGAGTAGGGGCAGGGTTCACTCAAGAATGGCAGGCAAAGACCTTGGCATCGACATCCTCTCATTATATTTTAACTTTGTTTTTGTTTTCTCCCCCAATTACCTGAGATAATGCCTTCACACTGGCCATGAAAGTAAAAACAGCTGAGGAAGAAATAAAGCAAAAGAGAAAAAAAAACAAGGAAAATAGTGTAAACAAAGATAGAATTCACCTTTCATTAGCCTGCAAAGTCCTCAGTTGGAGAATGAAGTTAAGACACAAAAGCTTCACCACAACAACATAGTGGGGGAAGGCAGAGAGGGAGGCTGAACAGCCATTAAAGCAATTAAGGAAAGATTAAGGTCGCTGGTGGTGGAGAGAGAGAGAGACCCATTAATCAATAGACCAGAAATCGCAGCAGGCTACAAAATTATAAAACTAGGCAAACTGGAGAACTACACAGGCTCGCCTCAACCAAGATGCCCAAGGAACTCAAAAACAAACATTATATTCATTTCTCAGGCTGGGGGAGCAAACAGTTCTTAGAGGAACTCTTTCCCTTGTAATCAGCTAATGGAGACATCCTGAGGTGGGGGTGAGATCCACATTGATTTTGAGGAAATTGTAAAGCATTGTGGTCTATAGAAGATTTACAATAGTTTGTGGCAGGCAGTATTAGTATTTACAATAGTTTGTGGCAGGGAACACAGTTGCTGGAAGCTGTGTGGTCATGGTCTTAGGGTCCTAAAATTCTCCAGCATGTTATATAATTGTTCCAAAGTATCTTCTGCCTGTTCCTGCAGACAGCCACACACCCCTGCCCCATCCACAGCAGGTACTGCTGTAGCACTTACTACAGCCAGTGCCCCACATGTCCTTTCTCAGCAGAGGCCTTGGGCGCTGCAGCGCTTGACCTGTTGTGGGCGTGGTTTTCTGTTTGCAGCACCAGCACAGCAGTGTTCAAGACCTATTTCCCCAGAATGAACCAAGATGAACCAAGAGCTTCATGTACAGGCAGGAGACCTGGACCTTGAGCAAGAAATTAACTTAGTTGTTTCATTCTGCTGAGAACTGAGGAGTGCTGGCTACACAACTTATCCAGATTGATGGATTTCCTTACAACATACCACTGCTGTGTATTAGCCTTTGTTGGCTCCCTAATTCTTTACATTTTACACTTGGGTTTACTTACACATTTTTTTTTTTAAGTTGAGAAACAAAGCAAGAAAGAGGTAGAGAACTTCCATCCTCTGCTTCACTCCCCAAGTATCTGTGATGGTCAGGGCTGGACAAGGCCAAAGTCAGGAGCTGAGAATCCAGCCTAGGTCTACCACATGAGTGGACAGCATTTAATTCCTTAAACCATAATCTCCCAGGGTCTGCTGGAATTGGGAGCAGAACTAGAACTCCAATACTGCAAGGTACAACATGTGGATTTTCTTTTTTTTTTTTTTAAAGATTTATTTTATTTTTATTACAAAGTCAGATATACTGAGAGGAGGAGAGATAGAGAGCAAGTGGAGCTGCCGGGATTAGAACCAGCAGCCATATGGGATCAAGGCGAGGACCTTAGCCACTAGGCCACGCCGCCAAGCCCAACATGTGGATTTTCAACTGGTGCCTTAGCACTATTTCGAATACCCGTTTCAGCTCCCTATTTCTCATGAGATAGATCCTGAACTTCTGGTTCTGCCATCAAGACTTGCCAGTTGTGCCCATTCATCTTAGATTCCACTATTGCTTTTTTTATCTGGTATGTTTCCTCCCTGTGCCTTACATTTCTTCCTTTATTGGCTACATTTGAGTCAAGCTCTCTGACATCTATGTCAGAAATCATTTCTCATCACCTCCAGTTCAGAGCCATCTCAGGACCACTCTACTTCATGACCTGCACCAGCTGAGTAGCACTTAACTATTGCCTAAGTACATCATGTAATGCTTACCAAGTGCCAGGCTCTGTGTTCACAACTTACGTTCATGCATTTAGTTCCTGCACAACCTTGGTTCCTATGGCATGGTCCCTGATTTACGATGATTTAACCCATGATGTCTTTACCTTTTGATGGTATGCCACTGATATGCATTCTGTAGAAACTGCACTCAAAATTCTGACGTCTGCACTTTGCTCAGGCAGGTACCATGTGGGATGTGTGATGGGATGCTCTTTTGTAATGCTGGGCGGCAGCAACCAGCACAATTCCCAGTGAGGGATGCAATCTAGGGCACCAACCAGTGCTCTGCAGTGTGCTGTGTTACCAGCATTGTTTGGATGCAGGCATTCAATAAGTGAGATGAGATAATGTTATAAAATAAGTTTTGTGTGAGATGACATTGCCTAATGAAAATGTTCTGAGCGTAGTCAAGGTCAGCCAGGCTAAACTCTGGTTTTCTACCAGCCAGTATGAAAAAAGGGGACTGGCCAGTCGCATAACACACAGTTTCTTCAAGGTGAAAAGATCCTGGCCTTGGAGGAACCTGGCTGTCCTGAAAACCTCAGAAGCAGTGGCCACTTCAGAAGGGCAGCTGAGAAGGGGATGAGACAAAAGGTCTAGGAATTGGAGAGCATGCTGGTGAAGGGGCTGTTTGTCTTGAAACTGCATTTGTGTAACTCTCCTCATAGGCTTGCTTGGAAGAAAGATTCACGTGGGGACAACCCTTGGTCCTATTGCCATGTGATGTCACTAACAGCTCCCCCAACCAACACCAAGCGGGGCAGACTTGCCGCAGGTCAAAGAATACATTATTTGAGCAGCATCACAGCAAGGTCCAGTTCCTAAAACTGTTCTAGGTAGGGGAGCACCACATCCGCAGGGCAGGCTTGTGGCTCTCTGCTTACCTGGCCTGGCCCCAGGATGAGTGCTCCAGCTCCTGGAGGAGTAAAGAGGCTGTGTGTCCATAAAGCAAATGAGTATTGTCTATGCCCTCCTTTGGTCAAACCTATGACAATTGCAGAGGGTTATCTGGGGACCATGCTGCCTGCCAGGCCCCTGCAAGGGTCACCAATACTTCTTCCCTTCTTGAGAGCAAAATCAGGAGCAGGCAGGGCTACACCCTGTGGAAGCTGAGAAAATTGGGGGTTCAGCCTCCACACTGCCTGTCCTCGTTCTGGAGGGGAGTCTGGGACACTAGCTGCTCCTCCCAAAGCATTGTGAGTGGACCTTAGTACATGGACACATGGTGATGCAGGTGCCTGGGGTCTGTACCAAGTGGTGTGCCCAACGGTCTAGTCTGATAGATTTAAGTCAGGTGTAAACAGATATCCACACTCCAACCCTGCCAAGAAAGAATTTGAGAATGTTTGCCCAGACTGCACTTCCTGATGTGTCCCCTGGATGTACTCCTTGCGAAGTGAACTCCACTATAACCCCTTGGAAGCTGATTGTTTCCAATCTCTGAACCAATTGCCTGTTCAGATCCCTCATCCCCAGAAGAGTTATTTCCTAAAAAGCCGACTGCAGAGCAAGGGTTCCAGAGTCAAAATCCAGCACCACCACTTCCTATGTGGATACTCACTTGAGTTTGCTAAGTTTAAGTTGTGTGTTAAGGGCAAACCATCATATCTTTGCTGAGCTAGGCTGCTGTAGAAAATTGCATTGGTATACTTGTGTTAATCACAGACAGTTGCTAGCTACTGTTTTATTACTGATGTGGACAAGGTAGCCCTTTCTACCATGAAGTTCTTCCTCTCAGCTTCCATCCTCCCTATGAACATTCATTCCTTTGTGATTTGACCCTCCAGCCCTGGAAATGCTGCAATTAATCTGACACTGAGCCACAGTATAGGATTATTACCTTTCTAGGCAGATTTCTACCTTTTTGGCAGCACCAGCTTGCAGACATTTTGCGTTAGTCTGGGCATTCTGGGGTGGGTGTCATAGAGCAGAAGTTGGATGAGACAGTAGCAGCAGCTGCCTTCTGGGACATGTGTCTCTTTCTTCCTTGCTCTTTCCTCACTTTAGGGTTGTGCACAAGGCAGGATGAGATAGGGATTTCAGATACACCACTAGTATCTTTTCTCAACTCTTGCTTTATGAAAAGGGTCTGTGAGCTGAGAAGGAAGGGCTGGCTAGTTGCTGGAGTGATCTGGTTGTATGACAAGAGACAAGTAATTTCTGAGCCATAAGGCTCTTCATGGGTCTCTACAGACAACAGGAAAAGGCCTGCTTGTCATTGCTGAGAGGCAGTTCAGACACCCTGACTCTGCTCCCTTCTACACACAGCTGTTTGCCTTCATTGGCATGCCATTTCTGAGGGCTACTGGGAGCTACTTTTTTTTTTTTAATTTTTAGATGATGTTTATATAGTTGATCAGGGTGGGAAGGATCTAGGGTTAGGAAAAAGTGGGTGTTATCATTGTTTCCTACCTTTCTATTTCTTCTTTCCATTTCTGGGGGAGGGGGGGAGGAGCAGGATAAAGGCATAGGCCATACTCAGCCTCCCTACCATCCCACTATCCAAGGATGTGGAAAAGCCACCAGATATCAACCCAGGGACACAATGGCACGTGTTCTGAAGGTTCTGCCCAGGTGGATGTGATAGTTTCGAAATGCTGTTGATCTCACTGATCTATGGTTGATGAATCCCTTCCAATGTCCATTGGCTGACAGCATCTACCTTATAGTCACCAATCACCCAGATATTTGCTGTCATCATTTGGCTGAGGTCCATATGTTCTGTCCTTCATTCTCTACTATGGTTCCAGATATCCTCTGTAGGCCCAAATGAGCTACCCTGTCCTCCATGTGCACCATGATCTGCTGTCCAGCATTCCATCTTCTATATTGTGGAAAACCAGTTCTCCTAGGTGGGCTCATGGACCTAAGTCAGGTGGCCTGGGCCATGCCAGACACCCCCGCCCCTGGTGCTCAAAAATCCAGCAACCACCTTGTGGGTGGGCCAATGGCCATGGGCCATGCAACCCAGGACTCATTGGACCCCCCCACCCCTAGACCTCATGGACCTGACACCCACTATGTAGGTGGGCCCTAGGACCTGGCCAAAAGACCATGCAGGTAGGCCCAAGGACTCAGATCGTGCAACCCGGGACCTGCCAGACCCCCTGGGGCTCATGGACCTAGTCCCCACCACACAGGTGGGCTCAGTAACCTGGACCCAGACCCCTCTGGGTCCCCCACCACTGGGGCTCATGGATCCAGCACCCACTGTACAGGTGGGCCCAAGCCACATTTTATGAATTATCTGGAGCTGAGTGTGATCTCAAAATTCATGATGAGCACAAGCTCCAGGAAGAAAAGGGACATGGAAATTGGGAGCATAGCAAGACAGCAAGTCATCATTCTATTTCCACTTCCTTTCTTATGGAATGTACTTTTCAGTTTCAAGGTACCATCAAGTCTTCCTTTATTTTAAAATGTTATTTATTCATTTAAAAAGCAGAGAGACAGAGATATATATGGATAGATCTTTCAAATGTTGGGTCACTCCCCAGATGTCTACAACAGCCAGGTCACAACTCTGGCCCAAAGGAGCTGACAGCTCAAGAGAGGATGGCTATACAGCCTCCTAGGTTATGAGAGAAGCTATATTCCTCACCCCCCAATGGTTAGAGGACCCTGGGCTTGACTATATCAGGTTCTGGGGAGATGAGTGAAGGAAAGGCAAGGGCTGGGCCCGGCGGCATGGCCTAGCGGTTAAAATCCTCACCTTGAACGCCCCGGGATCCCATATGGGTGCCGGTTCTAATTCTGGCGGCTCCACTTTCCATCCAGCTCCCTGCTTGTGGCCTGGGAAAGTAGTCGAGGACAGCCCAAAGCTTTGGGACCCTGCACCCGTGTGGGAGACCTGGAAGAGGTTCCTGGTTCCCGGCTTCGGATTGACACAGCACCGGCCATTGTACTCACTTGGTGAGTGAATCATCGGAGGGAAGATCTTCCTTTCTGTCTCTCATCCTCTCTGTATATCCGGCTTTGTAATAAAAATAAAATAAATCTTTTTTTAAAAAAAGGCAAGGGCTGTCTAAGGAGGACCCAAGAGAAATTCAGAATGTGTTGCAGAACCACGGGGCTGTCCTGTGAAGGGATGGATAAGCTGGGGTCTCTGGGTTGGAATAATCATGGAGGTGGGGGGCTGGGAAAGGGGCTCACAATGTAGGATTCCTGCACAGGTCTGGTGTGTCTCCACAGCAAGAACTCTAGGCTGTTGTGGATTGGTAGAGTCCAGTTGGCACCTTCTTTTTTTTTTTTTTTTTTTTCTTTTTTTTTATCCATTTTATTGTATTGTTGTTCACAATCTTTACATAGTTAACTATAGTTGAAGGAAAAACAAGAAAAAGAAAAAAAAAGGTTCAGGGGGATAGGGAGGTGGGCAATGCTATTATGTCAATATTGTTTCCATCATGTATCTGAGGTAGAGTGGGACACTGAGGGAGAAGCCCCACCTGGTTTCCCGCCCACCCCAAGTCCCGGATGTGGGGCATGCTCTGAGATATGTGCTCAAGTGGTGTTAATAGTTCTCCAGTTGTGAGTCACTGCCAGTTTCGCTCGATGAGGTGGTCCACTGATTGATATGGTCCATCATGAAGTCTCCATTTGTCCCATATTTCGCTGCCAACATGTAGCTGAGATGAATGATTGTCCTATTCTGTCTTCTTTCTTTTCTTGGTTAGACTTCTGAGTTCAGCAGTTCAAGTGGGGAGATCTCCAAAGATACTTTGAGGTATTCCCAGATTAGTTTCTTGTATGTTCTAGCAAGCACAGGGCCCGGCACAGTCCATCACCCTGATCAGCTGGTGGTTGCAATTGCTGTGTTGGTTCTGTTTTCATTCCCGAGTTGCACTGGAACCAATGGGTGTTGCAGTCCAGTCTGGTTCGGCCCTTACATCAACCAGTGGGAGCTGCAGCCTAGTTGGGGCGACCCACAATAACCCCCACCAGACCGCCCCCTACCCTGGTTTGCCAGTATGTGTAGCAGAAGACCAATCTGTCCCCCATCCCATTTGGCTCTGGTACTTGTCAATGGGTATTAAAGCTTAGTTTTATCTAACCAACTCAACCATCCAGCCCTCACAGATATTGTTGAGTACCTCTCTATCTAGCCATCCCAGCCCCCGTCCTAGTTTTCATGCCCTCCCACGGGAATAGTGACCCAAGAAGGGGGAACCCACTTTTTCCCTCCCAGGTCTCTCTGTCCCGGTTTATGCACTCTTTAGGTGGTCCTGTGATTTGACTCGACAGAATTAGTCCCCAGTGCCAGCTTCTGCCAGCTGATGCTGTGGCCCTGATCTAGTCCACATGCAGCGCACAGGTGTTGTAGCCTTGCTTAGTCGTGTCTGTCTCTATCCCAGCCCACGCTCTCCAGTGGGAGTGGCTGTCCAGCGAGGGGACCAGCCCCTTAACCCCCCCGCCAGCTCTGCCCCTCCCTTCCTGGATCTCACGTGTGCTGGATGGGTGCTGCATTCATATCCAGTACAGCAACCACGCCCTGGCGTTCCATAATGTGTACTGGTTTTGTCGCAACCAAACCCGGCCCATTCCACACTCTGTTCTGGTGATCGGATTTGCCAGAGGATGACATGAACTGATTCAGCCTGGTCTGCTCCTGACCCATGCCGAATGCATGCCAGTGGGAAACTTTCCATGGCCTATTCTGGGCTGTTTCCAATCATGCTTCTTGCGCTTACCTGCAGGGACTGTGTCCTGCCAGAGGAGTTGCCCAGGCTCCTCCATCAGAACCCCTCCCAATGCTAGATTTTGCGCTTGCCAGGGGGTTCTTGAGCCAACCCTACTCAGTTCACCTCCTGTCCTAGCAGGAACAGTGGCTTTTCCTGGCTGGCTTTCACCCCATTCTGACTCTTCTTGTTGGATGTTTCAGCCCAGCCATGGCTCGTCCATACCCACATACAGCTCACACATGGCTCAGAAGGGGATTGAGACCCAGCCTAGTCAGTCCCACATCTACCCTGGTTCTCCATAACATCAGATGGTGCTGGGATCTGAACCGGCCTGGTGCATCCAATCCCAGCCCACACTAGTGCCTCGGGTGACTACAACTGTTTCCTAGATAGAACGCAGCCCCCATTCCAGCACATACACCCCTTGGTGGGAACCTCATCCCAGCTGTGGCATCCCAGATTGGGACCGTTCCTAGCCGTAAATCAAGCACCTGCACGTGGTTGCTCCGAGGACCATTAGGTGCCAGCCTGCTAGACAAGCCGGAGCTTATCTTTTACTTGATAGGTGTTCAAAGCTCGGCCTTATTAAGGGATTGGAAGTTCTTCAAAGGAAGAGTTACTGGCATTGGGAATCTTTAGGATTGACTCAGATCCCAGAAACAGTGGGGTCACTCTAGAGCTATCTCAGCAGCGATTCAGACGTCCAATACCCCAGAGCTCCCCGGCCGGGCGGCCAGCAGGCACAGCCTGGCGCCAAATGGCGTACTGGCCGGGCCCAGCCCGCCATGAGCCATGGGCACATGGCGGACTGGGTTCGGGATCCGAGCTAGACGTCCTCTCCCGCAGCCCTCCCAGTTGGCACCTTCTTGACAGAGAGCTCCCCAGACCCACCCTGCCAGGAAAACCTGGATCAGGAGGAGACCTCTGAGGACCAGAGACCTGAGCCTGAGATTGGACTCCTCGCTGCTGGCTTCAGGGAGCCGTGTGTCCTTGGTATAGCCCTTGGGAGTGTTCTGATTTTCTTTTCTGATGTAATCAGCATGTAGTGCTAGCAGCACACAAGGATGTGGAGAGGTTATCATGGAGTCAGCAGGCACGAGTTGCTATATTCCAGCATATAATGAAGATTTTGGTAATGAAGTCCTGTGCCCCAACAGTCTCCACATATAAGCAATGAGCCCCTTCTGGCTATTGAGCTGCAGGCAGCAGCTGAGCCTTCTTCTTCTCAACCTGTTTGCAAGGGAGCTTGACTTTGTGAATCACCTGGAGAGGGAACAAAGATGGCCTAGTGCCCAGCCCAGTGGAATAAGTTCTTTATAAAGATTCCTGGTGCTCACCCTTAGAGATTCTGGCTCCAGAGTCTTGGATAGGCCCTGGGAAACTGTGCTAAACATGGGCCTCAAGAAGGTTCTTCTCAGTTTTAGAGACTATGGAACAAGATGGTGTCCAGTACTGTATAATAGGGCTTGAAGGGAATAAAGCAGCCCTTAAAATGTGTCAACAAAGAGTGCAAAAGAGCCTTTTGGGAAGTAAAAAAAAATCTTTTTATTTCAAAGTTTATTTATTGAAGCTGAGAGAGAGAGACAGACAGATATGCACAGAGAGAGAATCTTTAATCAATTGATTCACTTCCCAAAGTTCCACAACAGACAGGGCTGGACAAAGCCAAAGCCAGGAGTTGGGGCAGGAACCCAAGCACAAGTATCCACTGCATCTATCCATAGCAGGAAACTAGATCAGAAGCACAAAGTAGCCCGGACTCAAACCAGGCACTCTGACATGGGATGTGCATGTTTCAAGCTGTAGCTTAACGTGCTGTGCTATAACACCTGCCCCCACCAAAGAATATTTTTGCTAATATGCTTTAGAGAGCTTATTTATTTATTTAAATGGCAGAGTTAGAGAGAGGGTAAGACGGGGATCTTCCATCCAGATTCATTTCCAATTGCTGCATTGGCCAGGGTTGGGCCAGAACAAAGCTGAGAACCTGGAACTCCACTAGGGGCTCCAATATGGGTGCAGGGGCCCGAGAACTTGGACAATCTTCTACTCTTTTCTCAGCAGCATTAGCAGGGAGCTGAATCAGAAAGCTGTGCAGCCAAGCTCATATGGCATGCCAATGGTGTCACAGATGTCACAGGTGGCTGCTTAACTGGCTGTGCCACAATGCCAATCCCTCTTTTGTTTATTTATCATCAGTTTCTAGCATACTTTTTTGGTAAATTCAGGTTCTTGGGATTTGATTTTTTTTACTTCAGTTTTTCTAACTGTGTTTATCAGGAAGAGTTTAATTTTGCTTTTCTGAGGAAATGTTAGTATAACGATGGTTGATGTGGTGATGTAACCTTATGAACCTTGAATTCTAAGTTTGGAGTGAATTCCTGAGCAAAGAACATAGACCTTCTGCCATCGACAGCTGAGAGAGGGACCTGTGACAGGCTGGGCTAGCTCATTGGGAAGAGGGCTCTGCAGCAGTGGGGAGTGTGGGGTGATGGTTGTGAATGGGACATATGTAACGGGAAGCATGGAGAGCTGATTCCTGGGCAAGGTCCCCTGGAGCATCTCCTTTAGGGATGAGCTCCTGGCTAAGGAGCAAGAGCCTCTGAGTCATTGTTCAGGGGCCAAGTCCATGAAGCCCAGAATGACAACATAGATGGAACCTTGTGGCACCTCCCAGGATGTGCAGAGATGGCCCTGGTTTTACTCTCCCCACATCCCACACTGTGAGAACTGTGCTAGAGCCAGAGTCGGGATGATTTCTGTGGCTAATCAGCAGCAAGACCTAAATGAAAACCTAGACAAACTGACTCCTTGTACTTCAGTTTCCCTACCTGTAAAATGGAAACAATTGTGGGATCCATTTCCAGGATTCCAGACCTTCCTGTTCTCAGTTAGCAAACATTGTCTTTGCACTATTACTTTACAGGTGATGAAGCTGAACCCAAAGATACCAAGTGACTTGTCTAAGATCACATGGCTAGAACTCAAGTTCTTTATACTCACTTCTCTGAACAACCATGAGAAAGAGATAGGGAAGGAGCAAGGGAGACAGGGATATGAAATAGTATAGGTGAATAGGAACTGTCTCTGCGGCTCTGGAGCTGACCAAATCTCTTCAAAGGTTCACTGACAGCCAGCCAGTGCTCTGGACCAGTTCCCAGACCTGTCTCAGGTCGAGTGCTGTTGCCTGTTCTGAGGATGAGGCAGCTGCTCCCCTGGAACAGGCATTCCATTACCCTGCTGACAAGAGATCCAGTACTCCAAGGGTTCCAGCTAAGAAGTGGCTGGGAGAAACTTCTCTCTAATGAAAAAGGACTGGAAAGAGTCACTTCCTCCCCTGCTGAAACTGCACCCCTGTCACTTACCTGTCTGCTGTTTTATCTCTGCAATTTTAACACTGAGGCAAAAAACCTGGCTGCAGAGGAGTCTTCCCTCCAGATTGGCCCCTTCAAATCTCCTGGTGCAAGGTACAGCAGTACCTTATTGTCAAGTGAGTAGTCAGCAGTACACAAAGAGCAAAATCACACATTACATCCAAGACCAATCGGCTCAGGCAAGTGCCAGCCGAGCAGGAGTGGATGGAGAGCCCCAGAAGGCTGCAAGGAGACTGATTGAAATCTGTTCTCCAGAAATCAACTGCCTTCTGTGTGGAGGCTCGCGTCTGGGCAGAAATAATATGCAGATTGGTGGGAAAGCTGTCCTTCTCACAAACTAGAGATGCTGTTTTCTTGTGGCACCAGATAAGAAACAGCAGCATAAAGGAAGAAATAGATCAATGGAACAGTGGGAGCCCTTTGCTTTTGTACCCTGTTCTATTTCCTCCACATTCTGTGGTCCCTGATTAGCTCTGTGGCTTGCTGGGATATTTTACAGATTTTTTTCCTAAACTTACTAACAAGAAAGGGGCCAAACTTGGAGTAAGTCTGCTGTAGGAAGCTGGGACTCAAGGAGGCAGTCACAAGCATGTTTATAAACATTCAAAGCTGCTATGATCTTGGAGCTATTCTGGCTTTTTGAAAGCTTCCTACTAGAACCAGGCCAACCTGAGGGCGATGGGGCCATGACCAGAGGTGTCAGGAATAGAGGCAGCAGTGCAACCTGGGAAAGGCATGGGAGCAATGGCTTTGATAACTTTTGGGAGCCTGATTCCTTGGAATAGAGTCAGGCGGCATATGGGCACTCCCATGGGCATGGACCAAGTTGCTGGAGCACTCACCTGTTATTGGGCCCATTCAGTTATTTCCCAAAGGAGACGGGCTCAGAGGAGAGCCATGACTTGCTAGGAATAGACAATTCCGTTGCCCACCTCCTCTCATATATGTGATTCTCCAAACACTGCCACATGGAAACAGAGATAAGTCAAACAGTGCCAAACAGATGGGAAAACGTACCTCTGACACTACTGCATAAGTGTGAATTGATAGGGTCTGGTAGGAATTCATTTAGAAAAATACAATAAAAGTTTTAAACATGTATGCATGCTCTGTCCCAATAATGGCACTTCTAGGAACATATTCACAGGAAATAAATACTGTTCAAAAGTAAGTGTAGGAGGATACTAATTGTACTATTGCTTATAACAGCACCATACTGGAAAATCCTTAGTAGCCACTGATGGGATTGATTAATAAATGAGTGAGTGTGTCTCTGAGTAATGTCCAACCATCCAGACTAATGCTGCAGACCCCTGTATTTCAACATTGACATATATTCACAATCTATTGTTAGAGCTTAAGTGACAGGTCTCAAAAGAGCAATGCATAATATGGTTCTTTTTTTGGATAAACCACATTACACAGATAAACATGAAAACAGCTTGGAAGGATAGATATCAATACATAGCTCTGCAGGAAGAGGTTTCAAATGACTGCTTCCTGCCTGATTCCTTTCCCCTGTTCTGTTGGATTATCACAGACGTATTTGTGTGAAGTTTTTCAGGGGCAAGGTGGGCTGTACCAACAGGTGAGGGTCAGCAATGATTGGGCTGACTGGTCATTCGGGCCCAGCTTGGCTATTTCTCATGGGGGAGCACAGCAATGCAGAGATGGTTCTGTCTGAAAGCCCCCAGGGAAATACAATCTTCAGGGAGGGTCCTCTCCAAGTCTACAAAACTCTCAGATTCCCAGAGCCTTCCTCCTCTTTCCCCCTAGAAAAATAAATCCACGGGCAGGCCCTGAAACCACTTGTTTCGATGCCTTGGGAAAAACCCAGCTTCCTGTCCTGCTGCCCGGGTAATGTGAGAATAGCAGGTGGAAGAAGAGGATAAATTACATAACCTCAGTTCTTCTGATGTTACAGTAGAGAAAAATCTCAAGATGACACTGACAAGCATTAGAAGAAAACGTTTTGCATATAAGAACAAAACATTTCAGTCCCATTGCCTTTTAACGCTTTCATCTCTCCACCAAGGAAAATCCAAGACAGAAGTCCCAGAAGCATCATACTTTTTCACCTAAGATCATTTAGAGAACATGCAGGCCAAAGGAGTGAGAGCAGCAAATCTGTAAGTCCCTTGCATGTTGCGAGGGCCATTAGATCCTGGGTCCTCCCTAGTCTTGCTGGAGTCAAGGCCTCTACCCTCTGCAAGGTTCTGATGGATTATTCAATCTATCAGCAGCTGTAATAGCTATAACTGCCAATTATGAAACAAAGTGCAGTGTTAAGATTCTCAGAGACCCCTGAAGCAGGGCTGTCACAAATATGAGAGAACCCCAAAACAGGGTTGGAGGACATGGCATAGGCTTTGGGTCCAGGTGGAACCTGCTCAGTGCCTTTTTCCAAAATCCCTGCTTTCTGTATCCCCAGCATGTAACAGTGGTGTGCCAGGCAAGACCAACCTGAAGTGGATTTGCTTGAGAAAAAAACAAGGCAGCACAGTAGGTGTATCCCCTTTCCTGGCAATAGGAGTCCACTATCCTCTGGAGGAGCAGGTTTAGATGCTGTGACCTGGGCAATTCTCCCCTCCCCTCCAGCTGCAGCTGACTAGGGGAACCAGGGCACCTGGCCTAAGGAGAGCTTTCATAAGCCACTGAGCTCAGCCAATAAGATTCTTTCTTGCAAAGACAAACTTAGGGTGTTTGGTAATGAGCGCTTAAGATTAAGGTGCTATAAAATGGGAGTTGGCATGAATGCCAGAGCAAACCCAAATGACACAGAAGTTAGCACTGGTGGGGAGAGAGTGGGCAGAAGAAGCAGAACCAAATGGCCTGCAAAGAGAATAAGGCAGAGTGGAGAGAAATGCTAAGGGTGGGAAAAGAAGGGAGAAGGAGGATAGAGGGGAACAAGAGAAGTAATGAGACCAAGAAGAAGCCTTGGAGGGCAGGGCTGTGGGAAGGAAATTTCTTCTGGCTTCCCGTGGCTTCACCATTACTAGCTCCGGAGAAAAGGGTCTTTATTTCTATTTCCATGAAAAGCTTCCATCCCTTTGCTTTAAGCTGCTGTCTCTTATGACCACAGAGCTCTGACTCACACTATGGCGATTCTAGCCATTGGGGCAGAGAAGGGCAGCTTGAGAGGATTGGACTCTGCCATTGACTGTGCTTCCTAGACTGGAACTTCAGGACCAGGGCCAGCTGCAGGGCTAAACAGAATTAGGGCAGGTGATAAGTAGAAGAGGAGCAGTTGGCATCAGGAACTCAAGGTCCCCAGGTCAAGAGACAAGAAAGGGCAAGAAGAGAAAGAGGAACTGGCCAAGTACAGCAGGCATCTAGGTTTGGTCCTTTTTCTTTTCTTTTTTTAAGATTTATTTATTTTTATTGGAAAGGCAAATTTACAGAGAAGCAGAGACAGAGAGTGGACCATCCGCTGGTCCACTCCCTAACTGACTACAATAGCCAGAACTGAGCTGATCCAAAACCAGGAGCCAGGAACTTCTTTTGGGTTTCCCACACAGTTGCAGGGTCCCAAGGCTTTGGGCCATCATCTTACTGCTTTCCCAGGCCACAAGCAGGGAGCTGGATGGGAAAAGTGGATCAGGCAGGACACAAATTGGCACCCATATAGAATTCTGCTGTTTGCAAGGTGACAATTTGGCCACTGAGCCATCACATTGGGCCCAGGCTTCTAGGTCTGGAAAGACTGACAGGCCTTCCTCCAGTGAATCCAATAACCAGGACAGGGACCAAGATGTGGGACTTTGTCTTTTAAAGATTCCTATAAAAAAAAAAGACCATCTGAAAATAAAGAACATTTTTGTATCTCAGAAGGTCCCACAGAATCTGAGTATTTATTTATTTAAAAGATATGTTTATTGTATTTGAATGTCAGAGTTACAGAGATAGAAGGAGACAGAGCCCTTCCCTTGGTTAGCTCACTCCCAAGATGGCTACAATGGCTGGAACTAGGCCAGTATGAATCCAGGGGCCTGGAACTTCTTCCAGTGCTTCTACATCAGTGGGGGGGCTCAAGCACACAGGCCATCTTCTGCTTTCTTAGGCCAGTATCAGGGGACTGGATCTTAAATAAAGCAGCCAGAACATGAACCAGTGTACATATGGAATGCCAGCTTCTTTACCTGCGACACTACAATGCTGAGTTTTTATTATTTATTTATTTGAAAATCAGAGTTCCAAGGAAGAAGAAAGGAATGAAGGAAGGAAGGAAGGAAGGAAGGAAGGAAGGAAGGAAGGAAGGAAGGGAAGACAGTTACAGAGAAAGAGGAAGAGAGGTGTCCACAAATATCTTACCCTGTTTACAGTTGGTTCTCATCATTTATAGCAGCTATGTCCCATTGTTGCCAGGGAAGTACAGGGTTAGGTTCCTAGGAGCCTCTAGTCATGTTTTCATTGAGCAGTACACTCATAACCTTGTTTTGTGTGTGCTTCTATTTAGGCACACCTTATTTCATATGGATGATTGATGCGTGACAATCATCCAACAGCACTAGAACTCATGCCTGAACAATGTTTGTTTAATTCACGTCATTTTCTCAATAAGCCACTACTGCACAGCCTGATGAAATGGTGAGAACTCCTATACATTTTTCATGCTCACCCATGCATCTGGGCCTTGCTACACATCATTTTTGCTCTTTTGAGCTTGATCTCTGGCCTCTCCCTCTATGTCCCTTATATAGTTTGCCCTATCCCTAAGTGCCAAACACCCAGTTAATGTTCTCTGGTTCTCTGGGCTTGACTTCTGAACTCTTTGTTGCTGAACACCTAGAGAGGTATAGATCCTCCCATACCAGCTCTTTTTTGCACAAGCCTTAGAACCCTTCCACAATTGGAGGGGCATCCTTCTTTACATCTGTTCCGGAGCAATGGGAGCACTTATTGGGGAGGAGGGTGCTTATCCAGTAGTAGCTCTTGTAGCCATAGCAACTAGTGCAGTGTCTGGTGGCTGATACTTGCTCAATAAATAGTTGATAGAAGAGCCATCAGACCAAGAGGCAGCAGAGTGACAGGAGTCTCTGCTGGAGCCATTGGAATTTTATCTGATTTTTGACCAAGTTAACACCATAATGAGTTGGTTCTATTGGAAGCCAAGCTTGCGGGAAGGGATCCTGTCATTGTGGACAGGTGAGCATGGATCATTGTTATCTTTTTATGGAGCCACCTCCATGTCTACTTGTAACACACTAAGCCCAATTTCAGGCTTCCCCTGGTCTGGCTGAGCTGGGAAGGCTCAGGGAAGTGTCCCAGCTGGACACGGAGACAGATACTATATGTAGTCACACTTACTTACATAAAACTACCGAGAGATAGTGTATTACAACTCTATTAAGTTAATTCTGCTAGTTCTAATGTTGGCTCAAATCAATAGTGTATACAAAAAGCCATACTTACAGATGGTGCTTTCCTAATGTTTCATCTTCCTCCTTTTATTATGTCTCAGCCCCTGTATCTGAAAAAATGCCATCTGCCCCCAAAATAATGGCATTGTGACTAACTACTTACCCGTTATGACTGGAGACACAGAGATGCCAGTTGGCTTTCTGACCACCAAGAAATTTTATGTGGCCAAAAGGGAAGCTGCCTGATGTTTAACCTGCTGATGGTGGTCGATCTGACTTAACAAATGTTGAAATAACTTCATCATGCCCATTAGTAAGAATCTCACCAGCCTCTTTAGCAGCCTCGGGTTGAACACAACAGAAACTGACGTGTATAAATCCACCAGTGACTCACACAGCAGTATCCTTTTGGGATCTTGACCATGACCACCTCTTCTAGGTTGAGCGATTTTCAGTGACCTCAACACACCTGGGAAATCCTGATTATTCCTGCCCCTGTGCTTCCAGCAGCCCGCTCCTGATGCCCAGTAGGGTTAGCTAGTTACTGTGTCCTTCCTCTATGTGGTTATGTGGCTCCCCTGTGGTAATGTATAAAATGCTTGGATGCCTGTACAGATCTCTGAGCTTTTTCCTCTGAGAAGAGACACACAGCATTGCCAGGCCTGCACCGGAAGGTTCACAGAAAGGGTTTCAGGAGAGTTGATGCTTAGGCAGCAGGGTTGGGAGGGGGAGGTCACCATCTCCCTGTCTCTGGGCTGCTTGATGGGTGAGGTGGTGTCACTGCATGTCCAGTGCTCTTGTGGGCTCATCAGGGTAGGTGTTGGGCAGACTACTGAGCAACCCTGCCTGTGGTCCATGTTTGCATCCCAGACCCCTTTCCTGCCACCTGCCAGCCCTGTTCTACCTATCAACTCTCCCAGGTTCCTGGTGGACTGAGAGCACTGAATTAGGAAACAAGTCTGCTAGCTCTGCTTCTGCATGAGCTATCTGTGCACTTCTGCAAGTCCCTTACTGCAAGGCCTGAGTCTCCACTCCCAGGTGGATGCATTTCCCTTACAAGTGGTCCCTTGAAGCTGGCAGAGGGAAACACCCAGTGTCACTGGCAGTCCTCACCCACATTTCAAGTGGTCATACAGCTCTGTCCAGAAGTTCTGACCCATTTCCATTCCCACAGGTTCTTTTCTCTTACTGTTCCAGACAAGGGCTTTTCACCACCCCTGTTCTCAAACTGTCAACGCTCTCCTTTCTTGTTCCTCTCCCAGAATATGATACTCTTTAGTTCACTGGAAAAATAGAAGCATCACAAGGGAGCCACCTTTTCATCCTGTCACTGATCATGGAACCCACGCGTACTGGCATCCTCTGCTCTGCCTCCCCCGCCCCTGCACACCCTGTCTCCAAGACTCGCCCTCGCCGAGGGTAACCAACCACTCAATGTGCCTCCTTCTGAGGGCATCAGGACAGCAGTGGGAGACTATCAGTGCTAAACATAGGCACCTCCTGGACAAACCTGATTATGCTGGCCGCTGTCCCTTCCAGGGGACACGGATTCTGCCTTGCCATGTCGTCAGGGGGTTAGTCTCTCTCTTTTTTTTTTTTTAACAATTAATTCATTTTATTAATTCATTCATTTCATTACTTTTCTTTTTTTAAATATATATTTTTTATTATATTATTTATGTATCTGAGGTGAAGGGGGATATTGAGGGAGAATCCCCACCCAGTCTCCCACCCGCCCAAGGTCCCAGATGTGGGGCATGCTGAGATACTTGCTCAAGTGGTCTTAATAGTCTTCCAGTTATGGATCGCTGCCAGTCACATCCCTCCCAGCTCGATTAGGTCATGGAAGAAGCCACTGATTGTCACAGTCCATCATGGAGTCTTCGTTTGCCCAGTATTTCGCTGCCCAACGTTTAGCTGAGGTGGTTGATTGACCTGTTCCGTCCTCCGTCCTCTCTTAGCCAGGGCTCTGAGTCCAGCAGTTCGATTGGGGAGATCACCAAAGAGACTTAGAGGTATTCCCAGATCAGATTCCCGCATTTTCCAGCTAGTACCGGTTCCGGCACAGTCCATCGCCACAATCAGTTGGTGGTTGCAATCGCTGGGCTGGCTCCGTTCTCAGTCCCGACTTGCACTGAAACCAAGGGTGTTGCAGTCCAGCCTGGTTCTGACCAGCATGCACTCGACTCTTTCTTCAACCAGTGGGGTCTGCAGCCCAGTTGGGGCGACCCACAATAACCGCCACCAGACCCGCCCCTCACCCTGGCCTGCCAGTATACACAGCAGACTAGTCCAGTCTGCCCCGCTTCCCATATGGCTCCAGTACCTGTCAATGGGCATTGAAGCTTAGTTCCCTCCAACCAACTCAACTCTCTAGCCCTCACGGATATTGCTGAGTGCCTCTCCTTCTAGCCACCCCAGCCCCCCTCCTAGTTTTCATGCCCTCTCGCGGGAGTAGTGACCCAAGAGGGGGAACCCCACCACTTCCCTCTTGGGTCTCTCTCAGCCCCGGTTTATGATCTCTTTGGGTGGTTCTGTGGTTTGACTTGACAGAATTAGCTCCCAGTGCCAGCTTCTGCCAGCTGTCTGCGGTTAAGCCCAAACAACGTTCACCCACTCCAATTTATGCTAGAACCGGCAGGAATAGTCAGCCCAACCTGGCTTTTCCCTGTTCTAGTCCATGTGCGGCGCTCAGGTGTTGCAGCCCTGCCCAGTCTGGTCTGTCCCCATCCCATCCCACTCTATCCAGTGAGAGTAGCTGTCCGGCGAGGGGACCAGCCCCTCCATCCCCCCCACTGCTCTGCCCTCTCCCTTCCTGGTTCTCACGCGTGTTGGTTGGGTGCTGCATTCTAATCCAGTACAGGTAATCTCACCCTGGAATTCCATATCATGCACTAGTTTTAGTCGCGACCGAACCTGGCCAGACCCACACTCTCCTCCGATGCCTGGGTTTGCCAGTGGATGACATGAACTGATTCAGCCTGGTCCACCCCTGACCCATGCCAAATGTATGCCAGTGGGAAACTTTCCATGGCCCATTCGGGGCTGTTTCCTATCATACTTCTTGCGCTTATTTTGCGCATGCCAGGGGGTCCATGAGCCAGCCCTTCTCAGTTCACCTTCTGTCCTAGCAGGAACAGTGGCTTTTCATGGCTGGCTTTCACCCCACTCTGGTTCCTGTTGCTGGATGACTCAGCCCATCCATGGCTCGTCCATACCCATGTATAGCTCACACATGGCTCAGTAGGGGATTGAGACCTAGCCAAGTCAGTCCCACATCCACCCTGGTTCCCCAGGACACCAGATGGTGCTGGGGTCTGGCCCAGCCTGGTGCATCCAATCCCAGCCATACTAGTGTCATGGGAGACCACGACTGTTTCCTAGCTAGAACGCAGCCCCCATTCCAGCACTCGTGTCCCTTGGTGGAACCTCAACCCAGCTAGGGTGTCCCCCCCGCTGACCAACTTGGCCTGCTCCTAGCTGCAGATCACGCACCCGACAGTGGCTGTTCTGACTCAGCTTGTCTCAGGACCTCTCCTGTCTTGGCCTCTACCAGAGACACCGTGGCCCAGCAACCCCGATTAAAGTAGACCTGCAGGTGCAAGCGCAAAGAGTAACATGTCCCTATCACTGGCAGTCGCCAGGAATTCATGTTTCACATATACTAAAGTTGGCCTAATTCATGAGTGTCCCTGAGCAGCTATTACAAATAAAAGCCCCAGAGCTCGCCGCTGGGTGGCCAGCAGGCAGAGCCTGGCACCAATTGGTGCACTGGCAGCCCGAAGTCATGGTGGCAGGACGGAGCTAGATTAGTCCAGCTCCCAAATTGCCCTCATGGTTTGCGAACGTACGGGGGTCCGCTTACCAGAAGGATCGTTGTTCCATGGGCGTGGAGAAGACTAAAGGCTTCAGGGGTTTAGCTTCTTACTTGCCTGCTATTACTTCCTCCTCTGAATGTGCCTCATTACTATACAAACATGCTGCAAAATCACCTATCTTTAAACAACAATGAAACCTCTTCTCAGGCTTTACTTTCTCCTCAGGGACTGCTCTATCCTTCTGTCCACCTTTCTAGCTAAGCTTGCACTTGGCCAGCCCCATCATCAGCAAAGTCTTCCCTCATTCTCCAGCAGTGTCACCCTCCAACAGCACCCATTCTCAGCAGGAGGGGCTGCAGATCCTGGGCCACCATTGACTCCCACAGCTTCATGTGTGTGACTGCAGGTGCTGAGGGACTGCATTGTCAGGGTCACCTGGTTATGTATGGGCTATCTACACTACCCTCTGCTGTGGACTCTGGGATAGCAGAGGCCTGTCAGTAGTCACCATTGTGTCCCCAGCATCCCGAATGCTGCAAACATCCTGTAAAGTGAATAAATGACTAAATGCATGGGAGAATGACAGGCCCCATTGAGGTGCCCTAATCATTTGGGCCACAGTGTAGGCCCTGGCCTTCTCTGAATTCAGAGACACTTCTTGTCTTGGCTAAGCAGTTTATATTTGGCTGTACCCCATGTCATATTTCCCTTTTTATTGTGTGGTCATTTATCCCTGTAGTGCACTCAGGAGCTCTTGACTGTGACCATTTTTTTTTTTAAAGAGAAGATTTGTTTATTTGAATGGCAGAGTTGCAGAGAGGGAAGGAGGGAGGGAGAGAGAGATAGTGCACACTATCTGCTGATTCATTACCCAAATGACTACAAAGCTAGGTCAGAAGTAGAACAACCAGAACTCCAACTAGTGTCCATATGGAATAATGGCACGCCAGACAACTGCTTTACCTACCATGCCATGGTGCAGGCCTCTTGGCTGTAACTCTTAGCCTTCCCCCACAAAACTTGTGGGAAGCCTTCCAGCATCCATGGCATTCAGTAAATACATATTGGACTCATTCATTTGTTGGAGGAAATAGCTCATTAGAAGCTCTCAGGTACTGTAGGACATTCAGACCAAAGTTCTTTACACATGAAAGAACACAGAACTGAAAGAAAGGGTGACAGAGCCAGGTAGGGGCCCCAACATTTCCACTACCCCAGGGCTTGGGCAAGACAAGTGCTCTGGGATCCAAGGGTAGGTTGCCAGTGAAGACCCGCTGGACAAAGCTTGGGAGATGGGTTCATGCAGGCTGCCTCATCCATCGGAGAGCTGGCAAAATCCAGTCTCAGAAGGCATCACTGCTCTGGGTGTGTCCCTCCTAGAACATCTTCTCCTATGCTGTGGGGTCACAGCAGAATTCCCTTATAGAAGCCTTGCAATTCCTGCCAGAGCAGCTTGGGGGTCACAGACTCAGACACACACGTACACACACACACACACACACACACACACACACACACACACACACAAAGAGAAAGGAACCATCCACAGGTTTATTCTCCATATGCCTGTAGTGACCCTCGTTGGGCCATGCCAAAGCTGAGAGGAAGGAACTCGATTGAGGTTTTCCACATGGCTGGCAGAGACCTCTCACAAGGTATGTGTTAGCTGGAAACTAGAACTGAAACAGAGCCAGGATTCAAACTCAGGCACTCCAACCTGTGATGCAGGTGTCTTAACCAGTATTTTAATTGTACACCTAGCACTCAAGCTGGTTGTCATTAATTTTGCTCTCTAAAAGCACCTCTCTGTCAGACCTGCACCTGCTGTCTTGCCCTCCAGTCTCCAAAGGATATCCACCAGCTCCCTTGATGGGGCTGGGGGTTGGGGGAACGTGCTGCTTTCTTTGCTGCTCTGGAGAGGTCCCCACAGCCTTTGTAGAAATCCAAGAGTCAGTTTGTTTGGCTAACACAGGCATTTTGGCATATTGAGTGGTAGGTAGATATTTGTGATACACAGGGAGTGTGGAGGACACTAAAAACCATTTTCTGCTTGCCATCTGCATGAGAAGAAATAGACACAGTCCCTGCTCTCCTGCACAGTTGCAAAACTGCTGTCCTAATCAAATTGGCTGTGTAAAGTACCTTCACGGTCTCCTCTGGTCTGGCTTTGGGTGGCATTTACTATAAACAAAGATGTATTTTCAGGATTGGGGGGCATTTGGATTGAGTTTATTGTTTATGTAAATCTCTCAGAATGTGACATAGCAAGATAGCTTCCTATGTTGTGTTGATCCACATTTTAGGCCAACAGCCAAAGTATTTTATCTTTTCCTTCATTATAGTGATCTTCCAATTAGCCGTGGTCTGTAATACCCTGATTTTGGTGGCAGTGGTTTGGACAGGATTGTTTGATAGTTCTGCTCGAGAGGCAAAATAAGGGGCCTTATTATAAAAGTGCAGGGGTTGTGTGGGAGCTGAGTTCTGTTGCAAAGTTTGCCGATAAGGGGAAAACCGGCCCTTAAGCATCCATTCTGTTCTGTATATTAACACTTCTAATCTGCACTGCTGATAAAACTGCAAGCCATTTGCCTTTGGAGGAATTAGTTCTGCCTCACTTGTGTAACCAGGCGATGGTGATTAACCTTTAAACTGTCCAATATTCCCAGCAGCCTCCTGCTCCAGATTAGAAACTATTTAGTTATGACCAACTAAATTAACAACACTCCCCCCTCTGAAGAATGAGATTTGGAAGGTGGATGCATTTTAAGGTGGAATTGTGTTTGGGATTGGTGGACCATCCTTCTAAGGTGTTTATTTCCTTGTCGTTAGAGTCCAGGCTGCCACACAGGAGCTGAGTGGCTGACTGGGGGGTGGGGAGCTGTGGGGGAGAGACCAGTTGTCTTGCTTGGGTTCGCAGATGCAGGGTTTCATAGACACAAAAGAAACCTGGCCTGGGTTTAGATTTCCTTCCTTGTTATACTCCCAGGTTAAAGCAGGATGTTAGAGCTTCTTCTAGATCCAAGCCATGCTCACAGCGGGATAGAGCAGTGGTTCCTAATGGGAAGATTAAGGAATCAATAAAGTAGCTCCCTTACTCCTGATTTCTTCCTGGAGTTGAATGTCAGAAAAAGATGCTAACCAACTTTCATGTTCCAGACACAGGGATCTGCCCACCGCAGGTGGGTCTGCCCAGCTGAACTGCAGCCGTGCAAGCAAGCCCAGTGCAGCCCTCTCCTATCTGCCCATTTCAAATGTGTAATTTATCAGTTGAAACATACCCTCGGTGGTGAGGGCCAGGCAATTATGTAATCGTGTCATGCCTTAAATCCCCAAATTGTTGGTCCTCCCTGGATAACAAATAAGATGGAATAGCAATCATCACTTACCACCACCCCCTACCCCCACCATCACCACCACCCAGAGCTAGTAGCAACCTTCTCTGTTTTACCAGTTTAGTGTTAGCTACCTCCTTAAGAACTGCTAATCTAGATATTGCATTAGCAGAATGTCAGTCAAGCCACAGTCCACGGTGAAGCCTTCTTCATATACCAATTTAAATCATTCATGGTCTTTTCTTTGGCATTATTCAAAAGATCATAATAATTTTCTTGTGCCCACAGCACAAAAAAATCAATTATTTCCCCACAAAGACTTGAAAGTACTTAGCGAGTGCGGCAAGAAAAGCTGAGGGTGATATCAAATTGAAATTGCACTCATTACATACAACACAATTAGTTGCCACTAGCCTGGCCGGGCTTTAATTCTGAATGGCATATCTTTATTATTACAGAAACAAGCATGCAAATGGCATTGTTCAGGATTTGCCGAAATCAATAGGATATAGTGCTGTGTGTTTGGTGGCCACTGTCACTCACGCTGCTGTGGATGCGAGATAATGTGTGTGTTTGAATTAATGAAGGGAGCAGGCAACATCATAAGTGACACCCAAATAAAAGAAATGGGTACATGATATTTGTAATTATTCTACTTGTGTTTTTGTTGTAAATACTTGTGCTTTTTGTTTTTTAATCAAAGGATTAATTGCATTTTAATAAGGCATTATGATTTGCAGAGCTTTAGTTAATTAAAACTTGTAGTATATAATTATGAAACGATGCTGAGATTTTCTAAAGATCACCCATATGTTTAGAATATGTATAATTTTTCTGTTATGCAGTGACAACCTCCTTCTATCTAATTCCCCCGCTTTTTTTCTCATTTCCTCCCCTACCAATAGAAGATGAGGATGACTTGTGTGACATGGTGGTAAATTGGTAATTCCAGTTGCATTTCTCCAAGTGGCACCTAGGACCCAATTTAGGTTACTACACAAATTAGAATGACTCTGAAGCAGCACTTGTGTGATAAATGGTGACAGAAAACTTTCTTATTGACTCTTGCCTTCTAGTTAATCCCCCAGAGATGCAGCTCTGTAGAGGCAGGGGAGTTAATGGGAGCTTTAGGGAGCATTTAGATGGTAAGCCTGGGTGTGTAGGGGGGGGAGGGCGGAGGGCGGCTGCCACTTAGAGTTAGACCCTTGATTCTTTGATTCTTTGGTGGCAAGGACTAAAGTTCCAATGGAGTCACTAAGCTTAAAACTTGTCCTCTGTGACACTCAAGGACTTGAACTCGTTTGGGAGGCATGGAATGGGGAGAGAGGGTGCTAAAAGTCAAGGGAGCCTGGAATTCCCTACTGTTAACACATTAGTAATTCACCGTGGAATCCAGCCCAGAGATGTGTAATTGCATTTCCTGTAGGTGTGTATTATGTGAAGGTTGATGGATTAATTGCTAGATAGATGGAATAGAGCTAAGGTAAAACATTATTAAAAAGTTTTAAAATCTTAATGTAACATTTTGGAGTTTGCTTTGGGAATTTTTTTTTCTCATTTCAGTTTCCTACTTATTCCATTCTCTCTGAGATTAGGATGGTTCAATGTCTTGGCAGAAGGAAGGATCTGTTTGCTGAGAGCTTGAATGTCCTATGTTAGGCTGGGTAGCCCTGTGAGGGCAGATGGGTGAGTGAAGTGCTGGTTGCCCAGGGATCTGAGGGCATGAGCTGTCTGCAAAAAGGCCAGGCCCCGGTTACCTATATAGGGTATTGTCTGGGCGCTCAAGAGCCAATTCTGTTGTTCCCTCTGAATGTTTACCCCTCCCAAGGCCAAGTGAATGAAGTTTAGATGAAGAAGATCCTGCCATGCCCATGTCCCAAGCCTGATTTTCCAGAATGCCCATGGTAGCATTTTAGGTAGGGTGGCCCAAAGCTGATTTAAAACCTCATATTATTAGGATGGTCATGGCTTCCTATTTTAACTCTGAAAATCTAGAGCTTGAAAAGGTGGTTCATTCAAAGCCTGCTGAAATATTTGCTCAGCCACACAATGGAGTGTGATGGAAAATAAACTCTTGTGGCTGGCTTCATCCTATCAGTCGCGGCCTGCAGCAGGGAAAGAATGAGGGAAGGTCAGTCAATTATGTGTGGTAATCACCGTAAGCATATTATCTGAGACACGGATGTCTTCCATGACCCCACACGACATGGCTATTAACCTCGGAGCAATATAAAAATGGAGTGGGCTTGTTGGGGGAGGAGTACTGGTAAACCGGACTTTCAATCTAGCCTTGTCCACAGGCTCAAACAAAAAGTTCTTGACCTGAAGCCTATTTTCAGAAACCCGTCCAACCATCTGACCCCTGCTCACGATGGCCCTGTCCTCTTGCCCCTCCTGCCCAGAGACTTTTCTGGAGACCTACTTGTGTGCCTTATGTGAAAACAAGACTGACAAATTGACGTGGGAGATAACTCAGGCACACAATGGCCCTAGGGTGTTCCTTTTTGTTCACCAGGGGGAGCAGGAAAAGCAATTGGGGTGTTTGTGGATAAACATATCCCCTGCACTCTTGGACGTGAGTAGCGAAGGAGGACAATGAGGCCATCTAGAGGGATCCAGCTAGGTTACCCAGAGGACACAACAGCTGGAAGTCAGGGTCACTATCCCACCTGGTCCATATTCTGGGGCCTCTCTGAAGAGGTTCATGGCAAAGCCGTTTGCAGGCTGGGTGCAAGAATGATAGTGCATGAAAGCTGTTGATGCACTATTAACTGATACAGGCTACACCTTTAGGCAAAGGTTTGCCCTATGAAACATATTGGACCAGGCATCATTTATTTTGAGGATGCAAATATCCATAAAATTCACTGCTACTCTTTAGGGTCTCACATTGTCTGGGAGTGAAAATGGGAGGGCGAGTCTGGGAAGAGGACCTTAAACATGAATGAATATAAAAAAAACATATTGTAAGTGGTGGGGTAGGACTTTATTTCCTCATAGGAATAACGAAGGAGCCACTCTATCCAAGGGACTTGAAAGATTTCTCTCAAGGAAATGGTATTTGAATTGGGACATAGGAACTGACAAGAGCAGTAATTTCTTTGGAAAACTTGTTGGGAGCAGGGTATTACTTTTTTTTTATTGCAAAATCAGATATAATTACAGAGAGGAGGAGAGACAGAGAGGAAGATCTTCTATCCAATTATTTACCCCCCAAGTGACTGCAACAGCTGGAGCTGAGCCGATCCGAAGCCAGGAGCTTCTGGGTCTCTCATGCGGTGCGGGGTCCCAAGGCTTTGGGCCGTCCTCGACTGCTTTCCCAGGCCACAGCAAGGAGCTGGATGGGAAGCAGGCCTTCTGGAATTAGCTGACACCCATATGGGATCCCGGCACGTTCAAGGTGAGGACTTAAACCACTAGGCTACCACACAGGGCCCAGGGCACTACTTAAAGTCACTTTCATTGAATGCTGATTCTTACAACAACCCTGCAAGCATGGTTCTGATCAGGACCTTGAAACTCAAAAGAGTAAAGGATCTTGCCCAAGGTCTCTCAGAAGTTAGCAAAAGAGCCAAGATCAAAATCCAGACCCAGTGGACTCTAAACTCTACTGCAGAGAAGGATGCATTTGCCCATGAGGCAAGAATGACAGTGTCTGAGGGGAAAGGAGGAGAGTGAGCAGAGTACAAAGCACCTCCCCTAAAACACAGGGACAGCTGTGGCAGGAATAGGCACGAGGTCTGTGACAAATGAGACAGGCTGACAGACCCACCACCGTGGCCTCTGGCTTCATCCTGTGAGCAGCAGAGGGACAGCATGGTCAGATCTGTTTCTGAAAAGTTCCTTTCAGAGTTGAGGGTCCAGCGATTTGGGAATGTTTGAAGATTAAAGACAGAGCCAGTTGAGGAGCCAGCACAGCAAGCTCCTTTTGCTTCTCTTCCTTTCACACAGAAATTAGTGTTCAAAGACATTACATCACTTGGCCAAAGTCAAAAGGCTCCTCTTCTCTCTGAGCCAGGTCTGGAACTGGGTCTCTGGCTTTATAGCAAAAGCTCTAAGGCTCTTGCCATGGTGCTTGTGTGTGTGTGTGTGTGTGTGTGTGTGTGTGTGTGTGTGTGGTGGGAAGGGAGGGGTGTCGCAACAAATTATTCCTGTGCACCTGCCTGTCTTCCGTTTCCACAATTCTCTTCACTGAGAAAGAAACTCACTGGTGTGTTATCAAACTTACAGAGGCAACTCAGCTGCTTTTGTATTTTTAAACTCTTATGAGATGGTTGTGCCAAATAAAGTACAGAAGAAATTGTTTTGTAATCTATTAAAAAAGAAACCTGAAAGTGCAATCTGATAGGTTGCCATGACACGTGCTTTGGGGAGTGTGCCATGTTCATAGTGAACCTTACAAATGACCTCATAAGTATTATGTTATAGAGCCCTAGCAGTTACAATTGGCATCTTTGTGCCCACCTTACCTCCTACTGGGTAACTTTGTCCAGGTGTCTTCTCTACTCCATGTGACCTTCTGCTTCTAGGTCTCAGCCCCAGAGGACAAATCCTGATTGTGCAGACCATGGGTGGAGGGATGTACTGGCCAGTGAAATGGGGACAGAATACCAGCAGCCTTCTGGGGAAGACTTTCTCTCCCACAGAAATCCCTGCTGTAAGGCTAACAGAGTTACTGGGTAACTTATAAAGCAGAGAAATGTGCTGCTCACTGAGCGTCCATAATTAGGGACCAGTGTGTTCAGTGTCTGGGGAGGGCCTTGTCCTCATTCCTATCTGTGTTCTCAGCTATAGGGGTGTCTCAAGCCTCTTTTACAAGGTCCCAGTAACCATTCCTGAGAGCTCCACCTGCATAATCTAACCTCCTCCCCAAGGACCCCACCCTTACTCTCAACTTGGGTTTCAACCTATAAATTTGAGAATTTACAAAATTCTGCCCATAACAGCAGAAAGCAATGGTCTCTTTTCTGTCTATAATTGGTCATGGGTGGATGTGATGTTTCCAGTTATGACAACCTGTTGTGACCACAAGTACAGTAGGTTCACATCCCTCAGTGGCTGAACAAAAAAACCCAAGGCATCATTGACACAGCCTCCCAACACCAGACATGGAGTGTTCCCACTCTGGACCTTGTAGGCTGTGTGATAACTTTAATTTTCCTTAGTAAGTTACTTTTAAAACAAGTTGTAGAGAGAGGAAGGAACAGTGCTGTGGTGCAGTAGGTTATGCCACTGCCTGAGATGCCCACATCCCATATGAACACTGGTTTGAGTTCTGGCTGCTCCACTTCTGGTCCAGCTCCCTGCTAATGGCTTTGGAAAGCAGCAGCAGATGATCCAAGTCCTTGGTTCCTACATGGGAACCCCAGACAGAGTTGCAGGCTCACACCAGGCTGATAGCCATATGGAAAATGAACCAGCCAGTAGAAGATTTGTCTGTGTCTTTTTTGTCACTGTACTTTTGAAGTAAATACTTATAAAAAGAAACCCTCTATAAAAACTTGCAGTAAAATCCTACTTAAGTGTTCATGTCACTAAGTGCATTCATATTGCCACACAGTCATCTTTAGTGCTTTTATCTTCTACTGTACCAAGTTGACCCTAACATCCCATATTCCACTCCCGAGCCCAAGGCAATGGCCACTCTGCTTTCTGACTGATTGGTTTGACTGTTCTAGGTGCCTCAGATGAGAGGAACTGGAACAGCACTTGTCTTCTGCTATAGCCCATTTCATTTGGCCCATGTCCATGTTGCATGTAGAAGTCTCTTTGAGATGAGAGTTTTGCTGTTTGTTATGGGAAGCATTGCCACACGTCAGCCTGAAGTTGCAATTTTCTCTTCCCGTCTTGTTCTTAATCAGAAAGGTTAGGGAGTGTGGAGTTTGAAGCCCAAGTTCCCAGGCCTGAATCAACTCAATCACTTTATAGCTGTGAGAACTTTGACAACTTGTTGACTTCTCTGTGCTTCAGCTTTCCATGCTGTAAACCACTGAAAACAGTTCTCCTGCTGTGGGTTTCTGGAGAGTCACGAGTTATTGCATTTGAGTTGGAAGCATGAAGAGCATGTTTGCACATAGTACTTTCTGTGATCCTAGCTAGCATTGTTATCACTGGTTATGAGTAGGCAGCAGCCTGGACAACACTCTCTGATGCCATGCTTGAGTTCACCTGACACCCAGCCAGTGTTTGAGGGACTAAGGATCTCAGGACAATTTGCCTTTCCCCACCCTCCACCCCCTACTATTGGTTAGTCTAGAAGATTCTGGCCATGCTCTTGGCCTTCATAGTCATTCTCTTGCTTGAGTCTTTCTCCTCCCAATGTAAACAGTGTGTCCAGCTTCCACCTATTCAGTTCCACAAGGACCACCACAGGGCTCCAGAGGCCCAGAGTCAGCTGGTGCTGTACCCAGAAGATTAAGGACAGTCACTGAGCCAGACCAGCATGCCCTCCCCCCCCAGGAGTCACAAGCTCACAGAAAGAGAGGCACCTGACATGTGGCGTGCCACCTTTGGTGGCATGAGTGGGGAAGAAGAAAGTAAGTTTGGACCCTTGGTTCTCTGTCTGGGAAGCTGAGGAACTGAAATGCAGAGAGGACCTGGGAGTGTCCTGGGGGAGGGACCAGCAAGCATGGAGAGCTCCAGAGACTACCTGGACACCCAGACCCACTTGCTGAGCCATTACCAGTCCTGGGAGAAGAGTTCAGCATCCCCTGCTGTGAAGCCTGCCTCTGTGGCTGCAGAGGGATTTCAGATGTGACCAAGCAAGGAGAAGAAGGGAAAACTGCCTGAAAAGGTAGTGGGTGGAAGTCAAGGATAACAGTTGTGGGGACTGAGAGGAGGTGTCAGAACTGTCTTACTTTCCCCACATGTAGCAAAGGGCAAGGAAAAAAATGGCCAAATGAAAGAATGTATTGAAAAGTGCTCTGAAAAAAATGGAGACTGCAAAGTCAGCTCTTGCTAATGTACCTTTCATGGTCATCTTTGGGCCCAGCCTCACACTGACAGAATGTGATTTGCTTTTAGTGTGGTAAGAACACTCCTTTGCTGAATGACCTAGGAGGCACACATGAACACATATTTCCATAATCGACTGCGCTGTGAGACACCCTGAGAATGCCATAGGCCAGAAGCTTGTTGTCTGTGAGGCTGAGGTTGGGACAAACCTTGAACATAAGTGAGACTCAATATCACGGTGCAGATGTTGGAACAAATCCCCAAAGGGTCTGCATTGAAATGAAGAAGGCATGTGCCACATCTGACTGCCAGGGGATGGAGGCTCACAAAGGCACCTAAGATTGTTTAAGAGGCAGAGAAGATAGACACAGAGAAAGAGACAGACAGAACCCTCATCCACTGGTTCACTCTCTAAATGTCCCAACAGTCAGGAATGATAAGCCAAGACAAGCCAAATCTGAGAGCCAGGGACTCAATCCAGGTCTCTTATGTGTGGCAAGGACATAAGCTGTTGCCTCCTGGGATGCTTATTACCAAGAAGCTAGAATGAAAAGTAGGTCTAGGACTCTAGCAAGGCACCCTAATTTAGGGTGCTGGCATCCCCAGGCAGTAAGTTGGCTGCCAAACACCCACCCAACAAAGGCATTTTAGGAGATCAAGCTGCTGCTCTACTACCATGTTCTGAGAAATACTCATGTCTGCAGGGTAGGCCCTGGAGGCCTGGACTAACTGTAACACTCAAGAAAGCCATCTGGTCAGAAAGGAAAACAGGCTGAGATTTGTATGAGTAGCAGGGGGGCTGAGAAGGTTTGAGTGCCACCAGAAGCAAGGCAGCTGCCTGATAAACTGTGTGTTTGGTGGAGGGACAAGGAGGAGATGAAAGATTAAAAAATGTAATAGAAGATTTGCTTACACTTCTTGGAATCATAATTAAATTTATTTATAGTTATGAAAAATTTGGGGAAGGGAGGAAAAGCAATTTAAATGCAGAGTTTTCACAGGGCTGCTGCAAATGGCTTGCTTTAGTAGAGCTCTGGAAGGTTAACAGAATGACAGGGAGGTCGGACCGAAGTGCGTATGATAAGTGACAAGTGTGAACATGGCAAATCATGTATTTAAAATTACTCTGAGCTTTATCAAATATTTCCTCTCAAAAATAAACTATCCTGGAAGGAAAGGTTAACAGTGAAAAGAGTATTACTCCAATGTCTCGCTGGTGACTGGGGGAAGGAGGAGGCCCCGAAATGTGGGAGAAGTAGTAATAACCCTAAATAGGTGGGTTTATTCCTAACAGTTAAGAGACACATATTCCAGATTCACACTGCACTCTGACTGCTCCCCATCCTCCTGGCCTTCCCTTTCTCCATTAGCTAGGTGGCTTCCGGGTACAGCTGCAGGTTGGATAGGAGGTACACAGTGACAGAGCAGTGGTCACTGTCTGTAGACCTGTGCCTGTCCAAGGGCCTCTTAGGTCTTACAGAGGAATTCAGAGGATTCTTTAAGACCCCCATGCACAGCTCCCCTCTCTAGTGTCTTCGTCTACTTTCTGCTGCTATCATAGGTTATCACTGACTGCATCAACAGAAGTGTATCCCACTCACCCGTCTATGGGCTAGGAAGCCCAAGACCAAGTGTTGCACCTGCCGGTGATGTTCTCACTGCATGTTAACATAGCAGAAAGCATCACAGGGGGAGAGAGCACCTAAGACAGCCTGAGACAGGGGCTTTCCTTTTGAATAAGCCCTTTCCTGGGATCAGTGAGACATGCCTCCAACAAAGCCACTCAACCAGCCCTGAGGACTGACCTCCCATGACCTCGTCACCTTGAAGACCCCATCTGCTGATATAACCCATAATAGCCATCCAATTGCAATACCAGTTGTGGAAAGAACATTCAAACCCACACCCTTGCTCTCACAGGGTTCCCCACAGCCCTGCCCAAGGGGAATGGGCATGATGGGTAACTGAGCCAAGTGAAGCCAGCCTAACCATTTGGGCAGAGTCTTAGACTTTTATGCAGGTTATAATAGTCTTTCCTGCCATCTTTTCCCTGAAGATTCAGCCTTCTTCAATTTATTGGAGCAAAATCTCTAGCAAAGGAAAGAAGTGTTGTGCTGCTGCAGGTTAGGCTGCCATACCCCATATTGGCATACCTGGTTCAAGTCCCAGTTTCTCTGTTTCCAATACAGCTCCCTGCTAATACACCCAGGAAGCAGTGAATAGTGACGCAAGACCTGGAGTTCCTGCCTTCCATGTGGGAGACCTAGATGGAGCTCCTGGCTCCTGGTTTCAACCTAGACCAGCCCTGGTTGTTGCAGTCATTTGAGAATAAATCAACAGGTGGAAGATTATCTCTCCCTCTCTGTCTCTCTCACTGTCACACTGCCTTTAAAACAAACAAATAAATCTTGAAAAACAATGAAAATGGCTCTCAAGTGGTTGGAAGCAGTCTCACTGAAGTCAGGAATAAGTCAGGGTTGGTTGGTTGGTTATTTTTGGTCACTGTGTTGTTTTAAAGATTTGTTTTGGGCCCACCACAGTAGCCTAGTGGCTTAAGTCCTCTCCTTGAGTGCACCTGGATCTCATATGGGTGCTGATTCTAATCGCAGCAGCCCTGCCTCCCATCCTGCTCCCTGCCTGTAGCCTAGGAAAGCAGTAGAGGACAACCCAGAAGAAGCACCAGGCTCCTATCTTCAGATTGGCTCAGCTCTGGCCATTGTGACCATTTGGGGAGTGAATCAACAGATGGAAGATCTTCCTCTCTGTCCCTCCTCCTACCTGTATATCTGACTTTCCAATAAAAAATAAATAAATCTTTAAAAAGGTTTGTTTTATTCTATTTGAAAGGCAAAGTTACAATAGAGAGAATGAGTAAGGGAGAGATACAGAGATCTTCCATCTGCTGATCCACTCCTTAGATAGTTGCAATGGCCAGGTCTGGGCTAGGCTAAATCTAGAAGCCAGGGGCTTCATCCTATGTGGATGCAGGGGTCCGAGGACTTTGGCCATCTTCTGCTGCTTTTCTAGTGCATTATCATGGAGCTCGATCAGAAGTGAAGCAGCCAGGACTCGAATGGGTGTCCATATGGAATGCCAGTGCTGTAGGCAGCAGCTTAACCTGTTATGCCACAATGCTGGCCCAAGTCACTGTTGTTTGATATGGTCCTTTCTGGAAGTATTAACATAGTACAACAACAAATTATGAAGTTATCATTTTTGTATGTGGTGTGATTATGTTACTAGTGGTGGAGAGGGGAGAGAATAAGAAAACGAATTTAAGACTACCACATTTCAGTAGCATGATGAGGGTATAAAATTGGTATAAATAAATGTATCATACTTCTACATAGAAGCCAGAGATCAGGGAAGAAATGATAATTGGGAATAAAACAAGGGAGGAAGTTCAAGAGCTGGATCACTTAACATAATAATAAATGACAACATAATCCAAAAAAGACTTAAATGAAAAAAAGTTAGGCTCTTAAAAATTCAACATCATAAAAATGTTAGTACTTACAATAAGAGTCTTTTAATAAAGAAAGGAAGAGGAAGTTTTAGATGGTGGAAACAAAAACCAGCAAGAATACCCAGAAAATTTAAGGAACTAGTGAGGAAAATTGTCCCATCTAGATATTAATGCATAATTAAGTCAGTCTAGTACTATCACATGAACAGACAGATCAATGGAACTCTGTATAAATTTTAACTGTGTTCCTGTAACGTCTTATGGATTTTATAGCTAGACATTCCAGACAGAATCAAAGTTGTAAACATTACAAAAGAGCTTGAAAAACTTGAAAGGAAAAAGGGAAATATTTTTAATTATCACAGAGTGGAATCTGTAAGTATGCCATGAAAAACCCAGAAATCACAAAAAGGAAAATGATCAATTAAAAAGTTGATTTCCCTAGCTATAGGCAATGGCCTAGGTTACATTGTACCTAGGTAAGTGTTACACTGCTGGAAGAAAAGCAGCTAATAACTGTCAAGCATTCTGGACCTGGTTAATAACAAATTTGTGTTAACTACACCAGTGTGCCAACTTAGTCACCTATTCTTTTTTTTTAATATGTGGGGTGCAGGCACCAGCATGCCAACAGACAGGGTCTGGGGACCTGCATGCAAGTGTGCATGGGTCCTGGGTAAGCAGACAGGGCCCTAGACTGTCGTGGCATACAACCAGAGGACTGGGCATGAGGGACTGTGGATTGCTCAGGGAAGTGGATCTCGAGATGTGTGGGAGGGAAGACTGCTAAAGGAGTACATGACAGCTGAGGAGTGACTTGTGAGGAACTTCCACTAACGTGGCTACTGCACTTGTAGGTAAATGAAGGGTCTGAAACTGGGTGGTTTAGAGAAGAGAAACTAGAGAATCTTTGGAACCAAACTAGTACACTGACCCACGTGGGAGACCTGAGCTGGGATTGTTGATATCAACCACCACCTACTGGCACCACAAAAGCCATGGCTAGGGAGCCTGCCTGGCAGGTCTTAACCACAATACCCACCAGTAAGTGTTGGGGCAAGGGCTGGACCATGTTAGGCTGTGCCATGTCACTAACCAGCTCATGAGAGAACTGGAGCTGGGAGCAGTTTCTGTGGGAGAACTTGGGCTCATCTCTGATTGTGGGTTCATTTGTGGGGGATTGTTAAGGTTGCCATACCAACTGGTTTGCTTCAGGGCTGGGGTGGTGACGGGCCGACCTAGACATGACCGTGGAACTCAACAAAACTCATAGGTATTGGGGTTGAGAACAAGCCTGGCTGGTCCAGGCACACCCCCAGGCACATCCAACAATTGGATGTGAGGCAGGCTAGACCTCAACATCCACTAGCACACACAAAGGTTGACACTGGGGGGCCAGACTGCTGGGTAAGGACCTAGCACCTGAGTGGACCTGAAAGGAGAACTTGGGGAACTTCCCTGGTGGGCCATCACCCCGTTGGTGAGCATGTGAATCAGGGCTGGGTGTTATCAGGCCAGGCAGGTCTGTTTTCATTTGTTGGCAGGTGTACAAGTTGTCTCTGTGTGGGAAGGACCAGGCAGGACAGGCCAGACCAAAGCACACTGGTATGTGTGCGAGCCAGAATGTGGTGCAGGCCATGCTAGGCTAGGCTAGGCTATTACATATAAGGTTTGCATGAAAGCCAGGGATGGGGATAGGCTGGGCAGGGCTAGTTTGCAGCACCCACCAGTGAGAGTTGGGACTGGGAGTATTACAGGTCAGGCCAAGGATCTGATGGCAAAGGGCAAGCTGGGTGATGGGTTATGCCTTACTGGGTCAGAGCAATTACTGGCATGCACAAGATCTGTGGATGGGAGTGAACTTGATTGGGAGCTAAGGGGATACCCCTACTGAAATACAGTTCCCTTCAGTGATTGCAAGACTTGGAATGAGGGCAGTGAACTGGGCTGGACATGGATGCAGCATCCCTAGACATGGGTGTAGACTAAGTCTGGTTGTATCAGACTGGGCTAGGCTCCAGCACACACTGGTGCTCACCAGAGCCAGGGTAGGACCGGCTAGGCATGCTGAACCATGTGAAAGCTGAGTCTAGGGGTGGACCAGGCAGGGCTGGGTTATAGCACCCAACAGTAAGAGCCAGAATAGGTGTGAGCTGGTCAGGCAAAGCCACTGTTCCTGCCAGGGAAGGAGGTAGGCTAAGTCAGGCTGGACCAAGGACCCACTAGTGTATGTGAAATCTGCCACTAAAGCTGACCTGATAGAGGAACTTAGGAAACTCCTCTGCCAGGATGAAGTCCCTCCAGGTGGGCACAGAAACCAAGAGGGGAGCAGCCCAGACCAGGCCAGGTTACAGTACCCAACATCATATGTGTGGGTCAGGTCTGGGAGCAGGCCAGGCTGTGCTAATTCATAGTGCTTTCTGGCAGAGATGATGTACGGGGTACAAGACAGGTTAGGTTGGGCCACAATACCAGCCAGTTCACATTAGGGCCGAGACTGTATGCTGGCTCAGTTGAGCTAGGCTATAGCACCCACCAACTTGTGCTGGAACTGGTGGCAGGTTGGGCTGAGCTAGGCTGCAGCTCCCACTGGTGGATGCCAAGGTGAGGCAAGCCATGCCAGTCTGGACCACAGTTCCCACCAGCACATGTAAGACCAGGAATGGGGTTGAACCCACTCGAGTAACATCCTCAAAATACTCTTCCCCACATGGGGATCTCTAAGGCATCACCAAATGACCCTTCCCCTGTCCCTGGGTGCTAATGTAGTTTGACAGCAGGGAGCAGGCCTCTCCCCCTCTTCTGCTGCAGTACAGGGGGAAAAAAATGAAACATTTACCCCACCCACTTTCCTCTGTACCTGACCCTTCCTAATCAGAGGCCCACCCGAGTGTGCCTCCCCCAGTAATGTAAACAATATTTTTAAATGTTAAATTAAAAAGTAAATAAATAAATAAATAAATAAATAAATAAAAATTAAATGGATGTCCACAGAAAGGAAACTGAAGAAATAATGCATCCTGGTTGTAGGGAAAATAAACACAAAATCAATGTATTTTCTGATTAAGGCATCACAAGAAACAATTCACTCTAGTTGGCATAGTAGAAAGGAGTAGGTAGGAGATTAAATAGCTCATAGAATCTTTGTAGCAAAGGAGCACAATCTAAGGTGAGCTTTCAGAGACAGCTGTCAGAGCCACAGGAAGGGCCACCATGTTAGCTGCTGCCTCTTCAGTGATTCGAACCCAGCAGTGTCTGGAAGCTGCTGCCCTGGTGATCTGTACCAACGAAGAGGAGGTTTGAAATTGGAGACTAAGATTTGGCTCCCTGCTAATGAGGCCCATAGGAGACAAAACTTCCAAACTTCACTGACCAGCAGCCTCAGCTGAAGCTTAGCCTGTACCTTATCCCTTTAAATTTCACATGGGCACACCTAATTGGTAAAATCAGATTACTCCCTAGCTGCAAGAGAGTCTGAAAAATTATACCTGAGTGATGTCATTTTCACCCTCACCGTGCAGAACCATTCTACCACATGAAATAAAATTGAAAATGCACCTGCTCTACAACAAAGACAAAGTAAATATTCTAAAATAAGTCACACACATTTACACTACCAGTTGTGCACAAGAAGAGTTATTACAGCAGCCCTGGTGACCATGAAAAATGGGGGGAAAGGGCCCAGTGTGATAGACTAGTGGCTAAAGTCCTCACCTTGCATGCACTGGGATCCCATATGGGTGCCGATTTGTATTCTGGCTGCCCCACTTCTCATCCAGCTTGTGACCTGGGAAAGCAGTAGAGGATGGCCCAAAGCCTTGGGACCTGCACCCACGTAGGAGACCCAGAAGAAGCTCCTGGCCTGGTTTGGCTTGGCTCCGGCCGTTGTGGCCACTTGGGGAGTGAATCAGTGGATGGAAGATCTTCCTCTCTGTCTTTCCTTCTCTCTGTACATCTGCCTTTGTAATACAAATATATAACTGTTTTAAAAATGGAACAAAAATCAAATATCCATCAGCAGAGGAGCAGTGTGTGAGCTGTTCATTCAATATTTATATAGCAATTAAAGATAAGACTTGGAGCTATAGCTCCTTGTTAGTTTGCCTAGGAAGTAGCAAAAGATGATTAAGATATTTGAGTTTCTACTACCCTTATGGGAGACCCAGATGGAGTTCTTGGCTCCTAGCCCTAGCTATTACAAGAATTTGAGGAGTGAACCAGCAGATGGAACATCTCTCTGTGTATCTCTTTTTGCAATTCTGACTTTCAAATAAATACTTTAAAAAATTTAAAAGCCTGAGATCTCCATGTTGTATTATTTTAAAAACACAGATGTGAAAGAGTAAATCCAGTCAAAATCAGAATTGTTTAAAACCAATAATAACATACTGATCAAGTAGGAGTTTTCCTAGGAATCTAAATGTCACTGAATAGCAGACGTATCAGTGCAATTGATCATGTATCAGATTAAAGAAGAAAAAGATGATTATCTCAGAAGAGGCAGAAAATATTCAATCAAATGCAGTACTCAGGGGGAGAGTTGTGCAGTGAGTTAAGCCACTACTTATGATTCATGCATCCTGTAGTACGGAGTGTCTATTCCAAGTGCTGGCTGTTTTGCTTCTGACCCAGCTTCTTGCTAATGGGCCTGGGAAAGTAGCTGAAGATGGCGCATGTACCTGGAGCCCTGGACCCACATGAGAGACCCATGTGGAGTTCCAGGTTCTCTGTCTCTCCATGTCTGTCTGTATAATTCTGCCTTTCAAAAAATAAATAACATTGCTGTTGGGATTTTGACTGGGATTGCATGATCATCTCATACTGAAAAGAAAAGGAAGTACATATCTCACTAGAATTAGAAGGGGATTCGTTTAATCTGATAGAATGTCATATAAAAATCTATAGTACATCTTACTTCATGGTTAAATTTTATCAGAATTTACTTGAAAACCAAGAACAAGACATGAGTGTACATTTCTGCTTCTCCCATTTAACATTATATTGGTGGTCCTAGGGATGCACAACACAAGAAAAAAAGTAGGTAAAAGGAAGGAAAGGAAAGAATTATTATTTGGAGATAGCATATTTACCTATATAGAAAATAAAAAATCCAAAGTTCTGGAGCATCTGGCAAGTCTGCTGGTATGACATGAGCAAATTTATTAGTACATGAAAACATTCATAATAATCTATTTATCAGAATATTCAATGTGATTCCAACAAAGTAGGATTTCTCACCAGATTTAATATGATTCTGCGATTCATACAAAAAGTATAAATGCACAAGTAGCAACCAAGAGGATATGAAAAAAGAGACTGATAAAGGATTTGCTTCACAAGCTATAGAGACGTATCATGGAATTAGCCAACTCAACAAACACAGTTTGTTAAATGGCCAATTCAAAAAATGACCAGTTTGCCTGAAGCCAATTTCCGAAGTCAGTTTGCTGGAGGATTAATTCCACAAATGACTGATTTGCAGAATTTGAAAGGTAAATTGAAGAGCCACAGAATGTATTTTCAAGAAATATTCTTGTCCTCAGTTATTCTTTAGTTAGAATTCCAAGCAAGTATTTATTCAAGACTGTGTACTTCAGAGAAATATTCCTCATGAGTGTAACCAATAACTTAAGATAGTCCTCATTAGTATATTATAAGCAATATAGACAGGAAAATATCAAATATAAACATGAATATACTCAATATTATATTAAATGTATTTAGGAATATAGTCTTCCTAACAATATGTGAATAATTACATGTTTGTTGCTAAGAAAAAGGTGATTTAGGATATGCACAAGTATATAAATGAAGTTCTTTAAAAAGTTCATGGAAATATGTATTTAGAAAAAACCATGCATAGATTTCAAAAATTTTCCACATCCAAATAAACTTATCTTATAGTTTCATTTTTCATGAACTTTTAAAGATGCCCTCTTATAATCTCCCTTTGAATATATTCCCAATAGCAACATTACCATATTTTAACATAATTGAGAAGTCTGTCTTTCTCTTTCTTTTCTTTCTTTTTTTCTTTTTCTTGAAGGGCAGTCATGAGAGGGCAGGGGAGACAAAGAGGGAGAGAGATCTTACATCCACTCCCCAAATTGTTACAGTAGCTGAGCTGAGTCAGGAGCTTCTTCTGGATCTCCAGATGGGAACAGGGGTCCATAGTCTTGGGCCATCTTATGCTGCTTTCCCAGGCATATTAGCAGGATCAGAAGTGAGTCAACTGGGACTCGAACCAGCACACATGTGGGATGCCTATGCTGCAGAAGCCAGCTTTACTCACTATGCTACAATGCTGGCCCAGAGAGGTCTATTTTATAAAGCATAGTAAATTAGCTAATGTAATACGTTTAGCAAATTGGATATTAGGCACATTGGCTTTTTGAGATGCAGACAGCTATACATAGTTAATCTGGAAGAGTCTCACATATTGAAACAGCTTATCTGGGACTGGGCATGAGGTGGATTTAGCAGCAGGAGAGCAGGAGGAACTTTCTGTGGTGATGGAAATGTTCACCTGAATTGTAGCAATTGTACAACTCGGCAAATTTACTAAAGACCTTGAATTGTACACCTGCAATGGGCGAATTTTATAGTATGTAAATTATAACTCAATAAAGCTGTTAAAATGGGGAAAATTGGCTTTCAGTAAACTGATTGCCAGCAAATTAACCTAGAACCATTATTACAACAGTGCGGTGTTGATACAGAAGTAGATGAAAAGAACAATGGAGCAGAACAGAAAGCTAAGAAGCAGATTCAGATATGCGGGTACTTCAAAAAGTTGGTGGAAAATGGAATTAAGAGGAAAGTTTAGGGATCGGTGTTGTGGTGTAGCACACTAACCCACCATTTGCAGTACTGGTTCAACTCCTTCTAATCCAGCTTCCTGCTAATTCACCTGGGAAATAGCACAAGATGGTCCAAGTGCTTGGGCCAATGAGTCTCATGCAAGAAACCCACATGGAGTTCCAGTCTCCTGGCTTCACCTGGCCCGGCCCTGACTGCTTAGGACATTTGGGGACCAAATGAGAAGATGAAGATTTCTCTCTGTTTATTACTCTGCCTTTCAGGTGAATGCAAATAGTAAATAAATAAACATTTTTAAAACACCAATTTGGGGTCTGGTGGCATGGCCTAGTGGCTAAGGTCCTTGCCTTGAACGTGCCAGGATCCCATATGGGTGCCGGTTCTAATCCCGGCAGCTCCACTTCCCATCCAGCTCCCTGCTTGTAGCCTGGGAAAGCAGTCTAGGACAGCCCAAAGCTTTGGGATCCTGCACCTGTGTGGGAGACCTGGAGGAAGTTCCTGGCTCCTGGTTCCGGATTGGCACAGCACTGGCCGTTGCGCTCACTTGGGGAGTAAATCATTGGACGGAAGATCTTCCTTTCTATCTCGCCTCCTCTTTGTATATCTGACTTTGTAATAAAAATAAAATAAATCTTTAAAAAAAGAGAGACCAATTTGTTTTGAAAGAATATAAACTTCAAATTGTATGGGCTTTTTCATAATTTGCATTTCCATGAAAATTTTTTATATCTCTTGTCTGTTGGGATCTGGATGTATCACAGAGGTAGTACTGAAGATTAAATGAAGAATAATGAACAATCCAGTCATGGCATTGAGCTCAGGTACCCTTCTGAAAATAAAACTTGCTATCTAAACTATATTATAAGCAAAATAAAACTCTAGATTTATTTTAAAAATAAATATAAAAAAATGAAACATCAGACTCTGGTTTCCAGTCCAGCTTATTAATTAACAACTTACAAATATTCGCTATATCCTAAAATTTAAAAACAGAGAGAGAGAGAAAAAAAAAAAGGCTAACACAACCAAAAAAAGTAACAACTCCTCTTAGGGCCATCAAAAAAATGAAGTTACAGGGCCCAGCGGTGTGGCCTAGCAGCTAAAGTCCTCGCCTTGAACGCGCCAGGATCCCATATGGGTGCCGGTTCTAGTCCCGGCAGCTCCAGTTCCCATCCGGCTCCCTGCTTGTGGCCTGGGAAAGCAGTCGAGGACAGCCCAAAGCTTTGGGACCCTGCACCCGCGTGGGAGACCCGGAAGAGGTTCCCGGTTCCTGGCTTCGGATTGGCACAGCGCCGGAAGTTGCGGCTCACTTGGGGAGTGAATCAGTGGATGGAAGATCTTCCTCTCTGTCTCTCCTCCTCTCTGTATATCCGGCTTTCCAATAATAATAATAATAATAATAATAATAATAATAATAATAAATGAAGTTACAGGGCAATCCCTGCCTGTAACATTGGCGAGGCACACAGACAGGTCGCAGAGAATTGAACCATGGGTTCAGTATTCAACTGGGAACCCATGACCTGCAGCATACAAACTGCTGGGGCTCAGTGTGGGCAAAAGCTCAGCAAGAAAAGCTCTGGGGCTCCCACTGTTGTTTATTCAAAATGCCTCTCTCAATAAAGAAACTGAGACTGGGAGAATGCAAAAAAATTATCTTCCATCTGCTGGTTTTACTCCCCTGAGTCTCTCACTAACCCAGGGCTGAGCCAGGCTAAAGTCAGACCCTAGGATGAGGGGATTGCAATGGGACTCAGTTCACTATCTCCCACGTGTGGGAGAAACCCAAGGAAAATAAATGACAGCAATGCTCTAAGGGAAAAAGGGGAAGAAGCAGGATTATTTTACCATTATAATATCCCCCCTTGTAGTACCTGTAAAGTAGGATAGTATTATTTGAAGGTGAACTTCAATTAGTTCTAAATGTAGATTGCAACCTAGGGCAACTACTAAAAAGTTTAAGAAAAAGTAAAATTGATATTCTAAATAAGGATAGAAAATCACATGAAATGTACGATTAAATCCATACAAAGCAGGAAAAGTGTGGAAGCCAACCAAATTAGGAATGAAGAATAAGGGCCACCAATACAAACCCCTAACAGGGCGTAGTGCAGTAGCCTAGTGGCTAAAGTCCTTGCCTTGCATGCGCTGGAATCCTAAAACGGCACCAGTTCTGAGCCAGCTCCCTGCTTGTGGCCAGGGAAAGCAGTTGAGGATGACCCAAAGCCTTGGGACCCTGCACCCATGTGAGAGACCCAAGAGAAGCTCCTGGCTTCAGATTGACTCAGCTCCGGCCAATGCGGTCACTTGGGGAGTGAATCATCCAATGGAAGATCTTCCTCGCTGTCTTTCCTCCTCTCTGTATATCTTACTTTCCAATATAAATAAATAAATAAATAAATAAATAAACCCTAACATATATAGTGTATATTTTTTAGATCAATAACTGCTTTAAATGTTGATAATCTGAGTATACCAATTAGGAGACTCTGTGGATCGAAAATCAAAACACAGCTGACTGTGGTCTATAAGAAACCCACTTTAATACTAAAGATAGATGGATAGAGAAAGGTACACCAGGCAGGATGAACTTCTGAACAAGGAATACTGTCAGGCACAAAGGGCATAAATGTGTCAATACTCCAATTACATCTACATCTGTGGTTAGCGTCACAATGGTGAGAAACTCAGAGGTTTCTCACAAAGAGCAGGAACAAGGCAAGGATGCCCTTTTGCTTAGATGTTTTTCAACATTGTCCCGGAAGTTCTAGCTAATACAATATGACACAAAAAGGACACAAAATGTAAACACACGTGACTAACAAATAAAACTGTCTTTGTTCACAGATGATATAATTGTCTACGCAGATGATCCAAACAAATGTATGTATTTTTAAAAAAATGGAACAGGAATGAATGTGATTATTAATAAGATTGCAAGCTGTAAGACTGATTCAGAAAAATCAGTTGCATTCCTATGTAGCAGCAATGAACAAGAGAAATTTGAAATTAAAATGACTATCATTTCTGTTAGCAGCAGCAAAAGTGAAATATGAAATAGGCATAAATCTAATAAAATATGTAAAGCAGCTAAATAAATAAAACTACAAAATTTTGGTTAAAGATACCAAAGGAAAATAAATAATAAATAAATAGGGACACATTCAATATTTGTGGTTAGGAAGACTCAAGACTATCAAAATATCAATTCTTATCAATTTAGTTTGTAAATATCAGCAAATGATTTCTAAAGTTCAAGTGGAAAGGCAAAGTACCTAGAAGAACCAACTCAGCATTAAAGAACAAGATGAGGGAGCTATCTAATTTCAAGATTTACTATAAAGCTAAAGTAATCAAGACCTAGTAGTCCTGCTGGGGAGGCCAAAAATAGCCAGACGTATAGGTAGAACATGAAAGAGAACCCAAATATAGATCCACACAAATGTAATCAACCAAAGGTGATAGAAAAAAAAAGTGGCCTTTCTACTGATGGTATTGGAATAACTGGACATTCCCATGAAAAAAAAATCAGTACAGATTTTATACCCTTTGCAAAAATTAAGCCAAAATGAATCATAGCTACAAACGTAACTTGAGAGAAAGCCTAGATGACCCTGACTGTGGCTGTGACTTTTTAGATGTAACCTCAAAAGTATAATACATGAAAGAAATAACTGATACACAGGGTTTCATTAAAATTAAAAACTACTGTTCCTTGCAAGGCTCTATCAGAGAGTGAGAAGACAAGCTACAGACTCGGAGAAAATACTTGCAAGAAACCACATCTAATAATTGTTTTCCAAACACATACAAGGAACTCTTAACACTCAACAGTAAGAAAAATAAACAATCTAATTTAAAAAGTAACAAAAGTCTTAAGCAAACACCTCAACCAATAAGATATGTTGATGGCAAGTAAGCATGTTAAAAGATATTAAACATCATGTGTTATTAGGAAATTACAAATTAAAATAATTAGATACCACTACACAACTATCAGAATGACCCAAATCCTAGCTCCTAAAAGCACCAAATGCAAGAGGATATCTTGTTGCTTGCTGGTGGGAATGCAAAAGTGTCCAGTCACAGTGTGACACAGTTTTGTGGTTTTTTACAGAGCAACACATTTTCTTACTGCAGGATTCAGGAATGACACTCTTTGATACTTACCTAGATTAACTGAAAAATTCACACAAACCTGCACATGAATGTTTGTAATAGCTTTCCTCATAATTTAAAAAACTTAGAAACACAAAGATGTTTTTAGTATGTGAGTAGATAAATTGTGATACATCCAGACAATGGAATATCACTCAATACTTAGAAGAAATGATCTACTAAGCCATGAAAAGACATGCAAGAAGCTTTAATGTATACTGCTAGACAAAAGAAGCCTGTATAACAAGTCCGCATAGTATATGATTCCAGCTATGAAACAGTCTATAAAAAACAAAATTATGGAGACAGGGGAAAACATCAGTGGTTTCCAGGGTTTAGGAAGGAGGTGGGGTGAATAGACAGGGCACAGGAAATTTTAGAGCAGTGAGACTGTTGGATGTGATACTACAAGTCTTTTTTAACGATTTATTTATTTGAAAGGCAGAGTTACAAAAAGGGAGCAACAGAAGAGGAAAGAGATCTTCCATCTTCTGGTTCACTCCCCCAAATGGCCACAACATCTGGAGTTGGGTCTATCTGAAGCCAGAGTCAGGAGCTTCTTCTGGGTCTCCCATGTGGGTGCAGGGCACAAGCACTTGAGTCATCCTCCACTGCTTTCCCAGGCACATTAGCAGGGACCTGGATCAGAAGCGGAACAGCTGGGACATGAATACTGGTGCACATATGGGATGCCAGTATACTGCAGGCCATGGCTTTACCTGTTATGTCACAATGCTGGCTCCTATTATTCTTTTTATATTTGCAAAACCCACAGAATGTACAATACCAAGAATGAGCCTAGTATAAACTATGGACTTTGGATAACACTGTAGATTTGATTTGTAACTGAGCTACCACTCTGGCTCGCATATGCTTGATGGTAGTTGTTGAGGACATAGAAGACAGAGGAAGTCCGTACTTTTTCCCCAATTTGCCATGAACCTAAAACTGATCTAAAAAATAATTTTAAAATAAAAACACAAAACACTTTGAAGAATATATGGGAAATATATTTACAACCCTGAGGTAAGGAGTGATTTTTTTTTAAAGAAATACACCCACAAATGGAAAACCAGAAAAGGGAAGGCTAAAAAAAAGGACTTCAGAATGGAAAACTCTGTAGAACAATAACTATAAACAAAATAACAGCCAAGCAGTAGAATGGGAGCAGGTATTTGCATCTTATGGCACAATTAAAAGCTGAGCATTCACAATGAAGAGCTAAAAAACAAAAAGTAGAAAATAAAATAGAAAATAAATAACAATAAAAAAGGGCCTGGCACAACAGCCTAGTGGCTAAAGTCCTTACTTTGCATATGCCAGGATCTCATATGGGCACCAGGTCATATCCTGGCTGCTCCACCTCCCATCCAGCTCCCTGCTGGTGTCCTGGGAAAGCAGTAGAGGATGGCCCAAAGCCGTGGGACCCTACATCCATGTGGGAAACCCGTAAGAAGCTCCTGGCTCCTGGCTTCATATTGGCTCAGCACAAGCCGTTGTGGCCACTTGGGTGGGTGAACTAGCAGGTAGAAGATCCTTCTGTCTTTCCTTCTCACTATAACATCTGACCAAAAAAAAGAAAAGAAAAAAATTTGTAATTAATGTAAGATAAAATGTGAGTAGCCTAGAAATGCAATTTTAAAAGTTTGATCTAGTATAATGATAGCAGCACAAACTAAAATCACAATGAACAATCATCTCATGCACATAAGTTCAGTAGAAAATAAGTTTTGATGTTGAAGAAGAACTCAACCTAAGGCTGGTGGGCATGGTGATCAGCGTGACCACTTTGGAAATCAACTTGGCAATAGCTAGCAAAATGTGAGTGCTCAGCAGTTTCTTCCCCCCATTAAATGCCCTAGAAAAGCAGCATATATGTGTTCACAGAGACACTGAGGAGGTTCAATCCAGCATTGTCCATAATGGCAAAAGATGCGGAACAATCCAATGTCCACTAATAATAATAGGAAAGGGAATAAGTAAATAGTGCCAAATTCATTCAACAAACTGCTATAAAGGAGCAAAATGAATGGACCATATTACAGATATCAACCTAGATAGAAAAAAATGACAAAAATGACAATATTTGCAAAATATTGCAAATCACTTGTTTTCATTTAAGAATAAAAATGTATTTGTTTGAGAGACACTGGAAGAGAGAGCTTCCATCCACTGGGTTACCTCCCAAATGCACACAATGAGCAGGACAAAGCCAGGGCCAAAGCCAGCTGCTGAAACTCAGCCTAGGCCAGCCCTCCTCATGGCTGGTAGTGACTCAGTCACCTGAGCTATCATAGCTTCTTCCCAGGGTGAACATAAGTGGGAAACTGGGTCAGGAGCCAGAGCAGAGGAACTGAACTCAGGCACATGGGCATCTTGCCCCCCCCCAAGCCAAATGTCTGCTGCCATTTAATTAATTTTTTAAAAGATTTATTTATTTTTATTGAGATTTATAGAGAAAGATCTTCCATCCACTGGTTCACTCCCAAGTGGCCGCAAATGCCAGAGCTGAGCCAATCCAAGCCAGGAGCTTCTTCTGGATCTCCTATGCAGTGCAGGTTCCCAAATCGTTGGACCATCCTCTGCTGCTTTCTCAAGCCATCAGCAGGGAGCTGTATGGGAAGTGGAGCAACAGGATTGAACCAGTGCCCATATGGGATCCTGGCATATGCAAAGTGAGGACTTTAGCTACTAGGCTTTCGTGCCGGGCTGGTCACTTTAAGGTGGAGGTAACAGTGGCCCAACAGGTGTGCCCAGGGATGCTCTCCCAGAACAGTCTCTCTAAAGAAGGGAACCAGGCCCCAAAGCCAGGAGAGCCACAAACAGCAGAGGTCAGTGTGCGATGATCCTTGGATATGATCCCTCCCGAGATCAAGTGTCCAAGTGTGCTAATTGCCTGAGAGTTAGTGAAGGTCAGAACAGCACATATGTCCATGCAGGTGGTTAAACCAGGGCCCACAAAATGTCAAGGTGAAAGCTGTTAGCCATGTGCAAGCATATGCCTATTGCAGAGCCAGGCAAGATAAGTAGCTAATACTCTCCTTTGGCCATTTTCTGAGTTGTCTTTGGTTCACCATGTAGTTACTGGATTTAGAAACAATTCTAAGAGGTGTTGAAATCTCACGGCCCAAGGATGGCCCAAGGGGCTCAGTGATGACAAATCAAGAAATATCTGAGTTAGACTTCCCATTAGGTAGGTGGCTGTGAGAAATGCTGGTGCTTTGCTATTGGGAAATGAAGGAACAGCAGATGTGAGTGTGTGTGAGAGAGATTGCTGTGTGCCTGCCATTATAGGAAACATGCCACTACAGGAAAACCAGGCAAGAAAATGGTTAAAATCATGTAAAAAAAATCATTTAGCAAAGGCAATAGTAAAATAATTGGGAATAAAAATTCCCATTTTTTTTTTCATGGAAAAATAAAAAAAGGTGGACACACAAGTATACCTACACGATAACCCCAGATCCACTGACCACTGATAGGTCATGGTCTGCTGGAATCCACATACTGAAATGCCTGGACAAAGTACAAGAGCAAGAGGAGAAGGAGAAGTCCTGAACCCAAACAGAATCTCCCACATAAGCTTCTGGGATCCCACAACTTCAACCATCACAACTGCCTTCCAGGAACTCCCCCAGGTTGTCTGATATGAAACACAGCTGTCTTACCTAGTGTCCGCGGCTACACAAACAACTGTCCCTAGACACAATCTTTGAGAAGCCTTGCCTCCTAGCCATGGACAGTCTTTGTTCTTTGCTCTTGGCCCCTGTTTAATACCGTTCTGAACAGTCTTGAGTACAAAGACTCAAGTTTGTCAGGAGAGGACCTGGAAGATGTGTGGTGCTCACTCAACTTCCTCACTCTTTGCTTAAGCAAGGTTTTAACTCTTATTTCCTATAGGACTTAACCAAAAGCAGCAAGAAATAGACAGTGTGTGCACCAAGGTTTTGAATGTCTCCCTCGGCCTACAGCCTTAATAGCCAAGTAGCTGATATCCACAGAAACAATAAGACTCACTTGTTGTGAATCATGGTCGCCAAGTTACCAGCATCCTGCCTTCTACCACCTTCACTAGGCCAGTGTGCACAGTAGAACCTGATATTTGCAATACTCATTTCCAAATACAAAATAGGAATTCATTATCTTTGAATGGACCAATACATGTGCAAACTTAAAAATAAAAGTTTAATCGGTACAAGCCAAAATCATTATAGTGGTTGCTTATGAGGAAGACAGAATTAGGATAGAAAGTGTGTTTTCGGGCCCGGCATGATAGCATAGTGGTTAAAGTCCTCGCCTCGAATGCGCTGGGATCCCACATGGGTGCCGGTTCTAATCCCGGCAGCTCCACTTCCCATCCATTTCCCTGCTTGTGGCCTGGGAAAGCAGTTGAGGATGGCCCAAAGCTTTGGGACCCTGCACCTGTGTGGGAGACCTGGAAGAGGCTCCTGGCTTTGGATTGGCTCAGCTCCAGTTGTTTGGCCACTTGGGGAGTGAACCATTGGATGGAGGATCTTCCTCTCTGTCTCTCCTCCTCTAAATATATATACATAGTAAAATAATTGTGTGTGTATATATATATATATATACACACACATATGCCTTTCCAATAAAAATAAATAAATCTTTTAAAAATGCATTTTCTATAACATTGATTTTATTATAAAAAAGACATAAATAGATATGTTAGAATATTTTCCTATTTGGAACAATAGAACATGTACGTGGGCATTTAGTGTGTTATTTTCCTCGAATTTTTACATATATTTTTAAAAATTTGAGACTATATATGTGTATATGGCAGAGTGCATGAGCCATGAATAGAAGCAAGGAGCAAGGAGCTGATAGCTGGGCAGTTATAGTTATAGGAAGTTATGGTCCCATAGCCTATAGCCTAGTGAAGAAATTCATGGTCCTGTTCAAATGGGAACACTGGGGAGACAGATTATTTGGGAACACTGCACAGAGTGACTTTTTGACAGGCCCTCATCAGTGTGTATATCCAGCTTCCCCTACCAATCCCCAAACCACAAGCCCACTAATGAATGATGGCCCCACTGGCCACCTGGCTGAGAGTGTGCAGCTGGCAGAAATAGGCCCGTTTGCCACAATTCATCAGGTCCAGCTCTCGTCGCGGAGGAGCCCTAGGCCCTCGGGACACATTTTCCTTTTGTGTGGTGTATGTAAAGCACTCCTAATGCGAGGATCCTCAGAGAGAGCTCACACTGCACATCTAAGTGTTTTAAAAGAATTGAGCTCTTACCTTTTAAAATTACTCCGGCATGGTATTGTTCAAATATGTAAGACTGACTACTCCAGAAAGCAGCAACAACAGGATACAATGCACTAATTTTACCCCACTTTGACTTAGAAAATATAATCGGTACTTAGAAAAATTGTAAATACTAAAGAATCAAGGGAATAGGATTATTCTAAAATAGGGCGCTAATACATCAAGCAAAATAGCTTTTGCCAGTCTTAACTGAGGCCATTATCTATCAGAGAAGATACACCTCTGGCCTTGATAATGTAAAGAAACACAAATGACTGAAGAAGCTTGCCAGTGTTTCTGGGAGGAGGGAGACAGGCAAGAGTCTGAACTTGGAAAAACTGAGTGATTCAACAGGACAAAGAAATAGCATCAAGCATGACAGTGAGAGCTGACCCTATCTGGTGCAGATGCCATAATGTCGATGGAGCGCCTACCCTCTCCTTGCTCTCACACACTCCAGGCCCTCCTTACTTTCAGGGATGTGTCTAATCATGGCAGGTGTCTTCCCAATCAAAAGACAGTTCCTTTGGGGTGGAAACTGAGTCTTTAGTTTCTCTCATATCAGCTCATGTCATCTCACTTCCCATCCCACAAAGCCAGTGCATACTGAATCCCACAGAGACTTGAATTTTAGGGCATCACTTACTCTCCCTGACATGAAGGCCAAGGTTTTTAAACATCTGCCATGTAGCCCTGATGGAGAGCAGCCATATTGTCTTCCCAAAGACATGTGGTAGGAGACATCCACTTTGAACAAGATTCCAAAATAGAACACTGGGATATTTTAAATTTGAAACATTTCAACTGGTAAGCATCTGCCAAGGTGAATCTATGATTTAATGTTCAGATAATACAGTGTGGTTGTAATAAGGACCAACACTGTTGGGGAGATGAGCAGCAAGTGTGGGGAGAGGAGTCCCCAATCACCTTGGGAAAAATCATGGGCTAATGGGCAACCACCAACCAATACCCATGATGGCCTTCTTCACTGATATGATCAATTTTATGAGGATCAAATCATTGAGCCCCTGTCACCTGTGAGTTCTTGGTTCTTGGCTTCCCCTCAGCCCAGCCCCAACAATTGCAGGCATATGAGGAATAAACTAGAGGATGGGCATTTCTCTATCTTTCTCTCTCTCTCCACTCAAATAAATACACAAGATATTTTAAAGCAAATGGAAATGCACTTAGTAAATCTGACCCCCTGAGAATCCTTGCTCAGCATCATAGCATCCTAAAGATGCTCGGCTGTTCATCATTGTGACTGCAGGGTCGCTGCCCAGCAACAAGAGTTAGTGGGGTACTGCATACCCCCTAACCCAGGGAAAAATCAAAATGTGCAGTATTTGAAGTAGAGCTTCTCCTGGAGGCATGTTGCTTTCATGTCATTGTAAAATTGAAAAAAAAAACTAATTGGAGCCATTGTCAGTAGTGAATCATTTTAACCATTCTATTGACTTATAAAATATTTCTGTTAGCCTGTATCTTTTTTCTGGAAAAACTTGATCATTTCTTCTGTAGGTGATTCTGTAACTGACATGGATGTGTCTGGCCTTGTGTTTAAAGTCGTAGAAAGAAACCAAGTGAGATTACCCACCTCCTGGTTCACTCCCCAAATGCTCACCATGGATAGGGCTGGACAGATTAAAGCTAAGAACTAGAAGCAACATCTGGATCTCCCATGTGGGTGATAGAGACCCAAGTACCTGAGCCATTGCCTGCTGCCTCCCAGAGTATCATTTGCAGAAAGCTACAAGTAGCAAAGCCAGAACTTGAACCCAGGCACTCTTAATATGGGATACAGATATCATAAGCAGTAATTAACCAGTGTGGCAAACACTTTTCTCCATTAATGGATATCGTGTCTCCCTGAACTTCTCTGGTTCTCAATACCTCTGTATTCTGCAACCTATATTAGTACAAGGGCTGTGGGTCTCAAAATTCTTTGACTTTATTCGTGCCTTTACAAAATGTGGTTGATAATATATATCTCACAAGGATTGGGATAAACAAAATAATGAGATAACATTCTTGAAAGCACGTACCACGTACCAGTAGATGCTGGATCAGAGCTGTATGCCACATTGCAACTTCCTTCTGTTGCTGCTTCCAGTTTTTCTGCTTTTCTGCTGTCACCTCTGGACTCCCTCCACCCCACAATTGTTGCTGGGCCCACTGTTACTCAGTGGGCACCCCATGTCCCACTACTGGCAGTGCTGAAGCATTTATTTATGTATTTGATCACAGGCTTTCTGACTCCTTACAGACAGAATTTGAGGCAGCATTTACATTGAGGCCATTTTCCAAAGACCTCCCTGTGAACACGCTGCAAGATTAACCTGTCTGCCTTGGAAATGTGTTGTCTTTGCCTTGTCAGTTGCTCTCAGTGGAGTCCTCCCTTTCTTCTCTCTTTCAGATGTGACACAAGGACAGATATGCGTGAGTTCTGGGGGAAACAATGAGGGACTTCACTGAGCTCTGTTTGGCAGAACACACAAGTCTTATTATACAGAGATATTCCCGTGACACTTGCAAGAGGGCAATGAACTGGACACCAGATAAAATAAGGGAAGTTGAAGAGCAGATAAATTTGCTTCCCAAATGAACAAAACAAAAGTGCCTGCACCTGGGCAGAATTGATTAGATGGGGTATGCAAGGTTAGGTAACTTCCTTATTTGGAAAACAGTGACAGGGAGAGAGGGAGAGACAGAGAGCTCTTCCATCCACTGGTTCACTCCCCACATGGTCACAACAGCTTGATCTGGGCCATGCTAAAGCCACATTGTACTCCATCCTGATCTCCCATGTGGGTGCAGGGGCCCAAGCACTGTGGCCATTTTCTGCTGCTTCCCAGGTGCATCAGCAGGGAGCTGAACTGGAAGTGGAGGAGCTGGGACTTGAACCTGTGCTCCCACTGGGATGCCTCATCATCAAGTTAACCACTTAGCCTGCCAAACCAAATACATGCCTCTTGCCATCTACTCTTTAGCCACACTGTAGTTGATCACTGTGAACTGCCCAAGTCAAGCCCAGCTTATTGACATGATCTTTTTCTTTTTCCTCTTCCTTTTTTACTTCATTTCCTTCTTATTTTACTTGGGGATGGGATTTAGAGTAAAGCTTTCTGATGAAGACAAATTCTTCAGCAAATACATGCTGAGTGACTAATGTATGAAGCAGGCAGTTCTGATTCTCTCAAGTAACCAGCCCCTAGAGTGACAAACTGATTTCTTGAACACTTGGAGTGAAACTTTTCTTACACTTTTGACCTCACTAATTTCCTTCTTCTTCACCTGCTACAGTGAATAACTCAGTTCCTAGCTCCAAATCAATTCAATCTCCAGTCTGGGTGAGCAAATATAGTTAGGCAACATATAATTTCTATCCAAAGCCCTGGTTACAAGAATATTTCAGAAATGCAGTTTTCAGCGTTCTAATCTCTCCAATTACAAGGAGGCTGGAAGGAAGGCTGTGAGTCAATTCAGAATATATGGTGCATTCATATGCCCATATCTCATGGAGAAAATGGGTTTTGAAATAGGCCTCATGGGTTGGTGCTGTGGCATACAGGTCAAGTCTCCAGCTGCAGCCCCAGTATCCCATACGGTCAGAGGTTTGAGTACTGGCTGCTCCATTTCCCATCCAGCTCCCTGCTTATGGCTTAGGAAAGCAGTGGATGGTGGTCCAAGTGCCTGGGTCCCTGCACCAACATGGAAAGCCCAGAAGAAGCTCTAACCTCTAACCTTCTAACTTCAAATTGGCCCAACTCTGGCTGTTGTGACCATTTAGCAAATAAACCAGCAGATAGAAGGTCTCTCTCTCTGTCTAAATAGTAGTATTTGTTTTCAGAGAGAATCTTTCAGGGAAGAGAATTCCTGGATGGTGAAGAGGAAAACTGAGCTGGGGGTGATTAGGAAAATAGCTTGTCTGACCTGAACTGGAGTAAGCTTGCTAGGATGGTATTAGGTGAGTGGGGACTCTGAGGGTTGTTTGGACAAAGTGAAACTGGGCGGAGAGTAGGGAAGATATTGAAGGTCATTAAGCAGGGGAGTTTGAAGAAGGCAAATTATTGCTACCATTCGTAGTATCTTGATCAGTATATCCCTGCTCTATGGCTAGCTTCTAACCCTCAGTTTTTTTCTAGCTGTTAGAATCTCCTAGTAAGTTACCACTGTGATAATCACATATATTATTTTACTGGTTTAAAATGTTTAAAATTAGTAAATAGTCTTGGCAAATACTTGGAAAAGTTGGAGGACAATTAGTTCCACCTTAGATTCTGTACCTAGATAAACTACCAATTGTAAATATTAAATTTTCATTTTATATAGGGGCTTAAAAATTCACTTTCCCTTTATCTTATGTATCTTTCTGCCACAAACTTTGAAATGAGCAAACCAATAAAGAGGGCCACAAATGGCTGCCAGAGTGGAGCATCTAATACAAGAAAAAAAATGGATAATCACGGAAAAAAAGATACAATAATTCTTTTTTTTTAATTTTGATAAACTTTAATAGTTGGTTAGGGAACAAGGGTCAAGGGTTACAGGAAAGTGGGTAAGACCACTTTGTGTGTGTGTGTCTCTGTGTGTGTGTGTGTTTAGCTGGGGTAAGGAGGGAGACAAAGGGAGAAACCCCATCCAACCTCCCACCCCATCCCAGGGTCCCTAACATGGGGCATGCTACGAGGGCACAGCTCAAGGGGTTTCAATAGTTCCACAGTTCTGAATTGCTGCCAATCTCGTCATTCTACAATAATTCTACAATAGACCACGGAATGACTAGCTGACTATGACATGAAAATTTTCAGGAAAAACATAAAATGAATAAAATTCTTACTATTTTGAGAAAATATTCATATTCATTTAGGAATGAATTAGTGGTAAGTGCATAGAAAGGAGACCAAAAGACAGATAATTATTAACTTTACTGAAAATAAAGTAAGTAAATACAAGCACAGGATTATCACCAAAGAACATATAGCTTTGTAGTAAATGGTATGCTCATAATCATACTAATATAAGCACTAAATAGTACAGTTATAGAAAGTTAGAAACATTTGTGCTGTAAGCATGGGGGCACAGAAAATTTTGGCTAAAAAAGCAACAGGCATAATTGAAGAAGTGTAAGGGGAGCTATAAGAAAGCTAAACCCATGGAGGTGTTTGGTACAGCAGTTAAGATGTAGTTGGGACAGCTGAATGTCAGGTTGAAATGCTTGGGGTCAAGTCCTATTGCCTCCCAATCTCAGCTTCTTTCTAATGTACACCATGGGAGGCAACAGTTGATGGCCCATGTCCTTGGGATCCTGCCTCTCATGTTTATTTCCAGCTCCCAGCACCAGCCTGGCCCAGCCATTCTGGGCATTTTAAGTGAAACAGTGGGTAGAGGTCTCTGTCTTCCATAAAACTAAAATGATTTTTAATGCAGCCATGCTGAAGGGAAGGAAGAAAATTATATCTTGTGAATAAAGAGGGGAAAAAAAGAAAGTCAACTCCTCCTAGAAGTCAGCAGACAATGTCTAAAACGGGAAAATCTGGAAACTATAGCACAAGCAGTTTAATGAGAAACACCAAGGGTAGTAATAGAAGGCTGCCAAACCCCTGGGCTCTGGGGAATGTGAAAAGAGAGCTTGGTGTAAGCCTTCTAGAAGGACAGCTTCTACTTTTAATCCATATGTGACTTTTTTTTAACAATCTGTGTAATTTTGATAAAAATATTTCGCTAGGATGTGCAGTAAACACTCAAACTCAGTGCTCCAATCACAGTTGCCCTGTCCACCAAATCCCACAACACCTTTCTCATACAGTACCAGCACCTTGCAGGTCACACATCAAACCGCAGTCACCTGCTGACAAATGGGTCACTCAGACTCTGCAGAATTCTGTGGGTTGCAAAATCAGAAGCTTCGGGAAACCCTTATCTTATTGTCATTATATGTGGCCTTGGCTTGTGGTGTGTATCCTGGAGGAAGTCCACGGGGGCAGCAGATCCGATGCTTCTGAGGAGTTGCATTGGCCCCATGTGTGCTCCAGCCAGGGACAAAGCAATTTAGGAACATTGCAAACATGGGAGGAACGGAAGCTGCCACACAACCCAAAATCTGGTTTTGACCATGGCTTTACACAACACATTCTGTCCCTTCAAAATGGGTTTCAGAGGGAGAATTACTTAAGGAAACAGAGAAAAAAGAGCTGTTCTGGAAGGAAAATCAGGAAAACATTGTTAAAGGCTCAGCCCTTTTCTGGTTGTGTTCTGTCCTCACACACTCCTCTTGGGCTCCGTGGCTTTTGTTGTGGTCATTGTTGAGAGAGAGAGAACACTATTTGTTAATATCAGAATTTAGAATATATTTCATTTTCTGAATCCCCAGTTACTAATGTATTAAGTTCTCTGGAAAAAAAATTGCCTTTATGGTTTTCTGTGATTTTTTTTTTCACTTTAGAAAAGCAGCATAAAGCTCCAGTAGAAGGCAAAGACATTTCCTCATCTGAATTACTGTCACCATGAAGTAGATTGAAAAAAAATATATCATTTTATATCAAGCAGTAGCATCCCCATTCACGGAGGGGTGTCCCCCAAAGCCTTCCAGATAGGATCAGGGTATTAATCATTTCTGGAACAGTCAGAGCCCCCAGCACCAGCCAGCACCCACAAAGGCCGCATCTCCCAGGCCAGCTGCAGCCGCCCATGATAATCTCTATGCTCTGTGGCCCAGAGCATGTGCTGGCTGACTCCTGCTATTTGGCTAAAGGGCTACTGCTAGGAACGGCGGCTGAGTGGACCCTGATTCACCCCCTAAAGCTGAAGCATCACAAAGAAGTAGTTATTGCTAGCTCTTGGTGGGTTGGAACTGGCCAGAATGGGACAGACAAGGGACACTGCTGCAAACACAAGCCCTGCCCTCCCAACACACACACATGTGCACACACATACACACATGTGCACACATGCCCTCACACACACAGGCACACATGCATACATACATGCACACACACACACAAGTACACATAATCAGATATCCATTTGGTGGACATGCACTTGGATCTTGCAAGCTGGTCCCATGGGAAACTGAAGGACATACAGTAACAAAACTTAAAATGAGACTACTTTTAGTGTTTTGATGCCAGTCCTATATTCCCCCAGGTAGTGCCCGCCTCAGAGGGTCTTATAGGCACTGAATAAGATCCCAAAGCCCTGAATAGGAAAGTATCCATGAAGGGAATATCTGGGGTATTTCATTCCCCTAGGAAAGCCCACAGCTTTTCCTTCTCCCAGCTTCATACCAGCCCCGAACCAAGATGCGGTGGGACACTTCCCAGTTCTCCCAGGGCCTGGCCATCACTCCCTGGAGTCCTTCTCCCTGGCATCTCTGCAGCTCAGTGAGCAACCTGGTTCAGGGGCCAGTGGCATAGGGTGGGATTTTCTTTTTTGGTGCCAACAATCAAACCAGAGCTCAGAACGTAGTGGGCACTGAAAGGAGACAGTTATTTTCCAGCCCCGCTGAAGCCGTCCTCGTCTCTTATATAATCACTGAATCCCTGCACCTCCTCACTCGGCAGGTGCACATCACTGGCCACGTTTTACACAGGAGGCCATTAGGGTTATGTGATGTGAGCTGACACAAACTAGTTAGGGCTACACTGTCTTTCAGAGGTTTTTTTTTTTTCTGCCACATTAGGATACTCTAGAAGATACAAAGCTATTTCCAAAAGCTCATGGGAAGGGGGACTAAAAGATAAACTTATTTTGGAGCAAAAAAAAATTGTTTTTTTCAAATCCATGTACACAGGTAAGTCTTCAAAAAGGTCTATGAAAATGCATATAATACAAACATTACACAGGGATTTTAGAACCTGACAGGTGAGCTGGAAGACACTTTGAGTTGTTACTCAGCACATAAGCCAAAGTCCCCACCTGAATGAACAGGGTGGCACTGGGGATACAACAGGGAGCCACAGCAAGTGTAGTCCTGTACTGATTGCCTTACTGTGTAAACCTATCTCCCATCCCTACAGGCCATTTACATGGGAAAGCGCTCCTGAGGGACTGGTGACAGTGCCTGGCATGTGCAAGCAGTGCTGCCAGTACCATGTCCACTGCTATTGTCATTTTTCTCTCTCATGTAGGGAGGCGGAGGAGTTAATGGTCCAAGACCGAGTTTAGAGGCCTGTGGACAGGATGCAGGTTGGTGACCATGGTCAGAACCTCTGTGTGCCCTTGTGGGTTAATGGGGTTACATGGACCACTGGCCAGAGCCTTTGCGATGTCTTGGAAGAGGAGCATCGCCTCCCTGGTCCTTGAGCTCTCCTTGCCCCACCTAGAAGTCAGGGACCTTCCCAGCAGGGTGTACCCCCTGGGTAGGGAGGATCTAATTCCACCTGGAGATACCTCACCCCTTCTTTTGCCTCCTCCCCACACAAGGCTAGGGGGGATGGTGGTGAGGGAGGACCCCAGAAGGGGTCTTGCAAACTCAGGACCCAGGCTGCCCCACACTGGGCAGCATTGCCACGGGAGGCAGTTGGAGCACAGGACTGAGAGCTTTCCCTGTGAGAATCAGTTTCAAATATGAGGTTTATTTTATTTTCCCCCGTTGCAATTAACTGCGAAAAATATTTCAAAGCTGTATAATTAAAGGCCGGCGTTTTATTAGGGTTTAAAACAGTCTCTATGAAATGTGCTCCTGCCACCGGTAATTACAACGTACATCTTAATATCCCCTGCTTGCCTGCCCCGAGATAAGGGCGCTGTGTGTGCTGCATTTGGCTCTGCAGAGAAGGTAAAATCCTTATCTTATCTCCATCTGCACACAACAACCAGCCTCTCTTCCAATTCAACCCTAATCTTCTTAGTAAATAATACTGATATTTTTCACCATCACAAAGTAGAACGGGTGCCAGATTCTCTCTGATAACACCTCTCGGTTACACACCATTCTCTGTCAAAATTGGCCCGGTTTTCCTTAATCTCTTTAACTTATCAAAAAAAAAAAATACTTTTTACATTCGGCCATAGTAAGTTCTTTTCTACCAAATAATAATATTATAAATGAATCCCTTTGCCTACAGCTGACTCATTGAAAAGATACTTGGTCTCCTCCTCATTCTCTTCATGAATGGAAATTGTCTTGCTCTCCAATTTCTTTCCAACTTTGGGATCTGTACCCGGGGGCTTGTCCCCAGGCAGGTCCTGAGCTATCTTTGCATCCCATGGAGGGTTGCCAGCTTGGTCCAGAATGTACTCACAGGCAGTTTATTTTCTCTGGTAATGCTAGACTTCCTGCAACCCCAACCCCTCACCCCTCAGAGAAAATATAGAGATTTCAAGCAAATTCTGTAAGACTCTTCCCCAACCTGCAGACTTTGCCCCCACACTGGGGCAGGCTGATGAAGAGCACCATCTTAGTGGAAACCTGGACTCACATTGCCTTCTCCTGCTGTCTTTCCTCCCGCATCACAGAAATTATCATCTGACCAGGAAGGAGACAACTGAGAAGTGCTCATCACCTCATGGATGTTTGCAGAGCACTTACAGGTTGCCCATTCCAGGCTTGGCCTGGCAGGGGGTCCCAGAGATGGAAAGCACAGTGGTGGCCAGCCAGGAGTGCATGGCATATGGAGCAACCCCATACGTGAGAGAATCGAGTTGTCAGGAATTGAAGATGTTGGGGGGGGAGCGCGAATGGGATGGGGGCAAGGAAGCTGAGAGTGAACCATTGGAAGCCTCTTTGATATTTGTATCATCACTAAAATAAAGCAGACAGAAGCAGACAGTAACAAGACCCTATCAATAACATGTTATATGGTTCAAATTAATAATAATCGGCCCTGGAATGGGAGATTCCAATTTCCATTTCCAATTTCCTTGTTCACTAGAAACTTTCTATGATTTCCCTCTCCTGCAGTTTCCATAATATGCTTGTAAATTTGCTTTGCTTTGTTGTAGATAATGCTCACCCAGGAGTGGTTTTATTTTCTGTATCTGGCCTTGCAAGCATCCTGTGCTTTCCCATTCTATGACTCCCCAGTTAGTGGCAGCTACCTACTGTCTCCCAGGAGTTAATTCCCCTGACATAGGGTTCTTCTGCCCCCTCCCCCGAGACCCCAATGAATCCAGATACTTGAGACAGCCAAGACTGGAATGGGAGAAACCTGCGCAGAGGCATTGCTTACCCCCACGTGGCTCCTGAATACACAGAATGGGCGGATGTGGGCTCTTGCCAAAGCCCATGGTGCCAGGACTGACACTGTACCTCCTGTCCTGTCCGTGCAAGCCAGGGGGTTACACTTGGGAAGCTATGCTGGTTTCCTTTACCTCTCTCAAAACTCCATTAAAAATTCTGCCCTTATGGGCTGGCTAATCCTCTATCTTCAAGTGTCCCAACTGCTCTCATCCAGCTCCCTGCCTATGACATGGGAAAGCAGTAGAGGGTGATCCAAAACCTTGGGACCCTGTACCCACATGGGGGATCCAGAATAAACTCCTGGCCCCTGGTTTCGGATTGGCTCAGCTCTGGCCATTGTGGCCCTTTGAGAAGTGAGCCATATGATGGAGAATCCTTCTCTGTCTCTCCTTCTTGCTGTAAAATCTATCTTTCCAATTAAAATAAATAAATCTAAAGCAGAAAGAGAGAGAACTCTGCCATTTGCTTCTCATCCATCTTCATTGCATGTCTGCACTTTTAATTCCCTACACCTAGTCACCTCATTGGCTTGGAGGTAAGAGTGTAGTTATTATGCCTCAGAATCGGGTGGCTTGCACTTCACCTCCAGCTCTACTACTGTCCCTGGCCATGACTGTGGGCGTAATTTTGGGAAAGTCGCTTAAGCTCTCTGCTTCTCAATCTTCTTATCTGTAAAATGCACATCACAGAGGCCCATATCTCTCAGGATCAACATAAAGTGTTTGATGAGAAGACTAACACACACACCTGGATGATAGCAAAGGCTGCATAAATGACACTCACCATGAATCATATTATTGATGGTCAAGTAGCCACCCTTCGTGGGGAATCTATCAAAGCACATCTGTGCGAGCGGATCCCTGAAAACCAGGCGAGAGCTCCGGAGAGGCCCCTGGGCACTTGGTTTTGGAGGCTCTCCCGACACTCGGCATTTTCTGGACCTGCTAAGCTCTTAGAGTGGCAGGAAGGGTGCATGGTTTGTGCCATGGTCAGCAATAAGAAAGATAAAAAAGGCAAAGGTTGTGTCTTTCAAATGACATTCTTCCTAAACCAGCCCAAAGGGCTGACAGAGCCTTAAACTCATCTACAAAGCCTTCTGGAATCCCAGGGCTGCTGGGCTATGGTCTTGAGCAATTCTATACAAAAATAACGAACTAGAGAGAGGTTTGTGAGCCAGTCCCACCCCTTTCTCTGGCTCCTTGGGAGGCTCAGCCTCTACTCTGGAGCTTCCCCCTTTTCCTTTTCCAATATTCAGAAGGTTTTCTTTTTATATATAATTTGTTTTTATTTCTTTGAAAGGATGACACAGAATGACTTTTCCATCTGCTGGTTCACTCCCCAAATGCCCACACGAAGCAGGGCTGGGCCAGGCCAATGCCAGGAGCCCAGAACTCAATCCAAGTCTCTCACAGAATGCCACAGACTCAACTACTCAAGCCATCACCTGCCATCTCCCAGAGTGTGCATTAGCAGGAAGCTGGAATTGAGAGTAGGGATAGGAGTTGAGCCCAGACACGTCTGATATGGGATGTAAGTATCCAGGCAATGTCTTTAAAAAAGAAAAGAAGAAAAATTTATCTTTATTGATAAGACATATCTAGAGAAAGAACGAGAGACAGAGAGAAAGATATTCCATCTGCTGGTTCACTCTCCCAGGTAGCCACAACGACCAGAGTTAAGCTGATTTGAAGCCGGGAGCCAGGCAGTTCTTCCAAGTCTCTCAAGAGTGCAGGGTCCCAAGGCTTTGGGCCATTCTTTACTGTTTTCTCGGGCCACAAGCAGAGAGTCGGATAGGATATGAAGCAGCCAAGACACAAACCTATGACCATAGGGGTTCCTGGTACCTGCAAGGTGAGGATTTAGCCACTAAGCCATCACGCAGGACTCCAGACAATGTCTTAACTGGTGGATCAAACACCACCACTGATTTCACTTCTGAATCTCTCTCCTACTTATCTGAGACTTCCTCTTTCTTGTCCCCACATGATTTAAGCAGGAGCTAAGCCAGTGTATCAGTCCAAGCAGCTGTGCTTGGAGGTGTGACAGATGTTCACTCTACCCAAGTACTGGACTAGGCTCTTCACATGTCATTACCACTATTAATCAGCCAGCAGCTTTGCTAGGCAAGGACTATTATCCCATTTTACAGATAAGAAAACAGACTCCATGGTAAGTATTTTCCCTGGAGGGCCAGTATTTGGTGGAGTTTAATAGATAAGAGTGTTCAAATCCAGGCTCTTGTAGCTAAGCCAGAGACTCACATGGAAGGTCAACTCGAGCCTGGGGCAGAAATCAGCCTAAGAAACCTCTAAACAAGCCAGCATCCTCAGAGTTCTGAAACTCAGAGAAGTTCTTATGTGAAACTCTCCTCTTCCAGACAGCCTTCCCTGCTTAGCTACTCTTGCCAACTGCCAATCTCCTCCCACTGTGAACTTTGGAACACCTCAAGTTCAGTTCACCCCAGGGCTCACTTACAAATGCCACTAACCAGAGGCCACATTGTTCCATGTTTCAACAATGTCCAAATGTGTCTTCTTGGGACCAGTGCCATCACAGCATCGTAGGCTAAACCTCCACCTTTGGAACCCCCATCCCATATGGGTACCAGTTTGAGTCCCAGCTGAAACAGCTGTTCCACTTCTGATCCAGCTCCCTGTTAATGTACCTGGGAAGGCAGTGAAGAATGGGCCATCCATGTGGGAGACCCGGAAGAAGATTCTGGCTTCTTGCTTCATACCAGCCCAGCTCTGACCATTGCAGCTGTTTGGGAAGTGAATCAGTAGATGAAAGATCTCTCTCTTTCTCTGTCTCTCCTTCTCTCTATATATCTCTGCCTTTCAAATAAAAAATAATACTCAAGATCTTTCTGCTCTCTTCCTCCTTGCCCACTCACCCACTGAGTTCCCGAGAAGTTGGGGTGCTGGGGTGAAGGTTGGGAAGCCCAGACACTCCTGGGAAGTCATGTCTGCTTCCGCCAAAGAACTTTCCACAAACAGGAGGCTGCAAATGGCTGGGGTTGTTGTTGCTTAGCCAGTGGCAGGTGCAGCAGCCCCAGTCTGGGAATGCCAGTTAGGGTTCTGGGGCTGTTCTGGAAGTCGAGGGCAAAACCTCTGGAACACCAGCTTTCCCTGCCAAGTACAGCCCCGCCCTGCATGTGGCAGCCTTAATTGGACTCTCGTTTATTATTGTAATGAGGATCCCTTTTCTAATGTGCTTTCCCTAGCCCTCATGTGGCTGAACTGTTATTTTTCTCACTTGACTTTTTTTTTGCCTCTGAAATGTTTTGGATAAATATGCAGCTGAAATGGCTTGTTACTGACTGTGTACATTTTCAGTTGAATGAAAAGTAAAGAAATACAGCATTTCGCATATAAAATATTCTATTAATATTATATAATTTGGCTGTGGAGTATCATTTTGCTTTTATGAAAGGGTTTGGTGAAACCCTTGGGACCAGCAGATGGCTAACACATAGTAATTATTGGTTACTGAATCTCACTTGCATCATACTGATCTATTCATGCAAGTATCCCCGTATTAGACGTATAGGTTTTACCATAAAGATGACTTGCCCTGGGTACACACTTTAAGCCCTGGCTGGCCTCGTTTGTTGGAGGCCTAGATCTGCAGTATGAACCCTGGGAGGGGGCTGCTGCATGGCCCTTGTCCCCTCCCTGCACAGTCCTCATCCTATCTCCTGCCATCCACTGTCTTGGGTTTGTATGGGAAGCTGGGCTCTGCCTGCCCACTAGCAGCTGGCCAGGGTGGACTGCCAAGCTGAGGTCAGGCCGGGAGTAGTTGTGCAGAGGGCCCTGCCTACACGCTACTGCTTGGGAACAGCTGTGACCGCTGAGCTTGGGGTGATTTCTCTTTGCCTCATGAATCAGTGACACCTGCTGTCTGCACGATGCGTGGTCCACAGTTGGCTTTCCCCAAGCAACCCCACTCATCCAAGTTCATCTGTCTTCTGGTGCCCCCTGCCCTTCCCTGTCACTCTGTTTCCAGAAAATGAAGACCTTCAGGCTACCAGAGGGTGGCTTTAGGTGACCTGTCAGGGCAGGATTAACAACCTTCAGTAGGGCAAATAGGTTTTAACTCTTGGGCCAATCCTCACCAATCAGTAGGGAGCTTCTCCAAGGACCATTCCTGAGGTCTTGAAAGTTGAGTAGGAGCAGGCATTGACCAAAGACACCACAAGTAGGTAACTACGACTGGATCAGTGTAATTAAAGAGAAAGGATCCTGTTGGGAGGAGCATCGCTATACTCCGCTGATCTGTGAGCATAGCAAGTAGGTGAATCTTCAGACAACCTAACTTCTGTGTCACCCTGTAGGGCACAAAGACAAGACACCTGTGCAGTGGGGCCATGCTTGGTCCCATTTTACAGAGGAATAAACTGTAGCACAAGGTCATGAAGCAGCAGGGTCAGAGTTTACACACTGACCCCAGGGGATGTGGAGAGTGTGGTTGTTTCTGCTGGCCATTGTGTGCTCTCCTGGCTCTACATGGAGTGGATGGATGACCTCTGGGACTGAGAGCATCCCAGTACTCCTCTGGGTGATCTTCCACTCTGAGGGCTAGGGTCTCTGAAGACAAAGCAAGAAATGAGGGGGTGCAGGGGGCTGGGGGGCATAGGTGGGAATAAGAGAAAAAAAGGTAGTGGGGAAGAAACCATTTGGAGAGGTGAGAGAAAAAAAAAATGAAAGGAGGAAAAGGGCAAAAGGGAGAGAGGACCGTTTAGAATGCAGGAAATTAGAAGCAGTAAGAACATTGAATAGAAGAGGAAGGACAGTGGAAAGCAAGGAGCATTAACCAGTGCCAAAGGTAGCTGGGCCTGGGAATGGAGATGCCCCATAGGCCCAGGGAACAGGCAGCCCTGGGCGGCGGGGGAGGAGTCTCAAACTGCTGAGGGTCCCCAGCCTTGGGGCAGGTTCTCTGTGGAAGGACCTGCTTAGAGGCTGCCAGTGTATGGCCTCTGGGCTTAGGATGCCTGGGTTTGAATCCTGACTCCTGCATACTGCCTAGGTAATCCTGACAAGTCATTTCTTTGAGCCTTGCTTTCCTCGTCTGTAAAATACTGGCTTAAAAAATATTTATTTTTATTTGAAAGGCAGAGTTACAGAGAGAGAGGGGGAGACAGAGGTCTTCCATCCGCTGGTTCACTCCTCAAGTGACCACAGTGGCCAGAGCTGAACTAATTTGGAGCCAGGAGCTTCTTCCAGATCTACCACGTGGGTGCAGGGACCCAAGGCTTTGGGCTACCCTCTGCTGCTTTCCCAGGCACATTAGCAGGAAGCTGGATGAGAAGTGGAACAGCTGGGTCTTAAAACTGGTGCCACAGGCCAAGTGGTGAGCTTGGTGGTGACGTGTGACCTTTCTCCCAGGACAAGTCTGCATTTCCAAAATCTGGGCTGGCAGCTGACCACCAGACAGAAAGAAAAGGGGGAGCCACATTCCCAATGAAGATGGTCCTGTTGCAGTGGTGAGTACTTCAGAGAAGCCCTGAACTTCTCCACACCCTTGTCCTGTGTTGGTTTTAAGTACAGAAAATATTCCTGCTGTAACCTATTACATAAGATCACAAGAAAGGTTTTGGAAATGGCAGAGGCCATCCAAACATCCAAGGTTTTTTATGATAATGATGATTATTTGGTCTCAAATGGTGAAAAAAATATAATCAGGATAGAAAATGTTTTTGGAGAGCCTTTTGTTATTTTAACCAGTTCTGGCTGGTTTAGATGAACAATGAGAAGAAGGCTCAGGAGGTAAAATCAGCTCTCCGGGGAGTCATGCTGGGGGCCAGGCCAGTGGCCAGACAGTCTGCAGATGGTGAGACACGGCTGAACCTTTGCCCCTCGCTGAACTTCCTCCTTCGGGGCTGGACAGGAAGGTAGGATCCTGAAATACCGTAAGAATGGTGTTTCACATTCCTTTCCGGTCAAAACAAGGAAGCCAAAACTGGGAAACCATATGAGGGCACGATTTAGTTCAAAGGCTTCAGGTCCAAAGAACGGAGCAAGTTCAGCTGGAGTCAAGAGCCAAGGCCATGAATGCACAAACGGTCAAGCCCTGGGCCTCTGCACCTTCCTGGATGCCTTGGTTTCTGATCCAGATGAACTGGAGTCTGGACCACTAGCTAGCATTGTGTTTGGCTCAGGAGTCAATCAGAAAGGAGTAGCTACCAGCAAATGACTTGTTTCAATATAAAGGGTTTTGTTTGTTTTGTATATATAAAGAGAGAGAAAAATCTTCCATCCTCTGATTCACTTCCCAAATGGCCACAAAAACCAGGTCTATACCAGGCAGCAGCCAGAAACCAGGAACTCCATTCTAGTCTCCTACATAGGTAATAGGGTCTAAGCAAGTAGAGCATCTTTTGCTGCCTTCCCAGGAGCACTAGCAGAGAGCTGAACCAAAAGCTAAATAGCCAGGACTCAAAACTGACCCTCTGATAGGAGATACTGGAGTTGTAAGCAGTGGCTTAACCTGCTATGCCACAGAACCAACTCCTCCACATAAAGCTCTCTGAAGATTTGACAATAACTCATTTATTCAATTGTTCATTCAACATCAATTCATTAACCAGTGTTTTGTGTGGAATGCTAGAGACCAATAACTGAAGGAATATTAATGAAAATTTAGGGCTTCTCTTAGATCCTATCTTCATGTGACCACAGTTAACTCTCTTCTGAAATGTGAGATTATAGAATTAGAACTGCTTAGCTACTTTCAATTCATTGCAAGGACAGGGATTTAGCCTAATGATGAAGACATTACATGCATGAGATGCTTGTATCCTCTACTGGAATGCCTGGTCCCAGCTCCACTTCCAGGTTCAAATTCCTGCCGATGCGCACTCTAGAAGCAGGGGGTGATGGCAAAGGTAGTTGAATCCCTGCCACCTATGGGAGTACCTGGATTGAGTTCCCTGCTCCCTGGCCTAACCTCAACTATTATGGTCATTTAGGAAATAAGCAAATAAGAAGATAAGAGGGTTGTGTGTTTATGTGTGTCTGTGTGTGCTTCTCTGCCTTTCAAAGATAAATAAATAAAATAAAATTTTAACAAGAAAACAGGGGCAGGCATGATGATACAGTAGGTTATGCTGCACCTTGTAACACCAAATCCCCAATCGGAGCACAAGTTTGAGCCATGACTTATTTGTGTCCAATATAGATTCGTTCCTACTAATGCATTCTTGGAGTTAGCAGGTGATGACACAAATACTTAAATTCCTCCCACTCACACAGGGGCCCTAATTGAGTTCCCAACTCCTGGCCCAGGCTGTTGAAAGCATTTGGGCATTTTGGGGAATGAGCCAGCAGATGGAAAACACATTCCCTACCCCATCATTCTTTCATAGATAAAAACAAAATAGATAAAGGTTTTTTTATATTTATTTTATTGTTAAGTTAGATATATAGAGAGGAGGAGAAACAGAGAGGGAGATCTTATGTCCAGTGATTCACTTCCTAAGCAGCCACAACAACCAAAGCTGAGCCAATCCGAAGCCAGGAGCCAGGAGTTCTTCCAGGTCTCCCACGCAGGCACAGGGTCCCAAGGCTTTGGGCTGTTCTCTGCTGCTTTCCCAGGCTGCAAACAGGGAGCTGGATGGGAAGTGGGGCTGCCGGGGCTAGAACCTGTGCCCATATGGGCTCCCATTGTGTGAAGGCAAGGACTTTAGCTGCTAGACTACCATGCCGGGCCCTGAAATAGATATTTTAAAAAATAGAACAAGAGTGTAGAAGCTCTGCTACAGCTTTCACCTTTGCCCCTTGGTGCTCCGCCTGATTAAATTAGAAAAAAACTTGTTCAGCATTGACCTTATTGTATCTACACAGAATTTGGGGGTTCATGGTCTAAAGTTTTTTTTTACTAGGCTAGTTGAATCTAAAAGATGAATTTTACCCCTATTTGAAAATTGCTCTGAATATATGAATATGTGAGAATTCACTCCTACAGTTTGAACGTGATGGTATAATATAGTGTACATTTATCGTCAGTAGATGCTGGACACAATAACCTCTGAGAAAACCAGCTCTTAATTTCAGACATATAGAATAGAATAAAAGGCATCGTGGGGAGTCTTTGAGTAGAATGACTGCTTACACACCAGGTTGTAAAACCAGCAGTTGGGAATACAGGCATTGCTTGGATCAAATGATCACAAAAACCCACTTTAGTTTGGTAAACTTCAGTGAGTGTGCACCTGACATAAAAGGGTGTATTAACAAGAAGATGCATGCAAGAATACTCATAGTAGATGTATTTGTAGCAATCTAACATTGAAAACATCTCAACTGTTCATCAGCAACCAAATGGAGTGATAAAATGTGACCTAGTCACCCAATAGAATATTACTTGGCAATTAAAAGGAGCAAACTACTGATACACCCAACAACACAGTGCTTGGTAGAGGAAATCACTGAAGAGTGCAAATTGTCTGTTATTGAAATTATGGTCAATAACAAGCAAAAGAAATCTTTGATAGTGGAAATTACCTTTTGGTAGACAGGGGCAGTATTGATTAGGAGGGAAATTTTCTGATGCTGAATTGTAAATATTGCTCTGACAAGTGTTTTGAAAATGGAGTAAATTTATCTTAATTTTAATTTGTTTTGGAGAGACAGAGAGAGAAAAGCAGACAGAATAAAAATATGTGGACGAGTGGTCCAATTACTTGAGCCATCCCTGCTGCCTCTCAGGGTTTGTATTAGCAGGAAGCTGGAATCTGGAGTGGAGTTAGTTGCCAAAGCCAGACTCTTTGATATGCGACTTGAGCCTCTCAAACTAGCTTGAATGCCTATTTTGCTTCTGTCCTCTTGAAGCAAGGCTCTCACTTGCAATTCTGTCCTTATCTTCAGTATCTCATCATTATTAGATGTACTCATTGGCCGCTGTCCTAAACACTTACCCAAGAACAGAGACCTCATGGACAACTGAATGAACCTGCTCTGGGCTGGAGTAGCTAGCACAACTTTATATTAAAAATCAAGTAACCTTTGTTAATTGCAGACATGTAATTGTGTTCTCCCTCTACTATTGAGAAGGAGGACTGCAGACCACAATTCAAGGCACCAGCAAGAGCAGAAGTGGAAGTGGTTACTACACTTGGATAATTAAGCCGAACAGCTAACACTGGGGATCTCCAGTTTCCTTCTCCATTATATAATCATCATCAAAACTAAAATTTTAAAAAACAGAGCAGCTGGAAAGTCAAAAACTATGAATTTCTTTGCAGACAGGGTTCTGGGTGCCAGTTACAATCTGACAGGTATGTGCGCCCTGGTGAGCTGTGGAGACTGAAATGGTCACTTGAGGCAAGCACAGTCACAGGAATCCTAGCCTTTCCAGCAAAGATCCCTACTCATGGCCTTGTGCTGTTGTGGGCTGTGGGAGGCATGTGCATTGATGGGGCTTCCTGCTTCCTGGGCCACACCTGTGCTTTTGCAGTGCTTCTGGCAGTGGTCCCTGGTCCCCTGGTCTCCGATGGTGGCAGTGGCAGCAGCTCTCTGCTGGGAGTCTCACCTAGAGCTGCCACCTCTGCCCTTTTAATGGCTTTGTTAACACCCTTCTGCTTAAAATCCACCATGTGGTTCATAGCTGCTGCCATTCACAAAGGTTTTGTTGTCATTGAGAACAGCATTGAAGGGCAGAAGCCCTTCTTGGGGCCTTCACAGCATTTTGGTGGGATGGCATTTGTGTTTTGAGAGAGGCTGGCTGAGTCTCCTTCCTGAATTGAATCCCAGGAAAATGTAAACTTGGTCTAATCAGCAAAACTGCAATGTGCTGCAGAAAAGGATATACCTGTTCCACTAGTGGGGGGGGGAGGGATGGGCAGTGGCACCACCACACCTGCATGCCCCCAGTTGGTTTTCACATGCTGTGATTCTGCCAGAAGTAAGACCTAAGCCTGACACCATAATCCCCATTTTACCAGCTGAGACACCATGTTCAGAGCATAGACTCCAAGGGATCTAGAGAAACATCTTGCAGGGGTTCCAGAATACCAAATGTTTGCAACAGTCACAATTTCCCCAGTAAGAGATTCTGGGGTTGAGCATGAATCTCCATGGGTTCTCTAGTCTCAAGGGACATATGCCGAGTTGTTAACAGGCCATTATAAACAAGGCAATGACCTCATGCTTAATGGAAGGGCTGTGGCATTACCAGGGCTCTGGTTTTAATAGGGTGAGTTTTAGGAGAGGGCATGTGCCAGCCAATGCCAAGCTCACATTTCCTAGACATCAAGACTTCTGATGGCCAGTAACATGATGATCTGCCAGTCTTTTGCTCTTGCAGCCAGCAGAAGGCTGCAGATGGTACCTCGTGGCTGGCCTTTGCAGCTACAGGATTGCAGAGGGTGGTACTGGCACAGAAGCCAACCTCCTCTCCTCTGCCAGGAAGCTTGGCAGGATCAGTCCCCTATAAAACCCTGTGTGGTCCAGGCCCTGCCAGGGATCCTGGAGCCTGGACACAGAGCCATCAACCTGACAGGTGACAACCTGTCTTTCTGCAGATTATGGGGCAATGTCCTGCCCTCAGACCATATCAAGAGGAGCAGAGCAGAGTTATGCTTCCTGAAAACTGCCAGGACACTCTCCAACATCGGCCTTCCCACCCTGCCCTCCACACCTTCACCCTCCTGGGTCAGAGCTGGGAGAACAGAGTGGCAAAAGGCCAGGCTGTCTAGAAGCAGCTGAGATTTCACCTTCCCGGTTATTAACGCTTGCCAAAGGAGGCGCCCGACAACGCAGGGACGGCTCGCTGGTAGGGAACCTTTCGGGAAGATGTGACACCTTTTGGCGCCTTCTGGCACTACGTTACTGATGTTGATGGCAGCGTTGGGGAATGAGGCCGATCAAGTGTGCTGTCCCCTCCATGCAGACTAATGAGACATGAAGTCTTGGCGAGAAAGAACCAGGTTGTAGGAGAGCCAAAATGACATCACATCAACTCCGTTTCAGATCCTGTACACCCCCGTGCCCATCATGGCTCCAGGTGGCCAGCACCTCCGCACAACAAAGGGATTTTTCAGACCAAGACACCCGCCCCCCAACCTCCCGTCTTCAACCCCAGAGCTGTCACTCTGAGGTACAGTGGGGATACATTTGTCAGTACAGATCAAGTCACACATGTTAGGGAGCAGTCCCTCTGGCGGTGAAGGCTGCTCTGGGCTGCTCTCCTCCACTGCCCTGCACCTGCCTGACCCCAAACCCTACTCCCTGGTAACAGACAGGGGCTGTCCAGGAGGAACACTGGCTCCAGCCAGCACTGACTATGAAACAATACATTCACTTCAGGAGTAAGAGGCTGGCGTGCTGTCCTCACCACTGGTTTGTAGAGATAACTGATTTGCTGTAGTTTAAAGATGGAGGGACTGAGGGAGAAACCCAACAAGCGGAGTAGGTTTGGAGGCAATTGGGATTGCCCTATTGGCTTAATTATAACTGCACCTCTCGCTGACATGGGCTCTTTCCTCTTCGAATTAAAACACCCAAGCAACTTGAAATGTAACAGTGATGAATTTTTCATGTTCTGCTCCCGACTCGCCTCCTGGCTCAGGGCACCGTTACCAGCCCTCTCGGAGCTTGCTTCAATAGATAGTTAACGTGACATGCAAGCGTCGTCTGCGTGACACAGATAACTCAGGGGAACAGCACCAAGTAAATGAGATGCATTAGTGTCTGGATGGGAACTGAAGATACAAGTTCTCAGAACTTCTTGTTTAATTTATAGAAACGGATTTCCCTCCTGTGCTTAAGATTTCAAAATGGTAATCACAGTCTGAAGAGGAGCCGTTCCCACTCCAGGTACTAATATCAATATGTAAAAGAAAATCATTAGCTAGAGGTGGCTCTCAGCAGCACCTATTATATGTCAACAAGCTAGCTGAGGTGATAAAACAAACTGTTAGTGGAAATTTAATTACTAGCCATTGAGATTTGGGCAAAGGCTGGGGATTCGAGATGCCTGACTCTGGCACGCTAGCCTGCTGGAAGCAGCCATCCGCCTGGAACGAACATTTTTAATAGGTGTTTTCCTTCTCTCTAAAAACTCACAGCACAGCACCCAAGGCCAACTAGAAAGTTGTTTTTCTTTCTTTTTTTTTTTTTTCCCCCAAAGGCAGCTTGAAAAAAAGAGAGAAAATGAAACTGTCTATCTCCAACCTCTAGCCCAGTTGACTTTGAGGCAGATTGCGGGCCTTGCAAGGTCATTTCTTAAGTGATTTCTGCACATTTAATTGTGGCAGGTTGCTGGCCGATGACTGCTTTTTCAGCTGGCATGACTCAAATTTTATCATATGATATAAAGCAGGGTCATGCCCCCTGTGAAGCTAGCTAAGCCACTTCTCTTCTCCGGCTGCCCCATCTATGCCCGCCGAGCCCGCTGCTGCCCCAGGTGAAGCCTTCCCAGAGTATTCTCTCTTTGTTCTCACATCTACCACCTTCATTCTCCCTGGCTATGGGTGAGTCACAGTGTCTGGACCCATGTGCCCAGTGAAAGGTTGTGTGTACAATGAATGCTGCTGTGATTCCATGTCCCCTGAGAAAGGCCTTGCTCCAAGGACCAGATAAAATGGCATCAAACCATGACAGTTTCTAGGAGTCTACTTCCTTCACCTCTTCCAGAATCTCTGTAGTTCTTGGGTTGTGCATCAACTCAAGGTCACTTCAGCCTTGGGGGACTTGCGGGTACCCTGCACTGTTTCAACTCTGCAATGAAGAATGGCTACCTTTTCAATCCTCCAAAAGAAAAAAAGTGATTCCTACCAAGTATTTTTTTTTGGACAGTTGTCCTTCATGACATTAAGGGAAGACCACTGTGTTGTAGCTTGGGGAGATAGACAGCAGGCTGTAACCCTGGACTGGCTCTTCTCTTCACTCCCTTTGATGCTTCGTCCCCCTCTGCCTGATTGTGGGGAGCTCCACACCATCCACCATCCAGAAGAACTGAAGCCCATCTGAGTTAGGTTAGAGATAGAAGAGTGACCCACCCTCTCTGTTTGGATGGGATAGTTTGTGCTCAAACTGGGACAGCAAACTAGAAGGCAGATCTCCTGAGAGGTGGCCATCACAGGACAGATATGAGAAGAAATCTTCTCTTTCTTGTTGCTTTGCTGTCTTTCTCCTTTGCTCAGTTGGAATAGCCTCTTATGAATCATTGTTCTCAATCTTAGCTATACTTTTAGAACTGCCAGCTAAGATGTGAAACGTCTTGGGGTCCAGGCTTCATTCCTTTAGCTGTGCCTGTTTAGCAACCTGAGCTATCGTAGAAGCTGCCCATGGGGCTAGTGACATGGTGTATCAGACTGAGCCTCTGCCTGTGGCACAGCATCCCATAAGGGCACCTATTTGAGTCCTGGGTACTTTACTTCCAGTCTAAGTTCCTGCTGATGGCCTGGGATAACAGCAAAAGAAGACCCAATGCTTTGGAACACTCTACCTATAAAGAAGACTTGAAAGAAGCTCCTGGCTCCCAATTTCAAACTATCCCAGCCTCGGTTGTTGAAGCCATCTGGGGAGCAAACCAGTGGATAGAAAAATTCTATCTCTTCTTTACCCTGCCTTTTCCTGACATCCAGGTAACTCCTCAATATTCAATTCTCAGCTCAGACATCATCTGCTCAGAGTCCCTTCCAGGCTGCAGGAGCCTCCCCAGTGACCTTCTGTGAAATCCTTCTGTTTCTTTGCATCTGTGATACCTGCTGCCACCTGCAGTTACCTTGTTCATTTGTTCATGCGCTATCCTCTTCCCCCATTGAAATGTAGTCTCCATGAAACTCAGACCTGGCCTCTTTACTGGTGTGTGCCCTATGCCTGGAACCACAACAGGCATCTAGTAGGTGCTCAATAAGCACATGCTGGGTCCGTGAAAGCACATGCATTCAGGCTGAGCAAGCCAGCTGCTGCCGTGGACCTCAACTTTCTCGGCTGCAGAATCGGACACCCATGTCAGCCAGAGGTACCGAGGACCAAATGAGAAAATGGTGGTGAAAGTACTCCGGCAAGTGAAAATGCGAGTTAAGTGGAAGAGGTTATTATCTTCTGCCATCTGCTTGACTTTAATCTTTTCTTTTTTTTCTCTCTCGGCAAGCAGACCTATTGATTGTAGCTTGCTGGAGGAAGCTCTCACTGTCTAATTACTGCCCTGGCTCAGCCTGTCACTGTGTCCTCTGCAGTCAGCACGTCCTGACACTGACCCCTCAGGCCGCAGCCATGTGCGCAGCAGCCAGCCTGGGCACCGTGTGCCCAGCACCAGGGGAGCAGGGGCTCCTGGGCTGTGTTCCTGGCGAGGGCACTGCTGGGGAGAAGCCAAGGCACAGGCACAGTGGGAGCTGACAATAACCAGGATGCACTTGGCCCCTGCACTCCATCCTGTGTAGTCACACAGTCACACAGGGCTGTATCCCACCAGGGGACACCATTTTGAGTTTGGCAAGCTGTGGTTTCCATGAGAGTAATCCTTGCAGAGTTGTTGTTTGTTGTTGTTGCTGTTGTTGTAGTGTTCCTGGCCTGGGATATGATGGGAGAGATGAGAGGAGGTGGAAAAGAAGTAATTTCTAAGCACTCGCTAGGCAATAGCAATTCCTTTCCTCTCCGTAGTGTGGAAAGTTCCCAAGTGTCCAGGGTATTTGTATCTGCATTGCTTCATGAGACCTTATTACCTTCCTGTGATAGATAACTGTCCATTTAAGCACAGTCTTTAAAACTGAAAGATATGACTTACCCAAGTTCAGGCACTGCTGTGTTGGAGAAGGAAATTAAAACCTGAGGCCCCCAGCTCTCAGTCTACACTGGCAGCCCCACTCCTGGCAGGCTTGGTCCTAGGTTAATTTTAAAACAGTCTTTGACACACACACACACACAAAAAATCCCAGAAGGGATCAGACCTTTGAAAGTATCTTAAAGGAACACGTGTGGGTCAGGTGTTTGCCACAGAAGTTACAACACCTCTTGGGACACCTAAAACCCACATTGAAGCAGTTGGTTCAAGTCCAGCTGCTTCACTTCCTATTCATGTCCCTGCTTATGCACACCGTGGGAGGCAAGACGTGATGGCTCAGGTGGTTGAGCTTCTGATGCTCATACAGAGACCTGGCTCCTGACTTCAACTTGGCTCAGCTCTGGCTATTCACTCTCAATTGGATATGACCTCTCTCTTTTCAAATGAAGGTAAATGAGTAAGTAAGTAATATTTTTAACAAAAAGAAATGCTTTTTTTGGCCAGCAAAGGAAGTGAGAATGTGCTTGAAAATGCCTTTGCATTTTATACCTGCCATTTAGGAGAAAGAAAAATGAGGAATATGGAACAGTGCATAGGCATAGAGGGTAAAGCTGTTGTCTGCAACACCAGCATCCCATATGGACACAAGTTCGAGCCCCAGTTGCTCCACTTCCAACCCAATTCCTTGCTGATGTGCCTGGGCAAGCAGCAGAGCATAGTCCAAGTGTTTGTGTGCCTAGATCCACATGGGAGACCTGGAAGAAGCTTCCTGGCTCCTGGCTTTGGTCTAGCCTCGCTCCAGCCCAGTCTGGTCATTGAGACCATTTGGAAAATGAATCAGTGGATGGAAGATCATTCTCTCTCTCTTTCTATCTTGCCCTCTCTGTGTAGTTGTGCCTTTTAGATAAATAAATAAATCTTTATTTTAAAAAAAAAAGTAAGAGGAAAGAGATTTAAAAAAGGACCATAAGCAAACCATACAAAAATTCTGAAAGTAATACCAGCACTGTGGCTCAATAGGCAAATTCTCCACCTACTAGCACCGGCATCCTATATGAGCACTGGTTCATGTCCTGGCTGCTATGCTTCCAATCCAGCTCCCTGCTTATGACCTGGGAAAGCAGTGGAAACGGAAAACCTGGAGGAAGCTCCTGACTTCCAGCCCAGGCCCAGTCATTGCAGCCATTTGGGGAATGAACCCACGGATAGAAGAGCTCTCTCTTTCTCTCTCTGTCTCCTGCTCTCTGTTAAACTGTCTGATATAAAAATAAATAAATCTTTTTTAGAAAATCTTATTAAATAAATTATAAGTTTATCATGGCTACAACATGTCAAGAAGTAACTGAACTGGGGAACCCCTAGGCTACAAAACTGCCACAGAGAAGTTGGCTGGCAAATGCTTGTTGAATGAATAGATGAATATTCTCCTAGACTTCACATGCCTTGTTATTTCTTTCATCACTCATCTTAATGAAAATTGCTGAATATAGATTCACAGAATTCTCTAATATTGGTTTACTGCATGGGGTTTTAGCTTGAAAAATCTTTCTTGTCAGAATCTCAATTGATCCTCAAATAGCCCTCAGAAATAAGCAATTGCATAGGTGAGGAGACTGGGGGATCAATTGATTGCCCAGGTTCAGAAAAACAGTAGATGAAGTCATGGTCTTCAACATTCTGATGAATTAGAAAGAAATCAAGGAATATTAAGATTCCAAAAATCAGATGAATATGAAAATCCCAAGAAAGAACAGGAGCTCTAAAGTTGGACTTGGCCTTGAGATATTTCCCAAGTCAAGAAAACTTTGGTTTTAGTTTTTACAGGTTCAATACACCATAGCAAAAGGGAAAAAAACTCTAGAGCTTACTCAAGAATGGGAAAATATAGTAGAAATCCTTATACATAAACCTGGCACCCCAAAATAAACCAAATGCCACTCTTACTATAGGGGTTCTAAGGAAAACCACATACATCCAACTTAGACACTGAAGGAAGGTGGAAATTATGCTGAGAACTAGTAGTCATAAACTGGCCCTTCCATGGGTTTGCACCTTATTCTTGTACTAAAAGGGTTGGGGGTGTTGGAGATTGTCCAAAAGCCATCAAATTAAGAATTTAAGACAGTGAATCCAAGCTAACACACAGGGACTTAGGGCATAAGAAGATGTCTTTCTGAAGCCAAATGTCAAAGCCAAATATCACACAATTCCCATTGATAAATCTGAAAATATGTAAACTCAAAGTCAAAAATCATAAAGCTTCCAAGGAGGTAAAAAACCATGAGCAAGAACCAGCAGATTGCAGAACTGGACCCACAATAATATCATATTATGAAATTATCAAATGTAAATCTATGATAATGTATTTAAAAGACATCTGAAGAAATAAAAATATTGAAAGTATGACTAAGAAGTAAGAAATTAGAGAAATGCTAAGCAGGTTAGAAAATAATTTAAGCAGAACTTTTCATTAATTAAAAATGTAATCATTGAAGTAAAAACTCAACACATGGCTTTAACAGATTAAACATAACTGAAAGGAAAATGAACCAGAATATGAATCTGAAAAATATATCCATTAGGCATCTCAGAAAGACAAAAAGGATAAAAAAGAAAAGAAATGCTAAGGGAGATAAACACCACTTGGATAACTCAGAGGAGACTTGTATATCTTAATAACACAATCAGCAGATGACAAGACGGAGCTAAGCTTCTGGAACCAAGTTTTCACAAAGGAATCCAAATGCTGAACATACAGTGGGGTCAGATTTGATAAGCTGTCGTAAGCTGAAAATAGTATAAGTAAAAAAAAAAAATGCAGTTCTACATCTAACCTATAAAGCAGGTAGGTGAGGCCACAGAGTCCCTGAGGAGTACTGGCTGCATCACAGACAGGTTTCTGTGCCTTGCTGTTGCTGTCCAGCATCACACAAAAATATTCTATTGCATGTTGCTAGCCTGGGCTAGTATCAAAATTCAAAAGTTAAAGGATGGTTCCGGGCCCGGAGCGATAGTGTATTGGTGAAAGTTCTCGCCTTGCACACCCAGGATCCCATATGGTCTCCGGTTCTAATCCTGGCGGCCCTGCTTCCCTTCCAGCTCTCTGTTTGTGGCCTGGGAAAGCAGTTGAGGATGGCCCAAAACTTTGGGACCCTGCACCCGCGTGGGAGACCTGGAAGAGCTCCTGGCTCCTGGTTTCGGATTGGCTCAGCTCCAGCCATTGCGGTCACTTGGGGAGTGAACCATTGGACGGAAGCATTTCCTCTCTGTCTCTCCTCCTCTCTGTATATCCGCCTTTCAATAAAAATAAATAAATCTTAAAAAAAAAGATGGTTCCTATTGAATGGATATCACTTGGCACACGTGTGAAAAGTCAAAAAAAAAAAAGTGTAAGTTGAACCATCCCAAATCAGGAATTGTCTGTATTAAGTTGCAGATGGCAAGTTTTTTCTTAAAAAAAAGATTTGTTTTTATTTTTATTGCCAAGTCAGATATACAGAGAGGAGGAGAGACAGAGAGGAGGATCTTCCGTCCGATGATTCACTCCCCAAGTGAGCGCAACGGCCAGTGCTGTGCTGATCCAAAGCCAGGAGCCAGGAACTTCCTCTAAGTCTCCCATATGGGTGCAGGATCCCAAGGCTTTGGGGCCATCCTCAACTGCTTTCCCTGGCCACAAGCAGGGAGCTGGATAGGAAGCCACCGGGATTAGAACCAACGCCCATATGGGATCCCGGAGCATCCAAGGCAAGGACTTTAACCGCTAGGCCACCACAATGGGTCCTCAGACAGCAAGTTCTAAGTGAACAAAGATCACATCTGATTTTCTAGAAACAAAAAAATAACTTTTCCTTTCTAAGTTCTGTTGTAGATACTGACTTTAATACAGTGTATAGTGTGGCTGCCAAGTCCCGTACAGAATAACAGTAGTATTCTTGGGCCTAAACATGGTCCTGATTGGACATGCCTAATGGTGTCTTAAACTTGTATACAAAATTAGAACAAACTTGTGATACTGAATTAGAACAAAGATGGATACTCTGTGGTCTCACTTACCTCCTTGGTAGATTAAGTGTTGCCACTTTATTATTAAGATAAACAAATCTCTGAGTTACCCAGGTGGTGTTCATCTCCAGATTTTCTACCAGTCTAAACCTACTACTAACATTTACCAGTGTGGCAGCCTGCACACATCCAAAGCATCACCCTACAGAACACAAAAGACAAAGAAAATATCTTGGAAAAAGCCAGGAAAAAATTACTACTTTCAAAGGAATTAGAGTTAGCAACTTTCTTCCCAAATAGCAACCACAGAACGTAGGGAACATATATCTTCAATGTTCTGTTTTTAGCAAAGATACTTCTCAATGCACTTTTGGACAAACCAATTTTTCTATCAACAGACTTTCACAAAGGACAATTAGAAGATTCTGAAGAACAGGGCCAAGCATTTTAACCTAGTGGTTAAGGTGCAGGTTACTCTGCCCACATCCCACTTCAGAGGGTCTGGGTTCAACAGCTGGTTCCAGCTCCTACTTGCATCCTGATTTCATGTAGACTCTGGGAGGTGATGCTGTTGATTCAAACAGTTGGATTCCTGTCACCCAGATGAGAGAACTGGATGGGCTTCCCAGGTCCTAGATGCTTTGGGGAGTAAATCAACAGACAGGGGCATCTATCTATCTATCTATCTATCTATCTATCTATCTATCTATCTATCTCTATCTCTCTCTTTGCCTTTTAAATAAATAAGTAAATTTAAAAATAAGAGTGTGCACAGCTAACATGAGAAGTTCTGGTAGCCACAGTAAAGTGATAGTCGGCCTCCGGTTCACCCCGCATATTATAAATGCTTTAGAAAGAACCGGAGGCTGCAAATATTGGGGAAGGGTGGAGTGGGGGGAAGAGGCTGACAGTATAGAGCATGTTCCTTTGTGTGCATCTGTGCAAACTGTGTGCCAGTCCCCACAAAGTTGTGCAGTATGACATGCTAATCTAAAACCATACGAAAAAAATACTAAGTATGGGACTCTGCTGTCTGCCCTCAGATGAATCCACCAGCTGGTGGGAAGCACCCTGACATGATTTTCAGGTCGGGTGGCCGCAGATGCCAAGGACTCACTATTCATCTTATACCTGGGCCCTCCATACCTTGGGTTCATGTCTGACCCTGATTGGTTTCAGGACCTAGTAACATATTGCAGCACTTCCCAGACATGGCCCATTTTAGTCTGGCTGGTGCTATGACTGCAACTGGGCTGGGCAGGTGTTACCAAATGTGTGAACTGAGGGTCATTGGAGGCCAGCCTGGTAGAAAGCCCTGGTTCTTACCTGACTCCATGCAGACATTCCTCCTTCCAAGCAGTAGTCTTCTCCCAACAGTTGGGATAAGGAGCAGACTATATGGCTTGATGTCATGTCTCTCTGAGTTTCTAGTTATTGTTGTTGATTTGCTTGTTGGTTTGCTTTTCATATATATTTTAAAGATTTATTTTTATTGCAAAGTCAGATATACAGAGAGGAGGAGAGACAGAGAGGAAGATCTTCCATTGGATGATTCACTCCCCAAGTGACCGCAATGGCCGGAGCTAAGTCAATCTGAAGCCAGGAGCTTCTCCTGGGTCTCTCACGTGGGTGCAGGGTCCCCAGGCTTTGGGGCCATCCTCAACTGCTTTCCCAGGCCACAAGCAGGGAGCTGGATGGGAAGCAGGGCTGCCAGAACTAGAATTGGTGCCCATATGGGATCCCGGCATGTTTAAGGCAAGGACTTTAGCCCCAAGGCCACTGCACCAGGCCCTTGGTTTGCTTTTCAGTTTTTTGTTTCGTTTTTTGTTAAGTGTTTGCTTCTTTTTCTTCACTTAGAAAAAGGGGAAAAAAGAGTTTGGATTGGAGAAATGATTTTCTTTCTCTTTCATTTTTATTTATTCATTTTCATTTTATTTGAAAACCAAGGAGACAGAGATTTTCCATCAGCTGGTTCACTCTTCTGAATGGCTGTATTTGGGGGCTTGGCCAGACCAAAGCCAGGAGCCAGGAACTCTATCCTGGTCTCCAATGTGAGTGACAGGGACCCAGTAGTTGAAGCAGCACCTGCTACTTCCCAGAATATGCACATTAGCAGGAAACTGCATCTGGAGTGGAGCCAGGACACAGAATGAGGCTGTCCGAAACCACTGCTCCAAATACCTGTCCCAAGAGCAATATTCTTACCTTTGACTACATTTAGAAATATACTGTCATCTGGTTGCTACTAGGAGTAGCCTCTGGGAGTGGAGTCCTGGCACCAGCATGTTTTTCTAAGCTCACTAGGAAACTCCGATGCTTGAGCCCCATTCCAATGTTATCTGAAGTCCTTTCCAGCTCTTTGACACATGGGCATCCCAAGTGATGGCTTAGTCTTCCTGCACTGACTCCCATTTTTTCGAAGGAGATAAGGAGCATGCAATTAAGCCACAGCTTGGAACACTTATGTGCCCATATTGAAGTGCCTGATTCAAGCCCCAGTTCTTTCCATTCTGGCCTCTGGCTAATGCAGATCCTGGGATAGTCCTAGCAGTCAAGTCCCTGCCACCCACAGGGGAGACCCGGGTTGAATTCCAGTTTCCCAACTTCAATTAGGCCCACCATCTGGCTATTGCAGGCATCTGGGGATGAACCAGCAGCAGATGGAAGATCTCTGTCCTTGTCTCTCTTTCTCTTGCTCTCTCTGCCTTTAAAATAAATAAGTTTAAGTATTTAGTAAGATTGTTTTAAATGAAAAGGAACCAGGAGGAGGCTTGGGGAGGCTAAGAAACTGAAGTGGTAGCTGGTAAGTTGGTGAGGTTGAGATTCAAGGTTGGATTGTGGATCCAAACCCTTAATTCTCTCCATTGTATCTACCTGGCCAAAGCTGGGGTTGTGCCAGGGGCCAGGAGAAAATGGGGTTACCTAAGACGGAAACCCTGGAGCTTAGCTAGCCCACTGGCTCAGAGGCTCCAAGGGAAGACACTGCTTTCTGGCGGAGCTGAGTGCGAGACTCTGCTCAGCCTCCATTCCACGTGGGAGACAGAGCTCCTGACGAACACGCATCAGGCTGCCAGCCTCAGTTTGTATTTTTACAGTCCACTAATTAGGCCATTTTAACTAATTTGTTTGCATTTTGTATGAGCAAGTTGGGCTTTTGGATTGACTAATGTAATTGCAGCTGGGTTCTGCCAAATACAAATTACTCAGTCTAGTGTGGGCTAGAGAGAAAAGCAAATATTTAATAGACATCAATACCCTGGTAGCTTTTTAGTGGAGCCTTTCCCCCCCCCTATGGAAAGTTGAAATAATTTCTCTAGCATTTGATTGAACTTTCATGTTAGGGAATTATTTTTTAATCATTTTTAAAAAATAATGAGGCAAACGCTTCAGTGCCTCTGTTGGAGTTTATCTTTGATCCATTTACCTCGAAGCTCAGGAAATTCACAGGACTTTTCCATTTCCAGACTCCCCACAATTCCTTTCTGTCCAGGCTATTCCAGTGACCACCACCAGCCCATAGCACAGGTTATCACAGCAAGCAAGGTGCCTGAGAGGTCATCTTGCCCAGGGGTCTGCAAAGGGCACCCCTGGACCAGGAGCAGAGGTGACACCTGAGAACTTGTAAACAAGATGATTTCTCAATGATCCTAATGCTTGCTATACTTTAAGAGCTTTTGTTCTGGGGCCTGGTGTGATGGCTCAGTTGATTAATCCTCCCCTTGCAAGTGCCAGGATCCTATGTGAGTGCCAGTTTGTGTCCCTGCTGCTCTGCTTCTGATCCAGCTCCCTGTTTATGTCCTGTAAAAGCAGAGGATGGCCCAAAGTCTTGGGACCCTGCACCCAGGTGCGAGACTTGGAAGAAGCTACTAGTTCCTGGATTAGGATTGACTCGCTATGGCCATTGAGGCCATTTGGGGAGTGACCAATAGATAGAAGGTCTTTCTCTCTGTCTCTCCTTCTCTCTGTAAATCTACCTTTCCAATAAAAATAAATAGATCTTTAATTTTTTTTTAAATAAGAGATGTTGGTCTGGTCCAGGGATCTCATTTTACTGATGGGGAAACTGAGCCAAAATGAGCCCCAGCTTCCAGTCAGGGAGGTGCTGTGCCTCTCCACTACCCACTGTGCATTGCCCACATTTAGCACCATGCCTGGTTGGTGGCGAGCCCTCAGTGAGCCCTTGCTGAATGAGTAAAAGGTGCAATAAAGGAGCTAGAACTAGACACAAAGTCTTTTGATTCTGTTTTGCTCCTCCATGGCTCTCTTTGGGTCTGGGAAGAGGGACTCCAGGGCAGAACTGCTTCTGGGTTGTTAGCCTTCAGGTGAGGGGAGTTAATCCAAGCTTAAAGCAGAGTATCCTGAGGGCCATGCTGTAGGGTGGGGGCAGCCCTCCCTACAGCCTGATACCCAAACTGTGTAGAGTCCAGTGGATTGGCCAGGCCCGAACCACACCAGGAACCATTTCCTTCATTTTCATAAACTCCATCAACTAGAGAGAGTGAAAGAAAGAGAGAGAGATAAAGACTGATCCCCATAGCTTCCAGCTGCAGACCTGTGGAGCCAGTTGCCTAGATCTGAACTACAAGCTCAGGCTCGTTAGCTCCCTTGGTCCTCCAGGCCCAACCTCCTGCCTCCCCAGGAAATGAGAGAGAGAAGGTGAAAGTTTCCATGAGTTTTTATAAGAACAGGTACTCTGGCCAGGGCGTGAGGAACAAGTTCTCCTGTCCTGTTACCTATTTATGTGAGTAAATCAAACATCTAAAAGTGCTGTCCCACATGGATTCATCTCTCATTCCTCTAGCTGAAATGGCTCTCATGGCACAGGTTGCCCAGTGCCCTGCCTCTGCCTGTCTGCATGCTGCTGGACCAGCACTCCTGGCATGCTCACTGCCCTCATGTAATCACACAGTGCCTTCAGAGTTACTGTGGCACTTCCCTAGCATCTATCCTCAGGAAAAAGCAGTCCAACTCATTCATTTACAGATAGCAGCAGCCAGCAAGAGCTGCCATTTCCAGCCCTAAAAGATTAAAAAAAAAAATGCTGGAGCTCCAGCATAATGGCACAGCAAATTAAGCTGCCACCAGCTGTTCCAGCATCCCATATGAACACTGGTTCGAGTCCTGGCTGCTCTGCTTCTGGTTCAGCTCCCTGCTAATGTGCCTGAGAAAGCAACAAAAAAAGGTCATTTGAGGAGTGAACCAGTGAATGCAAGATGTGTGTGTGTGTGTCCTCTCTCTGTAACTCTCCCTTTCAAATAAACAAATAATGTTTGAAATCTTTTTGTTTTAGAGTTTTAGTGTATTTGGGAGAGAGAGAGAGAGACAAGAAGAACTTCCATCGTCTAGTTCAGTCTCCATACACCTACAATGGCTTGAGACTGAGCCACAGATCAAAACTAGGAACTCAGAACTCAATCCAGGTCTCCCATGTGGGTGGCAGGGACCCAAGTACTAAAACTGTCACCCATTGCCTCCAAGGATGCATGTTAGCAGAAAGCTATAATCAAGTGTAGAAGTGGGACTGAAGTCCAGGCTCTGTGATGTGGATGCATCCCAAGTGGCATCTGTACCAAATGCCTGCCCCACCCCCTGGAAGATGGAAACTAAAGCTTCCCTACCCTAGAGCTCACTGTTAAGCCAACTGTGAGGCCGACTGACCTACAGCCTTCTCTAAAAAGGGATCAATCAGACTTTCCCCACAGGGGTCTGGAATTTGGCTACAAGAGTAGTAAGTGGGCATCTGCTGGCCACGTGAGGTTAGGAAGTACAAGTCCTGATCTGAGGGGTCACCCATGCACCCAAAGACACAGAGAAAGTCCATCAGCAGAGAGGCATGAGGTAAGCAGAAACAGGAGCAGGAGAGAGAGAATGGCTACCCTGGCTCCTGGTTCCAGAGCCTTCTAAGACAGCTGAGCCTCCTGCAGTTTGACTCACTGGAGTATTCTTGTATTTTCACCTGCCCTCCAGGTACCCACTGTTACCATCGATGCAAACTCTCCCAGGCTCACTTAGAAGAGACTGTCTCACATACCTGTACCTGTCCCCGCAACCCCTACCTGCCCATATAACATCTTGAGCTGCCTAGTGGACTTGGAGGTCTTGATGAAGAACAAGCAGTTTTGGAGATTCCAAAAACCTGCCAGGATCCAAGGGTAGTAGGTGCATACCTCCCAGGAAGTGTGGTCATTCCCAGAAGCTCAAGCTTCCTGGTCCATTTTCCAGAATTTTCTCAATACAGCTCTGGACTTCCTAATCTGATCTGAACTCCTCCCCAACCCTTCTATGGGGGCCCTTCCATTTTGGCACGTTGGAAGCCAGAGCAGCCCCCACATCTGCAAGAACTTCCCTGTTGTCACCTCATTCTCCCATGAGGACCAGCCTTGCAGCCCCCAGAAGTGGTGGTTGGCTTATCTCCTTGATGCCCCAAACCAGTGAGTCTGGAGCCAGGAGGCAGCATTTGGCCCTGTGGGTTACTTTTGTGCCTTCTGCTCAGAAACTCCAGCTGCATTCTCAGTCTTAGGACTCATCTCTCCTCCCTGCCACTGCCTTCTTAGTCACTGCCTCCTCCCACTCATTGACGACTCAAACCCTGATTCACTCCCTTCTTCTCCCCACTGTGGCCTGTCACTCCACAGGTGGCCTCCCTGCCTTCCCCACTTATCTCAGCCTCTCCCATCCCCTCCCCTCCTCCAATCTGACCCCAGACCCTCCTTTACCAGGAGCTGCATTTGCTCTGGAGACTGGCTGCCAGGCATATCACCCACCAGCCTCTCATCCTTTGAGCTGAGTCTCTGCCTTCCTTACTGATTCAGATGTTGTGGCCCACCAGTACCCTTAGTTGTGCCCATTGCCCACCCTGCTCCAGCCAACACTCTCACCTGGCAAGAGCCCAGCTCTCATGAAACTCACCCACTCACCTTCTCTGCATTCTGGAGCCAGTGGGCTAGAGAGGTGGCTCCCACCCTGCACTCCCTGCCTTCACTGTCATTTATGAGCGGTACTGTCCAGGCAGCCTAGGGAAATGTCCTCACGCTCACTTCCTGTGGTCTGTAAGTTCTCCTTTGTCCTTGGGCCTCTGTCACCTGCTAGACTCTCTGCCCATTACCTTGTGTCATGTTTCATTAGGAGAGAGCAAATACAAGCAGTAGCAAGCATACGCTGGCTTTCCCACCTGCCTGCATCTGGCCTGGTGCCCCCTTGCTACCTGTTACAAAAGGTGAAGTATCCCCACTCCTCTCGAAGCCAATCCTTTTTAATGGCCTAATTCCTTCTGGGCTTTGCTTCTATGGCCTTGGCCCTGCTCCTTCTAGCCTTATTACCTTCAGTTCCTCTTCTTCATGCAGTCGTTCTCATCACTATACAAATTTCCTGTATAACCTAAAGCAGGAGCAGTTGCCTCTTTTAGTGAAGAGCCAAATGGTGTCTACTGTCGGTTCCCTGGGTCTCAGGGTCTCTGATTCCACCACTAACTTTTACTGTTGTCACTGAAAAGCAGCCACCAACAATGTGTCCATGAATGTGTGTGGTCATATTCCAATAAAACTTGATTTACACAAACAAGTGGCATAGCGGTTTGGCCCATAGCTACCTGATCAAGAAGAGTATGTGGCCTCTCACAGGACTGAGTAGCAACCTGTTCAATCGATAAAATGATAGTGGACATCAGGGATAAGGCAGGCAGCAGAACAGAGAAGGTAGAACATGGACCAGATGGAGTCATGAGTCAAGAGCCACAGAGAGAGAGAGGCAGCTGAAATGTGTGGGAGATGCTGTTTGAGGGTCGAGAGTGATAGCTCAATGACTAAATCTTCACCTTACAAGCACTGGGATCCCATATGGGCACCAGTTCGTGTCCTAGCAGCTGCAGTTCCCATCCAGCTCCCTGCTTTTGGCCTGGGAAAGCAGTAGAGGATGGCCCAAAGTCTTGAGAACCTGCACCTGCATTGGGAGACCCAAAAGAAGTTCCTGGCTGCTGGCTTCAGATCAGCTCATCTTCAGCCATTATGAGCATTTGGGGAGTAAACCAGCAGATGGAAGATCTTTCTTCATCTTCTTCTCTCCATCAATCTGATCTGCCTCTGCAATAAAAATAAATAAACCTTAAAAAAATGCTGTTTGACCTGAATGAAACTTGGGCCCTGAGTTGGTAGCTGGAATAACTATGTTAGGGGAGAAGGTGATAAAAGGGAAATGCTCTGGGGATGCTCAGAAGAGAAGAACCTGAGCAGGAAGGGCATGGTATTAGGACAAAAGGTTTTTTTTTTTTTATCTTTTTCATAGTTTTTCATTTAGGTTTTGATTTTGTTTTTCATTTTTAAAAAAATGTTTGTTAAAGAGAACAGAGTTCATGTATTTCATAGGAACAATTCTAAGATAACCATCTTTCCCTCCCTCCCTCCACCTCTTGGTGTTAAGCTGCCTCCTTTGATGCCAGCATTCCATATTGGAGTACTAATTCAAGTCCTGGCTGTTCTGCTTTCTGATCCAGATCCCTGTCAATGTGCTTGGGAAGGCAGCAGGTGATGGTCCAAGTCCCTGAGCCACTGTAACCTACATGGGAGATCTGTATAGGGTTCCAGGTTCCTGGTTTTAACCTGATCCATCCCCAGTCATTGAGACAATTTGGAGAGTAGCTGATGGAAGATTTTTCTTTTTATCCTTTCCTGTCTCTGCCTTTCAAATAAATAAAGGAGCAACTAAATGGTAAAAGTGGTGCCCCTGCTATACAACCACGGCAGAGGTATGGCCCCTGAGCTCAAGGAACTTTCCATCTGCTTGCAAAGAGGGAGCCCAGCATTGACTGGGTAGCAGGATGTGGTGGTAAGGAAGGGATGCCTGAGGGAGGCTGAAGGATGCAGGTGCAAATGGAGGGTCACAGGGAAAAGCGTGGGAAGGGTCTGCGGCGACCGGCACATGTGAAGAACAGGGGACGTGCAGAGGTCTCCAGAAGGAGGTTCACAGCTTCTCTCACCCACAGGGCTTTGGCCCTGGACAGACCGTCAGAGGGGGACAAGAGGCAGCCAACAAGGCAAACCATGGTTTCACCAGACAACATGCCCATCCAAAACTCATCAGCGGAGCTCTTCCTGACCTGTGTTCAGAAATGATTGACTAGAAAGAAAACTATTCAGGAGAATATCGAGGAAAGCAACCTGGCACTCATCCCATGCAGACTGTGGTTAGAGACCAAAATGAAGGCTGTTTTATTTGTCAAGTGAAGAAAACTGCCTGCCAGGCATCCTTCTGGTTTCTTAAGCTCTGTAAAGGTTTCCCTCAGCTCTGCTCCCCACCCTTCCACAGCAACCCCTGTACATGTGCACATATTCATATACACACACATATATACTCACACACACTCACATACTCACACATACTCAGATGCCCTCACGTATACCCACATATACTCACACACATTCACCCATAAACATTCATACACACACACCCACATATACTCACATACACTCATGTACAGTCATACATACTGCAACATGCTCACAGCCATACACACTCATCCACACACCACACCTGATGTCAGAGATGGCCACAGATCTCTTGTAGGGGTCCCAACCCTAGCTCAGGTATTGCAGTGATGCTCAAGTTAGACACAGTGGAATCACTGTTGATTTTTCCAAGTGTTCCAATATTTGATTTTTATTCTTTTTCCTTCTTTTCTTTCTATTTATTTATTTATAAATCATGAACATTGCTATCTCCTATCTTTTGCAACAGCTATTAGCCATGCACAAAGATCACTTCCAACCCTGGACTTTGCTTTTCTAGTGATTTCCAAAACTAGGACACATCTCTCCCTCTCCTCAGCTCTCTGGTCTGATTATATGCCCTGCCCATATGACAGACTTTGATACAGCAATTTTTCATGGCTTCAAGGCACCACTTTTCCAACTCCCTTGACCTTCTAACAAGGACTGTAGAATTCATGGGAACTGACTGTGGTATTGTTGTTAGGACACGTCAAACACAGGCAAAGCAACCAGCTCTGCATGATGAGAGTCAGATGCCAATGTGTGCAGTTGCTGTAGCAAAACATAACGTGGTGGCTTAGCCACAATGCACATTCATTTCACACTGTTCAAAAGGCTGGTAAGGGGTCTGACATGGTGTAGGAGGACATTGTGACCCGAAAAGGTCAGTGAGCACAGGACTACAGTTGGTTGGATAATATTTGGAGGAGAATAACCAAATGGCTACTTTTTGTATACCTTATTGGATATCATCTGCATATGTATATGAGAACACCTGGTGGAATATACAAGACAAAAGGAGTTCCAAACAAGCATTAATGGTTTTGTTGATAAGCTCAGCACTTCCTCCCTTATCCTATATGACCCTCAGAGTATAAAGTCTGATGCTACTAATAAACCTCGGCTTTTGACCATCAGTCAGGGGTCCACGCGTGTTATTATCGGCTCCGTGCACCAAGTCCATCGCTGCGGGACAGCGACAACTGGCGCCTGAACGGGGACTTGAAAGAAGAAGAGAAAGTGCAGCGGAGACCCCCACAGAAAGTGGTGAGTGGGACAATGGGCCAGAACCAGTGTAGGGCACAGTCTTTTATCTCTCTTATGCAGAATTTTTTAGTGAAAAGTGGAACGAAGATAACTAGGCAGCAATTGCATTCTTATTTAGAGCTTGTTAGTGAATATAATCCTTGGTCTCCAGATGAATGGACACTAGAAACTGGACTTAAGAATTTTACTCAGAAAAATGGTGAAAAGGTCGGAAGGATAGAAGATATTCAAGTTAGTTTTTGGATTATATCGGCTTTAATTAGAGCTATTATTATAATTTTAGAAGGGGAATCTGCAAGAAATTCCTCTAAGGGGAGACACCCCCAGAATGTAGCTAAAAAAGAAGTGTTTCATAGTACGGACAAGGAAGAAAGAGAAAGGGAATCCTTAAGAGGCCCACCTAACAGGAAAGGACGCTGTAATATGGCTAAAAAAGAAACGCCTCATAGTACAGATGAGGAGGACAGCAAAGAGGAGCCCGTGAGAGATTTCCCTAACGGGAGACGCCACCGTAATGTGGCTAGGAAAGAAATGGCTTCTACTACAGATGAAGATGAGAAAGAATGTGTGAGAGACCCTCCCACGAGGAGATGCCACTGTAATGCAGCTAAAAGAGAAAGGCCTTATACTACAGATGTGGAAATTAGGAAAAGAAAGCTTGGAAGATGTTACCACAATGTGACTGAAGATGAAATCAGAACTAAGAAAAAGAAAATTTTCAGTGTTAAACCACAGGATTTCTCTAGTGAGGTAAATGAGGCTGGGATAAAGCAACAGTTAAATATCAGCCCATGCCGTCTTGCTCTTAAATCTGATCAAAAATGTTTCCAAATGACTGATGTTCCCCGGAGACCTCATGAATTCCGATTGCTTTTTCCAATCATTCTTAGTCAAGAAAATAACCAACCTACCTATGAAAGCCTAGATGTTAATGCCATCATAGCTTTTAAAAAGGCTTGTGTGTCCTACGGACCTACTTCTTCTTATGTGTGGGAATATTTAAATGGCTGGAGCCAGGGAGCAAACTGGATTCCTTATGATTTTGAAGTAATAGCAAAAATAGGGTTTTCTCCTTCTCAATATTTACAATGGAAAATGTGGAGAAGCGATATGGCTAAAGAAAAACTGCGAACCTTAGGAGCATCAGGTCGGCAACTCCCTGGTGGAGGACAACTGACTTATGATATGTTGGTTGGAGATGGACAGTGGGTTACTACAGAGCAACAGATACAGCTACCTCAAGCTGCGCTCATGCATATACGAGACGTAGCATTGTGGGCATGGGAGAAAATTGAGACTGGGTCTGAATTTGCAGGCAGTTATACAAAAGTCATTCAAGGAGCCAGAGAATCTTATGCTGATTTTGTAAGACGTTTGACAGACTCTATAGAAAAACAAGTTAGGGGAGAAGGCACTAGGAAATTGTTGTTAAAGCAACTGGCCTTTGATAATGCGAATGAGGACTGCCAGGCTGTTATTCGTCCTATAAAAGAAAGAGAGGATCTTCTGGGTTACCTGAAAGCCTGTCGCAACATAGGGACATTTAAGCACCGTGCCCGCCTAGCAGCACTTGAAACTTTTGCTATTCAAAAACAAATGAAGGCTAAATGTTTTAATTGTGGCAAGCCAGGACACCTTAGAAAAGATTGCCGAATGCTTCCTTCAACTCAAAAATACCCTGCGGATACTTTTAACAGTCACTCCCCTGGAATATGTCCTAAGTGCCGAAGAGGCCAACACTGGAAAAAAGAATGTAAATCCAAATTTGACCATGATGGCAGATGCCTGTGGCCAGAAGACTCTGGGAGGGGCCAGCCCCAGGTCCCAAACATTCACAGGTTTACAAAATGGGAATCTGCAGAGAAGCTACAAACTTAAAACTGCCACTGTCTCATTGCCCCACCTGTGCTCCTCACCCTGCAAGTATAAATCCTGGAGGCTGAAATTCCAATCAGTTGTGGTGTATGCATGTTATTCATATAGTGCTTTTTCCTATACAGCATTGCTTAATCATGTATACTAATTTTTAAGTACAAGTCTTTATATTAAGTTAATTTTTATGTTCACTGCCTCATTGCGTTCTCATTGTTTAAAATTAACAAAAGCGATGTTCTTGCTTTAAGGAGTGTTTGGGTGATGTCATTATATCATTATAAAGTGAATGTTTGCTGTTTTGTTTCTTAATGTACCCGAGTTGTAACCGCATGTCTTTTGGAATATTTTATAATGCTGAGGAAGCTGGCCTTCAGTTTAGTGGCTAGCTTTCACAATAATCACCAATTTCAAGGTCTTTTGTTGTGGTAGATGTTTAGCAAACTGACTTCATCTGTATATCCATTGCAACTTTTGGGAGCTTGGAATTCAAAGAAGATACTAGGCTTTTGTAAATCCTGAGGGTTTTTTGGGGGGACATTTAATAAAAATGTGAAATTTTATCATAAATAATTTGGTATAAAATTGAACTCGAACACTATTTGATTATTTCAAGGTATAAGTTAATGTGATATTCATTGTCTACAAAGTGTTTGCATGTATTAATTGCATGTATTAATGTAATTCTTGTGTTTTTGGCTGGTTATCAAATCTCTCACTGCCTTTAATGTGTCAAGGTTTTGTATTTGTTTTAAAGATATTTGAGTGATGATCTCGCATCAATAACCAATTGTAATCTATCATATGTTATGCTAATGTCAACAACAAATCTTGTTTCAGATATTTTTAGCTATCCTTAAAAAAGCATTTAAGAATTCAAAGGTTTCAAATCCTAGGGATTCCCTTGGTATTCTTACGAGGCCTCAAGAATGCCAACGGATCTATCTCCCGTTTTGTGGAGACAGTTGACCAGGCTATTGGATTATACTAAGATTATTGCCAAATAACAAATGGAGTAAAATTTTATTGTGTCAAAACGTTGTATACATCCATGGAGTTGTGAAGGTTTAATTTTAGTTTGCGTTGCTAATTATGTATTCTTAGCATGGCTGTATTGCTGGGAAGACTGAAATTTGCAATTTTAGATTGATGGAGGGATTTCATAGCATGATCAATGTTTTTGTCTGAGTTTCTCAGTTCAAAACTATTGACTTAATGGTTTCACTTACTGGTTTTTGGTGAACACTACTACTAAGCTTGGTTGAGAATAATATTTTCAAGTCTCCAAAAGTGTGTGTGTGTGTCTGTGTGTGTGCGCGCATACATGTGTGTCTTAACATTTTGTCCTTTGTAAAAAGTTGTTTCAAATTGTTATCATGTGTTGCTGTTTGTTTATCAAGAGCAGGTTGCCTTGGGGCTGTGGCAACCTGCAGCCATGCCCAGAGCTTTCTGATAGGATTGTAAAATCACAAAGATGTTAAAGTTATGCTTTAAAAGCAGAGGGGGGAATATGCTACCCCTGTAAATGCATTAATTTGGTCTTACCTTAAATTTTGTTCAGATTTTGTCTCCTGGTGAGCACCAGCTCTGCGTCACTAGAGGCTGCTTGCAGGCCCAACACAGATGCCTTTGGTTTGATGGAGGAACCCAGCCACTCACAAGTGGAGAGGTCCTGACCCCTTGCTAACTGTGGGAAGAGGGTTTGTTTGTGTTTTTCCAGAAACTGAGCTGCAGCCTGTGTGGGTGCCAGCTGGTAATGTAAAGCCCTGGACTCCATTCACCGGAGGAAGCGCCTGCAGTAAGACAAATTCGCGACTTCATTCTGAAAGATCCATCTCCATCAAGGAGACATTGGAGGAGGAGGAGGAGGCCAGAACCCTTCCAACACCGGGTGACGTGAGGGATCCTAAGAGATTGGTGCATCAAGCGCAACTGTCCTTGACATTATGATGCATTTGATAAACACTAATAATCCGTGGGAAAGGTTATGCTCTTGTCCCTAGAATTTCCTGATGGATCCTCAAAACTGGCTCATCTGACCTCGAAAGTGCTGCAACTCCCTTGAACTCAACGCTGCCCCTGGAGAAGATGGAACCCCCAGTGGAGCTGCCTCTAAGAACTGAAAAGCTAAATTTGTTTAATATTCCTCTGGTTCTACTACAGGTCAGGAGTGCAGAGAAATTATCCACCTTCTTAGAATGTTTGAGGAAGACTTTAAGTGTAACTTGTTATTTATAGATTTTAATGACCTTAGACATTAGAAAAGCCATAGAAATTTGTGGTGGCATCCAAGGACTACTCTGACACCCTCTTAAAGGAGGTTGTGTGTATAGAGCAAGGGGGATCTCAGGGTGGAGCAGGAGGATAAGAGGAGCCCTCTATCCTAGTCCCGGAGACCCCCGGAGGCCTCCCATGTGCTTTCGCTGCAGAAGCAGTGGATATCTGCCTCATCAAGGACATCGAGAACCGTATCCCGACTGCCAAGGAGATCACAAGGAAGATGAGTGCCCTTGGAGGCCGAGAACTCTGAGGTCAGTCCTTTCCTATTGGATTTCTCACAAGGGATTGAAGCAGCCCAGTACCCTGCTCATAGGGTCTGGTGACCTGGGAACTTAAGCCAGGAGCCCCGGGAGGCACTCAGAGAGAAAAGGATTGTAGGAGGAGCTTCCTCTAGTTCTTAACTAGTTCCAGCCTTGGCTCTCAGCCCTCTCTTACACCAACCATCAGGGTTGCTTGTGAGTCCCATGTAGAGTTAAATTCTTCCTCACTCACTAAGTTGTTGGGGATTTCCCTGCTCACCTACCTAAAACTTTTCTATTCTTCAATTGTTAAATGCAAAACTGTGCTTAACCTCTATAAACTGCAAAATTTAAATTGGGTTAAGAATCTCCCTGAAAAGCTTTTATTAATTTAAAACTGTTAATGCTAAACAAGATGTAACTGTAAAGAACTTTGATGTTATGTTTGAACTCAGCTGCTATGTATGTCAATGTTGGTCTTTACACTGTTCCTGTGCCACTCTGCTTTCGGTTAAATAATATTGTTTCTCCCCATTTTTCTGCTCTCCCAAGAGCATGTTTCCCCTACATACATCATTCAGGCCTAATTTTACAAAACACAGAAGGGGGATTTGTAGGAGGACATTGTGACCCGAAAAGGTCAGTGAGCACAGGACTACAGTTGGTTGGATAATATTTGGAGGAGAATAACCAAATGGCTACTTTTTGTATACCTTATTGGATATCATCTGCATATGTATATGAGAACACCTGGTGGAATATACAAGACAAAAGGAGTTCCAAACAAGCATTAATGGTTTTGTTGATAAGCTCAGCACTTCCTCCCTTATCCTATATGACCCTCAGAGTATAAAGTCTGATGCTACTAATAAACCTCGGCTTTTGACCATCAGTCAGGGGTCCACGCGTGTTATTATCGGCTCCGTGCACCAAGTCCATCGCTGCGGGACAGCGACAACATGGTAGCCTAGTGGCTAACATGGCTAATCCTTGCACGTGCCAGGATTCCATATGGGCACCAGTTCATGTCCTGGCTGCTCCACTTCTCAACCAACTCCCTGCCTGTGGCCTGAGAAAGCAGTAGAGGATGGCCCAAATCCTTGGGACACTGCATCTGCATGGGAGACCCAGAAGAAACTCCTGGATCCTGGCTCTGGATCAGCTCAGCTTGGGCTGTGGTGGCCACTTAGAGAGTGAACCAGTGAATGGAAGATCTTTCTCTACCTTTCCAATAATAAACAAACAAACAAACAAACAAACAAACAGAAGGCTAGGAAGGCCACAATCAAGGAGCCAGTAGGTTGGCTCCCTGGTGAGCACCTGTTTCCTGGGTTACACAGAAGGTGCCTTACATGGTTAAAGGGGTGATTTAGCTCTCAGGGGCCTCTTTCATGAGCTCTCCCTCATGATCTTCACCCCTGCAGAGGCCCCACTTCCTACCACTGGGGGACTGATTTCTACAGATGAATTTGGAGGGTGGGGGGCACAAACATTCAGGCACACTAGGTAGGCAAGAGCTAATCCCCCCTTAGGCCACCTGCTAAGAAAAGTGAGCCAACAAAGGTTACTGAGTAGCAGCAGGCCACCCCAGAGAATGACATGGTGGTAGTGGTGGATGGGGAGGAGCATGGCAGGCCTGCAGGGGGCACCACGGAGTGCGGCCCTCCAGACTGTTGGCCATCCGTGCTACGGAAGGGTAGCCAGGAGGACTCTTCCTGCCAATTAGTGCAAGTTGGCCAATGCTTTCATAGTCAAGAGTCATGATTCAGAATTGGTTTCTTGTTTGTTTTGATTTGATTTGGTTTGGGTTTTTTTGAGAAGTCCTGATGACTTTGAATCTTGGGATAAAAGAGGAAAGCTATTTTGGATAAGGCTGAGTGGATGAGTGGATGCCAAGCCTGCATGGGGTAGGGGTGAGGGGGTTGGTGGGGGTGTCACTCACTTCATTAGAGTAACAGATTGCTCATACCTGGCATGTTCTGAGTGGGAAAGGAAGCGCAAAAATGGGATGAGAATAATAATAATAATAATAGTAATAATCAAGAATTAGCTACTATCAGATGTTCTCTCCTTGGTTTCTGCTTGCCTGGGTCTGACTGGTGTAGCTTGTAATTAGTCAGTCTCTCCCTGCAGATGCGTGGTTCCAGAGACTTGTGGATTAAGGAGAAACTCTAGAATTCCTCGGGACCTGACAAGTTGTAACGTGAAAAGCTACACTTAGTCCATTAAAGATTTTTCACAGTGACATTTGAGTGCAGCCTGAGAAATATGCCACCTTGCCATTTATCATTTTCAGGGCATGGGTGTCAGCAAGGAGGTTGCTATGAAGAACAAAACAAAATGGATTGCATGTGTAGAGGTGAGCTGGCGAATACTGATAAATGTACTTCACTGAATGTCAGCAAATGTCACTTGAGAAGCCATTTGCAGCTACCATAACAGCTCCCCAACCCAACAAAGAGTCGCAAAAGCAAGCAAAATGAACTGGGCGTCTTGCTTCCGCATGAATAAGCAATCAGCCCTCGCAGAAGTTACACCAGAAAGTTGTTAGACTTGATAGAAGAAGCTTTTCCAACCATGCTCTAGGTTGTTGCAGTGCCCTGGAGACCCTCTGAGGAAGTATGCACTGTGGTTCATGGATGGTCTTAATAATCCCTTCTGTTCCAGGCTGACTGGCTATCTCTAAGAATGCTCCCCAACCAAGGGAGATCATCCTCACTGGCTCCTCTCACTGATTCTGTGGTCCACTCTCCCTGAATCACCTCCTCATTTGTGTCCCTTTTAGGGAGATCTAGGAGTGAGTGAGCAAATGATCTGTGTACCCAGGCTCTGGGAGTTGGCCCTGACATCCCATATCAAATACAGACCCAAAATAACCACCCTGGAGCCTGACTTTCAGGCTCTCCCTCAGGAAAAGGATGCTCAGTGTGTGTCCCTGGCTAGTTTGGAAATTGATGTAATGGACTCAACCTCTTGGTGACCCAGCCAAACTTCTGTCACAAGGGATTTGGGGTTCCTGGGAGCTGGAGTCAAGTTCTCTGCAGGGATCAGCTCAGCTGGAGAAGTTTCTCTCTTCCTTCTCAGCTTGGTGAATCCTCACACTTTGCTGCAGAAAAGTACCTGGTGAGGAAGGGGAATACATTACTCTCAGGAAAGCTGTCCCCAGAAATGTGAAACTGAATAAAATTGAATTTCATGGGGCCAGTGTTGTGCCACAGTAGGCTAAGCCTCCACCTGCAGCACCAGCATCCCATGTGGGCGCCATGCTCTGCTTACAGTTGAGCTCTCTGCTAGTGGACTGAGAAAACAGTAGAAGATGACCCAAGTCTTTGAGCCCCTGCACCCATGTGGAAGACCTAGACGAAGCTCCTAGCTCCTAGCTGCAGAACAGCCTAGCTGTAGCCATGCAGCCATTTGGGGAGTGAACCAATGGGTGGAAGATCTCTCTCTCTCTCTCTCTCTCTCTCTCTCACTCTCTGAACTATGCATTTTAAACAAAACAAAAACAAAAAAACAGGTGGGGGTAGGTGGTAGCACTATGGCTCAATTCGCTAATTCTCCCCCTTTAAGCGCCAGGATCCGATATGGGCACCAGCTTGTGTCCCAGCTCCTCTGTTTCCCATCCAGCTCCCTGCTTTTGGCCTGGGAAAGCAGTAGAGGATGGCCCAAAGCCTTGGGACCCTGTTCCTGTGTGGGAGACCTAGAAGAAACTCCTGGCTGCTGGCTTCAGATCAGCTCAGCTCTGGTTGTTGCAGCCAGGCCACTTGGTGAATGAACCAGCGGATGGAAAATCTTTCTCTCTCTCTCTCTCTCTCTCTCTCTCTCTCTCTCTCTCTCTCTCTTTCTCTCTCTCTCCTTCTCTCTGTAAATTTGCTTTTCCAATAAAAATAAATAAATCTTTACGATAAAATAATTTTAATAGAATTCCAGGCCCTAATCCCCCAGGGCTCCTCCTCTTCCCCAATACTTCCACACACAAGGTTATGCACTACTTTCTTCCTCTTTTAATGCCAGGAATTTTACAGAGAGACCAGAATCTGTTTTGCCTTATAAACACACACACACACACACACCACTGCAGCAGGCTCAGCTCTCATTGAAGGACAGCTGGGGTACGGGGCTCCCACACAAGGAGCGCTTTGATGAGCATTCATGCCAGGCTCTGCCCCGAGTGTGTGTATGGGCAGACTTGCCTCTTCACTCTGCTAAGAAATATAGTTAGCCTGCTTGCAGTGAATGCGAGCACATTTTGCCACCAGGAAAAGCGAGCTTCCCTTGGATGAACTTGGGAGAAGGGCTCCTGGAGCTCCTGGTGGCTGGCTCCACTCCCACCAGCCACACTCACTACAGAGACCTTTCATGATCCTTGGTGTTTCCTGCCTTTGAATTAGGTGTTTCCCAAGGAAGGACCCTTCCTTGGAACTCAAGACGTCTGTTTATTATTGAAATTGAATTGCCCTCCACTTGTTGACTTTCATGCTTAATTTAGGAAGAAACAGGGGTTTGTGGAGGAGAACAGCAACAAGAAGAAAGCCAGCTTTCTGGATCAGAAGTGGAAGGGAGGGCAAAATGAAAGCCACCCTCCTGCTTGGGACCGGATCCTCCCCACCCCATCCTCGCTTTCTGAAGGAAGCACAGCTCCCCTGGGTCTCTTAGTGTGGATAGCAGGTCCCGCACCTGGAGGACCCTTCACATTCTTAAGAGGAGACCCGTAGAGACTCTCATCTTGCCAGTGTAATGGATGTTTGTTTTTTTTTTTTTTTTGATTGTCACAGATTCTAAATGTGGATGTTAAAGTTCAAGTTAATAAACATCTGTTCCCAGAATGATTGGGGATCGGGGAGAACTGTTTGTTATTGATTAGCTTACCTGAATCTTCTCAGTGCAGGGAAGGGATAGGTGTGTGTGTGTGTGTGTGTGTGTGTGTGTGTGTGTGTTGAGCTGGGGTGGAGGGGGGTTGTTCTGCCAGAACCACATTAAAAAAATATACCTTCCTCTTCTCTCCCTGCCGGTGTTCGTCATCCGCCAGGGGCTTTCCTTACAGTACAGCCTCCAGCAAACACCAGCCTGTCCCCACCTCCAGATAACAAAATTGTTTACCTTTGCACTAAGAAGGAAGGTACCAAAATCTACAAGTTTCGCATGCCCAGGTAGACTCTGAGAAGTTTGAGCTGCAAGACCTAAAGCTCTCATGAGGTTGCCCAAGATGAGAAAGCCATGTTGGCGGAGCCGGTGGCGGTTCCATATATGCAAAATGTGTGGTTTCCTTATCTAAGAGCGGAAATCGTCTTGAAAATGTTTTAAGTACAAGCACAGTTAAATTTTAAAATAAATAAATAAAGCTCTCAATTTAAAAAGCAACTTTCCTATTGGGTCGTCCTGCAGACAAGGTAGCCAGTGTTGTCCCTGTCTCCAAGATGACACTGCGCCAGGCTGGTCTGGGTGAGCTACTTTACTGACTTCTGATTAGTGGCTAAACCAGGTTCCCTTGTTTCTAATCCAGAGGCTGTCTTGAGTGGACTCTGTTCTGTGTGCATCAAAGCCTAACAACCCCCCCCCCACACACACACACACATACACACATACTTAACAATTGTGCATTCTAGCATGTTCCAAAGTGCTAAATTGGTACCAGAAATACAAAACGCCTTACAATTGCAGTAATCCCTTCATTTTGGCAAGAATGTAAACAGGACATTAATACAGGCTGCTTCTGTCTACAGGTCTCCTCTGAGCTAGCAGCCACACCCACAGGGTGCACCACTGGACATCATGGACCCCAGGACAAGCCTCAGACTGGCCTTGGCCTTGAGGGAAGGATGGAAACAAGATGAAAACGGGAGAGAAATGGGCACATTTCAGGCCATGCTACAGAGAAATATTCAGAGGAGCATGTTATCAGATTTCTAAATAATTTCAGCTAACCCATTTGTTTAAACATATTTATGTGCCTCCTTTAGGTCAGAACTGACGCTAAACTGAGTGTTCATTTTGCTTCTAAGTTTCACACTCATAACATCTAGAATCGTACTCAACCTGTATGGCTCAGCTCAAACACCATCTCTTCCAGAAAGCCTTTTGATGTTTCTTATGAGTCTTTTTCTGTTCCCCCAGTCAGGACAACCAAGGGTTTGCTCTGTGCTGCCCTGAGCTATGTACTTCCTCTCCCCCGGAAAAAAAAAGGGGGTCTCTTATCTCGGCATCATGGAGACTCTTTGAAAATTGGATTTAAAGCAACTGAAAATTGGGTTATTGCTCACCCATATTGAGATTGAAACCATTTAGGTTTAAATAGGTAGGAAACAGCCTTCTCCTTGGCTACTGGTCATGCCTGGATTTGGTATTTAATGAGGGGAAAGACGCAGGTCAGGCAGAGGCAAGTGAGTGACCTACCTGCAGTATTTGAGCATCCATGGTATAGGAAGCAAAATCAGACTGGTTAACTCAGGGTAAGAAGAGCTGAAGGATTTTAATATGTAATTTTTATCTTTGCTAGCAACTATTGCTAGTGATCTACTTGGGTATTTAAAGCCATTTCACCTGCCTCTGGATGGAATTTTTGTTACAGACTGGGGAGTTGACATCTCATCCGGTTATGGCAGGACAGAAATGGAGAGCGTTGGCTTCCCACGCTGGAGCCACCAGCGCTGAGCCATGGTCACTGCTGTCTTCACACAGTGACTTCCGTGGTCCTGCAGAAGCAATTGGCTTGGCTATACCTTCCGCCTTTTATTTCTGTCCTGGCAGTTGCAGGGGGGAAAAGGCCTCTTTGCCAAAAGCACAGGCTCTTTTTACTGTTGAAAACCAAGATTTTATGGGAGGTTTGCAAATGTTAATGACATTTGTTGGAAATCCTTTCTTTCCTTCTCCCTGTTTTTTTTTAAGCCAGGATCCAGGAATTCCCTTCCTGCCTTTGGATGCCAGTGAGTCTTACCTGGGTCTTCTAAGGAGACACCTTTCTTAGAAAGTTCCAGGCTTTGAAATGCAGAGAATCCCCCGTGGAAGCAGCGTACAACTAGACGTGGGGAGACTACTGGCCAAAGAACCTGTGCTTCCGGCCAAGGGACCCGCTTGTTCTATGGAAAACCTCACCTGGTGGGACTGAAAATAACCTTCCCTTACCATGTTAAATGTTGCATTTCATTTCGTGTAAAATGTGTTTACTTCCTCAATTTGGGAATGGGTGGACCCGCCTGGAGTTAAGGGAGAAAAAGATCTTTAAAGTTCCTTAAAGTAGGGAGGGTTGGAAAGTTTGCCCCTCTCCAACAGGCTTTCAGGAAGATGTATCTATGTACTCTGACTTCTGCTGGTGAGAGCAGGATTGCCGCTTCTGCTTCAAGGAAAAGGTTCAGTGAAGCTGATCTTGTGGTGTCGTATTTTAGGAGTGAGTGTATTGGCCCCTGCTGCAGTGAAATTTCCTGCTAAGGGGAATCCACCTTGGGAGAAGCAACCCCCATCTGGGGAGCATTTAAGGAAATTTTAACATCCACACAAAAGCCATATTACCGTTGTTATCCATGTTTGGGTCCAGAGGAAAAACAATAATTTGCATATGCTTATGACACAAATGAAAGACAAAGGGTCCCTCGCAGGCCGTGGTTACTGCGCAGTCTGCAGCACTTGCAGTCCCAGTCCTGTACTGTTCCAGCTTGCAAATGAATAGCATGAAGCTCCCTAACTTAAAAAAAAAAAAAAAAAAAAGGCCCTCTGGGGCATTCTCCCAGCAGAAAGTGTGTTTCCCCAGTTAGAAACATCTCCCAATCTCTTCAGGAGCTTCAAGGCAAAAATAAATAAGGAAAAAAAGAAAGGACATACAGTTCCAAGGTGGGAGGGGAGGAGGATACGTATATACGGTGCCCCTTTTATTTTAATGACCAAACATTGTAATGCTAGCTAAACAGAAATTCTTGTCTGTTAATAGGTTCCTTTAGTTTGTAATAAATAGGAATGCTAATGACTAAAATTTGGTATTTGGTATGCATTAGCTTTTGTGAGCCTTTCTTTACAGTCCTCATTGACATGCAATATGGCAAGCTTCCTTTGAAATATATTTATAAAATAACTACAGTATAATTAAACCAACAAAGCCATCTCTTAAGTAAGCTTAATAGCTCAGATTTTTTATTTCAGTTAAAAATTTATTTTAAAAAGAAATAATAGTAATGCTTCAGTCCCACCATATATTTATTGTGTACATCTAATATTTCCTTCGCATCTGCAATCTGCACATCTAATTCTTTTTGACAACTATGATTATTAATAAAGCGCTCGTGAAAGATATGCTTCATAGCTTCTTCAAAAAGAATAATGTTTTTTGTTAATGGAAATTGTAACACATCTTGACAGATACAATATATAAGATGTGCTTTCTTCTTAACTGTTAATATTGCTATGCCGAGTACACAAGGCGCAGATCAACAGATATGGCAGGCGATAATCAGAGTGGATGCTATTTTATATAATGTAACTAAAAATATTTTAATAATATAAAAGCAATAGATAAATAAAAGCATTTATGCTTAATTTTGCTTTCGGCATGCCGGCAATTGGGGCTGCTGTCGCTGCTGCTGTTTGGTAGAGTAGGTAGCTCTGGCGTAGATGGGCGGCTCTGCCTGCCCGCAGCCGAAGGTCCTACGAGCCACACTCGCTCCGCTGTCCGCGGCCTCCGCATCCCCGGCGCGCGCGCGCGCGGCCCGGCCGCAGGCACAGTCGGGACTCGAGATAGCTGAAGTTCCACCGCCAAATGTCTGCAGTTTAGCCAACCGCTCACCTCGCCCCGCACTCCTCGCTTTCCCAAAAGGAAGAACTCAGACTGACACGGAGCGCAGGGCCGGAGCCACTTGGAGCGGGCTCCCCCAGCCCCGGCTCCGGGAGCCCCGGCCGCCGAGCGCTGCCCCGCACTCCTCGCTGCCTCCTCCGAAGCGCGGTCCTCGCCGCCGAGGGGCTGCCGTGCCCCCAGCTCGCCCCCTGCGCCGAGAACACACACACAGTTGACATCACTGTTATAATCTTTATTTAAAACTGTTTCCAAGGTTACAAATTACCGTGCCTCGTATGCAACAGGTTCCTCCGAAGCGGTATCATTGCAGATTAACTGAAATGTGTGGGATTAGAATAGAAGCAGAAGGGATTGGGTTAAAAAAAAAAAAGCGGGGTGGGGGGCGGAACGACGCTCAAGAAATAACGCCCTAGCGCGCATCTCGCCCGCGCCTAAGCCAGGGGCGCCGCCGCCTAGACGCGGAGCTGACCTTGTAGCAGTCAGGGCCGCCGGCCGCCGCCACCAGAGCCCTCGGCCCGAGGCTTCTAGTCGATGCTTTCCTCCCACCGCCCTCGCCCGGGCGTCCTGCGACTACAGACGGAGACGCGACCCCGGCCGCCGGGCGGCGAGGCCGAGCGCAGGCGGAGGGGCCCGGGCAGCCCGGCGGCTGGACTAGGGCTGCAGGGAGCGCGGCGCCCGGGACACGCTTCCGGCTCCTTGCGAAGCGCCCGAAATGCGGCCCGGGAATGGCACGGCGGCGCTGGGGTCCCGACCTCCTCACTCAAGACCTACACCTGAGAGGACCCCCTCGCGGCTCCCTTGCCGAGCCCCCACTCCGCTGCCCCTCCGCTGGGGCTGGGATTGGGACCTGGACAGCGCCTTTGGCGGGAGAGTGGGCCGCGGCCCAGGCCTCCTGCGCCCACCGGAGCCCAGGGCTGGGGCCTTCGCAGCCCGCCAAGGCCATTAGCCTCCCCCTCGCCCCGGTTGGCCCACCTGCCCAGCTGTCCCTCCAAGAGCACCCTAATCGCCTCACCCCGCTTCCTGTGGGGGCCTGAACTGACCCCGGCGGGACTCGGGCGTGGGTCCCCAGCCGCTGACGCAGTCCCCGAGGGCTGTTTGCGTGCCGGGGTGGAGGGCGAGGGGCTGGAAAAACAAACAGGACCAGGGCGCCGAGGCTCGGGGTGGGGGCTGGAAGGAAGTGAGCAGAGTGGCGAGAGCGCCAAACAAAGCCCTCACGGGAGCCCGTCACCCCACCGTGACCCCAGGCCCGCCCCGCGGAGGCACCGGACTCCCGGGCCTCGCCCTGGAGCAGCAGGCCGCGCCGCTCCTGGAGCGCACGCCCTGCGCATCCCGGGGCTCGGGGCCTTCGCCGCCAGCCGGACTCGGGCTCCTCTCCCCGGTGCAAGCGGCCCGAGCCTGCGGCCCATCCCAAAGGCATGAGGGGAGGCGCGGCCGGCGACGAAGCTTCACTGGGCCAGGGGCGTACCAGCAGAGCAAGGCCGAGCGGAGACCCCCGCGCTGCCGGCCACTCTGGGCGCACCCGGAGGCGCCTAGCGTACCCTGCAGTGGCCGAAGCCGGATGACCCGCAACGCCTTGCCTCCCGCCTCCAAAAGGGCCTGGTTGAGGCAGAGGCGGCGGCGGGGACTGTCGCAAACAGCTGTTCCTCATACATATTTCATTACACAATCAGATAATGCGTCCCCCCACCTTCTCAATTATTCACAGATAAACATTTTCAAGACGTTTTGACATCTGTCTTAGTGCCTGCTATTAATTTAGTAATCACTGTAGTTAAAAATGTATGGGATTTTTGCCGTCGGAGCACCTCGTCTCCGGCGCACGGGTCCTCGGTTGGGAGCCAGGCCCTCCGGGAACGCAGCCACCTTGGGAGGGGAGCCGGCCTCTTGAACGCGTGGAAACTGTTAGGGAAGGGATTAAAGGGGTATCTGGTTATTTTGATTGCTTGTGGAAGATGATGGCCGTCCCCCTCCCCCGCAACACGCGTGTCCGCCTCACTTGGTCCACCCAGCGCTCTGCCTCACACAGAAAAGTGTGCAGCCCTTGGCGCTCCCTGGCACAGGAAATAGTTGGGTCAGCCTCAGGTAGACTGCTGATTTCTGCAGAGGGGTGGGCAACTGTGGTTGCCTTATTTTGGGGTGAGAGAGGAAGAGATAGATAGATAGATAGATAGATAGATAGATAGATAGATAGATAGATGATTGATTGATAGATAGATTGATAGATAGATGGAGAAAGCCCACACAGTCACTAAGAAATTCTCAGTACGACCCCCGCCCCAACAATAGGCGAGGCAGCTCCACTCAAACCGGTGACACGACTATTTAGCCCTGAGCCCTGTGGCCCAGGCAGAGTTGACAAGGGGAATGGGGAAAGATGGAGGAAGGAAGAAATGAATTTGCACCCGGGATTGTGCACCAGGATATCTGAGGCCGTGAGAAAACGAGTTGTTTTTCCACTTGTGTGATGAATGTTGCAAGGACCATGGCTGGGCTCAGGCAATTTTGCAAAGCAGTGCAGCTCAATTTGAAGAACCTTGTGGAATTAGAAAGTAGCAGTAAACTCAGCCAGGTCTCAAATGCTATGATTTGTGTTCAGGACCACTCTTGAGAGAACTATCCAAGGAGGTCGCATGTTTGCATCCCAGACATGATTCTGGGGAATAAAAGTTACAGTTCGGGTGTGACAGCGTCCTTCTTTTCCCCAAGGTGAGTTGGTGAAGAGACCCTCCTTTGGAAACTAGGACAAAAGCTAATGTGGGGACAGGAAAACATGTTTCCCATGAAGACTGCATGACTCCAAAGTGATTTTCACGCTTTATTGTTCAGAACATCCACCAGAGCAAACTCTTAATAAAAATTGCTGTGGAATTATATTTATCCCGAGAGAAAAAAAAAAGGGACTCAGTGTTGGCCCCCAAAGAGAGAAGGCATTTTTCCCTACTCCCACCCTCCACACCCTCCGTTTCTAGGGCAACTCCATGGGCAGAGCCAGTCCTCCCGCAGAGTTTTTGGGGTGGTTCATTTCTTCTTCACAAAATGAACCCCCTTTACCACTTAGAGGGTGGCTGTCCGACTTGCTGGCCCAGAAAGTCGCTTTTCTTCTTCTTTTTTGTTTAAAGGAAATCTTCCTGAAGTTACCCTCTTCTTTCAGACGAACGAGGGAGGAGAGGCTCAGAAAAATGAGCTCCAAAGAGAAAAAGTAGGGAAAGGAAGTGAAGTGGAAAAAGGGCCATTGCCCTCAGAGTGCCCGCCTCTCCTGCCTGAAATGCCCCCACGTAGTTCTGTTTGGGAATGTTCTTAGCCACCTGACAGGAAAACAAGCCAACAGCCGGGAACTAGCCGGTGCCCCTGACCAAGCCTTAGGCACCAGCACTGCTAGGAGTCCCTCTTTGCAGCCCCCAGCTTGGCCAGGCAAGAACAGTCAGTTCTGTTTGGAAGTGGAGCGGCAGAACCACTATTTCACAAAGATGATCATGTCATAAGCTCACTCATTTCATTTGCTTTAGGGAGTTGTTTAGCAAATTCATCTGATATGCAGGCTGGGAGGGGGGAACTGGGATAGAATCAGAAGTGGCCAACTGGTCCTTTGTGATAACTACATTGGGAAGACCAGGGAAAGAGCTAAAATCGGGGCACTCCCACTTCTTGAACTTTGGTTAGAGTCGAGTGCCTCCATTACCTAATAATCAGGACGGTTCTCATGAGGAATGCTCTCCACCCGAGTTCTCCCACAGAATGTAAGATCAAAACCAAAAGGGTGCCAGTGGTGCAATGAATCTTCAGGACAGAGAGGAAGCAAAATCCAAACCAATTTAAAAAACAAAGCAAAACAAACTTTGACTTTGGGTGGATGAGGCTATTGATGGTTTCTGGTTGCCAGGACTAGACTTAAAGTATATCTAGTGGACACAGGGCAAAGTTTCTCAGCCATGTGCATGAAGAAGGAACCCCATGGTCCTGAGGCCAGAGTCCCTGAAGGGGGCTCTCTTCCTATACACCTGTGTGGCTGGAGTCCTTCAGTGATCTGGTCATCAACACAACTGGGTGTGCCCCATGCATAAGGATACTTATCCCTATGAACATTTTATTCCTGCCACACTGCTGTTAGTGCCCCCCTTTAACTCTCCCACGTGTCACCAGGTACAATTGCATGTGCATTTTGGGCAGACAGGTGGACTCAGCTTGAGCCTGGCCTGGAATGTGCAGGAAGCCCTAGTTTGCATGGAGTGAGGGAGGTGCCCAAGTGCAAACAGCGTAAGGGGCAAGGTTTCCCAGATTTCTAGGCCTTCTTATACACTTTCATCTGCTCCGTCACTTCACCTTTGCAGGGCAGATAAGGATATCTCCGGAGGAACACTGGGTCCTAGCACAACTCTTTCAGGAATTTGGAACCACGACCCCTCTAGGGTGGACTGATGCTGAACTGGGCTGAATGAGAGGCAGAGCGACTGAGGTTGGGAGACCACCTCTAGACTCACCACTGCACCCACCCGCCACAGTAAAGTATCCTCCTGGGGCTCTGGAGGGGGTGGGGGAACCCAGCTGTGGAAGCCAGGCTGCCTCCCGGCTAATAATAACTCTTGCAGGGGGTGCACAATTTGCTCTGGAAGTGGAACTGGGAGGGCCCGATAAGTGGGAACTGGCCAGGATCCGCCCCATCGGCCCCTCTACCAGCCCCGTCTACAGCCACAGCGCTCCACTGGCTAGCTCCTGGTGCCCCCCAGGCGCCACCACCCCACCCCAGGACCGCACTATCCTTTAGGACGCCCCCCCCCCCGTGATCCAGGGAGGAAGGTGACCCAGCAGAGTGGCCCGCGGCTCTCAGGGTGGTCAGATGGAGTGTTTCTTTGCTGGGAGCCTGCAGATCTCCTGGCCGGAGGGAAAACTGGCCTAGGGCATGTGCGGGGGAGGGGGCGAGTGGTGGCATGTGTGCGCCCGCGCCTGCGAGGGAACCAGGTGCGCAAGCCTTCCTGAAATCTTGTAGATGTGTGTTCTTGCAGATGGTAAAGAGAAAGATGCGGGCTCACAGCTAACTTGAGGTCAGTTTGTTCGTAGAGGGCACGTCCCAGCCAGACTGTAGGTCGCCGCGCCTCTCCTGCGCACTCGCTCCAAGTGAGGTCACCTCTCCTCCGCCCCCAAGCAGCCTCACAGGCCGAATCGAAGGACCTAGACCCCTGCTGCTGGGAGGGCTGAGGCCCTCAAAGTGCACCCTGGCAGTCTAAGAGCCAAGCTGCCTGGGTACCTCTCAGGATCCCGTTAGAAAGCCAATGTGGGAAAGGAAAACCCGGAAAACTACCCCCCCAGGTCCACTCACTCCCCGACCCCAGAGTATTGGACCTACCGACTTGGCATCTCCCTGCCGACCCGTCTGGGATCCGGATTGGCCGCGATGGGAGGGAGGGATGGTGAGTTGGGTTAGTACTGGATGGATGCAGAGATGCAGAAAAGGAAGAAAAAACCAGACTGGATGGGAATGAGGGGACGGGTGAGGGAGGATGGAGTAGAGATGAAGTAGGGGGGTTGTTTCGAGAGTGCTGGCTTTTCATGCAGCTCTGGGGAGGTGGGTCGGGCGGCATTGTTTGCCCCCCACCACAGGGAAAATAAAACTAATGATGTAGTAATTTAGGAGGGGGTGAGGGGCTGGGCCCAAGGAGGGAGGGGAGAGAAGGGGGGAATGCGCGCCCCAAGAGCGAAAGCAGCTAGCTGTGAAGGCGCTGCCTGCGGCAGAGGCTTCCCAACAGGTTAGCCAGACGGGGATCCACCCGGCATTTCGCAGGAAGGGGGGCGGGGGGAGGAGGAGAGCTGAGCGAGAGGGAGAGAAAGCCTCGCTAGAGGACAGAGGGCGGGAGGGACTGAGAGAGGAGCGAGAGAGCGCACCGCGCCGATTCTGAGGAGAGAGACTTACTCTTCCTAATGAATATTTATCCGCCGCTGCTGCACGCTCCCGGCTTCCCTTACCTTTCCGCAGGTAAGATCCTCCCTGTACCCCAGTCCCAGGAGGCCTCCCGGCTCGCTAGTTGGGGCGCAGGTGGTGGGGCGGGAGGGCTCTTGGCAGGCGGGATAAGGGGTGCGGGGGAGGCAGTCAACTCCGCGCTTGGAGTGGGTGGCAGGGCCTGCGACCCCACACTGCCAGGAGCCGCGTGCGTGGGCTCACCGAGTGGAATGGGTGTGAGTGCGCGTGGAAAGCGAGACAGCGAGAGGATGAGGGGGGAGGGCCGCGGGAGGCTGTGCGCCCGCGAGCGCGCGCCGGTTTGTGGCGCGCTCAGGGGACATTTTCCGACTTTTCACTCGGACGCCTCGGATTCCTCGCCTTTGCCTTCCTCGGCTTCCCCTCCCCCTCTTCATGCCCCCTCCACCTCTCGCCACCCCCTCCCCCGCCCAGCCATCTCACCCCTACCCCTAGCTACTGAGATGCTCTTCTGTGGGCTATTGTACCGCTGGCGTGGGCTCCCTCGGACCGGATCCTTGGGCTCATAAAAGAGGATGAATAGTTCGGTTTCCGCCGTCAACCTCTACACAAAGACCGGCCGCCTACCGGGTCCCCGTGCCCCTACCTGCCGGCTTCGCTTTGGGGGTTCTGCGGCGGTCCCCTCCCCACTCCCTTCTCAGGGCGCCAAGGCCCACATCAAGGGGCTTAAGAGAGAGTGCTCGGACCGAGGCGGCAGGTGGGGGTACTGGATGGGACTTGGTGGACGCCGCCTGCCAGCTTCCCTGGGCTGGAACCCGGAGGCCGAAGACCCTCAGGGGCAGGGTGCCTTCCCCCAACCCTACCATCACCACCTTAACCAGCCCGCAGAGGGAGGAGGGTGGGAAAGGGGTTGGGGAGGGGCTGGCAGAACAACCGGAATTCTCTGAACCGACTTACCCAGCCACCTGTTGAGAATCCATTTGAGGTTGCTGGCTCCAGAGCTGCGCAAGGTGGACACACAAAACAAAAACCAAAGTTGGGACAAGAGGGAATTGTTTTCTCTGACCCTCGTCCCACGGGATGGGTCAGGCTCCCGGCTCTGTGCTAAGGTCCACACGACTTAAATGGCCACTTCTTGCACCACCCTGTACCCCCCTCACCCCACGCCTCCTCTCTCGGTGGCCCTGGCTTCAGAGACCACAGACTCGGTGCTCAGGGCCCAGCCTGGCAGCTCTGTAACCCGGATAGGCTTTCTAAGCCCTGCTCAGAAGTCAAGAGCAGCAGTGCCGTAGTTCCGCCTGGTCTTTCATGCCGCAGCAGCTCCGTATTCTTGTGCCGCGGCCTCTCCGGGTGTCCCAGGACAAAGCCTCCCAGAGCTGGATTGCTCCCTTCCCACTAAATCCCCTTGGGGGGGGGGGTCATTGCACTACCAGCACCTGGCCCCACGTCTCTCCAGCCAGCCATCCGGTGGCTCTTAAAAAGCTGCAAACACCTCCCCACCCCATACACAACCTTCTCAGACCCCCCACCCCAGCCTCCCCGCCCCTCTCCTCTGGATCTAGCCCCCCATGCCTGAAATCCCTGCTGTCCCACCAGCACCCGCAGACCGCCAGCCTCCTCCCTCCCCTGCTCTCTCTTGAGCAGCCGGTGGGCCTGGCCTCGGCAGCAGGGTGAGTTCAGCTTCCAGCCCCAGGTGCCCCTTTCTCTCCAGCAGCGGCCACCTTCATTTCCCCACCTCTGTCATTGTCCTTTCCCTGGACATGGCCTTGGGCGCCAGATCAGAAGTGATCCCTGGGGATGGCTAGTGGGGCAGGCAAGATGTCTGCTAGAAGAAGGGGAAGCAAGCAGGCCAGATGGGCACAGAGGGCTCCCCATCAAGGTGGACCTGGCCCTTTGGTAGATGTCCATGGGCTGGCCCGTTCCACTCCTTCCCAGATCTGGGCACCCTAAGATGTGGTTCTGAGGTTACTAGATGACCTGGCCAACTGTGTGTCCCAGGGCTTGTGAGCATGGGTAAGGGAAGATGGCCCAGAAGAACTTGAGTGTGTCTCTGGGAGTAGCTTCCCACCTTCCCAACTCCAGTGCATTTATCCCTCCCAGTCTAACTCTGGGGGAGACCCATAGCTGCAGGTGCACAGAGGCAGTGGGAGGGGACATTGAATTCCAGCTGCCCAGGGAAAGGAGTAGCAGGGGACAGAGAGGGAAGTCTGTTCTTTCTGAAGGCTGAAGCACAACTTCCACTGTTGGTTCTCCTGTTTACTGGTAAGCTGCCCTCCCAAGAAGAATGGAAGTGGAGAGAGCATTGCTTTGGCTTGGGGTCTGTATTAGGTCAGACTCAGGGAGCCACTTGCTGTAGGCACAGGGCCAGGCTGCCCAGTGCACTTTCTTGAGGCCTCCCCAGGACTGGCAGGATGGTTGAAGTGCGAGCCAGAGCAATGCTGACCACCGTGAGACACACTGCACTCCTTGCTACTCCCCACTGTCACTTTTGACCCTTTGGGCTCTGTGGAGAGTGGGGGCCACGGTGGTTTGCGCAGCTGAGCCTGCTCCTTCCTTCTTAGATCGCAGCACCCCCGTTTTGGTTATCAAAGATGGGTTGTTGGGGGAAAGTAAGTGGTCTCTAGGTCAGGAGACCAGAGGAACTTGGGGAGGGAAATGGCTGACACACCGACCTTCCTTGGGCAAGGACCCTAAGCCATTTCAACAGCAGCCCAGACGCACCTTTGGAGGAACTGGGGTTACTAATTGATTTACAATTGGTCCTCCTGGGAGAGGCTGGCCTAGGCTCCCCGGGTGAGATCCTGAATCCGCAAGCCACTCCTCCCCAGCCAGCAGCAAGCGCACAGCTCGCACCCTCCCAGGTCTCCAGATTGCCTGAGCTTTCTTGGGACTGGATCGCTATAGCCAAGTACTCTGGGGTTTGTGCCTAACCTCCTGGGCCTGGCAGTAGGAAGTGCCGTAGTCCCAGCTAGAGCCAAACTTTTTCTCTTACTTGAAGACGTAGGGGGCGGTGGGGCTCATTAGGCAGAGCGGGGTGCCGAGAGGTGCGCGCTCTCGGCCCCCGAGGTCGCCTTTGAGCCGTCGGGGCGGCTTCATTAAGCGGCGCTAACAAGGCGTACAAATGCCGGGCACAGCAGCTTTCTTGGAACGCCGGGGCCCTAGCAGGGCGCCAGGCTAATGAGGGTCACTCAAAGGAGCTGATCAAATATTCAAATTTCCCCGCACGCCAGGAACTTTTATGCCCGGAGAAAGTTGAGGCAACTGAGCTATGTTTACTGTCCGAAGCGACAATTGCTTGGAGCGCGGGTCCCCGGAGGCGAAGGCAGGGGGCGGGGGCGCAGAGAGGGAGCAGTTGTTTTTCAAAGGAAAGTAATCGGGGTCCTTGAAGGGCTTCGTAGCCTCCCGGCCTGCAAGCTGCGCTCCCCGGCGCCCTCCCTGGCCGTCCGCGCCAAGCGCCGCAGTCTGCAGCTTGCGGGGAGGCCGGGACTGCGGGCCACCGGGCCAGCCCACGCCTCCGCACGTCCCGAGAGCCGGAAGGGGCGTTGCCCCAGGATGAACCTTCCTGGGTCGGCCAGGCTCGTGGCGTCTGGAGCGAAGCAAGGCCGTATCCTTGCCTCCGGAGGCCTGCAGGCCCCTTCGCTTTCCCTTGAAGCCCGAAGAGTACAATTGCCTCCGGCACCTCTGGTGTTGGAGTTGGGGCCGGCATCCATCAGTAAACGCCCCGGAGGTCCTGGTCCTCGGGGCTCGTCTCGCAGTCCAAACGCACGCGCGTCTGGCCCCTATTTGAAGCTGAGACAATGGCGGCAATTTTGTTTTACACAGGTGACCTCGGCCTGAACGGGCGCCAAGTCTCAGATGCCTGGAGTCTTGAGCGGCCAGAGGGCACTGAAGGCACCTAGAGGCCCTGCAGGTTGACCTGTTCCCCGCTGGCCTAGCCGGAGTACGGGCGCCTTCCGTGCGCCACCCTCCCGTCTGGAGTCCTGCAGGCTTCATTTTTGGTTCTGGCGCTGCCCACGGCTTAGGCCCAAACGAGCCAGCAAGGCGACTTGGGCTTTGGATCCCGAGGTCCCGCTCTGCTCCTCCTTGACATTTGACGGAGAACTGCAGTTTCCCTGGCTACTCGAAACACACTCACCACCCCTAGAATGAGAGCCAGAGCGATACAGGATGCTCAGCCTGCGCTCCCAGCCTCTCCAGCAGCCGGTGCGGCCAGCCTCGCCGTGGACAGGCCGCCCCGCCTCCCAGCCCAGCCCTGGGGACTCAACTTACGGGCTCCTAAGCTGCGGGCGTGAGACTTCGGGCCAAAGCCCAGAGGCGCTGGCGGCGGCAGGGCCAAGCGGCAGCGACTGGGTGGGCGGCGCGGTGCTCGGCTCCGCGGGGAGGCGCGGACAGCCGCCCCCCGAAGCGCCCGGCCGGCGCCCGGCGCACAAAGCTGCGCGTCTTGCCGCCCCTCCGCCTGGCTTGGCACTCGGGAGCCGCAGCCGCCGCCGGAGCAGGAGGGATGCGGCCGGTCCGCGGGCGCCCAGGCAGAAGCTGGAGCGCAGCGATGCCGCCGAGCAGAATGTTAATCTCGCCGGCCTCAATTCTCGGTTGAGGGCGGTTTTCGATTTCAGCGCTACGGGCCGAGCCCGCGGCACCTGCCCAGCCTCCCTCCGGCAGCGGCAGCGGTGGGGAGAGACCAGGTCTCCCCCTCCCGGAGGCGGGGGTTGCGGGGATGGGGAGGGGACTGTTTGGGTTCACCCGCCCGTCCGGCGCCTGGGTCCCCGGCTCCGGGGGGTGGGGATGCAGTTTCGGGGTCACGAGCTGCTTTCAAAAAGTTGAACACAATATTCGGAAACCCACCCGTAGGAATTCTCCCCCCACACGCGACACAATACCCACTCCCCTCCCCTTTTTCATTCCTTCCTCCCCCCCCCGCTTCCTCCTGCTGCCCCTCCCCCTCTCAGCCTCCCCCTACGAGAGAAAGGGATGGGGAAGAAAAGATGAAGTGTCTGTTTTTGTGTCCCAACCTTGGGACTCTTCCTGGGCCCGCAGGCAGCGGCTGCCCAGAGCTTCCCGGCTGAGTGCAAAAGAACTCGGGCTCTGGAGGAAAATGTAGGCAAGGGGAGAGACCCTTGGGATGGGAGCTGGAAGGGCTCCCCTCTAGGGAAGCCTGAGTTGCTCCTGGCCCGCTCTCCGACACCACCCGCCTCCATTGCAGCTAGGCGGAGTGAGCGAGCCTGGGCCGCTCGCCAGGCCCGCGGCGCCTTGCACCTCTCGGCCTGGGCCACTGGAGGCCTGGCACCCCGGGAGTCGAGGCCCAAGCAGGGCCTCAGCTGTGGTTTTAGGAGATGGGACACTCTCAGTCTCAACTTCCCTAGTTTTCCCATTTTAATTCTCATTCTCTTTCCCTGCTCTCTCTTTGAGATCGCCAAAAGTGGCTGGACCCGGCGCCGCTTCCCCAGATCTGCATCGGAATGCAGAAAAGATCTTAAAAAAAAAAGTTTTGAATTCCTCAATGATTTTTCTTCTGGAAAGGCAGCTTAGGATAATTATTTCAGCTTTATTGAGGGCAGATTAGTTGAAGTCTGGGGGCTGCGTTTCAATACGCGTGGTACACGGGCCGACAATGTGGGCATTGTTGGCTAGGGTGTGTGAATCCATTCAACATATACACTTTTTAACACCAAACCAAGTCCTGTCTAAATATACAGAGTGCGCCGGGAAAGACGGCTCTGACCCGACAAATCTGCGTAAATCACACTTCCATAGTTACAGCAGCTTCACAAAGGGAGGCCGGCTCAAGATACTGATTACCTCTTCTTAAAAAGCAGCCTACCTAAGAACAAATACTCACACCCGGCCAGAGGGAGGGAGGCCCTCAGTGGGCCTGTCCCGAGGGCCAGGAGGTTGCTGGCCCTAGCACAATCAGACACTATTATTATCATTTACAATTCGAATGCAAGAGATTTGTTTGCTTCCTGGGGTGTTCTCCAAAGTTTGAGCTTTCTTCTGGGCCCGGGAGGCAGGCCCAGAGCTGTGGGTGGAGGGCACACACTGGGCATCTCTGCACGATTCCACAGGGGGTCCAGTGGGGCTCTCCCCTGGATCCTGCCCAACTCTTCTGGGTGGCGGCTAGAGTCTGGGGTGGGGGAAGGTGATGGGGGAGGGAGGACAAAGACAGCCTCTGGTGTCTGAGATGGGAAGAAGTGGCCGGTTGTTTCCTATTTTAAAATTAAGCCCTGTGGGGGAGTGGTCCTGAGGCAGAGCAGAGCAGAGCAGCGTCACTGGCATTACCGTCTGCCCAGGCCCATGCAGCCTCCTGCACCCCCCATGTCCCCTGGAATCCTGAAGCCTTGGCCGGTGCTGAGGCTCAAGAGGTTGGTTCACAGTGGGTCCCATGACCTCATCTCTTTCTTCCTGGCTACTATTAGTGTTCACATAAGCAGAAAGGGTCAGCCCAACGTGTGCATCACATCCAAGCCCTTCTGGCTCCCTGGGCTCCCGGCCTCTCCCTGCCCAGCAGCCCGCAGGCTTTGGGGAGGCCTGGGGGATGGGGGGGACTGGCCTGGGAAGAAAGTCTTCCACCTAACTTCCCATCCCATTTAAGTATTCTGTGCCCAAGGCTTTTGGAATTTCTGGGTCAGCTTCTTTGGGGAAAGGGGGAGAGGAAAGAGAGAGGGAAGAAGAGGAGCCAGAGAGAGAAATGGGGGAAAATTCAGAGTTGCAGATTTTTTTTTTAAATTCTCTTTCCTCCTTTTTCCCTCCTTCCTTCTTTCCCTCCTCTCCCCCTCCCCCTCACTCTGGCTAAGTGGTAAAACCGTCCTTACGTTCTCGGTATTGATTGGCAGGGCTGACAGTGATTGGCAGTGGTTGCCGTGGCAACGCCACAACGACACTCCGCAGACCAATAGAAAAGCGAAACAAAATGTTTCAATGCTGCACTCACTGTGGATTTAGGGGAGATATTATGAGGCTGTTGTCATTAGGGCGATTGCTGTGGAATCGCTGAATCTTGACTCGGCGGTGGTTGGCTCTCTCTCTCCCTCTCTCCCCCTCTGCCTCTCCCTCTCCCTGTCTCGGGTGCTCTGCGCGCGCGCACCGGGCCGCTCTCCTTCCTCCCTCTCTATGTGGCTGTGCGGGTGTGTGTGTGTGTGGATGTGTGTGGGGTGTGGGTGTCCCTTACGTCCTTCCTCCTCCCCCTCCTCCTCCTCCTCCTGCTCCCCCCTCCTTCCCTTCTCCTCCTCCCCCCTCTCCTCTCCCTCCTCCTGGTCCTCTTCGCCCCTCTCCTCCTCTTCCTCCCCTCTCTCTTCCTCTCCCTGAATTTTCTCCTCTCCTCTCAGGTCAGTCCATGGTATTTCGCTCCCCCCTAGACCTCTATTCCTCCCACTTCTTGTTGCCAAACTTCGCCGATTCTCACCACTGCTCCCTACTTCTGGCGAGGAGCGGCGGCGGGAACGGTGCGGGCGGCGGCGGCGGTGCGGGCGGCGGCGGCAGCGGCAGCGGCGGCGGGAACCGTGCGGGAGGCGGCGGTGCTGGCGGAGCAGGCGGCAGCGGCGGCGGCTCCAGGGCCCCCCCGGAAGAGTTGTCCATGTTCCAGCTGCCTACCCTCAACTTTTCGCCGGAGCAGGTGGCCAGCGTCTGCGAGACGCTGGAGGAGACGGGCGACATCGAGCGGCTGGGCCGCTTCCTCTGGTCGCTGCCCGTGGCCCCCGGGGCGTGCGAGGCCATCAACAAACACGAGTCGATCCTGCGCGCGCGCGCCGTGGTCGCCTTCCACACGGGCAACTTCCGCGACCTCTACCACATCCTGGAGAACCACAAGTTCACCAAGGAGTCGCACGGCAAGCTGCAGGCCATGTGGCTCGAGGCGCACTACCAGGAGGCCGAGAAGCTGCGCGGCCGCCCACTCGGCCCCGTGGACAAGTACCGCGTGCGCAAGAAGTTCCCGCTGCCGCGCACCATCTGGGATGGCGAGCAGAAGACGCACTGCTTCAAGGAGCGGACTCGGAGCCTGCTGCGTGAGTGGTACCTGCAGGACCCCTACCCCAACCCCAGCAAGAAACGCGAACTGGCGCAGGCCACCGGCCTCACTCCCACACAAGTAGGAAACTGGTTTAAGAACCGGAGGCAGCGCGACCGCGCCGCGGCGGCCAAGAACAGGTCAGTTGGCGGGGTCCGTGGCCTGGCTACAGCCTCCGCGGGTGGGCGGGGGGGGGGTTGGGGTGTGTGTGTGAAGGGATAGACGTGGGGAAAGAAGCGAGGGTTAAAACAGGGGTGGGATGGGGCGAGCGGGACCTTTTAGGGAGAGCCTTCGGGCGCCAGAGAAGCCACTGCTGCCCGGACACTTGCAGAAAGTTTCTGTATACCCTGGGCTCCTGAATGTGGAGGCGGGCTGTGGGGATGCTCGTGGCTGTGGGAGTGGGAGGCTGTTATCTGGGCGCAGACGGTGTGCAGGCGGTCCCCAGTGGCCTCAGGCCCCGCCCTCCAGGGGTCCCGGGTGTCTGGGATCCTCCACTGCACCCTGGCCCTCCTCAATCCCGGACCCAACTGGCACTCTCCAGGCCAGGACTTCTTGCCATCCGATTCTTATTTCCCTGTATTGGAAAAAAAAAAAAAAGAGGACTCCACAAACCTCAGGGACAGCAAAGTGAAACTGGGGCCTTGTCACAAAGGGAAAGGTCCGAGGAGACCACCGCAGCAGGCCTCAACCCGCAACACTGTGCGTGGCCTGACCCCCCCCCCCCAGCAGGAGAGTCAGGTGGCAATGGAGAAGCCCACTGTACGTGTGTGTGCGCACACACATGTGAACGCACTTGCTCCACACCATCCAAGAAACACCCTTGGGCAGAATTGGGAGGTGGTCAGGAGCCACTTGCTGTGGGTGAGTTTACCACAAAGTTGTATTGGCTTGGTCATCATTGGATAGGGCTTGAGGACAACAGGGAGAAAAGGAACTGGGGAGGAGAGGGACAAGGCAGGGAGGAAGTCGGGTCGTCCACTTCGGTGTTTTGAACTTGTGTCTTCCCCAGCCAGGACTTCTCCCCTGCTGCTCTGCCCCAGCAGGTTGGCCACTGACAGCTGTGGGTAGCTGGGTGTATGTATTTCTGGAGTGGGTGGGGTTTTAGTGTCTTAGGCCTGGACAGGTGACACTCTGGGCCCTGCCTGTGGAGTTCACTTTTCGCCCAAGGAGGGGAGCGAACAGAGCCGGGCAAAGCCTGCCAGAGTCAGAACCACAGACACTGGGTTTAGTTGGCCGGTGTGGATCCTAAAGGAGCAGACGGTGCCTGCTTGGTGCCCCTCTCCCTCCAGCCATCTCCAGCACCCTTTTCTCTCTCCCTCCTCTTTCCCCTTGGTGCCCTGGCCTGGCTCTAGGTCTGGGTCTTCCCCTGCTTCCTCCCAGCAGGGATCCAGGAAGCAGAGCCTGTGTGGGAGAAAGTGGTGGGGCAAGAAACCCGCAGCTCTCCGGGTTTGCGGGAGCTGGGGCAGGAGGCCCTGTGGGAATCCGACTACCCTGCAGGCAGCGACCTTAACCAGGAGACCCCCAGAGCCAGCGAAGAAAGGCCGCCAGGTCCGTCCCCAGCCCACCTCCAACTTCGGCCTCTCTGGGGCTCTGCGCCTTTTCGCTGCGCGCCCAGGCCTCACCGGGCGGCCGGGTTCCGGTGCTGCCTTTCCGCAGAGGCCCACCACGCATCCCGGAAGCCGCGGGAAGCCCACGGGAAGCAGCCGAACACCGGGACACGCGTTGGGGAGGCTGAGCGACGGGAGCTCTGGGAGCGAGTGGCCGAGATGAATGGCGAGAGGAGAGTCGGGGAAGGCGGCGAGGCGCGCGGGCTGGGGGTGGTCGGGGAGCGCGGCGGCGGGGCCGCAGCGTCAGGCCGGGCGCGGCTGTCTCTCTCTGCAGGCTGCAGCACCAGGCCATAGGACCAAGCGGCATGCGCTCGCTGGCCGAGCCCGGCTGTCCCACGCACGGCTCGGCAGAGTCGCCGTCCACGGCGGCCAGCCCGACCACAAGCGTGTCCAGCCTGACGGAGCGAGCGGACACCGGCACCTCGATCCTCTCGGTAACCTCCAGCGACTCGGAATGCGATGTATGATACCAAGGCCGCCCTCCCCCTCCCTCCCCTCCTCCCCCTTCTCCTCCCCTCTTCCTCCTCCTCCTCCATCCCTAGAATGATCCGAAATCAGGATACACAACCATACACGTACATACGTCCACACGCTCCCGCCCCGGCCAAAAAATACACACACAAACCGAGGAAAATAAGTAATTAACTACAAACTGTCGAGCGACCCCGGCCACGATCTACACGATCTACCGCGACTCCCACAGACGGTCACCGAGGCTGATGTTGCGGGCAGAAAACATTAAAAAAAAAAAAATGAGGTGACAATTGTATACTTCCTAGGACAAGCACGGCCTCTCCTTTCGGTTCCCACGGACCTGGCACCCCACTTGCATGACGATTTATTTGTATCTGGGAAAATATTCTCTCTAGTTTAAAACGATTTAAAAAGAGTCGACTATACAAAAACCAACCACCACCGCCACACTGAAAAGGCGACAAAACGACAAAGTAACACAGACAAAAAAAAAAAGACAAAACCTGCCTACTCCGTTGGTTCTGAATTTGTTTTTAAAAGAAAGAAAAAAAAAAAGAACTCTGAGAGGGAAATAGCAAATGTTTCGCGCCTTTTGTTGTTCTCTCTCTTTTCCTTTCTTTCTTCTTTCCTGTTCTTAAGTCCAAGTATCGGTCCAACACGATGCACTCTGTTTTTTGTTCAGCAGACAATCATTTTCTTCCTAAGCACCTTTTTCTCTCCACTCTGTCACTGCCTGTGTGGGTACTGGTTATAAATGTGGAAAAAGAATAGTTATGACTGTAACAGATTTTTATTTTTATTTCAAAATTTTATATGAATTATGTATATCTTACTGATCGGTCATTTTCCCAGTTTGTAATATATGTGTAGAAATTGCCTGTATATGATATTGCTTTTTCTCCTCTCCCTTTTCTCTTGCTTTCTCTTTTCTCCCTTCTTCATCCTCCCTCCCAGGCTCACCTGCCCCTTTCCTGTCGGGCATCCCCCCCTCCCACTGGGGTCCTGGGCTCAGTTTGGCAGTCTGGGCGAGGCCCAGGACACACTGGGTAGGGAAGGGAGACCCTGTGGCTGGCGAAAATGGAGAGTGAGAACGTAGTATTCTTATGCAAAAGCTCTTTCAAGTATTTCTTAGCTGCCCTGGAGGTATCTCTCGCTCCCCCGTAGGGCGCTTTTAACTGTTATCTTAACTGCGTGTTTATCTATATGTAAAAACTTTCTAAAGCAAATACAGTATTCTCCATTTTCTTATCACTCCCACTGACTGGTGTTTTTTGTTCCTCTCTGGACCTCAGCCTTGGAGGTGCAGCAAGCCTGGCCTGGGTTTCCAGGCTGGCTTAGCAGCGGCGTGGGTGCCTCAGACAGCCTTCCCTGGGCTGGGGCTTGGGTGGGAAGCTGAACAGAGGCCCTTCAGGGAAGAGCAGAGGCACTGTGGGGAGGGGACTACCGGCAGGGCCGCTGCATGCCCTGGGTCTGGGATCCATAGCCTGCCACAGCCCTGGTGGGTGTTTGGCCAAGTATTGGACATCTCTCCATTGTTGTTGTGGTTGTTGTTGTTGTTGTGTGTGTGTGTGTGTATTTAAGAGGAGGGGGAGACCAACAAGGTATCACAGGGGCTGTCTTCTTCCTTCTGAGGGGAGAGAGAGTATAGCGGAGGGAGCGGTAATGTGGCTGGGGCAGAGGCTGGGCAGAGCAAGGGAGGGGGAAAGCAGGTGGTTTGCAGAGTGGAGGGTCTGCACTCCGGTGGATGGTGGCCTGTCCTCCTGGCTGCTCCTGGGTGTGCCTCTCACTGGCTGTTGGCTTCTTCTTCACCTCCCTGATATTGTTTCCCAGCTTTGGGGATCAGCCGGAGTCCCTTGAGCCCCCTAATATTTCACAGTTGTTCTGCACTTTTAAATGAAAGCTGGGAGGAAAAGAGAGAGAGAGAGAGCGAGAGAGCCACCTCTTACTCTCTAAATTTCCCCTGGCCCCAGGCCTTCGGACGGGGTAGGCCTGCTGGAGGCAGTTTCATCGCTGTGGACCAGGGCTGGCCCGTGCCCATGAAAGAGCCAAAGAAGTAATTTCAGAAAACTTGCATTCACTTGAAAGTCCAATTTCCAGAGTTGGGAGGATTAGGGAGAAAGGTGCCTGAAATTTTGCACTGGTTTCCAAACTAATTTTGACCTCTGAGATTTCCTTTTGTCCCCAACCCAGCAGCACCAGGGAGTTCATTTGGGCCAGGACTGGGCAGGGTGGTGGTCTGGACATACCTGGACCCTGGGATGGCATGGTGGAATCTCCCTGTGCTCATGGCCCTGGGTGAGCATCCCTGGAGCTGGCTCATTCCTGGCAGAATTAGAGTTTAGGAGAGGTGCTGTGTGCGCTGTGCCCGGCTGGAGCCTCTGATCTGGGGGGAGAGGCTCTGTTGAATATTCCCAGTCATCTCCACTTGCTTAGAGCTTTGGCCTTTAAATCCAAAGTGGCTACCTCCATGGAATCTGGATGGATCCATTTTGGCCCATTCATGGGAGATGAAGGATGGCAGGAGAGGGACCTGGGCAAGGGACACCTGGGAACAGGTGCCTTTTTGTTGTTGTTTGGGGGACAGGAGAGAAATGTCTGGGGTGCCTGGTGTTCACTCCTCCACTGCAGAAGATGGGACCAGAGTGAACAGCAGCCTTCAGCCAGGGCACTACTGGATAATGTCTCTCTATGTTGCTATCCATCACTTAGGTCTAGGTGATGTCTCCACCCAGCTCTGCACAAATACCAACGCTGAATTCTCTGCCCCTTCTGGCCTCACTTGCATGGTCCCTGTGGGAGAGATACGTGTGCTTCCTGTGGGTGGGTGTATATGTGTGTAACTTTGAATGCTGAGGCTTCAGTCAGTCCATCCAGCTCTGTGTACAAATGGGTGTGTGTGGGGGGGAGGTGAAAGGGGGGGAGATTAATTTGGTACTAGCGAGTGCCATGTATGTTTTCGGTATATTGCCTGGTATAGGTAATGTATGTGGCCTGGGCAGTGTACCCATGACCAGTTCTGCAAGGTGCATTAGGGTACCACAGGACTCTGTGGGTTCAGTATCTTTCTGTGCAGTAGATGTGTGTCTTGGGGCCTCAGTCTGGTGTGGGCCTGGGTGGGTTCCCTTTCTGTCAGATCACAGGGCTGGTCTTCAAGCTGCTCATCCCTTAGCAAGCCTTCCTGGCCTTGCAGGACCCAGAGGATTCATTGACTAGAAGGCAGAGGAAAACTGGGCTCTCTGGTTTTCCTTGTTCAACCCTGGGCATGGGAGGGAGGATTTGGCCTCTGCCCCTTTAAACAGTAGAGTGAGGGAAAAGTCCCTTTCCAGGCCAGATCTGGCCATTTACCACCCCCTGCCCACTCTTCTTCCTTTAGAGCCGCGGTCAAAGCAGTGGACTCCCCTCTCCCCCGCCCCAGGAGTCCCAGAGGGCAGAGTGCCAGGACCTGCCCAGGCGCAGCCCAGCATCTTAGGAGCGGTGCGGTGATGTCAGGGCCTGGGGAAGGTGTGCTCCCTGGTGTACCTGGCTCAGGCCGCAGCCACCCCCGCAGCAGCCGGTGTTTGACTCCTTCCTCTCCTGCGGACCAGGCAAAGCTGCCCTGCGCGCACCACACTTAAATACCCGGGGCGCAGCCTGCGCGCTCTGACGCCCAACTTCCCAGCGAGTTGAAACCTCTGTGAACCTGGATCTGAGGGGTTTGGAGAGTACCAGCCAATTTGGCTCTGTTCCCTTCGGGCCTGCCTTCCTCCCAGGAAAACTGCGGCAACCCATGATTTGCATCAGAAACCTGAATGGGCAGAATGGGATGTGCAACCGAGAAAACGTGTGTCCGAGTGGGCAAGCCTTGCAACCCTCCAGCTTCAGGAAAGAGGCCGCTCTACTCCATTCCGGCTTGCCCACCCAGCCCTGCCCTCCTCCTCCGAAAACCCTTCTTCCCTGCCTCGGGCCGGGCCGGACGGAGCCCCCCCCACCCCAGCCCCTGCGCACCACCTCTCTGTTTGTCCTCGTGGTAAACTGCAGAACCGCCTGCCCAGTGCCAGCACAGTTGATTATCCCCGGCGAGACGTACAATTGATTAAAATGAAATGACCCGGAAGCTGCCACGGCGCAGGGCGGGGACGCCGATCAATGGTGGGGCTAGAGGCCCCCGGAGCCCGGCCAGTCCGGCCTCCAAGCAGTGAAACTAGCTGGGCTGGCCTAATGTTAGGCATGGGGCGGAGGGGGGACGGCTGCAGGGAGGGGGGAGGATAAGCCCAGCCTGGCCTGCCTTTGCGTACCTGCATCCCTCCACCATCCAAGCTTCCTCTGAAAGCAGCAGGGGACAGCCTGGCACTTTGCGGACTCAGTACCCCGCCCAGGTCAGCAGAGCGCACAGTCTGATCCTAGGCCCCAGGTCCCAGCCTCTTCTCCAGCTCCCCAGTCTCCTCTTCCTCCGTGGCCTCTAGGTCCCTGCCGAGGCCTTTGTGTGGCCGTCACCTGGAGCACCGGCTGCCGCCTCCCGGGCTTTCCCTCACCCCCTCCCTCTCCGCTCCTCCTTCCCTGACCCCAGACCCAGACCCCAGAGTAGGCCGAATTGCCCGAGCCGGTGTCAGACGGCCCCCGGGTTCTCATTCTCAGCACACCGCCCCCTCCCCGCCCCCGTCCCTGCTTCCCACCTTCCTGGCCTTTCCGGCCCCAGCTGAGCGGAGCTCCCCGCCCCAGTGTGCTGTCTGGGCGGGCGTCGGGCCGGAGGGAGGGCGGGGGCGGGAGAGCCTGGAGGAGGGGAGCGGGACTAGCCCGGCTCCGATTTCTCCGGTCAGCTGAGCGCAACTTTCCATTCGAGTGTATTCATGCAGTGACTGATTGAGCTCTGCCTGGCCGGGTGGGGCTCGTCTGGGAGGGGACAGGCACAGTCAGGCAAACAGAGGCTATGCCACACACACACACACACACACACACACACACACACACACACACACACGGGACTTCTCATCCTGCTTCACCAAACACACTCTCCAAGACGCACATGAACCTGTCCAAAGCATGCCCAAAACACAGCCCCTGACCCCCACAGAATTAGTTACCCAAGCTCAAGTAGCCCTGAACACACATCTGTATGAAAAACAGCTGCCCCAGGGAAGCTTGAGTGCCTGGCAGGGGCTCCTCTCAAAGTTCCCACACCAGGAAGGCAGGACATGGCAGAGAAGCAAGTGGGGGGGGGGGGACATAGCCACTGTATCTTCACCAAGACAGGTACACATACACACCATGAACTCACCCAAGAACATTACAGAAAATGTCACCCAGACCACACATCCTGGCTGTAGGCACTCTGAAGCCACCCATTTCCAGGACACGCGTGTGCGTGCCTGCATACACACACAGAGATCCCCAAGCAAGAGCGTGAACTACATTGAGAGACCCTTGGGAGTAGGCAGGAGGGCAGAGGCCTTCAAGCCACAGTGGGCACCTGAACACCCCAAGATGTGTTGTCCTGCAAGGGAGGGATGCGGGGGAGGGAGAGAGATGATCCAGCAGGGAGAAAGCCTGAGCAGAGAGGGGAGGTGCTATGAACTGGAAAGGAGAGGGGAAGAAGATATGGGAGCAGGAAGGATGAGAGATCAAATGGGGGGGGGGTAGTAGTTGTTTGCCAGTTGTGTGTGTGTGTGTGTGCGTGCACAAGCAGCCTGCCTGGGAGAGGGTGCCTGTAGCAACTGGGTCTCCCAGAAGGCACCCAGGGAAGCACTGGACCTTGGAAGTGAAGCGAGTATTGCACGTGTGCCAGGCAGCTGGAGGCCTCCAAGGTGCCCAACTCCCTCGGGGAGGGAAGGGAAGGCCCAGGGTGTAGGGAGGAAACACCCACCTTCTCAGGCCACCAACCCTTCCGTGCACTTAAAGCCCCCTCTCCCCTAGTACTTACACTCTCAGAGATGCGTGCGCGCGCGCGCGCGCACACACACACACACACACACACCTTTTTCTCCCCTGCCATAAAATGCCAGGCCATAAGCTCAAGGGCAAGCTCCAGAACCGCACTACAACTACGAAGACCACAACCTCACTTTTTACAAGTAAGGGCTGGCTTTTTCATCCAGTCTTTCTGCAAAGCCAGAGGGCCTTTCCCGGCACTCAACACTTGGCTAAGCCCACCGACAGCAGGGGGCTGCATGGAGTGTGCATAACGGGGACACAGCAGGCAGTTCACGTCCACGTGCGCATCTCCTCCCAGGGTCCCCACTCTGCAATATCACGCGCAGTTCTCGGCCAGCCCAGCCATGAGACGCTCTGGGTGGCCAGGCACCGAGAAGCCGCAGGCCCGGAGGCAAGCATGCAGGCTGTGCTCGTCCCAGTGGGGGGAAACGGGGTCTAGGACAAGGGGCGCGTTGAGGGCTTCTTAGCGGAGGGGAGAAAGGCAAGAAAAGTGTGTGCTGTCCAGGAACTTAAATGGAGGGCTCTGAAGGGCCTTGGCAAGGTGCAGAGATGTGGGGAGCCCGTCCTGGCTTGTGGGAGGGCTGGCGGACGCGATCCGCAGGTGTGTAAGCCTAGGTCCCCGCTCGGCAGTCCGTCCTGCGCTGCGCGCCCACGCGCCTTTGTCCCACCGCCTCCGGCTTGTACTCTTTTTTCTAGCCGCTAGGCAGCGCAGTGGTTGCAGCCCCTGCCTCCCAGGCCCTTGGTGGCCTGTAGCTCGGGTCCTTCCGCTGGGAGGTCTTCCCCCCACCGGCGCACCCCGTGCCGCATCTCTGTAGTGCTGGGCGGGGCCCAAGGCGGTGGTCGGGCCTGTGGCTGGGGGCATCCTGGAGCCCTTCCAGGCTGGCACTGGTTTTGGCTTGCTGCATTTTGAGATGGGTATTTACCATCATAATTAATTTGCCACCGTTATTAAACAGAAATTCTTACCAAGGCCCCATTAACGGCTGAACACGATGCTAATTACGGGCGGGCGCGCCTCTGGCTCTGCAACCCAGGACCGGCACTGCTGCCTCCTTGTCTACCCCCCTCCCCCTTTGCCCATGACTCCCCGACTTGCGGGAATGGTCTCCTCGGGGCCTTCCAACCGGAGCTAACTATGCCAGGCTGGCCTGGGAGGACGAACGGAGGACGGACAGCCATTTGGACGGATGCGGGCGTAGATGTCACGGCCTGCGCTCTATCCCGCGTATCTGAGCTGAAGGGAAACAGGCTCAATGAAGCCTACGACGCGATCACCGCCTTCCAGCCAGCCTCGGCCTTCAGGAGAGCAGCGCGTTCTAGGAGCTGGGTGCGCAGTTGCGGTGGCGGCCAGAAAAGGCAGCGAGGGCGGGCGAGACCTCTGCACTTGACCCAGCTGGCAACGCGACTAGAGACCCCCGCCCGGCCCAGTGTGTGCTCTCCTGTGTCTCCGTCCAGCGGGTTGAACCGGGGCTGCGATCCGTCCCCCATCCCCGGTCCCGGGGCGGCCCGACCTCCACTCGAGGCACCGGCGCGGCCCAGTGGGCGCGTCTCGGGCGGACTTTGTCGAATGCGCAGGTTGTGCGGGTATTGCCACAAGATGCCTGCTCCGGGTAGCCGTGGCTACAGCGGAGCCTGTGGGCACGTGGAAGGAAAGGTTTGTCCACCCTAATCCCAGCGGTACTAAGCTGGATGAAAACTGAGGGGGTGGAGTCAGCAACAAACGGGGCGTAGTTCCCCAAGTTCCGCGCACACCAGAAGGAAGGGCGATGAAGCCATCCCTTAGGAGCAAAAACATTCCCTCTGGGCGCACAGGGCTCCCCGAGGTTGGCAGCGTCGCCGTTCATCCATCGTGACTGGGGCTATAGGGGACAGGAAAAGGTTGGGAGGGATGAGGTGGCCTTGGGCCTCGGGGTGGTGTGGGTGCTGAGGAGCTGAGCTAGGCGCTGTGGGGCGTCAGCGGACGTATCCAGCGCTCTCTTCGGGCGCTGTGGTCGGAGAAGGCCAGGGAAACCCGACGGAAGCCATCCCGGTGGGCAGGCCGGAAGTGACCACTGAGCCCAGCGTTGGGACCTAGCGAAGAGGAACAGTAGGTCTGCCCCCAGCTGGGGGCTTCTGGACTCCCAAGCGAGCTGATTTCTGTGTCCATCCACTGCCCCTTTCCGACCCCTTCTCCGCAGTTGTGGGGACGCTCCTAGTACTCCTAGGAGGGATTGGGGGGGGTGGAGAAATACCACGAGTTTGAGTCAAACTTGTGCATTTAGTGTGAAAGTCGCCTCTATCAGGAATGGTAGCCTCGCTCGGGTTGCCCAGGGCTCAGTGGCCCTTTCTGCCTTAGCTCCATTGCGCAGACTGTCCTGCTCCCCGAGGGGCGCCAGGGAGAGCACGCAGAGGAGCTTTAGGCGTAGTGGGGCGACCAGAGAAGGGCAGAACCTTGGGGTCGGAGCTGCACTCGGGACCCAGGACGGGCGCGCAGAGTCTTAGTTCGAACGCTTGGTCGAAGCCTTGCCTGACTTGGACCACGCAGCCTCGGTTTGCGCGCTGGCTCCCTGGGACACCCCGACGGCGTCGCGTGGGAATCCGTTTGAACCTTGAGTGCTTGGGGATAGGGAGATGAGGAGGGGGTGCGCAGGGGCGTGCCCGGTGGTGGCAGCGTTTCCTTGCTGGGGAGCGGGCTTCGGAATCTCCAGGCAGCTGGGAGATCTCGGTGGACGGATGTATTGACCCAGAGGAGAGCAGTGAGTGGTCAAACTCAAGCTTCTCAATCCTTATCCAGCGATGCTTCCACCCCCACGTCGCATCCCCACTCCTGGCAGGTATGGAGTGCTCGTGGGTCTCAGCACGCGTGGTGCGCCTGTCCGTCCTGGGAGCGTTGGGCGCGTAGGACACCCATTGGGCAATCTCCAGAACCCCAGTTAGGAGACTTTAAGAGCTGGAGACCCAAGGAAGACTCTTCTTCCGTGTCCAGGGACCCCGTGAGCATAGCCAGGGGCCTCAGCCCCGTGGCCTGCCGCCCGCCACCCCCGGGCTACTGCTGTGTGGTCCCAAGCAGGTAGCCAAAGTGAACGGACGACCGCACGCACTCTGAGCCATTGGCGGGTTTTTGCTGCCACCTCGCGGCGGTGGCTCGCAACATCCAAGCCTTGGGCGCCGCCGGATTTGGTCTTGCTTCGCTGGCATGGGCTGGAGCTGGGCTGATCTGAAGCCAGGAACCAGGAGCTTCCTCCAAGCCTTCCACATGGAGGCAGGATACCAAGGACTTGGACCATCTTCTGCTGCCTATTCAGGCCATTAGCAAGGAGCTGAATCCAAAGTGGAGCAGCCAGGACACAAACCAGCACCTATATGGGAGGCTGAGATTGCTATATTCGCAAGAGGCGTGTGACCAGCCCACCCTGGTAGCAGACGGAAGTCTGTATTTTCAGATCTGTAGGATCCTGGTGTATGGGCTCGGGTCCTTGCTTTGGCTCTTCTTTGATCAGGTAACTGCCCACCTGGTCAGGCAGAGGCTTCCTTGGGCCTGCAATAATTAACTTTGTTTCCTTCTAGGTCTCCCGCCTTGCACAGCCAGGTGGGGCACCCAGCTCCCTTGCACGGCCACATTCACACCCGGTGAGATGCTGGGCCCTGTGGGTGTGGTATTTTAGGTGAACCTGTACGCGATCCTCAAATCCTGTGAGCAGGACGTCCATCCTGGCTGCCCTCCTGGGGCCGGGAGCCACAGTATCCGCAGACATCTCCTCTATTGTGGTACTGTGCCACGGAGGGCTGGGCAGGGAGGCCAATGGCCTGGAGCCTGCGAAGAGGCGGGGTCTTTCTTCTCCTCTGGGGACCCCAGGTCTAAAATTCACAATGTCTGCCTCGGGCGAGGCACTTGGGCCATCTCAGGTGAGCTGTGGCCAGCAGGCATGACCTTTTCAACAGATGCAACTTTTCTTTTTTTATTTTTTGCTCAAGTGGAATCTAGAACTCTCCTTCTTAATGGGACAGAAGGCTGGAAGTGGGGAGGGAGATAACGTGCATACAGTAACATTGGTCACATTTACCATTTTGATGCGAATCATTCTGTAACATGTAGGATAGTGACAGTGACAGTGTAGATGTCACCGGTGTTCAGAGCGCTCTCACGATCCCCAAAGACAGCTGCATTGCCCCCAGTGACTCCTGCCCCCGTGGTGCCTGCCCCCCTCAGCCCCTGACAACCACTAGTCCACCCTTTGTCTCTGAATTTGCCTGTCTGTAATTGGGACTATACCAGACATTTGTCTGGCCTCTTTCCCCGACTGCAATGTGTTCATACTGCATCCATTTGTAGCATGAATCATATTCCACTCCTGTTTGTGGCTGAAGAGTTTCCCATTGCATGGATAGGCCATCCTCAGTTGAAGAAAAGGAGTATTTAGCCTTTCTCAGGGGAAGGTTGAGGTGAAGGGGGTGCTGCTGGACCCCGAGCCTTGGCAGTCCCTCAACCCTGCTGCCGGGCAAGCTTTAGTTGCAGAGGGACACTGTTGGCTATTGGCGTTTTCAGATGCCTGGTTATTTCTCAACAGGTTCATTAGGACAACTCCATTCTAATTCTGGGAGAGCGCTTCTGGCAGTTCTTGAAGCCCAGGACATGGTGACAGCGGTAAAGTTCTGCATAGAGGTACAGGAAGCCTCCTGGGGCAACAGAAGGGGAGGACTTGGTGCACAACTGGCTGAGACAGCTGTGTCTTCTCCTCCCCTGTGGGCCACCCTTTCTCTGCTCTGTAGGGGGGCTGCCAAGTCCAGGGAATAAGGTGACCTTTACCTTTATTGAATAGAAGGAGCTTGGTTCAGGGAGCTCCAAAGCTGATAAAGCAACAAGAGTCCCTTTCCAGAAAGTCTTTGAGCAGCAGAGGTTGGGGCCCTATCCCATTATACCTGCTGTATTCATTGTAGAGTGAACCCTGTGTCCTGGCTGGGGTCAGCCCTGTTTGGTCTGGCCAGGGCAGCCCTGTTTGCTGTGGTTGTCCTCTCCATGCTTTGGTACCAACATTCCTCCTCTATCCCACTCGAGGGAAGCACCTGGCTCTGCCCCTCCAGGTCTGCCAGATGAGAATAGCTAGAAAACTTCGCGTCTCCCCTTTGGATGCCCCTGGGGGAAAAAAATCCATGCTTACAATAAAGCCACAGGTAAGTGCCTAAAACCTTAAAAACCTTTATGTGAGAGACACAGCTTCAAAGGGATGAGGAAAATGCACATTTAGTTTGTTTTCAAAAACTTATTTATTTAAAAGCAGAAAAGACTGAAAGAGAGAGGAAGAAAGGGAGGGAGGGAGGGAAGGAGAGAGTATGTTCTTTCATCTTACTTGTCCCACAAATGGTCTTAAGTGCCAAGGCTATGCCAGGCCAAAGTCAGGAGCTAGGAACTCCATTCTAGTCTTTCACAAGGATATCAGGGACCCAAGGACTTGGGAGGCATCTTTGGCTGCCTTTCCAAGTGCATTAGCTGGAAGCTGGGTTGTAAGTGCAGCAACCAGAACCCAAACCGATGCTGCACTAAGGGATGCTGGCACTGCAGTTGAAGCCTCACCCACCGCACCAAAACACCAGCCTGAACATTTGCTGACTACTTCCTACAGCCCCACTGATTTCCATCCTCATAGCATCTTGGGAGACCAGCGTTTGGTTCCCATTTTGCAATATTGAGAAAGCAGAGGGTATGGTAGAATGTAGGGTGACTGCTAATCCTCTCCATCAACCCTATCTCACCCTGTAGTAGGGCTGAAGGGTCATTCACAAGCTCTGCTCTCATCTTTCATCTGGGAAGGTGGGGAGACTAGAGCCCGGGCAGTGTGTTTCTTTCTTGGGAGGGCTCTGAGCTCTGGGGGTGACCCAGGTGGACCCAGAAGCTCCTGTCCCCAGTGCTCTGAGACAAAACGAAGAATGACAGTTCCCCTTGTCCCTGCCCAATAGGACTCATCTCCTTCTGTGGCTACTCAGCTCTTCCCTCTGGGCCCCTCCTTAAGAACTGGGCTGTACTGTTTTCCAAGTCAGCTGAATGTATTATAACATCAAACATTTGTAGCAAAAGGAGCCTGGAGTTACTCTTCCCTGGGACACCTGGACATCCCGGGTCACTGGGGAAGGGCTTCTGCCCGAGGTGGGGACAGCAACCTAAGCTGGGAAGGGTGACTCAGTGATACCTGAGTCAGTGACCTGTCCAGGCACAGAGGAGACAGAGGAGACTCGGCTCAGACTGTGGGGGAAGTCAGTGCCAAGTGCCAGGCACACACGCAGTGCCTCCTCTGTGCTAGTCCGGCCCCTGCAGAGCCAACACCGTGTTCTGATCTGCCTCCCAGGCTTTTTTATGTGTGACTTATTTCTCCTCCCAGACTGGAGGCAGGGCTGTGGCGAGTGCACTTTTGTAATTCCTGCAGCACCCAACACAAAGCCTGACTCATAGTTGTTAAATTGATGAGTGAGTAAACGAGTAAGTGTGGGCTCAGAGCTCTGGGCCAAGAAACCAAGCATTACCAGCCTGAGTATGCTCAGGAAACCTCACCGGTGTCCCTGATGGGACGTGTGGGGGCTTGAGCCACAGGGGCTTCCTGGTAGGAGTACCGAGTGCAGCGGGGGAGCCTAGACAGCAGGAGGACTCCTGGGGATGAGATGGAAGGGAAGAGCCTAGGGAGCTTCCATGGAATGAACAAAGAATTGGAACAGGTCATTTTTGTAGCTCACCACCTCTCTGTACAAGATCCCCACTGATGTGCCCCAAGGCCAAGTCCCCAGCCCTGTGCATTTTGCTTGATCTTACAAGGGTATTTTCTGGCTCCTTTGAGTTTGTAGCCCACATGTCAGCACCCTCTCCAGAGGGAGCCGAGCTTTGGCAGTCAGAGAGATGTCAGCATGGAATTCCAGTCTTATTTAATAGTTCTGTCCTCTGGAGCCATGAAAGGCTGTTTTCGTTTCCTGCAACGTGGCTATAGTGCCATAGGTCCCACCAGCACTGAGGGAATATCCCGAGAAAACAGATACATCCAGCGTAGTGTGTGCTATCCATGGAGAAGACCCAGTATGGTGGTGGCAGCTTTGGAGTGGACTGACAATGGCTAGAACTGGAGTAGGGGAGAAAGTGAGATGCCAAAGGCAGGGGTGGGAGGTGGAGGGAGATCTGGCTCCTGTCCACAGGCTCTTCCTGCCCAATCGTGTGGTAGCTGCTGGGCCTGAGTCCCTGACCTTAGGCTGCTTCTGCTCTCCTCTCCTTCATATTCTTTCAGAGCCACCAGCCTTGCACTTGAGCTGCAGCCGTGTATCCAGCACATTCTGGGCAGGTGTGCCTGCTCCATGCCTCTGTGATGTGGTGCACCTGAGTGACAGGCTCTGCAGACCTGTAGGGACACGGTCCATGTCCCTGACGTATGGTCCTCTCTCTTTCCTCTCCTTTTAGGTTCTCCCTTGGTGGTTTGGTTGCATTTTTTCTTGTTGCCACATGGTACGGGCAGGGTAAGCTGCCTGCCTTCTGCCTGCTGCACCTCCTTTGTCCTGGTGTAGCCCAGGGCACTCTTCCTCCCCTTGCCTGTTGTCTTTCCTCTTACACAGTTGTCTCTGCCTTATCTACAGCAGGTTCTCTATTCCAAATGCCCTGCTCCATCATATCCGTCCTGTGCCCCAGCCTCCAGCCCCTGGTGTCCATGTTGCAGAAGGAAAGGTGGACGTGGAGATGGGAAGAAGGCCTGCCCATGGCTGAAACCAAGGCCAAGAGGAAGGAGCACCTGGTAGGCCTAGGAGGCCAGTGAAGAAGGGCCAATTGCTGGACCCTGTTGGAGCTGTCCAGGGGTGGCCACATCTCTCCCACGCTCCCAGGGAAGGCTCCAGGGGCATCTGAGGCTCACAATCCTTAGACTTCTAACATGGACTCTCCTGATGCTGCAGGTGATTGCTACGAAGCTGCACAATGGGAACCCACAGCTCAAGGGGCTTGCCACTCAGAGTGTGTACATGTGTTACTAGAGGGAGGGGGCTTGAGGGATACCACCGTCTCTTGGAATCTTGTCAGGAAAGCGGAGTCTTAGGCCCAGCTTCTGCATGCATTTGGCCAAGCCTGCGGGTGATTTGCACAAGTGTGTTTCTGGATCAGCAATTCTTCAAGCTGACATCGAGTAGGAGGAAACAGTCCTTCTCATCTCAACCATGGCTTCTCACTAACCCATGTTCTTGGTAGTGATAAATATCTGCCATGTTGTGGTGACCAGACTGGATTCAGAGTTGGAAATCATGACCATGGCCTTGGCTCTTGCCCATTGTTCCCTTCACTGTGACCCCTCCATGACCGCCCCAACCCATGCTCTTGTCTCACAGATGCCAGCCTGCTCACCTTGCTGCAGTGTCCAGGCTCAGCGTGTGAAGGTGAGGTTCCTCGGTTACTGTAGATAAACTGCACAGGTGGATCCTCACCTTGACCTTGTCCATGGCTCCGCTTTCCCACCCCCTGCCTCGGGCCATGAAAAACAAGACAGCAACATCCCTCAATGGGACAAGCACTGCAGGAAACTGGGGAGGACAATCCCAAGTGATGAGAGCTTCCTCACCAAGAGGACAGACCTTGGCTGGAACCTCACAGAGGGTGAGGGAAGGAACCCAGAGTGGATTGAGTGAGTATGATTGTGCTATCAGCAGGATCGTCCTCAGTCAGCTGACCTGATTAGGAATGAGGAATAAGGTCAAGTTCTTGCCAACCTACCCAGAACTATGGCATTTCTTGACCACAGGCAAATCGTTTGTCAAGACTGTCCAGCTGGGTCCCTAGAGCTGCTGCGTCTGCCCCAGTCTTTCTGAATTAGCCAGTTCACCATCTTCAACTTTATGCTCCATCCTGCTTGTACCCACAAGTGTGTCCTCCTGTGCAGGAGGTCACAAGTTCCCTGTGTATGTGTGTATGACAGAGAGAGAGAGAGAGAGAGAGAGAGAGAGAGAGAAGAGAGAAAATAGGATCACTGTATTTATGTGACTCAAAGTTTATTTTGTGGAAGACAGAGATACAACAAAATCAGTGAGTTTGTTGTACCCTGCTGTCCAGTTCATTGTGTGACTTTCCTATACAAGTTCCTCAAATGCAAATATTCCATCTGCAGTCTTTTACAATAACAATTCATGCATTTTCTGTCTGTGGCTCTGAACTGTATGTACTTAAGCATCATACAACCACCAGCCCAGATTTATTTCCAGTGGGGTGATCCCACAGTTTTTTAAAATTAATTTATTTAAATCCAGGGCTACAAAGAGAAGGAGAGAGAGAGAAAGAGAGAGAGAAAGAGAGAGAGAGAGAGAAGAGAGAAATTTTTCATCCACTGGCTCACTTCCCGAATGGCCACAATGGCTAGAACCGGGTCAGACCAAAGCCAGGCATTTCTCCCAGGTCTCTCACATGGGTGCAGGAGCCCAAGCACTTGGGACATTTTTCACTGCTTTCCCAGGTTATTAACAGAGAGCTAGACTGGCAGTGACACCCCTGTGGGATGCCAGCATTGCAGGCGGTGATTTTACCTGCTACACAATAATGCCAGCCCTGACCCCACGGTCTTTTTGGGAGCACAGTCACATGGGTGTTTTGTTCCCGCAGATGAGGGGCATCATCTCTGTGCAATGTGGGCCAAGAAAGCCTCTAGGGAAACACTGCTCTCAGCAATCCTGCAGAGATGGGTGAGGTTTTCAAAAGCTGTGACCCGAAGACACAGAAGAGCTTAAGGTGTATGAGGAGCGGAGCCTGGCAGGGACCTCTGCAGCAGGAGCTCCTGTGGGGATTCTGACGTCCTGGACATCCTCCCACTGGCAGCCTGGGGGCTTCTCCACCCTGGAGGTGACATCCTCCCAGGAGCAGCTCTCCTTTTTCTTTTCCTCTTCTCCATTTTCTTGTTTTTCCCTCATCTGCTTTTCTTGAGAGCCCTGACCACTGCTTCTCCCGGCTGTGTTCTGAAGGACGGGGCCCCTGCAGGTGGAGGCACCAGCACCCCAGCACCCCATGTCCTGGCCCCTCAACCTCTCCCAGAGCTGCCACCTCCCTGCCTGTGCCCTCCCTTGTCCCCTCCCTAGGGGCACCTGCATTGTTTCCTGTCCTGAAGATGAGCAGCTGCTGCACTAATTGCCACCAATAGGAGGCCCAGGGTGTGCTCACAGTCTTCCCAGGCTGGCCGAGTTGGGGAGGGCTTTGTTCTGGAGCTGAATGAGCTGAGCCAGGGCTGAACATTATTCCAGGAATTTTAAACACTCGTGAAAGGCTTTGCTGTGTCTCACTTCAGTACACATCATGCTCCAGTTACTGCTCGGAACCGCGGGGGCATCAGCCTGAGCAGCACTTATCAATATTTTAACACGAGAAAGGCAGATGATGTTGAAACATTGGACTATATTTCCATCTGTTCAAACTGCAAGGGGACGAGCCCAGCTCAGGAATAAGGCCCCTCCTCCACCTCCCCAGCTGCCTTGGGGACAGCAATACCCACAGGCTGGCCTCCATCCCTGCCTCGGTTTCACCTCAGCTTCTCTTCTTACTTGGTCCTCAGTGATCAGACCTCACGTGCTTCATAGGGACAAGGCGCTGGGTTTGTTGGTACAGAAGCGGAGGTGGTGGCACCCCCAGAGAATCTGAATGTGAGCATCACTTGTTAAAGTGTACTCTCTCTATCAGTGCACAAAAAGGGGCCAAATGGGATCTGTCCCTCCTTTTCAAGAGTTATTTGTTTGAGTTACAGAGAGAGGAGGACACGTACATGCATATGCACACATGTGCGCGCACATACACAGGGATCTCCCATCCCCAAATGACTGTAACAGTTGAAGCTGTGCCGAGTTGAAGCTGGGAGTCTGGAACTCCATCCAGGTCTCTCACGGGAGTGGTAAGGGCCTCAGTACTTGGGACATCTTCCTCTGCTTTTCCAGGAGCATCAGCAGGAAGCTGGATTAGAAGTAGAGCAGCCAGGACTTGAGCCAGTGCTCATGTGGGATTGCAGCGTAGCAGGTGGAAGCTTAAACGTTTGTACCACAATACTGAGTCTAAACTATCCCCTTTGAAGCCAAGAGACACCATTCCCAGCTTCCACAGTGACTTGGTCCAGTGCCTACAGATTGTCCCTCCTGTGGGAGTTCTAGGTGAGAGGAGTAAGAAACCCTTTGGTCCCAAACCATAAAGCAGAATGGGACATTACTTCTTCCTGTTTCCCACGAAATTGACTTTTTGTAACTTCTTACTGCAAAGCTGTTTAAAACATAGGGATTGTGTGGAAGAGCCTGAGGGGACGGAGGGATAAGACTAGAATCTGCAGGCCCTGGCCTCACCCTGTCAAGCAGGATTACTGTGGCTGTTCCCCAATCTTGGGGCCTGGGGTGGAGACTTGTTGGTCTCTTACAAGTCAGGTTGATGGTTGCCTCACTTCCAGATTTGCCCTGTGGCAGCCACAGCAGCAGCAGGGAGTAGAGGCTCCTGTCTCTTGCAAGAGACCTGGGCTGCAGCCAAGGCCTCCCACCTGCCAAGCAACTGGAGGAGGAGTGGGATCCCCTTCCTCAGTCAGCCTCTGCTGTCAAGAGAGGGGACAGGACAGTGCAGAGGAAATACAATTAGCACCAAATACACCAGCACTAAGTGCATCCCAGAGTCCTGAGAAGAAATGGGACATTCCCTGAAAGAGAGGTTGGTTCCGTCGCTGACATTCCCAGAGAAGAAAGTTCTTGATAGGCTTTTATGTCTGGATGAGGCTGTATGGAGGCAGGCAAGTATCCATGTGTCTCTGTGACATCAACAGACACATGGGATGGTTCGTTTTTATCAGACAGGAGAGTTCCTTAAAACTCCCCTGTGCCTGGGAGACTCAGGATTAGCAACAGACTGTAGGGGGACACCTAGTCTCACATTTGCCTTGCTTGACCATACGAGGCAAACCTAGTAAGCCCAGGGAGTGTCCTAGTCAGTCCTGGTCTAGACAGAATTCTGAGATGTCACAGGAATCAGTCTGCAGATTGACTGTGGCTGATGTGTGTGAGCCTCCATTGGAGATGGACCTGTGTGAACACGCCAGAGTCCCCCCCTCAAAAACAGCTCTTGCATTAACTAGAGGAAGGATGGTAAGGTCAGGGTGAAGCCTAAGCTTAAGTGAACATATATTCAGGTCCAGCACTGCAACCTTAGTAACTAAATCCTCACTTGGCATCTGCCAAGATCCCCTATGGGGCGCTGGTTCATGTCCCGGCTGCTCCACTTCCTATCCAGCTCCTTGCTTGTGGCCTGGGAAACCAGTGGAGTTTGGCCCAAAGCCTTGAGACTCTGTACCCACCTGGGGGACCTGGAAGAAGTTCCTGGCTTCTAGCTTTGGATTGGCTCGGCTCCAGCCATTGCAGCCCTTTGGGGGAGTTAACCAGCTAGCAGAAGATCTTTCTCTCTGTATCTCTTTCTCTCTGCACATCTGCCTTTCAAATAAACAGATCTTTAAGTGAGCAAGTACTCTGCACAAGCGCTGTCCAAGGTGCTTAACATGTGTTACTGCTCATGGACCCTCCAAGATATGTTATGATTAAAGTCATTCAGTTTGCAAAAAGCTGAGAAGCTAGATGACTTGCTCAAGGTCCATGAGATTGTGTCTTGTTCAGACCTAAATTGGTTCACCTCCAAGGTTCATGTTTCTTTAACATCAGGTGCAGCATGAAGTTCCATGTCAAGGGCTAGACGGGGAAAGGGAGCTATCAAAGCTAGGCAGGGTCGTGCCAGTTGGAGGGGAAAGGCAGGAGGAGACTTCCTGGATGCCAAAGGGATGCCATACCATGGGGTAGAAATATCCTGTCTGCAAGGTTTGTGAGATTTGACTGGTCCATAGCCTGGGAATTTGGAAGTGCAGAATAAATGGCTTCTTTTTCTGTCTTTCTCTCTCTCTTTTTATTTCTTCCTTTTTTTTTTTTTTTAAAGAAAAAGAGTAGCCAGAACCAGAATTCTGAAGAGGGTAAACATAATTGAGTGCAGATTATTCTAGAATTTTTCATTTTTCTTTTAAAAATTTTATGTATTTTTTGTTGGAAGACAGATTTATAGAGAAGAGGAGACAGAGAGAAAGATTTTCCATCTGCTGGTTCACTTTCCAAATGGCTAAAATGGCCAGAGCTGGGCAGATCCAAAGCCAGGAAGCAGGAGCTTCTTCCACGTCTTCCATGCAGGTGCAGAACTCAAGGCTTTGGGCTATGCTCTGCTGCTTTCCCAGGCCGTAAATAGAGAGTTGGATGGGAAGTGGAAAAGCTAGGACATAAGCCGGTGCCCAGATGGGACCCCGACACGTATTAAGTGAGGATTGGCTAGTGGAGCCATCGTGCTAGGTGCTATCCTGGAATTTGAAGTGCAAGCTCAGAGCCTAAGCCAAAAGACCATCCTAAAGATGGGAGATCTGGGAAGCGTTCCTGGGCCTTAGCATGAGTGCTTGCAGGGAAGGAGAGCATGTGGTGAGGATGGGGAGGAAGCCGGTTTCCTTTGTTCGTGAGACAAGCTGGTACTGTGAGAATGTCAAGCTAGTTAGGAGACTGACTGTAGCAAAACCCATTTCTTTCTTTCTTCCTTTCTTTCTTTCTTTCTTTCTTTCTTTCTTTCTTTCTTTCTTTCTTTCTTTCTTCTTTCAAGATTTATTTTTTTTTCTAATTGGGAATTCAGATAGAGGAGGAGAGACAGAGAGGGAGATCTTCCATCCACTGATTTACTTCCCAAGTGGCCCCAAAGGCTGGAGCTGAGCCAATCCAAAGTCAGGAGCTCGGAGACTCTTCAGGGTCTCTGACGTGGGTGCAGGGTCCCAAGGCTTTGGTTCGTCCTCGACTGCTTTCCAGGCCGCAAGCAGGGAGCTGGATGGGAAGCTGCGATGCCAGGATTAGAGCTGGCATATGGGATTCCAGTGAGCGCTAGGCTAATGCGCTGGGCCCATAACCCATTTCTGCGCACTCTCACCACTGTGTGAGTATTCCATGCCTGAAGGGAGCCCCAGAGGGAAAGTAACCGGGGAAATTATGATCTATCCAACAGTCCTGGCTTCAGAAGTGACTGAGGAGCAGGACCTGGAAGGCAGAGCGAGCATGGTGAACTCCTGATGTGGTAGAACTGAGACTCTTGTGGTCTCCTCAGCAGAATTCAGGGCAGGTGCAGGTGGAAGTACCCCCATCATGAGGCAGGGTGTCTGAGGGCCTGAGAGAAGCTGCTCAGGCAGGCCTCAAGCAACTGCAGGCTGAGCTGTCCAGAAACAGGACAGGTGCTTGGGGCTGAGGGCATCTTCATCCAGGTGATATAGCTGTTGCCTGGGCAGGTGGGTTGGATCCACTGTCCTGCTCCATTGTTCTTCAGGTCATTCTTTTGTTGTTATCAGTGCTTGCAAGGCCTGAGATCTTTAGCAATATTTCACATTTTGAAAATATATCCTGGGCCTGGAGCGATAGCGTAGTGGTTAAAGTCTTCGCCTTGCACGTGCTGGGATACTATATGGTCGCCGGTTCTAATCCCGGTAGTTCTGCTTCCCATCCAGTTCCCTGCTTGTGGCCTGGGAAAGCAGTTGAGGACGGCCCAAAGCCTTGGGACCCTGCACCTGTGTGGGAGACCCGGAAGAGCTCCTGGCTCCTGGTTTCGGATTGGCTCAGCTCCAGCTGCTGTGGTCACTTGGGGAGTGAACCATCAGGATGGAAGATCTTCCTCTCTGTCTCTCATCTCTGATTCGGCATTTTATTAGCATATCCAAAGCTCACTAATTTCTTATTTATCAGATTTGAACTTTACTTATAATCTGGGGTCTCACACTTCTGAAGACACTCTAATCATTTGTATGCCTGGTGATTGAGATGTTGAAGCCAACCATATATGCAGTGTGTCCACATTCTATAAGGGCATTTTAGGAAACACATTTTGTGTGAATATGACGGCACCTCAGGTCATTGAGGATAGAGTGTTTGAAATTCTTCAGATCATCCCAAAGGAGGCTTGGCCTGTGACTGTCAATTCACCAGGGTTTTCTGAGGTACAACTAAATACTAGGTGTGTTCTAGAAAACTGAGCAATATCCATGGGTAACAGAATCCAAGATCTATGTCTTCACATTGGGGCAATGGAAAATGAAAACGCAACAGGAGAAACCAAGGAAAACACATTGTATGTGGGAGGCCACAAGAAAGAAGAAAAACAATGGGCCAATGTGATGGCTCAATTGGCTAATCCTCTGCCTTTCCAAGCATCCCATGTGGGTTCTTGTTTGTGTCCTGGCTGCTCCACTTACCCATCTAGCTCCCTATTTATGGCCTGGAAAAGCAGTCAAGGATGGCCAAAGCCTTGGGACCCTGCACCCACATGGGACATCTGGAAGAGGCTATTGGCTCTTGACTTCAGATTGGCTCAGCTGCAGCCATTGCAACCATTTGGGGAGTGAACCAGTGGATGGAAGATCTTTCTCTGTCTCTCCTTCTCTTTGTAAACCTTCCTTTCCAATAAAAAAAAAAACAAATAAATCTTAAATAAAAAGAAGAAACAAGGGAAGGGGAGTAAGAGGAGTATGGTAGGTTGGAAGCAGGTTATAGCAAAGACCCAAGGCTGTAAGCTTAGCCCCTAGTGAGATGTGAGCAGACTTAAAGGAGTGAGCCAAGAACTCTTTGCAGGAAACATGGTTCATCAAGACCCAAAGGCACATCTTCTGTATTTGAGGGAAAACAAGGAACACAGTGTGACTTGAGGTGGGAGACAGTCACAACAGTGAGACTGGGCCAGAGTGTCGGGCCAACTTGACCTCCTGAGCTCCTGGAGAGAGAGCTGGTTTGTACTTGAGGGAGCTGAAATCCCTGTCTGCCATTTACAGGGCTGGGTTGCCTCTGATTGAGGCTCAATTGCTGCAGGGGTGAGTGGCACTCAGCAGTAAAGAATGAACATACTGGTCTGAGCAGCTACAAACATCTATGGGCAGCTGGACACACTGGTAGCAGTTCAGGAGAGGGCTGGGTGGGTTGGAGTTGCTAGCATATTAAATACAGACAGCATTTCAAGCCTGAAGTTGGGATGACCTCACCGTGGAAGCAGATAGGTGCAGAAAAGGGCAGAACAAGACTGGAGTTCTGAACCCATTGTTACAGGCCAGGGAGAAGAGGAAGAATCAAAGAAGCTTTGAGCTGATCAGTTGACAAAAGGAAGACCAAGAGGGTGTCATCTCCAAAGACGTCTCTAGTGATGAACACAAATTAGCACATAGACACATAGAGTTGAATGGAGCTTGGGCACATGACAGGGACTCTGCAAATCATACATCCTTGAATTAGCATCTAAGTTGTGTTTTGAGTACTGAGAGAAGAGGAGCAAGGTGGCAGACAGGGAGAACAAGGAGCTCTTTGTTGATCAGATCATAGAAACGTATAATCATATAAATCAGATCTTATACTGAGCTATAATCAACCAATAACCAATAATCTATAATCAGTCACAACTGACTGGGCTGGGCTTCTCAAGTTGACTCTCTGGACCCCTTTTTATCTGGAGACTGGGTCCCCTTGCCAGGCTTCTGCAGACACAGGGACAAGAGGCAGCCCATGCATCCTCTGATGTGACAGCTCCCTGCGATTTCCGCCTGTTGCCAGGAGAAAACAGCTCCTGCTAGGTTTTCTGGAAACTCATCAGCTTGTGGGAGGTGACCCAACCAAGATGCTTGGCTTGGTGTAGGTGTTGAGCAGTGGCTGAGATGAGGCAGAGTGAAGGTTCCAGCAGCGCCTGTGGGGAGGCCCCCAGAGTGGGCGGCTGGTCCTCCCCGAAGACATCTCAGGAGCTGGGTTGGTGTGTGGCTGTCTGTTGGACACTGCAGAGGTCAGAATGGAATCAGACAACTGGACGAATCATCTGTTCCTTTGCTGTCTCATGAAGATACAGGCTGCGTCTCTCCCATCCATGTGTGCTCAACAGCAAAAACTCGGTGCTTGTTTCCTTCCAGATGCTCACAAGCCCAGGTTACATGCTGGGCTCCTCACCTGATTGCCAACCCTGAAAACAATGGCAGAAACAGCAATTTCCCAGCCCAGGTTTTGTTCTTGAGCTTATCCATGTGTTGTGGAATTCTGTGATTTTACAGAGATGATAGTTAGGGGCAAGGGATCCTGACAGGTAGGACTCTGAATAGGTATTTTTAAAGATGTGTTCATTTATTTGATAGGAAGAATGTGTGTGTGTGTGTGTGTGTGTGTGTGTGTGAGAGAGAGAGAGAGAGAGAGAGCGAGAGCGCGAGAGCGCAAATCTTCTGGTCTTCTCCCTAAATACCTTCAACAGCTGCAAGGCTGAAAACCAGGAATGCCACCTGGGACTCTCAAGTGGTTGCAGAGACTCCAAGTTCTCAGACCATTTTTGGCTGCCTCCCAGGTGTATTAGTAGGAAGCTGGACCAGAAGTGAAGGTAGGATTCAAACCAGGCACTCCAGTATGGAATGTGAACATCAAAACAAAACAAAACAAAACAAAAAGGCAGCTTAACTAGTTGCACCTCACTATCAGCCCCAGGAATCTGAATTGTTAATCTGCCTATCGGTGGTTCTCCTGAGGCCTTGGACCCTGTATCACACACAGTCCCTACCCAGGCAAACACTGGAAGGAAGGTGGAATGCCAGAAATTTCACTCTGCCCCAAAAGGCACCCTCCTCCAGCCTACCAGCTTCACCTTAAATCCCATTCTGGAGCTCATTCCAGTCTCTGGACTCTGGATTTTCTCCTGTGGAACCTCTTCCAATTGTAACATTCCCCCTTCCTGCTCCCCAAGGCCCTGCCTGACTGCGTGGGACCACACTCGTGTCCCTGCTGTGTTCCTGGATCCAGGGTTCACGTCTTCCTTCCACAGGTCAGCCCCATGGTTCAGAAGCCATCCTTGGAGTCGGGGAGGGTGACACCCCATGCCAACCCTGAGGGCAAAGGCGCAGGGAGCCAGTCTGTCTGTCCCCACCCAGCGCTGATGCCAGGACATGTTGAGGAACCACTTGCTGCCCTGCCCCTTGCAGCAGGCACCAGCATGAAAGGGCACTCCAGGAGGGCAGCTGGGGATTATCCCATGTTCTGGGCCATGCAGCGCCCTGCGTGGATTAGTGACTTCTGGAAAAGTCACAGCTGCTCCTTTAGGCAATTCCTTCTCTTTCGGATATCTCCTGACTGTCCTCCTAACCAAGCAGCTCAGCAGAGAGGGAAGGCATTCACATGGAACACAGCTTACCACGGAGCATGCTGGGATGGGACGCAGATCAGCCTTAGTGGTGTCTGTCCATCCATCCCTTGTTGTACTGGGAAGTTCTTCCTTGGATTGATGCAGAAGCTAGCTCTCCTCTGCTTCACTCTGGGGTCACAGAGCAAGGTCTCTGATCCCTTTCAGGGGCAGTGGAGGCACCCAGTGTTCCACCTTCGGGGTGCCCCCAAACTACCTGAGCTCAGCTCCTCCTCTCTCAGCATGCTGGAGCTGCCACTCTGCATGAGAGCCCTTCCTAAAGGGAGGACACTTCCCAAGTGGCTGACCCCCCAACTTTGCTCACTCTCAGTCGCCCATGAAGTGTCCTCAGGCACATCACATTCCACGCCATGTACAGCCCACACTCCAGCAGGGTTCTCAGACACCAGGGCTCCTGTCAGTGCTCAGCAGGGGTTCGGACCCCACCATTCAGCAAGCACTTGTGCTGGAACCACTTCCTGTGAGGGGGTACCTCTTGCTCTCAAGAACATGGGGCTGGTGCAATGGCTCACCTGGCTAATCCTCCACTTACAAGGCGCCAGAATTCCATGTGGGTGCCAGTCCGTGTTCCTGGCTGCCCAGCTGCTCAGGTATCCAAGATAAAGGGAATTTAGTCTCTGTATGCCAAACTCCACAGTGTGCAGGTTTTTGTTTGTTTTTATCATGGTGAAACCCACATAATAAAAGCTGAACATCTTCATCTCGTTTTGGGCAGTCAGGTGGCACCCAGGAATTCCTGCCACAGTGCAACTGTCACTACTCTCTCTCTCCAGAAGTTTCTTCTTTTCCACAGCTGCCTCTCCCCCACCCTCACAGCCCCCTTTGTGTATCAATATGATAGTGCTTGGGCTCCCATGGAAGCGTATTCTATTTTTTATTCACTTCCAGCTGCTGTAACAAAATAGCCTAAACTGGATAGTGAATAGAAGTATATTGTTCACAGTTTTGCAAATAAGACCTTGTGTCCAGCAAGGGCCTTTTTCTCCAGATGGTGACTTCTAGATGTCTTCACAAGGAACAGGACAGAAAGGATCTGCCATCTCCCCCATGACGTAGCCACCCCCCAAGACCCTGCCCCTTAATGCCATTCCATGGATGGCCAGGTTACCATCACATTTTGGCTGTGTCCACCTCTTCAAAAACATTATTTATTTGTTTGGAAGGCAGAGTTACTGGGGAGGGGGGGAAGGAAAGAAGGGAGGTGGGGAGACAGATTGATAGGTAGATAGATACATAAATGAATAGATACATAGCGAATCTTCTATTCATTGATTCATTCCCCAAATGGAATGCAATGGCCTGGGCAGGGTAGGAGAGAAGCTGGGAACCAGGAATCCACCCAGGTTTCCCATTTGGATAGCAGGGTCCCAAGCGCTTGGGCCACCTTCCTCTGATTTCCTAAGTGGATTAGCAGGGAGATAGACCAGAGGTGGAGTCTCTAGCATTTGAATTGATGCCAACATTATGGAATGCAGATCAACCTGCTGTGCCACAACACTGGGCACAGTGAATGATTTGCTGCAAACATGGGAATGTAAGTGTCTGTGAGAGTCTACCATGTGTGTTTTCTATGCTGCGCAAAGAACTTCTTCTTGCCCCATCACCTACCCTATATTCCTATCCAGTGGAGAATCCTCCCAGGGCAGTGTGGGAGCCTGGATCTGCTCCTACCCTGCCTCAGCAATGGGCACTTTGGGGCATGTGCTGGAAACCCACGGGATGGGTGAAGGAAGAGTGGAGGAGGCTCCTGGTACCCGTGGGTCTGTGGCTGTGTGGTGTGGGAGCTGGCACTTGTGGTGAGTGCCAGGAGCCTACCTTGGCACCTTCAGTGGGCTTGGCACTGTTAACCTGTGTTCAAATCCAGGCTTTGCCACCTCTCAAATGAGGCCAGTACCTGCTTTTCCAAAGGTGGTGGCCTGTGAGCATGACGTCCTACACTCAGGGCCTGGGTCCAGTGACATGGGTCTGGGCCTATGGTCTGAGCCTATTGGCTGGGGGCTGTGACTTCTTCTCACTACTTGGGCTTTTTGCAGCCCAGGGAGCTGCTGCAGCTCTGAGATCATTGGCTAGCAGATAGCCCAGGAGCTGTTCAAGGGAGCCTTTTGAAACTGCCCCTCCCCACAGCAGTGCTACAGTGGGGACACATGTGCTGGACACACGGGGGTGCACTGGGAGCTCAAGCACTCCACCTGCACAGGGAGGGCTCCCAGGACAAGTACAAGCCCATGATGTCCTAGCAAGCTCCTGGTGCTTAGCAGGTGCCCTGTAATGGCTGGGCACTGCTGCTGCGAGCCCCCTGCTGATTCTAGGCATAGTTTGTCCATGTCCTTTGGGTATACTCTGCCCCAGAAAATGTCTCAAAAAGCCCTGGGTTTCATATGTTCTTGGGGTGCAGCCTTCTAGCTCCAACTCCCTACTTCTGCACCTGGAACCTGTCTTCCCACAGGGGCCAGCGTCGCCCTCATATTTGTGCCAAACCTCTTCCCCAGCCCAGAACACCTAGGTCTGGTTAGCAGCACATGACTCAATCCGGCATGGTGCTGCCTCCCTCCTCTTGCCGCACCGTGTTCAGCCAGGGCACAATCCTTGTGTGAGCTGGGTGATCACACTCCGCCTCTGCCAGTGGTTGGTGCCTCACTCACCTGCACCTGCTGTGCCTGCACGCTGTCATCGCTAAATCTTGCTCTGCTGTATAAAGGCCTACAAGGAACATGCCTGACAGCCTTCATGAGGCAGGTATTTGGATTGGATGAATGGGAAAGGGGCTGTGAACCAGCGCTGGGAAGCTTGTGTCCAGCCCATCGCCACTTCTGGACTCTCAGGGAAATGGTGTAACTCGCTCTTCTGTCTACCAGATAGGCTGGCTCTAAGCACAGAACAGTCAGGCGACCTGCCTGAAGGCGTACAGCAAACAAAGGGATGGATGTCTCTGAATGCAGGACACTAAAGTGTGCACAGTGCCAGTTTGCTCCAGACCCTTCCCCAAAACGTCAGTGTGCTTCCCGGGCACCATTCCAAAAGTGTGGGTGGGCTGAGGGAGAAAACAGGATGCACATACAGGGAGGCTGCTCCCAAAGCTGCAGATTTGGCAACCTGGCCTCCACACACACACACGCACACGGAAAGAAGGGACAGAATGAGCCAGTCTAGACAGTCACTGGCTATGAAATCTGCCTGCAACACAGTCACTGGAAGGAACCAAGTGTCCTGGCTGCTGATCTTGGAACTTGAAGATACTGGGGAGGGATAAGCGAGGTTAGGATGAGTAAAGAGGAAGGAGAAGTGAGACCAGGCAGAGGTGACAGGGCCTGGCAGAGCAGCAGAGGAGGGACAAATGAGTGACAGTGACTGGCACAGAATGAGCCCTCAGCCAGGCAAGGTGGCTCTTATTCCCATTGCACAGATGCAGAGACTGAGGCTCAGGGTTTGAGTGGATCTCCCATACTTGTGCTGTGATGATCAGCATCAGAACCCACATCTCTGGCTCCAGATCCCAGATTCTTTCCTGAGACCTCTGGGATGGAGGCTGGTTACCATGGTGACAGGACCTGTTTGCTGGGAGAAGAGACACAGCAGGCTGTGTCTCCCAGCTGTCATGCATGGCCCTTTGCTGCGGTGGGCTGGAGGATGTAGGGTGTGAAAATCAAAACACCGCATTCAGGGCGGGCTTTGTGGTGCCAGGGCTGGAGCTGCTGCTTTCCACACGAGCGCCTGGGATGGCGTGTCCGCGTAGCTTCTGCCTCCCGCTCAGCTCCCTGCTGATGCACCTGGGAGGCACAAGGTGGTGGCTCAGGCGCTGAGTTCCTGCCACCTGCTTGGGAGATGCAGCTGGGACTTTGCTTGGCCTAAATGTCTGGCTGTTGCAGACATGTGGAGGATAAACGGGGGGTGGTGAGCGCTCTCTTTCCTTCTCTCTCTCTTTTCATTGCTCCATCTTTCAAATAAGTACAAATGCATAAATAAACATTAAAAGTGCAGAAGACTAAGTTCCTCTCCCCGTCATTGAAAAGATGATCTCTACATCTAAGTACTTCACAAAACGATGACTCTCTGAGCCAGCATCGTGGTACTAAAGGTAAAATCTGGGGCTGGTGCCATGGTGTAGTAGGCTAAGCCTCAGTCTGTGGCACCGACACCCCGCACGCGCAATGGCTTGTGTCCTGACTGCTCCACTTCTGATACAGCTCCCTGCTTGTGGCCTGGCAGAGGACGAGCTAAGATGTCAGTGTACACTAAAATACAGCCATGGGACAGTGGGGAAGGTTCACCTCTTTCTGTCCGTTACAAAATTACCAGCCTTGTAAGTATCATCATAGAAGTGAGATAACTTAGCCTGGCTTATTAGCGCCTCATTAACACTAGGAAATCATTAGTGTGCCTTAATAGCTTTCTGCTGATCCCTAGAGAGGAAGCCTTTTGCAAGACTTGTGCCTGCAGTTCCCAGGTCACTAGGGAGACCCCGGGACTCTGTCCACACACCAGTGGGGCACTTGCAAGTTCACCTGTAGGAGTGGGTGCAGGCTTTGGATCTGGCAGCTCCAAGGCTGGTCACTGCGTTCCATCGCCCATCAGCTATGCCCTGTTTCGAGAACCACAGCCAACCCTGCCCAGAAGTCTCCAAGCAGAGGCGTACACTACACTACAGCTATGGGGGCTGCCTCCACACAGACAGGGGACTAGCTGACTCCAGCCCTCCTCTGACCCTGTCTTTAAAAACTTATTTAAGAAGTAGATACACACTTATAGACTGGAAGAAAGAAAGAGTGCAAGAACACTCCCATCCACTAATTTGCTTCCCAAATACCCACTACAGCCACAGCTGGGCCAATGCAGAAGCCTGGAATTTGAGCTAGGTGGGCCATGTTGCGCGGCAGGAACCCAGTCACGTGTGTCATCTCCACCATTTCCAGGGTCTGCGCCGGGCAGGAAGCCTGGATCAGGAGCAGGAAGCAATTGTCCAGTACAGGCTCTGTGATCAGAGACAGGCATCCCAGCTGAGGTCCCGACCATGAGGCTGAATGCTCACCAAAGCCCCTCCTGTCCGCTGAATGGAGTCTGTCCATTCTGTCTCCTCTGACAGAAATGAAGAGGTTTGAAACATTGCAGTCTGAGGCCCAGCAAAGTCCTCGCAGGGCTGAAGGCATGTTAGTCAGCAACGCACTGATCTGTTGGCTGGTTGGAACACTGATCCCCTGTAGGTTTTGTACCTACGAAAGATTGAATTTTAAGGGAGGAATCGAATCTGCAAGTAGACGGACGCCTAGCCTACATTTCACCAGAAGGTGGCGCCATTACTTTATCTTCTGCACCTGCACCGCCAGCCAAGGGAGCTCTGCAGCTTGTGAGTGCCAGGCGCCTACCTGGGACTCGCTCCTCAGTGTTCACTTCCGGTGGAGAACCGCATCTTGTCCCCTCCGAACTTCTCCTCCAGAGACTCTCACTATGTCTGATTCCTTATCTGAGCGACGCAGGAGAGGCTTTACACTCGGGCCTGCACCTGAGGAAGTCTGCAGCCAGGCTGGGTGCAGTCACTCCCTCGCTCACCCTCACCTTGTGGGCTGCCTGAGATCTGCACCTGGCGCTTCCCAAATCTGCTCCTGAGGTCGCTTGCCTGCAGCTCCTCTCACCTCCCTAGAGGCCCGGGAAAGCCACAAAGGGAAAGCGCTGGACTTCAGGCTGATTGGCCTTTGGGAAGAACAGGTCCTGACCAGAGGGGTTGAGAATAAGCAGTTGTACGCATGCCCATTATGTCTCACTACACGGAGGTGCTCAGAGCTAAAACTGACCTGCTTCAGTTGCTTGCCCCCTCTTCTCTCATCTGTCCGCAGATGATTCAGGCTCTCTTTCTCTCCACACCTCCTGTGACCCTAAGCTGCGCCCCAAGATTCTGCAGGGCTCAACCTGACTCAGCATGGCGCAGGTGCCTCCCCATCCCACTAGCGATGGGTCCCTCCAGCTCTTACCAAACACCACAGGGTGACCACAATTGCTCCTTGCCCAGCCAGTTTGCTGTTCCTTGACGTCTCTGGTTTTGTTGCATTTTTAAGCAATTATTTATTTTTATTTGAAAGGCAGAGTTACAGAGATCAGGAGAGACAGCTGGTTCACTCCTTAAATGGCCACAATGGCCAGAGCTGAGCTGATCCCAAGCCAAGAGCCGGGGCAAGGAGTCTCTTCCGGATCTCCTACGCGAGTGCAGGGGCCCAAGGATTTGAGGCATTCTCTGCTGCTTCCCCGGGTCATAAGCAGGAAGTTAAATCGAAAGTGGTGCAGCATATGGGATATAGACACTGAAGGCTGAAGCCTAATCCACTATGCTATGGTGTCAGCCCTTCATCTTATTTTTAAAGATTTCTTCTTGGAAAGACAGAATGACAGAAAGGGAGAATGAGAGTGAGAACCCTTACAATTACTGGTTCATCCCCCAAATGCCTGCAATAGTCAGGGCTGAACCAAGCCTAAGCCAGGAACCCAGAATTCCAGTCTGATCTCTCAAGAACTTGGGTGTATGAGCAAGGAGCTGGATCCAAAGCAGGGCAACTGTGACACAGATCAGCACTTTAAGATGGAACACCCACATCCCAAGTGGTGGCTTAGCATGCTGTGCCGAAACTCCAGCCCCATGCTCCCTGGTTCTGAGAAACGTTTTCCTTCTTGGCTGGTGTCCTCTGTCACACAACTAGCTACCCCCAAATTCAGAAATTTAGAACAATGCTTGTTTGTCTTATATTTCTCGTTTTGTGCATCAGGAATGCAGGGGCACCTGTTTGGCTGGTTCTTGCTGCATCTTCTGGCATGGACAGCACCCAGTGGCGCTCAGCTGGCCTTGGGGCTGGTCTGGAGGGTCCAAGCCAGCTCCTCTGTCTGTCGTGTGGTGGGGTGAACAGCCCGCAGCCCACAAGGGCCTGGGATAGCTGAGCTTTTTCCCAGGGACCAAGTGTAGGCTGACCTGGCCTTGGAAGCCACCTGCCACTGCTTGTCCAGGTGGGCCTGTGCAGAGCTGGGGGAAAGGAGAGGTACCCTTCCTCCTGGTAGCAGGAATGTGAAAGCTGGCCACCATGCATGCTTTGAAGCCACCATATTTCCCACATTTCACTGACTTAAAATGGGCTCTTCTCCATCTACCCCTGGCAGCACACACACTCCGTCTGGTCTTTTTCTGTCTTCAGAGCCTCGAGGTCAGGTTCAAGGCGGCTCTGGGAGAAGACATGGAGATGGCAGTAGTTTCGTTCATATATACATATATGTAGATTTATTTATGAGAAAAACAGAGTTACAGAGAAGGAGGAGGAGGAGGACAGAGAGATCTGCTGGTTTGCTCTGCAAACAGTTGTATTCTCTGGGTCTGGGCCAGGCTGGAGTCAGGAGCCAGGAGCCAAGGACACCATCCCAGTAACCCATATGGGTGGCAAGAACTTAAGCCATCTTCCATTGCTTTCCCAGGCACATTAGCCAAGAGCTGAATTGGAAGCTGAGTAGCTGTTACTCAAACATGTGCTCACATGAGGTGTTGGAGTTGCTACAATACCGGTCTCTTTGCAAGTGGAGGCTTAACTCACTATGCTACAATACCGGTCTCTGTATTTTTAATTTTAGCCATAAAATTCAAAGCAAGGCTTTGTTAACATTTTATCTGTGGACTGATGCTGGAGCCCACCTCCAGGCCGTGTCTTGGGATTATCCTGTGCACAGGCATGCCAGCAGAAGAACAAAGGATACCTACAGCATGTTCAGCAGGGTCTTGAACCACCTGGAAGCCTCAAGTTATCCAAGCACATAGTTTATGGGTGTGAGGATGGTCAAACCTAGTTTGTTCGTTTGAAGATATATTTGTTTTTATTTAAAAGGCAGCATTACAGAGAGAGGAGAGAGAGATTATCTTCCACTTGCTGCTGCCCCCAGATATTCGCAATGGCCAGAACTAAACAAATTCAAAACCAGGAGTTAGGAGATTCTTCCAGGGGTCCCACGTGGGTGCAGGGGCCCAAGGACTTGGGCCGTTCTTTGCTGCTTCCCCAGGCACATTAGCATGGAATTGGATCAGCAGTGAAGCAGCCGGACTCGAATCAGTGCCTGTATGGGTTGTTGGCACACAGGAAGCGGGTTAACCTGTTTACACCATGGCACTGGCCCTGATCAGATTTAATTTTAATGAAATCTAAAAGTTACTCCTAAACTGGTTAAGACATTTGCAAGCATTTTTGCAAACAAGTGTTAGACTGGAATATAAAACAATAAATGTGAGCAAAATACTGAAAAAATAAAATCTGAAACATTACTTCTTTTGGCTTGGCTGTTTCATTTGACACACAGTGAGGTAAGAATAGTGCTGTCCCAATCCTCTCAGACAGGATCACACACATACACACACACACACACACAACCTGTTAAAGTTATCAAGATGTTTGCATCTGCCATTATTATAGATGTCTTATTTTAATAAAATATTTAAAAATACATTGAAGTATGCATCTGCAGCATGCTGAAAATTTTTTTTAATTTCTAAAAAAATTTTATTTTTGATGCTTTTACATTAGTTGATGGGGGAGAAGGGTTGAGGATTAGGAGAAAGTGGGTGAGACCATTGTTTCTATATTTTCTTTTTTCTTCTTCCTTTATCTGGGGGAAGTGGGGAGAGAAGAAGAGAAGGCACATTCAGGCTCCCAACCGCCTCAGTACCTGGGAGTGGGGAACAGCCACCCGACATCATCCCAGAGTCCCCATTGTGGAGCTTGCTCCGAGGGTCCTGCTTAGATTATTTCAGTAGTTCTGAAATACTGCTTATCAAAGGATGAGGAAATCCTTCCAAGATCCATTGGCTGACATAGTCCACCTTAGAGTCTCCATTAGCCCTAATATTGGCTGTCAACATTTGGCTGAGGTAGTTGATCAATTTGTTCTATCCTCCTTCCGTTATGGTATCAGATGTTCTCTGCAGGCTCCGATGGACTGCCATATCCTCCATGTGCATCTGGGCATGCCGTCTACTGCTCCATCTAAGCCACTGAAGAGGCCCAGCTCTGACACATGCACTCCACGGTCAGACCACAGATCCTGCAATTCTCCCTGTGGTTGGAGTTCTGAGCCCAGCGGATCAACTGGGGGAATCCCCCAAGAATCCTCATCTGAAGTGATCCCAGACCTGACTCGTGTGTGTGCTTGACAGTATAGAGTTCAAATCTGTCCATTACCCACATCAGCCTTCACACACAGTGATAGCTGCAATTGCTTGGTCAGTTTTGTCTCCAGCCCTGGCTCCTATGCAAACCAATGGGTGCTGCAGCCCAGTCCAAATCTGCCCACCACACACTGGGTCCTCACATATACCAATGGAAATTGCACCCTAATTGGAGAGATCCCCAATTACTCCCACTAAGCTGGTCCCTAGCCCTGGTTCCTGTGAATGCTGGTATGTGCTGCAGACTGGTTCAGTCTGTCCCACATCCCATTCAGTTCAACCCAGCTAACCCCATTATCCAGTCCACACTTGTGTGGTGGGTGCCACTGCCTGTCTAGCCAGACCCACCCCATCCCTGGTTCTCATGCCCACTAGTGAGCATTGCAACACATTAGAGAGTTGCCCACAGTTTCCCTACTGGGCCCATTCCCATTCCCGGATCTTGCACTCTCCAGGTGGTTCTTCAGTCTAGCTTGACAGGATTTGTCCCCAGTCCCAGCATTTGCCAGTTGATGCCATGGCAAAGCCCAACCAGCCAGTACTCACTTTGGCTTATGCATGCACCAGTGGTATAGATGGTTACCTCAGACTGAATCTCCCCATAATCCAGCTCACACGCAGGTCAACAGGTGTTGTGTCATGCTCAGCCTGGTGTGCACCCAGTCCCAGCTGTCATGCTCACCAGTGGGAGCAGTGGCCCAGCAAGAGAGTTCCCTGCAGCTCCCCTACTGGGCTTGCAACATCCCCACCCTTGGGTCTTATTTGTGCTGGTGGATGCTATGACCCAGTCTGGCATGGCCCGCTTCACCTTGGCATTTGTTGGTGAGTGCTATAGCCTGGCCTCCCTTGGCATAACCCCCGTCCCAGCTCATGCTGGTGGGTGCTGTAGCTTATCCCAGCCCAGCCAACTCCAAGTCCCAGCCCTAATGTGAACTGGCATGTGGTGCAGTCCAACTTGGCCTGATCTACACCCCATCCTGGTTCTCAGATCTGCCAGTGGGTGCTATGGATTGGCCCAACCTGGCCTGCCCCCCAGACCTGACCCACAAGCATGTCAGCAGGTATCATAACCTGGTCTGGTCTGGGCTGCTCCCAGCCTTGGTTCTTGCACTCACCTTTAAGGACTGTGTTCTGACAGAGGAGTTCCCCAATCAGTGGGTGCTGGAGTCTATCAGGTCCTCCATTAGGTCTCCTCCTAGTAGCAAATCACACACACTGGTGGGTGCTTGGCCCAGCCTGACTTGGCCCACCTCCTGTCCTGGCAGGAACAGTGGCCTTGCCCAACTGGGCCACACCAAATCCAGCTCTTACTGTTGGGTGATATAGCCCAGCCACACCTGGTCCATGCCCAGACACAGCTCTTGTGTGGTTCAGCAGGGGCAGGGCCATAGCCCAGCCTGTCCTACATCCATTCTGGCTCTCACGGGCATCAGTGGGTGCTGGAGTCTAGCCCAGTCTGGCACACCCCAGACCCAGTCCACACCATGCTGAGGGACATTGAAGTCATGTCCAGCCCAGATTGCTGCCCCCAATATGGTTCTCATGCTCACCAATGGGAGCCACAACTCAGCTGACGCATCCCCTTTGCTTCCCAACCAGGCCTGTTAGCCATGGATCATGCATATGCCAGTGGTTACTCTGACCTAGTTTGGCATAACCCATCACCCATCTTGGCCTTTGCCATTGGATGATGCGGCCTAACCTTTCACAGCCCATCCCCAGTTCCAACTCTCACTGGTGGGTGCTGCAACCTGGCCCTGCTCAATCTGCTCCCATCCCTGGCTCATACAAACTGGTAGATGTGATAGCCAACCTGGCATGACCCACACTCCAGCCTGGTTCCTGCACCTGCTGGAGGGATAAAGTTGGCCCAACCCTGCCCAGTCTGTCCCTAATCCCCAGAACCAACCTCACACTTGTCAGTGGATGTAGCTAACTTTCCTGGCCTGACCAACACCCAGTTCTAAACCACATGCTCCACAAGGGGAGTTTCTTAAGTTCCCCCACCAGGCCCACTTCAGACCCATATCTCACAAGTACCAACTGGTTCTTGGCCCTTACCCAGTATATCCTGTCCCCTCCGTTCCGGAATTTGTATGAGTTGGTGGGTGTCGCAGCCCAGCCTGCCCCACACCTTATTCTTGGGTGTGCCTGCAGGTGCTGCAGTTGGGATCAGCCCAGCCTGTTCCCAACCCCAGTACCCATGAGTAGCAGTGGGTTCTGTAGTCATGCCTACCTTAGCCCATCACTACCCCAGCTCTTAAGCTAATCAGCAGAAATTGCAGTTCCACAGGGGTGGGCCCACATATCTCCCACAGAATCTGCTCCTGAACCTGGTTCTCTGATGTGCTGGTTAGTGTCATGATCCAGTCTAACATTACCTGTTCCCTGTTCTGACTCTCCCTGGCTGGTATTATGATCTAGCCCTGCTAGGTAGCCCCCAAGCCCTAGCTCTAATGTGCACCACTGGGTAGTGGTCAGCTGTGAACCATGTTAACTAGCCTAGCTGAGATCTCCTACGTGGGCTGGTGTATCTGTCTGACCCATAAAATCCCGCAGCCTCCACCCTCTGACCCACTCCATCTCAGCCTCCTTGCTTACCTGTAGGTACAGTGGCTTTGATGTGATGGGAGTCCCTTAGAAGTTAGTCCTTGCCTGCAACAGATTCCCTCAGTGGTCTTCCCTCCCCAACATCTCCTTACCCCCTCCCTGATCAATCCACAGATCACACACATGGGGAGATCCCCAGGCTTACTCTACCTGCCCGGATGCAAAGCCCCAGGTCTCCCCAGGCTCCCACCAGCACCATACTCCAAGCTCCCCACAAGCCTTTCCCCCAGGTTCCCAGGAATGTGGCAATAGGCTTCTTGTGCTCCGTGGGCAGCCAGCTACATGGCAGCTGCTGGCAGCAGAGTGCAGGTCTTGGGGAGTGAAGGGCTCCCAAAATTTCTTTCTGATTTAATATGTGAACAGAATTGGGAGACCATTGCACTCTAATGAATTCTGGCTCTGTTAACTGAGCATATCCTGCATGTTTTATATGCCAACGATGCAAAGACAGAGTCCTGTATTTTGAAAGGGAAAAATATGTTAAAGAGAAAAAGTGAAAGTATCCTATCAGAATTATTACAAAGTATCACAGGCCACTCAAGTGAGGGCAAGAAAATTGATTCTGGGGAACCAGTCAGGCAGGGCTTCCGGTAGAGGTGACACTGGAGCTGGGTTAGTGTGAACCTGTTAGCTGTATAAATAGGGCGCTGCAGCAAACACCTGCCCAGAGGCTCCACCCCTCTCTGGGCCATTTCCAGCTATGTTGGGGCCCCCTTAGAGCACAGAGATCCATTCTGCACATCTTAGCTTAGAGAGGAAGAGAAGGGAACATTTCCAAGCTCCTTCCTGGTGACCCTTGGAACTAGGTGATGCACTGTAGGTGCATGTCACGTGCCAGGTTGCAAACTGGAACTAGATGTGATGCTTAGCACATAGATTCCTGATGGAAGGGCAGTGGAACAGCTGTGAACTTCTTGATTACTCCAGCTCACTAGTTAGTGTGGGGAATCACTAGCAGAAATCCCCATGCCTTCATCTTCAGGTCAGGCTATCATTCATCCTCAGTTTGTTGATCACCTGCTTCCGTGTCCTTGACCCTGGCCGATCCACTGAGGTCGTGTTTGTGAGATCTTTCTAAATCATGTCATCCTGTTGGCCCTCACTCCCCAGAGCAGAGCTTCACCAGGCTCTTCCAGGTCCTGAAAGTGAAATAAACACAGTTATGTTACTGACACCAAAGGCTGCAAAGGTGGGGAAAGCCAATTCTCTCTGTTTCCCAACGGCTCAGAGAGCTTGAGAAGAGGCAGAACCACATCCCTGGCATATCCCTGGAAGTCTCCTGAGTTCGGACTCTGTATGGCTGGGAATGTTGTTGGACCTGGTGCCCAGGCTACGGTTCATGCTATCTTTCACAATGCCCTTCCATGTGACAGCACATGCTTTGTGACTAGGAGTTGCAACCTCTCAGCTCTCCCTGCTTCCTCGACTCAGGCAGCACTTGGCATTGCGAGCTAATTATTCTGTGCCCTGTGAGATAGCAATGGTCAGACTTACTACTATACCCCAGGGAAGTAGTGGAAGGATATGTGCAGGTAATGAGGTTACACTCATAAAAGGGCAGTGGTGGGCAGAGACAGCAGGTGTTTGGTGCTGTGGTTAAAATGCTGTGTGGGATATCGACAAGCTCATCAGAGTACATGGGCTGGTGTTCTGCTCTGCTTCTACTCGTAGGTCTCTGCCTGCATATACCCCAAGAAGCAGCAGATCGTGGGTCAAGTTGAGTCCCTGCTACCCATATGGGAATTCCAGGCTCCTGGCTTCACTTGCTTCAACCATGGATGTTGCAGGCATGCGCAGGGTGGGCCTGTGATGGCAGCCCTTTTTCTCTCCCCTTCCAGCAAAATTCACATAATTTTTGGAAGAAGAGATAACAGGAAAGAAGATTTTACTCTTTGAACATAGAAAGGTAGTTGATTGTTGTTTCATGCTACTTCTAACACACCTGAGCAGTGTGTTAGAAACTTTCTTCTTTGTGCCCTTTTTTTCTCTTTCTTTCCTACAACCCTGGGCTCTTCAGGCAGGTTGCTCAACCCCACCCCCTTTCCCAGCAAGGCCCGATTCTTCCTCGCGGCCACTGGCTCCAGCTGTCAGTCATCACGCTGGCACAGGAGATGAGGGGAGACAGCCCTTCCCAGCTCAGCCTCAGAGAACATAGCAACCAAACAAACAGACCCATCTGTTGCTAATACTGCTTGCTTCTTAGAGCGCACTGTGATAGCTGAGTTTCTGTCCGTTTCTTCCAGCTCATCAAAGACTTCCTTACATTTCCCCAATTTGGAAAATCACCCTCTCCAGTCAATTAAGGAAAAGCTAAACATCCACGTGTGGCTTCTCCGGCTCTTTGCTGGAAAGCAAGCATCCACTTTCCCTTCGTAGGTTTATGCATCATCCGGTATGTCACCACAGCACATTCCAGAACTGGAGACAATATTTACAAGCAACGTGCCAACACCAAACACAACAACAACAACAGATCAAATAGATAATGGCTATAGCTTTACTGATGCTCTCCAAGGGAACTCCAAGTTTGAGCAATCAGCTGACAGACCTAAGAAGCCACACGCTTGTTCTGAGACAAGAGCTGCTGCTGGCCACTGGTGTCCGGATGGGGAGGTAGCCCAACACTGCAGAGGATCAGCCTGGGAGGCTGAGCAGCTTTCCTAGGACAAAGGTTCATGGGATATAATAGGGCTGAAGCTGGTGGAATGCATTATCAGTAGGATGAAGTCAGCCTGGAGCAGTGGAATATTTAGTGACTATAGAACACTTTCGTTCCAATACATGAACATGTGCAGAGATAGACCAACCTTCAATGTCAGCTAGATCAGGGCTCTGCCTTAGTTTCTCTGCAGATCTCCAAAGTCCACCCTCTCTGCATGGATTGGCTTTACACCCTCTTGGAAACCAAGTAGCTGCAGCAGTTTCCCATCACAATTTTATATCACTCATTCCAAATGGAGAGAGAAAGCAACATTTTCTTCCTTTAATGGACTTAGGCATCTACCTCCTGCACTTCTCTGTGATTCAACAAGTCTAAACCAATCATGACTGTTTACAGAAAGCCTTGCTGACCTAAGCTTGGGTTACATGACCATATTTTTAACCAATAAGTGGCAAGAGGGGTGGAGTTATGCTGATGGTGATGGTGCTCAGAGAATCAAGACTCTTCTGTGAAGCTGGAACTGAAGTCGATACCACCCAAACCATGAGGTTGCTGTGTAAGGGCAGGGAGCAGGGTTCTCCAAGGCAAATCTGGGGTGCTGTTAGGAAGAGTTGAGGAAGCAAGGAATTTTGTCTGGTGGAAGCATCCCTGCATTCTGCTGGAAACAAGAAACCATCAAGGGGGAAGACAAGAAATCCAGATGGCAACAACTAAACCAAGACCACGCTCTGAGGGATTACGCTCTAGATTACAGGATGGAGGAAGGCAGGCACAGAACCAAGGAGAAGGGAGTTGGAGATAGTAGAAGGAGCTGCTTTAAGCAACACTGTTTTTCAAGTTCCAGCAAAGCTTTAGCTGTGCAATGAGAGCAGGGATATGGTTTATTGTTGGGCCAGGGCCAAGACCCACACTGGTCCTTGGAGTTGCCTGGTGAGTGCTCATCTGCAGGGCAAAGGAAAAGGAGGATAGAATCAGGTTCTGTGGGGGGAAAGACTCCACTCCAAGAAAGAGGTTTTATTGGGTGTGCCAACTTCTGTATTTCATAGTGCAAAGAAGATGACAATGCTTTGCAACTCCCTAAACTGTAGGACTTGGAGAAGTTGAGAGATATTACAGATAAATACAGGCCTTTTGAGGACTCCTGATCCCCAGTCCTTCCCACACTTCTTCCAATTGTTCCCTTCTTTTTCCTTTTATTCTATTTTTATTTCCCCAAAGGCTTTCCCTTTCCTACTTTTCCTCTTCTGTTGATCTGGTACCTTTATTCCTTGTTTTCCTCCTCTGTCTTCATGTTCTTCCCCTTCCACATTCTCCCTTCATTTTTTTCTTCCTTCTATTTCATGGGTGTGTGACTTTTTAAAACCAGCTTCTGTGTGAATTTAGAAAGTCATGTCATCTCTCAGAACTGTAGCTTCCTAAACTGAAAAAGGAAGAGAGGGGTCATATGGATATTTCAGAGTCCTTGCAAGTCCTTTTATTAAATGTTTCTTTTCTTTTTGTTTGAAAGGAAGAATTACAGAGAGAAGGAGAGATAGAAAGATCTCTCTTGGCTGGTTCACTCCTCTAATGGCTGCAATGGCAGGAGCTGAGCCAATCCGAAGCCAGGAGCCAGGAGCTTCCTCTGGGTCTCCCACATAAGTGTAAGGGCCCAAGGACTTGGGCCATCCTCCGCTGCTTTCCCAGGCCATCAGCGGGAAGCTGGATCAAAAGTGGAGCAGCCAGGCCTAGATGCTGGCATTGCAAACAGAGGCTTACCTACTACACCACACTGCTGGTCTTCCTGCAGGTTCTTTTAAGACATCAGAGTTACATTTAGAAAGCAGTAGCATCTTACACGGGAGACGGGTATCAGTGAGTGAGAACTTCTAGCTCAGAGCAATGAACAACTGATGCCCATGGCCATTTCACATCTTGGTAGGAGAATCAGTTTTGTTATCCAGGGTTCACACTCATCCAATGACTCTTTAGCTTCACTTGAGGGTAATGTCAGAAAGTAAAAATAGCTCTGAGAATGTCTTGACAGTAGGTTTGTCAGTTACAGAAGTTTTGCCAAATATAGCTTCTTAGTTGAGAGCTCCATTTTTTCTTTCTTTGAACTCCTTGAATATGTCACCCTACTGTCTTTTTTGCTTCTGTGGTTTCTGATGAGACATCAGCTGTTCATTTTAGGGAGGCTCCTTGTATACATTGTGTTGCTCAATGTGTGACGCTTTCAAGATTGTTTCATTTTCTTTTATAGCTTTCATTATAAGGGCCCACTGAGGTTTTCCAACTTGGAGTTCATTGATCTAGGATATGTAAATTTGTGGCTTTTCTCAAATTTGGGGATTATTTAATTAAATCTCCTTTCTGTTCCTTCCTTTCGCTTTTCTTCCAGGACTCAGATGATGCTTAACTTAGTGCGCATGATGGTGTCCCGTTGGTCTCACAGGGTTTGTTCTATTCGTCTGTTCCTTGGACTGGATAATTAATTTATCTTCTATTTTGCTGATTATTTTGTCATCACAAATCTATTGATCCTTTCTAGTTTTTTATTTCGGTTATTATTTTTATGGTTATGCCTGAGCTAATGAGAAAGGAATGGGACTAACAAATTTTGTTGTTTTTATTGAGATTCAATCGTGGGTTTTTTTTTTTTAAATGAATACATATTCATTGAGTTATTGCAAGTGGCTAGTTTTCAGGGTTCTGGAAAAGCCACTTATGATAGTTTTGCTAATTTTCCACTGTTCTTATGGGTTGGGGTGGACTTTGGAGCTCATTATTCAGTCATTTTCACTGTTACAAGTGCTTCCCCCAGAAATTTATTTGAGAATTCCAGCAGAGCAGCTCAAAGATAGCAAGTTCTAATAGTTGTCCCATAACCCAGTATGTCATGCAATAGTAGGAATATTGACAAGCTTTGTTTAAAGAACCCTGCTTTTATCCATGCCACCATCTATGGAACTATTTTGAAAGGATTTCTGCTGCTTTCCACAGGGACTCATTCTCTGTCACATCTGTAGACTGAGGGCACATAGGCTGTCCTCTTGCCCTTTATTTTCAGGGAAACTGAAGTCCTCGACTGCCTTCCTCCATGGCAAGGCACATGTTAGATAGAATGGCTTCTCTCTTTACAAATGAGGACACACGTCAGGCCATTTGTCTACACATCAGGACTTCTGGGCCTAGCAAGAGTGTCACATAGATCTAGTTGATTAATTAGGCTGTTGTGCTTCAAGGTCACATAGAGTGGATGGTGCTTACTGGGGGTGGTGACGCTCTGGAGAGAAATTGGTCATCACAAATTGCTCCCAAAGTCTTCTGATGGGAATGCAAGAGATATTTATTACTCTTAATCTAGGGCAGCTGGTCCAAGTTGGGAAGGGGCACCGGTGCTCTAGGTAATGCAGTTACTTATGGTTTCAGGCTCATGGTAGCTCTGCCATCTCTATGTGTGACTTCCAAGGTGACTTTGGTCACTGCCATTCTTGCATATGGGAAGTCCCCATGGAAGATTCTGAGGGCCAGATCTTGAAGTGATATTCTTTTGGAGAAAATATAGCCACAGGGACACACTTAACAGCCAGAGAGCCTGGAAAGACTCAGGTATTTGGACAGCCCTATGCCAAACTACATTTTTTTCTGTTACTAATAAAGACGGGTCAAGCCAATACTTATGTCTTCATATCTGGCACCAGCAGGCAGGTACAAGATATGTACTGAATGTTCGCATAGATGAATGAGTGAATGGAGGTCTGAGGGAAGGAATGAAGTAATAGGCTGATTTGCTAGTGATCTCTCTGCTGGTAAGTGAAATTTTCAGTGTTTTTCACTTTTCTATTAGCAACAAAATATTCCATAATATTTCTCTGTTTGCAGAAAACATCTCTTCATGAAAGCACAGGAAACTAATGAACAACTGTCCACTTTAAGGAAATTCAGCAGAGGTAATTATAGAAATATATTGTATGTATTTGGGGTAAGGAAGGACACTATTTTTTCTTTTTTTTTTTAAGATTAATTTATTTTAATTGGAGAGTCAGATTTACAGAGAGAAGAAGAGATAGAAAGATCATCCATCTGCCGGCTCACTCCCCAAGTAGCCGCAGTGGCAGGAACTCAGCTGATCTGAAGCCAGGAGCCTGGAGCTTCTTCCAGGTTTCCCATGAGGGTGCAGGGTCCCAAGGCCTTGGGCCATCCTCAACTGCTTTCCCAGGCCACAAGCAGGGAGCTGGATGGAAAGCAGAGCAGCCGGGACATGAACCAGCGCCCATATGGGATCCCAGCACTTGCAAGGCGAGGACTTTATCACTAGGCTACTGTGCCAGGCCTCTTTGTTTTTCTTTTCAAAATATTTATTTTTGCTGGAAAGTCAGATTTACAGAGAGAAGGAGAGATGGAGAGAAAAGTCTTCCAACCACTAGTTCATTCCCCAACTGGTCGCAACAACCAGAGTCAAGCCAATCCAGGAGCTTCTTCCAGGTCTTCCATGTAGGTACAGGGCCCCAAGGCTTAAGGCCACCCTTCTTTGCTTTTCCAGGCCACAAGCAGGGAGCTAGAAAGGAAGTGGAACAGCTGGGACACGAACAGGCGCTCATATGGGATCCCAGTGCATGCAAGGTGAGGACTTTATCCATTAGGCTATCACACTGGGCCCAAGATATTCTTATAATGTAATTTTTTAAAATTTTACAAATGAATTAGCTGTAGACGTGGTAAACAAGTTATTTTTATCTACCTGTTTTGCTTACACTTTGACTGCTTTTGTTGCTCTTGTAGGAATACAGAATGTAGATAAAGGTCCTTGGAGATCATCAAGTCCAACTCTTATGAGTTCAGATACAATGTTTCCAAATACCCATTCTCCCCTTCTTCATAAAGAGAATTCCTAGGGTTTAGCTGTCCTACAATAAACCTTCATTTCACATTCTTTCTGCCAGTACAGTGGGATCTTGTGATTAGGTTCCACTCAAAGAGATGTTGTATGTTCTAGAATGCTTAAAAAAAAAACTCTTTAAGAAGGGAGTGGAGAGAGTAAGAGAATGCTAGCTCACTCCCCAGATGACCTCAATGAAGTCACAAAGCCTTGAAGATGACAGGGACACAATCACTGGAACCACCACTGCAGCTTCCATGGCTCTGCATTAGGAAAAGCTGGAATCGCGAGCTGGGAATGCAACCCAGGCATGTGCAACTGTGTGGTAACCTGTGGAGGCAAGTACTTGTCTCTCTAAGACTCTTTCCTAACAGCTGGTTGTATGCACATCTTAATCTCGTCATTTTTTCCTGTATCTTGCTGCCTTGAGCTTGTGATCATGTACAATGGAGCCACAAAGTAGGAACAGCTTGACTTTATACCAAATTTAAGTTGTCTACATAGGCATACACAGAAAGACATATCTTCTATCCACTGGTTCATTCCCTAAATGCTACAACAGTCAGTGTTGGGCCCGGCCAAATCCAGGAGCCAGGAATTCCACCCAGTTCTCCCATGTGGGTGGCAGGGACAAAGGTACTTGAGTCATCACCGGCTGCCATCTTCCCAGACACGTTAACAGGGAGTCGGATCAGAGGCAGAGTAGTTGGAACTTGAACTGACAGTCCAATGTGGGATGTGGGTATCCCAAACAGTGCTTAACTTGCTGCACCACAGTGCCTATCCCTGCCTACCTCATATGAGAGAACAGGTGAAAGTTGTGATGCGGCATCTGTCACTTGGGATGCTCACACTCCACATTACAGTGTTGGTTCAAGCTTTCTGCTAATGCATCTGAGAGGCAGCAGGTGATGGCTTAAGTACCCGGCTCCTGGTACCAACATGAATGAGTCAGATGGAGTTCCCTACTCCTGTCTATGACCCGGCTTGCCCTGGGTGTTGCAGGCATTTGGGGGCACAAACTAGCAGACAGACGATTCTCTCTCTCTTTTTCTCTCTCCTTTCTTTCTTTCTCCATCCTTTCCTCTGTCTTTTTAAAAAAGATTTATTTATTTTTATTGGAAAGGCAGATATACAGAGAGGAGGAGAGACAGAGAGGAAGAGCTTCCATCCATTGATTCACTCCCCAGGTGGCTGCAATGGCTGGAGCTGAGCCATTCCAAAGCCAGGAACCTCTTCTGGGCCTCCCACGCTGGTGCAGGGTCCCAAGGCTTTGGGCCATCCTGCTTTCTCAGGCCACAAGCAGGGAGCTGGATGGGAAGTTCAGCAGATGGGATTAGAACCTTCGCCCATATGGGAGCCTGGCACTCAAGGCAAGGGCTTTAACCTCTATGCTATCATGCCCGGCCCCATCCTCTGTCTTTCAAATAAATAAAAATAAACATAAAAGTCAAATACATTTTAAAGGCATGAAAGAAGCACTTTTCTCTTGTGCTTAAACCACTTTCGTTTGTTTTCATCATTTTCAGCCAAATCTTTCCCAAGTTAACACATTGTGCAACAGTGAAGAAAGGGAGACCCAGAGAAATGAATGACTCATGGGTTATGGTGTCAGGGTGGTATCTCCAGATATTTTCTTCACTGCGAAAAAAAAAGATGAATAAGCAAAACAAAATATACTACACAAGTACAAGAGTAGCAAAAACAATGACAAATGAAGATGTTTAGAAAAAGGAAAGTGTACAGGGCATAGATTCCTTTGTTGTGAAACTCACTAAGAACTGACAAACTCTTCTTACAGAGACTTTCAGTAAATCTCTTTCCTGGGATTTTATCTTGGTCACTCAGGCAGCTCCATTTCTCCACCAGTCTTGCAGTCGGGTTGGCCAGGTGGCTAAGCTCCATCCAGTCAGATGCGAGCACCAGTGATGTGCACCATGTCCAAACTCACCCAGCACTCCACACCTCCCAGCTTACCTTCCATGCTCCTTACTCGGCAGCTAAATGCAAGGGATGCCAGGTCCCAGCTGAGGTGGAGCCACAGGATGAAGGTCCTTGAATCACCTGCAAGAAACCACCTGCTCACCAGAAACCTGGCTACCGTACTTGCCACCTGAGAAGCCAGCTTGTGCTTGGGATGTATTTGTTGCCAAAATCCTAACAGTCTGTTTCTGTGCTCTTGACCCCAGCTTCATTTGGCTAGGAAATGTGCCTCTGCTGAATAGAATTTGAACCTAAATTTTTATTGGCAAGGCTATGAGATGCAGTGAATTTTTGGTCTTGCAGGATTTCTGGTTCTTCCGGATGCATCCCAGTTGCCTCTGTGGGACTCCTGGTGGTGTCTTCCATGGCTCCCATGTCCTGATCTCCAGGATGCTGTCCACAACACCTGCCTAACTCTGGAGATGGTGTCTGCCCACCATCATCCTGGAGTCTCCCCTCCCAACCACCCCTCTTTTTACTGAAGCCTGCTCTTCTCATTCACTTTGTCCCGAAGTCTCCTCTGCATTTCTTCCTATGAAATAGTGTTTGCTTTCACGGTGATTGCTTCACAATAAATAGCAAAATAATAGTGACTCCCTCGGGGTCTGACCGTGAGACTTCCCCCCTCCTCACTGCAACTTTTATTTTCCTTTTCAAATACCCATAGTCCCTTTAGGCACCACCCAGAACACTGGTCTTCATTTTCTAAAGAAAACTTTTTGCTCCGATGCTCATTGGCTGACAACTAGTGTTGAGTCTAATGAGAGAAAAAGGAACTCTCATTTTCACCTCGATGGGTTTCCACAAGTTTCTCTTGCAGAAGTGGTCACTGCTTATGTGATTTCTGAGGCAGACTGGCTTGATTTTGAGGTATACTTAAGCCTTCGTGGCATCACTAAGACCTCAAAAAGACTGCTGTTTTCTGATCCCACGGAGAACAGCCTGCATTCTCTGGGATAGTTTGGTATCTCCTACCTCTATTGCTTCCCAAAAGCTCAGCAGTCACTGCCAGAGGAGGAAGCCTCTCATAGTCCTAGGTCCTTAGGAAGCTGCACCCAGCAAATCCAGAGCCCCCTTCTCACCTGTCAGACCGGGATAGGAAATTACCTGTCTGCCCTAAGTAATTGCAAACAGTCAATGGGAAATGTGTGGCACCACTGATGATCTGCAACGAACTACAAACATGCCAGGACATATTTAACTACTCCTTTGCTTCTCTGGATTCTTCACCTCCCACTTCTCCACTTTCTAATTTCCCCCTGCTCCCTCTGCCACCCCCTCTTACTCCTGCCTGCAGCCACTGTGCTCCCAGCTCACCTCCTTGACTTTGGACTCCACAACTCCTTCATCAGCTCAGCCAGCTTAGCCAGCTCAGGGCATGACTTCCCAAGCTGACCTGTGGCTCTTGCTCCGGAAGCAGGGCACTGCATAGATCCCCACCTTGAAACCGGCAGAACCATCCAGCTGGGGCAGACTCAGCGCTTGGGCCACGCAGGGAAAAAAGGCGCTGGGGGCTCCCAGTGGATTGCGTGGGGAGAGTGGGAGTGGGCCAGCTCCTTTCTGATCTTCAGAGAGCAGGGGCTGGTCTTCTCTCTTTCGGTAAACCGCCCACAGAGTCCCAGAACAGTCTCCCTTTTCCTTGGGGAAGAGAGGCCAGGCAAGTCTGGAATTCGCATCAGGAGAGCGAAATGGGAGATGGCTGCATTAGCACCTAGACGTCCAAAGCTCGTCTTAGCTCTGCAGTAACAGGCACGGGTTAAACCTTCCTTCGCGCTACTTGACCACGAGTCGAGTCTACACGGTAGAAATCAAGTGAGGAAATGGGTTAATTATCCAAAATGTTGCGGAATAAACTCATCGGATGGCAGCGCATCAAGTGAGGCTGTGAACTCAACTCCCCTCCCTCTCTCTCCGAGCTGGCCGGCTGGCTCACGCGCGGCTCACTGGGGTCCCCAACCCCAATCGGAGTCACGCCCACTTGCCTACCTCTGCCACTCGGAGCTGCGAGACTGGGCGCACACTGTTGGCGCTAGAGACCGGCCACTGTGGGTGCTCTGTCAGCCTTGCCGCGGCCGCGAGCCTGAACCCGGGATTTCCTAAGCCGGAAGCCTCTGTGTTTCCACCAGTGACGACCACGCATGGATTCGGCGGCTATGCGGCCAGATGGCAGGTGCACGGGTGTCTGCGGACTTCTGATCCCGGCCACCAACCGAAAAGTCACTGCCGAGTTGCATCTGCACCGCCTCAGTGCCGGCAAACGCTTTTGGGGGAGTGAGCTCCCCTGACCTGGGCTGACAGACTGGGACGCGTTCCCTTGGAAGCCCTTGGAAGGCCCTGAAAGGAAGGAGGGAAGAAGGCGTGCGCAACTCCTCACGGGCCGCCCTGCCGCAGCTCTTGCTCCGATCTCGCGGGCCAGGCGCTCCACGGGCCCTCAGCGGGGAGCCCCAAGGCCCCTAGACCGCTGGGACAACGCAACTACTGCAGGCAGGGATTGAAGGGTTGCTGACGCCTGTGTCGCCAGCATGGTGCTGCAAGCTTCGCGGCTCCTAGACCGCTGTGCTGAGCCAGCGACCCGGCTCCGCGGGAGGAGGGAATAGAGCTTTCCTGTCCTGAGGCCAGAGCCTCGATTTACCCCGGGAGAGCGGCTTGCCCCGGGGCAAGGCCAGGGTAGCTGCAGCTTTCAGTGCAAGTGGAGCTTTCGGGGCCTGGATCCCGGGGTCAAGCGGAGTCCTGCCTCCCTCCTCGTAACCGCAGACACTGTTGCACCTTTGTTACTCAGCGCTCGGCGTACACGAGGCTTCTTGTAGTACGCTATTTAGCCTGTTTAGCTGGGATAGGGTTGTAAGGGTCCTGAAGAAGACCTCGCTGTTTCCTTCAGCCGGCCTCGGACTCGTGGGTTCCCACAAGAAAGGAAGCCTCCGGGGGCACCCTGGTGGGGGCGGGGGGCTTCAACGCCATCCCCGATCTGTCCTCGTGAAGTAGGGTCTCTCCACGGCAGGGCGGCCCTAGGCAGGCGACTACCAGGCTGGGCAGCAGCCCGGATGTTCACAACCACACGGGAAACTCACGGGAGCGCACTCAGTCTTCCCCTGTGCAGCTCGCCACCAGCCGGGAGAAACCAATTCTGAGCACCAGTAGCATCGGCACAGGGGAAACTTGGAGAGAAGACCTTGGGGGAGACGGCTCTCTTCCGGTGCACGGCCATTTGCGACCCAGCAAACGAGGAGCACCTGTCGCCAAGGCCGGCTCAGGAACGCGCTGCTCCAGCCCTGCCCTGGCGCTCCCCGGCTCCCTGGCCTGGCGTGGCGCTCGCAGCCGCCCTCCCAGGCCCGCAGTCCGCGCCGGCTGCACCGCGCTTCCCAGCACGCGCTGGGTGGTGGTCGCCTTTAGCGTCCTTAGGGCAGCTACGAGAACCCACCTAACTGATGTCGCCACAGGGCGGGGTGAGGAAAAGGAAAAAGGCAAGAATCTTGCAGACGCGCCCTTCCACCACACCTGTTCCTCCAGAGGAGCCTTCCCCCCTCGCTCCATAGTCCCCCACCCCCACCCCGCCCCCGGCATCGCAGCAGGAGTAGATCGAGGACGGACTTCTCTGTTCCCTGAACCTGAAGCCTTCACACGGCTTGTCCCAAGAACCGAAATCGTGATTCCTACAACTGGCGCCAACCGACGGCTGAGCAAGAGGCCCCTTCTTCTCCCCCTCCACATCGGCATAACCTCTCTTGGTTGAGGCGCACTCCTCAGGAGAGCCTGTCACACCCTCAACACACATCCCGGGGCAGGTACACGAGTGTCCCCAGTCCCCGCGAGGGCCAAGGGCTGTGGGCGCGGGAGAGACTGAAGCGGCCGCACGCCGGGAGCTGGGATTCCCGCTCCGCGTTCTGCAGCCACTCGGACGATCCCTGCCCACCTCCCGAGTTCCGCCGACGGCTCCCGAGGGCCTGGCCCAGGACAAATGAAAAACTTCTCCAGTCGCAACGCTTTAAACCCGGGGTCAAAGCTGGCTGGCGCGGGGAGGCCTGCGCGGGGAGGGCGAGCCCCTGGGAACCCTGCTGCGCGGTGGGCAACGGTCAGCTCGAGCCAAGGCGTCGTCCCCTGGGCGCACGTCGGCCGGGGCAGCAGCTGGGTCTGGCCCAGTGTGGAGTGCGACGACTGGCTTGCACCGGTCTCTGCCTGGACTGAAACTTTCTCAGAACTTTTATGCAACTCCTCACCGCCCCCCACCCCAGGGACGTATTTTCAGGTACACCTTCCAAGGGAGAGCGGAAGAAATAAGTTGCAAGCCAGGGTGGCATACACTCCACGGGATACACAGAAGCAGGAAACTGGAACCCTGCCCCCTACCGGCGCCGGAGGACTCTGGGAAAACTCCCGTGACCCGGTCTCGGTGGGATTGGTCTCGGCAGAGGTGCCCCGACAGTACTTCGTGTCTTCCTCTGGGGTCCAGCAGCTGGGTACCCAGGCCTTCCCTACAGGTCGATGGCCAGGAGAGTTAGTTCTGCTAGCAGCCCCAGCGGTGTATGGCTGAGGAGTTTCCAGCTTCTGGGAGGAAGTGTAAGGGGTGTGTGTGTGCGCAACTGCACGAGGTAGAGGACCTGTGTGTGCAAGCGAGCTGAAAGTCTGTGTTAGTTCCTATGTTGGCGCGCTCAGGTGTGGACACGTTCCCGGCTCAGTCTCCTTCTCTTAGGCGGCTGCTGGGTGCCAGAGGGTGAGAAGGTTTGGTTGCCATCCGCCATGCTTCAACGGGTTCAATAAGTTTGTTCATGTCTTTGGGAAAGTTGGAACAGAGCCCGTTTTTATCTGGGTAAAACCCGAAAAAATGTACGGCGGGTTAGGAGTGATGCAGGACACAGCAGCTGCTGTCTTCGCCTCTTCCCACCCCGCTCGTCCCCAGAAGTGCCCAGGATGGGCTCCTGCGCCACGAGTAAGTCAGCAACAAGCGCTGGCTGGCTTGGTTGGTGCAGTGGGGGCGGTTTCTCGAGGCACCTGGGCCTCTGCGGACCCCCAGGCAGCAGTCGTTTCTACCAGTCTCCTCCACTTGGACGTTGGACCATTAAGCCCAGTTTCCCGGAGACCTTAGCTGTCCCCCTGCGAGCAGAGCACACGAGACCAAAGGAACTTGCCAAGACTGGAATTCCTCTTAGGATGCAGAGGTGAAAAGCGGCGCTTGTTGGGCGCAGCCGGCCGGAGGGCTCCAGCCTGGTGCAGCAGTAGCAGCTTCCTCGGTCAGCTCTTGAATTCCGGCTCTGCACAGAGCAAAAACAGAGCTCGCAGGTCTGCTGGTGCTAAGAAAGGACGAGCGCAAAGGTCTGATTTTACAGGGGACGATTCTAACAGAAAGGCCGAGTCCTTAGTATGCCAGGTTTGGAGGGTGTTGGAGCAAGGCAAGCGCCTAATGGATTTCTTCGCGGCCCTCGCGTCGGGGACCCGCGATGTCTTGGTAGCGGAGGAGGGATGCGTTCGGGTATCTCCACCCACCAACTCCGGGCCGAGGCGGGAGAGTCTCAGCTTGACCTCTCTAAGAGCCCTGTGTGCTTCTCAGAACTTCTGGAACTGGGTTAGGCGCGTAGGTTAAAGAGAGGAGGGGGCGCTGCAGGTTCATTTACAGCTGCAAAGGCACCGACAGCGCACGGCCCGAGAGGGCGCCCCCCGCTTTCAGACCCTGGGGACCTGGGCGCCTGCTCATCCCGGGTCTGAGTCTGGCTCACCGGCCGTGCCGCTCGGGCCTCTACTCTGAATCCCCTCCTGGAGCAGGCCTTCGTCCGCACTGCAAACCTACACAAGTCTCGGGCGCAGGTTTGTGCGCTCGGAGACGTCTGTCCGCCGCCAGTCGCACCACCCGGGCTGCGCGTCTGAAGCTGCGGGCTTAGCTGCCCTTGCGGCTGGTGGATAAGCCCAGCGCCTCGCAGTGGGCTCCGCCAAGGAGCCGCACGTCCATCTTCGCATCCCCGAACGTAGGTCCCCGAGCGCGGGACCCTCACTGCCTCACAAGTCCCACCCAGACCCCAGAGAGGAGTGAATCCTCCGCAAGAGGGCTGAGGTGGGGAGAAGAGCAGGCCCTCTCTCTCCACTACTGGTAGGAGCTCTACCCGCACAAAAAAGGGGATTGAAAAGAAAGTCCCTTTGCCTTGCCACTCGTGGGATGTATGTGTGTCGCTCGCGGAGACCCAGACAGTCCACCTGGGGAGTGGTATCCCCGTGGAGGAAATCAGGGGTCCCTATATTCGCGACCTGTGGGCCTCGGGACACACAACCATATATACATTTGTGATTTCTAATTTTATTATAAAATAAAAGCAGAAATATTTCCCGAGGAACATTCACATGAGGGTTGTTAACAGGGGGACGGCAAGTCCTCGGCTTGGGGGGGCACAATCTCCGGGGAGTTCTGGGGCCACGGCCCCGAGCCAGCGCAGCGCGGGGAGAGTGCGAGAAAGGCCGTTGGCCCTGGAGTTCAGGGGCGTCACTGGCGCCGCCCTTTCTCTCTCACCCAAGCAACTCGGAAAAGCTGACACCTGCAGTTCCCACCAACGGAATCCGAATCCGTGGCTGCGGGGCTGCGGAGGGCCGCTGCAGATCGCCTAAGTCCCGGGGCCCTGACTTTCCTGTCCTCTGCCTTCCTGGGGTGCGGTGGGGAGAGAGAGAGGGAAGGAGGGAGGGAGAGAGAGAGAGAGAGAGAGAGAGAGAGAGAGAGAGAGAGAGAGAGAGAGAGAGAGAGAGAGATGCAAGCACGTAGAGCGATAGATTGGCAGGAGAAAATACATAAGCACGCACATACCCCAAGCGGCAAGGCAGACAGAGAAAAAGAGAAAGGGAAAAAAAAGAAAGAAAAGGAAGAACTAAAGAAGAAAATAGAAGGAGAGAGAGAGAGAGAACCGGAATGGTGTCAATGGAATCCCTTTCCTGGCTCAAGACCGAGCCCGGGTCTGCAGCCCCCCAAAGATCTCAAAACGATTTGTGGAAAACAAATCCCAGACAAGGACCAAAGCAGACGGCCTCCGGCTCTGCCCTGCCTGCCGGCATTTCTGCTCGCTCAGCCTCAGCCTGCGGGTCTCTGGGTACCTGGTGGGACAGCCACGCCAAACGCGCGCAGAGGTGAGCGACGCTCTAGGAGCCCAGGTCCACAAGACTGGCCGCCATGGGGTTAAGGATGGAGTCCTGCAGGCCGTGGTGGTGCTGCAGTGAGTCCGCGCCGCCTCCGCCCGGCACGGGCACCGGCACCGCGCTGGGGCCCGGAGGGTGGCCCAGGCTGTGCAGGGACGGCAGCCCGGGGGGCGGCGGCGGGCTGAGCAGCAGCGCCGGACTGGACGAGGAGTGGTCCGGCGTCCCAGACGGCGTCTTCTCGTCCTCGGAGCTGCCTAGCACCGACTTGCCGCTGCCGTTCAGTGACGCCGCCAGCGGGTTGTGGCTGTTGGAGTTCTCGCTGTTCTCTCTGCAAGGCGGGGAGCAAAGCGGCCGAGTCAGCGCTAAAGTCAGGGTCGCTCTGCGCCACCTTGCCTGGGGAGCCGCCGCCGCGCAGCGCCCACTGCGTGCTGGCCCGGCTGTCTACCATTTTCTCCCCTTTGCCTCGGATTCTCCTTCTGCCTCTTCTGTCAACACCCCAGCTTTCTCCTGTCCCGCTCTCGGTATGGGCTCTCGACTGCTAGGCTCTCAATCTGGTGTCTTCCCTGCAGCCAGGGGAAAAGGGTAGCCGCCTGGATTCAGACATTCCTCTGGACTCCTACAGCAAGGTTTGCTGGGAAGAATGGGGACAGAGGAGGATGAGTAAGCCAGGGATTCTTAAGTTGAGGCGTTTCCCTGGCCTCTACAGTCCTCGGCTGTTCCCCCGTTCTGCAGGAGGGAACCTCCAGGCTTAGCAGTGGCCCTTCTCAAGGGTTGAAACCTTTCCCTCCAAGCCTAACCTAGGCAGGTTGGGTGACAGTACTCCTTGCTGGGCTTATGAACTCTAGGATGACACATTCCCTTTCTTTGGGGGCAAAACCACAGCCGGTGTCCCAAACCTGGTGGCCTACAGGGCAGCTATCTGCTGGGAGAAGGGAGAAACGAGAAGGAAGGGGGTGGTGGGTGCCTGTTGCTAATCCTGGCCTAGACTGTTCCACATTGCCAGAATCCCAGGTACCGGGTCTGTTACCTGGGGGCCTGCCCCAAGAACCACTTTCTGGACAAACCAGCGTCCATCTGGGTGGAGGGAGCCTCATCTGGCCGAAAGCGAGGGCACCTGCCCAGATGCTCCATGTAAGAAATTCTGGGTGGGATCTCCCACAAACCCCCCAACCCCAAGGGCTTTTCTTCTTGCTTTCCTGTAGCAGACTGTCTCATCGACAGAGGTGGCAGCTGGGAATCCACCATGGTGACTGCCCCAGTTCTTGACCTCAGAGGCCAGGAACTAGCACTCTCTGAGATGTCAGCGCTCTCACCTCTGACCCTAATGGGTCAAATTCGGTGCCACACGACCAGCCCCCCTGGGGGGCTGGGTTAGATGCTACCCTCAGCTTGTGAAGGACTACAGCGCTGGCAGACACAGGGCCTAACTGTTCAGGTTAGTTCCAGGGTTTCCCACTCCCAGTCCTCTGTAGCTCTCCGCAGCCTACTGCACAGCCGCTGAGCAGCCCAGCAAGCAAGGCAGGGCCCAAGTGACAGGACTCAAGGCCTGGTAGGGCTGGGCTTCTCCCCAGGAGCTGACACTCGCTCCCAGGAGACTGTCGCCCCTCACTGCTTTCCTTTCCAAGCGGGATGAGCCGAGTGCTCTCAAGTCTTATGTCCCCACAAGGAAATTTCCTGCAGGAGTTCTTTTCACACTTGTAGCTTCGGCAGAGGGAAAGTGTCGGCAGCACAGGTGGACAGAATGCCACCGGCTTCCACCTGCGCCCAACGCCCTCCTTCCCCCTGGAGACCCCCAGGCTCTGCCTCCAGTGCCTGCCTCGTGAGAGGCGGATTCATGTCAACAGTCCTATTGGAGGTGCCCCCAAGCCCACCACTACTCCGCTTTCCTCTGCAAGTCACAACGGAGTCATTTGATAACTCCCCGCGATGCTGCCGTGCCCGCTTTAGACAAAACCCTGCCCCGCGCGAGTCCTCCAACGCTGTCCCGACCAGGCCAGGCCAGGCCGGGCCAGTCTGGAGGCCCAGACAGGCCTCTGCCATGGCTGATGTGGGCACTGGCCCTGCGCAACTCTCTCTGGCCTGGGGCAGCAGGCGTGGAAGCTCTACTTACTCGTACCTTTCCTTGGCCTCGGCCGCCCGGTCGCGCTGCCGACGGTTCTTGAACCAGTTGCTGACCTGCGTGGTGGTGAGGCCGGTGGCCTCGGCCAGCTCGCGTTTCTCGCGCGGGGACGGGTAGGGGTTGTGTGCGTACCACTCGCGCAGCACGCTGCGGCTCTTCTCCTTGAAGCAGTAGCTGGTCTCCTCGCCGTCCCAGATGGAGCGCGGCAGTGGGAACTTGCGGCGCACGCGGTACTTGCCCACGGCGCCCAGGGGCCGGCCGCGCAGCTTCTCGGCCTCGATGTAGTGCGCCTTGAGCCACAGCTGCTGCAGCTTGGCGTGGTTGTGTGGCGAGAACTGGTGGCTCTCCAGGATCTTGTAGAGCTCGCGGAAGTTGCCGCGGTGAAAGGCCACCACGGCCTTGGCCTTGAGCACGCTTTCATTCTTGTGGAGGTGCTCACAGGCAGGCAGCGACCACAGGAAGCGGCCCAGCCGCTCGATGTTGCCGCCCTGCTGCAACACCTCGCACACGCACGCCACTTGCTCCTGCGTGAAGCCGAAGGTGGGCAGCATGGACATGTTGTCGGCTGCGCCCCCGCCCGCCCGCGCGCGCCCTCACCACGCAGCGCAGTCCTGCATGGGCGCCTCCCCGCAGGGCCGGCCGGGGCTGAGAGGCGGGCGGGGCGGCCCCCCTGGCCCGGGGCTGGCTCCCGGCAAGCCCTGAGTCACTGTCGGACGTCCCCGCGCCGGCCACGGGGCCCGCGCCGCGCCGCGTCCGGGCAGCCTGTGCGCCTCCCCAGCGCCCTCGCCGAAGCCCGGGTGCCGCCCGGGGCGCTGCTCTGCATGCTCCGCGCCCGCCCGCCGCTCCCTCGCTTGCCTCTCGCCTGCTCTCCCTCCCGTCTAGCTCGCTCGCAGCTTTTTTAATAATATTATTCTAAGCGGGCACGAGGCGCGGCGGCCCGCGCCCTGATTGGTCCGGTTATCTGACCTGGGGCCTGCCCGCGCCAGACAATAGTCGGAGTCAAATTATTCGCCATGGAGACGCTGTCAGTCACGGGTAACTCGAGCCCCGGCGGGCCGGGCGGCTCCCCCCACCCTCGCCCCGGCCCGCTCCGCTGACAGATCGCCCGGCTCCGCGCTGAGAGGAGGGCGGCCCGAGTCGGGAGCCGGAGGTGCTCTGAGGGCCTGGGAGGCGGAGAAGGGCCTGGCAGGGGCTGGCGGCTGCGGTGATTGACGGGGCGGACGCCCAAAGAACAAGGGAGCCCCAGGACCCGGGGAGGAGGCGCGGGGACGCGCGGGGCAGGGAGGGGGAAAAAAAGAGGAGGACCGAAGTGGGGAGGAAAGAGGAGCGAGGAGGAAGGCGGAGGACCGTTTAAGGGGGTGCCTGGCTGGAAGGAGAGGGAGAGGGGGTGGAGACAACCTCAATTGGGAAGAAACTTTGCGCAGCTTTTCAAAAGGGGAGGCGCTGCAGCCTCACCCCCGTGGTGCTCCGCCAGGTGTCCCAGCCGGGCCACCGCGTCCCTCCCGGGGCGGAAGTTTACAGGCAGACGCGTCCTAGGAGCCGGGCGGTGGGACAGGAGCGTCTGTACGAGCTCCGGCACCGCCGCTCGGAGACCTGGCTAGTCCTGCCGACTGCGCCCCACCCCCATCCTAGTGAGGTCGGACTCCGCTGTCCTCGGGGGAGAGGGGGAGGGAGGAAGCGAGAAAAGTAGGGAAGATTTGACCGTGGCCACGGGCGGACGCTTCCCGGAGCATTCCGCCTCTCCTCCCTTTCCTAGCCCGGTAGACTGCCCGGTTGACGGCACAGCCCGACTCGGCACGCTCTGCTACCGTCCCAGAGGGGACTCCAACTTAGTTGCGAGGGCCGCACGATTCGAGAAGCGCTTGGGAGTTCCCGTGTGGCCGCTGTGGAAACTGACTCTGGCTGGCATCGAAGACGCAGAGGCGGGGAGCGGCGTAGGCCGGCCTTTCTCCTGCCGGCTGGGAGCAGCGAGTTGAGTCTGGTTGTGGCGCTTCCCGGCGAGTGGCATCGGAGGCGGGATGCCCATCTGCTTGTCTCGATTCCCGGCTGCTTCCACCTGGAATCTGGGCTGCTGCGCTCCGGGCGTGGGGTGGGGTAGGAGTCTCGGTTTTGGTTTTTGTCGGGGTGCGGGAGGAAGCACGTGGTGTTGGTCCTTAGGGAAAGCGGCGGGTAGGGGATCAGGTGGGAGAGATGGGAGATGTAACGAGGCTGTGTTCTTGGAACTGCACAAAGGCCCAGGCTGCAGCTCCTGGGCCGCCCCCACCCGGGTGTCTTCCTCGTGAGGAGCTGGTTCCCAGCACCCTTCTCAGCAGGCACCCCCAAGTCGGCACAGATCTCTTGCTCTGCCTTCCTACTCGGACTGTGGAACCCAAGTATAGGCCCTTGAACTTTTGAGAGGGTTTGTGCCAGAAGCCTTGGAAAAGGAGTTCAGGACCCTGGGTCCAACTTTTGACCTTGCTTGGCCATCACCTACTGCTTCCCAGGGTCTCAGAAGCAGAGTCATTATGGGGTACCGGCTTCTCACATAGCATCTTAGCCTTTGTGCCAGTGCCATGTCCTTATCCGCAAGCCTAGCAAGTGTTTCTTCCTGTTCCAGAATTCTGAAAGTCCTTTTGGGGCATGTTGTAAGTATGAGGTGGGGGAACCTCAGAACTTTTCCCAAGACTTTCACCCCCACACGTCTACCCCAGTGTGTCAGGACTGTCAAAAGCAGGTCCCAACCAGCACCAGGATGTAGCCCCCTGCAGAAATCCAGGAAGCTCCTGTGGGGTCTGGGAATGGGGGCCCTGAAGCTCCAGGTACTCTGTCTTGTGTCCAGAGCTGGGTGCGAGAACTCTGGCAGACCTGGGGAGGAATTTACCCCAGGCTTGGGGGGAAGGAGTGTTTAGAACCCACTTTACTGACCTCCAACAAAGGACATCCTAACAGACCTTTCTAGCTGTGTGGTTGAAAGGATATAGATGCCCTTCTGCTTCCAGCTCTGGGTCTGGGCTGTCAGTCTCCTTCCTGCTGCACCCCATTTTCTCCCAGAGCTCTCCTTGCTGGTCTGCTGTGGGCTGGGGTTCATCTAGGCACACTAGTCTTGAAGAGCCATAGTCTCTGCCATCTCAGCCACGTGCCTCCTACTAGGACCCTTGGAGCGTCAAGGTTGGACTTGGCCCAGGACTGCATCCTACCCCGACCGATTGATGGATTGATGGATCCTACTGAGGTTGGTTTGATTTCATGGTCTCCCCCTCCTCTGTGCTCCTTGCAGTCCCTCTGCCCCGAGACCATGGTCAACCCTGGGCAGGAGAGACAGGACCTGTCACCTTGGACTCTGTCGCGTATGCCATATGCAAAGCCAGGACAGCCAGCAAAGAAAACCTGCAGCACCAGCACCTGACAGATGGGTGTGACTCCACCGCCTTCATTATCTCCCTCCCCAGGCTGAAGGGAAACTGGTTCTGGCAGTTCTGGCCCAGCAGAGGCAAAGAAGGTGAGCCAGGCTCTCTTCACACCCTCCAGCCCTCCACCCCCTTTGTGGTAACCACAGGACAGAACATTCTGGAAGATGTCTGGGTGAGGAGGCAACAGAATACAAGACAATCTCAGGCCCCAGTCTCTGCAGGCAGGAGTTGTAGAGAGGCCTGGGGGTACCAGTCTCCCCGAGTCTCCCCCACCCCCTTGCTGTTCTCCATCTTTCCCTAAGACCCATGCCCGGGAAGCATGCACTTGCCATCTCACGAAGCAAAAGCGGAAGCTGCACCGATAGGGAGGGGGATGCTTTAGTTAACCACCACCACCACCCTCCCCATCTGGACTTCATTGAAGCGTCTGCCTCCAGTTCACCTCCAAGCTGTGACCAGAGTCCCTTGGAAGGATCCTGCAGCAGCAGAGGCGAGTGGCTCAGTGGGAACTGGGGAGCGTTTGCTGTCTGGAACGGGGGCAATCTGAGGCCTTGATGTTCAGAGTTGGGCAGGAAGCTCCCAGGACCCCTGCAATTTGCAGTCCTGTACTGGTGAACAAACGGGGCTGCGAGGGGGGGGGAGGGAGGAAAGTGTTCAAAAAAAAAAAAAACAACCCACCCATCTCCTCTGGATCTTCTTTGGCTTTGGTTTGGGGCCATTTCAGAAAGATCGATGGTCCAGGGCGAAGGAGCCGTTGCTTCTCCATTGCCAGGTTCAGTGAATAGAAGGGCCTTCATCCAAAGAAAGGGAAGTAGAGAAGAAAGCAGGCTCTCGGGCAAAACAGGGGACCAACAGTCTTTACAGCTTTTTCAATCTTTGTTTTTCCAGCCTATAAAGGTTATAGGACTACCTCCGTTCCCCAGCAAATTTGGGTCCTGGTGCCCCGCGCCTCAGGCAGGCGCTCCGGGGCCGCACAGTCGCTGCTACTCTGTTGCCTGCTTGCGTTGCAGCGGTGCTTTTCGTAGAAAGCGGGGCGCTGGCGTCTGGCAGGGTGAGCCTCACCACCTGCGCACTCAAACCTGCCGGACTCCTGGCTTCCAGGCGCACGCAGCCGGTTCTCTGCAACTTTGCTCTGCCTGAGGTGTGCGGTGCTGCCCAACGTTTACTGTAGGTCCAGGCACAAATTCTCCCTAAACCCTCCTCCCCCACCACGTACATTCCAGATCCAGTCCCAGTCCCAGTGGGCACGCAGGGCGCGGGGTTCCAGGGTCCCCGCACTCCTAGGAGTGCCGGAACCGCGGCGTCGCCCCCGCCGCACGTGGCTGCAGCAGTCTCAGGTTCCAAGTACGGGAGCAGCAGGAACCTCCTCCTCCCTCCAGGCCTCTCCCGAGTGAACGGTTTGGAAGCCGCGGGCGCACGATGGACCTTGTACAAACGAAAGCAGCGAACCCTAGGGCTCGGCGTCCTAGTGGACGCGGGGAAGGCGGCGCCAAGGCCAGGCGAGATTTGAGGCGGGGACCCAGGCCCGGGGTGCCGCTCCGTCCGGCTGGCAGACACACCTCGAAACTGAAGTCTTTTCCTACTGCGCCGCGCTCCCTGCCGGGCGTCGGGGCAAAAGGGCGGGCCTTGCGGCTTTTGGTCCTGGGTTAGGTTTCCCCGGCTGCTTGGCCTGTGCGTGAGCACCCCCAGTGGTGGGCTTCAGAGTTCGGGGCGGGTGGGTGTGTGTGCTCGGTTGACCCTTGACCCTCAAGCCCAGGGCTGCTCTGCCCTCCCCTCCATCCTCACCCCTTACCACTGCGCTGGTGGAGAAGGCATGAGAAATGGGCGCGTGGTCCAGGAGTGCCACCTGATGACATCACCCTCCTTCTCCGGGAAAGTTCCCCTGAAGCGCCTGAACACCCAGGAAATGTTTGGATGCTGAGTGACCAATGGGTTTTGATCGACAGCAACAACTGGGGATGACCAGGCTAGTAGGAGCCAGCCCGTCTGCCTGCTCTTTTCTCTTGCTTTTCTCTCTTGGCGCTTTCTTACCCTCCTGTGCCTAGTGAATTGCTGGATGTTGCCCCTCAACTGGAGGCGCTGGGTGCCAGAGTCCTCCCCTGGGGCCTCAAAAGCTGCAGCCTGAACTCTTAGACGACTCAGGTCAAACAACCTGCATGTGGCATGACTGGGTTCCCATGGGGTCACAGGAAAGAAAGTCTTTCAAGTAGAGTTATCCGAATTTTGCTGGGGCTGCTGTCTGCAATTGCGTTTCCTTAGTTACTTTACAAAAATCCTCTGTAGGCAATGGTTGGTAGATCAGGTTTCCAGTAAGAACTGACTTCTCCCAACCCCCTTCTTTCCATTACCTGTGGGAAACTCTATCCGGGAGTAGGGATTCCTGACTTGGCACATCTCTCATGCAGCATCTATTTTTATTACCATTAATTACCATGCATCAACCGCATTTATCAGTGATGCCCCATCCTGCTGAATGGTGACTGCTTTTGGCTGTCCAGATTTGGATAGTGTCTGGGCCACAGGACCTTCGTGGCCACTGGGTGTAGCCAAGAAGGGGCAGTTACCAAGTTCAGCCTTTTACAAAGGAACATGCAGGGCCCGGCGGCCATGGCCTAGCAGCTAAAGTCCTCATCTAAAATAAATAAATCATTTATTTATTTATTAAATAAATATATTATTTTATATATATAAATATATTAAATATATTTTATATAAATATATTAAATATATGTAAATAAATTATATATATAATATATATATTTTATATTAATATATTATTAAATAAATAGAAATATTTATTAAATAAACCAGTCCTCGTTAAAAATAAATAAATCTTTAAAAAAAACCAAAGGAACATGCAAAAAGGTAGCATTGTTCTTCACTTAGAAACTCAATACTCTGTTGTCTCTGTAAATTTAGGCTAAAATCCAGAGGCTGTTTCTTATAGAAGAATGTATGCTGACTAACTTATATGCACAGTGTTGTAAGAACACTTTAACGAAGTAAGCAGAAACAAGATACAGCCTTGCAAGGAAGGGCAGGTGGCTCAGGGAAACCCATCTCTGCTGAGGCTGCTGGCAGAAGGACACGGTCAAAGTCAGCCTCAAGCAGATGTGCTGTACTGGCTTCTGGTCTGGGTTTGGCTGGCCCCTTAAAAGCCGTCTTTGTTCCCACCATTCTAATACGGTTTTGCTGTTAACATGCTCACACATGGAGAAGGCAGAGTAAGTAGAACAAGATGACATGGCTTTGGTATCAGGTCTGAGTCCTACTTTGCTCCCCTGTAAAACAATGATGAGCGCCCAGGGCTTGGTGCTCAGCAAGCATTCAATAGGTGGTTGTGGAGTTGAATACAATGGGCTTGATGGCTAGGGATGAACAGAGACAAACCAGAGAAGCCCCCTAGCTCACAGCACATGCTCAGAAGCTTAGGCTATCATCATGAGGCTTGGGATTGTGTTGGTGTGTTTAGAGTTGCATACAGATAGGGTTATTTCAGAAAGCACCTGGTTTCAGAATCAAAAAGCAGATTTCATTCCTAGGTGACAAATATTTTGTTCAGCCTCTGTGATTATGCCCAGATCTGGGAGACACTCCAGTATGTGACTAGAGGTCCTTGCGAGCAGCTGGAAGAAAGGATCCAGCAAGGATCACCTCGGGTCCTGAACTTCACCATACACAGCAGCCTTGGGACAAGAGTGGGATTTGTAGTCACACTATGTTGGTTCAGTCCTGCCTCTGCCACTTGGTAACCATGAACAGGGACCAGCCACTTAGCTTCACGAAGACAGTTTTCGGGTATGGGGGTGGAGGTGTAGGGGTGAAGGATGGGAAATAAAAGCAGGCCTAACAAGTACCTTTCTCCCAGCCTTTTAGGAAGAGGAAATGAGCTAACGTATGTGGAGAGACTGGGGACAAATGGGAGACCTCCAGCTGCCAAAATATTTTTGCATTACCTGTTGGTGTTTCCAGGGTTTTGATCTCATTAGAACACTTCTCAGAAAGTGCAAGGCAGTTGCACATGAGTGTGACATTATGTGTTCGTCTGGGCTTGAGGCGAAGTTCTCTCCCTCTAGTCACGTTGGGTCTTGGAGTCCAACCCCAGGCAGAAATCATGTGAAAAGCACTGCAGTGTGTGTAGATTATAAATGTGATGAAGGAATAGTGAAGTGAATGCCTTTCTGTTCCCTAACTCCATCCTCAGCAGTGCTCTGTGTCTGGGGTTCGTAGAGTAAGGTGCATCTGTTTAAATAACTAACAGCAGGGACCTGGAGCCACAGCTCAACAGATTAAATCCTCCACCTTCACATGCCAGCATCCATTATGGGTGCCGGTTCAAGTCCCAGCAGCTCCACTTCCCATCCAGTTCCCTGTTTATGACCTGGGAGAGCGATGAACGATGGGCCAGATCCTTCAGCCCCTGCACCCATGGAGGAGATGCTGAAGAAGCTTCTGGCTCCTGGCTTTGGATTGGCTCAGCTCTGGCCATTGTGGCCACTTCAGGAATGAACCAACAGATGGAAGATCTTTCTTTCCCTGTCTGTCCTTTCCTTTTGGAGACAAAATCTACCTTTTGGATAAAAACAAACATCTTAAAAAAAAACCCTAACAGTCATGAACAGTGTTTTCTGTGTACACATTGGCGTGTTAATGCATGGTGGACACAGTCCTTGTAATCCTATGAAGTAGGTATTATCAACTTTTACAGATGAAGAGATAGCTCTAGAGAGATTTAAAAACTTGACTGAGGTCATAGAATCAGCAAGATGCCTGGGGAATTCCAGTCTTTGATACTGAAACACATCCCGTAAGTCATAAGCCTGATTGCCCTCCCTTCCTCTGCAGTAGCAAAAGTAACGCTAAGAGGACTTGGCTGCGTATTTGTTGTCAATTGCTTCCATGAGCACAGTGAACAAGTGCATCCTACAGGGATGACACTGATATTCCGAGAGCAGTCCAGCGGCAATGCCAGGGGTGGGCTCCAAAGCCAGGTCACCTTGGCTGCAGCAGGCACTGTCTGACGGCCCTCTCTGGGACTAGCCATTGCACCAGGCTCTCCTCCTGCATCCCACACCTTTGTTCTCTCTGTGCTCAGGTTTCGGGCACTTCCAGCTCCCAGTGCCTGGGAGGTCCTTCCAGGTGTCAAGACAAAAGTGGGCTTAGGTGCCAGGAAAAGCTATTGCTTGCCAGTGTCAAGTCTTAGCCTGCAGGATTTCCTGGGATCCGTGGCGTTTAGGCTGTCCTCCTCTGTTGTACACGAGCCCATGATGACCACAGCAAGCTGTACAACCCACAGCTTGTGAATCGGGGACATTCTTGTGGCTCCATGGAGCTGGTGTCCATCATACCTGGAATAACTCTGGAAAACTCAGAATTAAAATGTCTTCATTAAGGAAAGTCACAGAAAGCCACCCAGCCTGACAGAAGAAATATTGAAGTACATTTAAGACAAGGATGCAAGAAACATTATTGTCCTTAGGAACCCAGAAAATAAAAGTCAGGTCAGCCACTTTTACCCCTGCTGGGTGGTAGAATGGTCTTCTGTTGCTGTTCACCTCTGTCCTTTTCTGCCCTTTTCTCTGGAGCAAACTATGTATTGGTCCTTAGATGAACCTCCAGTCCTCAGTATGTCTCCTGGGGTCAGGCACTCTGGAACACTCTGAGAGCTCAGTCTTTCTCCAAATTCTTGGAGGAGAAACAAACTATGAAAGGCAGGGCAAGATGGAAAAGGGGAGGTTTGCGGGTGGGGGGGGGATAGGTTCATCTTGGGTTCCTGGATTCTCACTCCAAATTGTGAGTGAATGGGAGGATCCAACCAGCAGGGACTGTGAGCCCTGACTTGGGAGGAATGAAGTAATAATGACTGTTCTACTCTGCTAGCCAATGTGTGGGTCTCTTGCCTGGTATGTAACAGATGTTGCATCATTTTTGGGGAGCTGTAAGACAGTGGAGAGCTGGGGCTGGGAGCAAGCCCAGGGAGAAGGTGTCCCACAGGAACAGGCAGTCAGAGAGCAACATTCATGAGCCTTGCTAAGATGAACTTTCTGGATGGGCAAAGCTTGACTATATGTTGTGTTCTGTTACCTTGGCTAGAGTTCATTTTGAGTCTTTGTTCAAAGGGTAAACGGAGGGAGTCACACACATATGTATGCACACATGTACACACAAATCAGACAAAGGAACATGGACACAATAAGTCAAAGTACACATAGGTCAACGCAGTCTCCACACATACATACAATGATTCATATACACTGCATGTACAGGAACAATGGCTCCATACTTCCCTTCTCATACTCAGAAACAATTCCTGAAGTCCTGGGGCCCAGTTCTCCTTCAAGGCCCTGTAGACTTCTGAGTTATCCTCAAGCCATCCTTTCTAAGGGATGTTACTCATGATGATATCATGCTGGTTTTGGGGCAGGGAGAGTTAAGTGGAATAAAGCATAGATGTTGAATCCGGAAAATGTAAATAAACTCAGAGTCTGAGCTTCCCCCTTCTGAATAGCAAGTGTTCCTAACTGGAAAATTTGTAAGTTCAATGCATTGTAATCTTTGTGGCTACTGTGGCGCATGAGGGGGGTTATGACTATTTGTAATGAATGTAGTTTTTACTAGCTTTCCCTCTTGTATTTCATATTTAATCTGAGAAATTTCTACAAGACTACATGTCATCTACATTAATAATGATAATGCTCACCAACAATACAATCTAATCTGATTTCAGTCAGTGAAACATGTTCTTTTTGCCCCAAAATGTCAATCAAAGGAGTATTCAAAATGCTTTTGTTTCATGTCCAACTCTGGGCAAGCTTTGACTTGGGAAGAAGACTAATTGGCCAACAAAACCAACAAAAGACTACGCCTCACTTGTATGGCTGTGAAGGGGCCTGGGGTGGGGAGGGAGAAAGTGCTGTGTGCCTGTGTGGGCAAAGAAGGCTGCTTGGAGGAGGTAGTCTTGCTATAGACTTTACGCAACAATGAACTTAGCATGGGGGTATGGGAGAGAGGCAAGACAAAGTCTGAGTGAGCCCTTGGTGGAGGTAGACCTTGGAGAGCAGGAGAAGTTTATCTAGAGTGCCTAGTGGGCTCTTACTTTGTGCAGACATTAAGTAAGCAGGTTTAGATCATGTCTGCCTCTTATCAAGAGTCAATCGAGGCAGGGTACTCCAAGCCCCATGTTTCAGATTGAGAGCCCTGTGAGCTCAGGCACCCTGTGGCTGCTGTGCCCTGGACCTGGCTCAGTGCCTTGGGTGTAGCTTCCCTGCTTTCACTGTCCCCCTAAATCTCCAAGGCAGTCCAGGAGACTTTCCCATTGCATTCTGCTACTTCTCTAGAGGTTCCCCCTCCTGCTTGCAACAGCAGGAATTTCTTATGGAGATCTCTAAGGACCAAGGTGATCCAACCCTGGCTTCCTTGCTGTTCTTCAAACATGAAAAACCTATTTCCACAGCTAGAGGTTGACAATTGCTCTCCCCTCCCTTGTCCACTGTCTAATTGCTTTATTTCTTCCTAGCACTTACCACCTGCTGAAGGCATCCTGCTTGATTGATGACCTGCTGACAGTCTCCCTCTTAGAATATAAACTGTGGAGTGGCATTTGGCCCAGAGGTCAAGATATCAGTTAAGACACCTAAGGTCCACATTGGAGTGTCTTGGTGAGAGTCCCAGCTCCACTCTCAATTCCAGTGGCATCTAATTCATGCCCTTGGAGGCAGCACATTGATGGCTCAAGTACTTGGATCTCTGCCTTCCACAAGAGAGACGTGGGTTGGGTTTTCAGTTCCAGTTTTCAACTTGACCAAGTCCCAGCTGTTGCAGGCATTTGGGGAGTGGACCCCTTTGTCTGTCTGTCTGTTTCGCTCTCTCTCTCTCTCAAAATTAAGTGTTAGCTGCATGGCAGCAGAGATGTGGTCTTTTTTCATGCCTGAGTTGCTCACATCTAGAATAGTGCATGACACACAGCAGGTGATCAATAAATGTGTATTGAAGGAGTGAACAGCAGTGCTGTGGTGTGCAATGACATGTCAATCACCATTTCCACTCTCTTAACTCTCTCATGTAAGGAGCCCTGCTATCTTCCTAACCTATCTATGTCTATGCAGACCCTTTGGGACCTGTGCTCACTGCCAACCTTCCTGCAGTTTGCCTGAAGGTAGAGAAGGAAGAGAGGGAGAGAGAAAGAAAAGAGAGGAGGAAGAGGAAAATGCCCACCCTTCATATGCTGGTTCACTTCCCAAATGGCCTCAACAGTGCTGAAGGTCCAACCAGGACTGGGACAGGCTGAAATCAGTAGCTAGGAACTCCTTCTGGATCTCCCACGTGGGTGGCAGGGGCCCAAGCACTTGGGGCACCTTCTGCTTTCCCTGGCACATTAGCCAAAAGCTGGGTTGGAAGCACAGCAGGTGGGCCTTTATCTGGAGCTGCTGACAAGTGCAAGTGGTGGCTTAGCCTGACCACCACACCAGGCCTAGAGCAGTGGTTCTTAACTTTTGCAAAGGTTAAGAAAGCTGTCTCCCCAACCAAAGGCCAATACTCACATGCACATGAAAGATGGGGTTCAGTTTTGGGGATTCACAGATCCTGTAGCCCAGCTGTGAGCACAGCTCTGCCTCTGTGGTGTGGGCAGATTGGAAGGGCCAGGGGCACAGCCAGACAGTGGGGACCTACTGGTGGGTAAGAGGGTAAGGGCAGGAACCCCAGGGCCTCAGGGTTTATATATATATATGTATGTGTATTTTATAGAGTTTAGAAAGATTTCTGCATTTAAAAGGGAGAATCTTCTCCCTGTTGTTTCAATTAGCTTCCAAATGCCAACAGCTGGGGCTGAGCCAGCCAAGGCCAGGAGCCAGGAACTGTATCTGGGTCTCTCACATGGGAGGCAGTAATCTAGAATGTTGAGTCATCACTGCTAGGCTCTGGGGTGTGCATTAGAGGGAACCTGAAATCAGAAGCCTAAGCCAGGACTTGAACCCCAAATACCAATATGATATGTAGAGTTTCAACCACTACACTAAATTGCTCATCTGCTCTTGATTGTCTTTAAGAACATTAAAATGGTCGTGAAGCTGGCATGATAACCTGTATGCAGTCAAACCTCAGTTTTTTCCTGATGTATAAGGAATATACCTTTCCTTATAACAAGGAACCACTGATTATACTTATAAGGTGAGTACTAGTTTATGTCCATTTGACAGATTGTAAAGTAGGTCTTTGTGGCTCAGGAATGCTATATCAGAGTCAAACCAAGTACTGCTTATGAATCTGGGCATGGAACCATTATCATATATGGCTTCTCTGAGCCAAGGTCTCTGGAATTAATGTTGACTATGGCCTTGATTAGGATTAACCAGGAGCCAGAGTTAGGAAGGCAGGCTCATTGATGCCTGCAGGACTGATCATTGTGACAAAGCCCAAGCCTTCAGTGACCCTTCCCATATGCACCTGTCCTTAGTGTGGTCCCAGGGACCAGGTGACCAGAGTTGGATTGCGAGGACCCTTGGTGCCCCCAATGACCTGCTGGCATTTAGTTAATAATGACCAGGGCAGGAAGGAAGCCACTGCATTGAGAGTTGGCTCCTTCTGGAATGGAGATTCATTTCCCTTGTGTCCTGAGCCAGCTGGTGTCAGAAGGCAAACAACATTTCCTACTATGAAAGAAGGTATCCCATGGTGGTCCCAGGTCCTGTCTTCCAGCACCACTCTTGGCCCACACACATGTGCTCTGGAAGCAAGCTGATCTGTAGATGATGGCATGGGAGCACTGGCAGGTGTGCATCCCACATCTCCTCCAGGGGCTGCCTGTGTTGTGGGGCGGAGAATGCCAGACTTCTGTTGTAGAACCCACTGTGAACAGTGGTCACCATATGAAAATGCTGACCAGGTTGTGAACTTGGCTGAGGAAAAAATGCATCTTTATTTTCTGTGATCTGTGGTAGCAGTCACAGTGGAAGCTGCACCACTCAGACCTCCCTCATCAGCTGATGAAATAGTTGTTTCTGGGGCCAGCACGGTGCAGTAGCCTGGAAAGCCTTGCTGCAGAGCCAGTATCCTACATGGGCATAACCTGAGCTTCGGCTCCTGCAAAAACTGCCCAGCTACTTAGCCTTGATGTGCTCACCTGCTAAGCACCTATGGGTGCATGTACCCACCTACTCCTGCCTTCACCCTCTGTCTAACCTGAGATCCTTCACCTGGGCAGAGACTTCGTGTCCTCTGCCATACTCCTGGTTTCTAACACAGCTCCTGGCACCTAGTAGGCCCTCAGAAATATTTTAAAGTGATTTATCTTTTTTTTTCCTTTAGAAGGCAGAGTAACAGTGAAAGACACACAGACACACACACACACACACACACACACACACACAGGGAGAGATGGGGAGTGAGGAAGTGATAGCTGGAGAGAGTGACGGAGAGAGAGGAAATGCTTTTATTTGCTCTCAATATGGCTACAACCACTAGGTATGGGCCAGGCAGAGGCAAAGAGCCAGAGGACCATCTGAGTCTCTCCTGCATGGAGCAGGTGCCTAAGCACATGGCTCACCTTCTGCTGCTATTCCAGGAACGGCAGTAGAAAAGCTGAGTCAGCAGCAACAGAGCAGCCAGGACTCACTGGCACCTGGTTGCATCACCACCACAATACTGGCACTGACTGCCAAGTAATTTTTTTTTTAAATTTTATGATACAATTCTATGGGCTCTGGGATTTCCCTCACCCTCCCAAAAAGTCATTTAAGATAAATTCTCTCACCTGTTTACATGGCACAGGCTGCCCTTCCTGGCATACTGAGCCCAATCAGCTTTGCTCATCATGGAGACCCGCCAGGCACCTGGAAGTCCAGAGTGCCCCTTTTCCCTCCAGCTTGGCCTGGAGCCTTCGAGAAAGGAGTTCAGGGTACTAGTCTCAGGTCTGCAGACACAAGGTGTGTGACCTTGGGGGCTGGCATTCTGTTTCCTAAGCCATGAGAAGGCAGCTTGGGTCAGGAGAGCCTGGGGATGCTTCAGACTCTGCCAGGCCCTCACCCTTCCCATAGCAGGGTGGTAAAGCCACCTTCAAAACTGGCCGGATGCAATCTAAGTTTTCCCCAGCGGCAGCAAGCGAAGGTGCACCTCTCAGGGAAGTGGCCTGCCTGGCTGAGCTGCTGAGCAGCTTGGCTGTGATGTAGCCCCGGGCCAGGGTTCTCGTCTGCTGGTCCTGTTATGAATGCATCACCCTGCTTGTAATTGGAAGGACCCAGGAGTGCCCAGAAAGGGATTTAATTGCTCTAAGACTGAGTTACTTTGCCTGATTAAGTCACTTAATAAATGACCACATCAAGCAGCCTGAAGCAAGGCATTTCCTCAGAGGATCTAAATCACTTTTAATTTTCAGGGCTCTGTTTCTTCAGCAGCCTGGAGCTGCTGTGGCCAGCTTGTCATCTGAGGAACATTTCTTCAAGGTGTCAAAGGGACGTGTCATGCATTTGGAATGAGGGCTGCATTCAAAGGCCACACCACGCAGAGTTATATAAATAGTGAGATATTCCAAGTCGTTTCCAGGATAAACTACTCGCTTGGCAGCCTTTCCTGGGGCAGAAATACAACGTGCAGAGGAGACTTCTGCACCTGACATTGGCACACACATGAGCAAGTATGCATATGCGTGCACATGCATGCATTTACACTCCCAGTCAGGAAGGCAAGCGTGGGGTGCCCTGGAACTAGGCATTCCAATCAAGCCACATGAGTTCTGTTGCTGCAAAAGAGGCACTGATTGGTGGTTGGTAGCGAGGCATCTTGAGTTTTCACATCTGCTTCTGTGACAATTGCACATGACATGATGCACTGGTGAATGGGAACTGTGTGACTTTCCCCAACTGCCTCAACTTGAAGATGAAAAACATCAGGGCCCCGAGTATGGACTCCTAGCCTGAGAAAGCCAGAGTCACAGCCACGTCTCCATCCCTTGGTCCTTCTACCACACACTTTCCCCACCAAGAAATAGAGGGCATCTCTGGCACAGGAGCCAGGAGGATATCATTTCCCCTTCAGCTTCTACCCCGTCCAGCAACTGGGCTACTGGGTGCCCTCTTGTACTCTGCCCTGGCCACACAGCCACGACAGCTGCTCTTCCCAAGTGCCCGGTCTCCACTCTTGAGTACTCCATCCTGCAGCGAGTCTGGGATGGCCTTTTAGTCTTAACATTGTGGCAGAGCTAAGTCACATCATGGGGCTTCTGGGGCTGGCGCCTAGGAAGCCTTGCACCTGCTGCCTTGGACTCTAGCACTGCACGTCCTGAGGGAGATGCTGCTGGGCCCAAAATCTACCGCTCACAACTTGGAGGCTGCCTGCGCTTTATTGTTTAGAAAATTTAGAAAGTTTATATTCATTTTTGTCTACTTGAAAGACAGAGAGAGAGACAGACACACACACACACAGAGAGAGAGAGAGAGAGAGAGAGAGAATGAAGGAAAGGAAGAGAGTGCACACCTGCTGATTCCCCACATGCCTGCAGCAGCCAAGGCTGGATCTCTCACATGAGCGCAGAGGCATCATCCGTTGTCTTATTGGAGGTAACAGCAGAAAGTTGGATGGGAGGTGGAAGTACTGGGACTCCAATTGGCATTCTAATATGGGATGCAGAGTGACTCACTCACTGTGCCACAACCCCTGCCTCCGTTTATTATTATTATTATTATTATTATTATTATTATTAATTTATTTTTATTGGAAAGGCAAATATACAAAGAGAAGGAGAGCTAGCAAGGAAGATCTTCTGTCTGCAGATTCACTCACCAAGTGGCCGTAATGACTGGAGCTGTGCCGACCCGAAGCCCGGAACCAGGAGCTTCTTTCAGGTCTCCCACACGGGTGCAGGGTCCCAAGGCTTTGGGCTGTCCTCAACTGCTTTCCCAGGCCACAAGCAGGGAGCTGGATGGGAAGTGGAGCTGCCGGGATTAGAACCAGCGCCCATATGGGATCCTGGTGTGTGCGAGGTGAGGACTTTAGCTGCTAGGTTACTGTTCTGGCGCCAGATCATATATATATATATATATATATATATATATATATATATATATATATATATATAAATCACATATATATATATTTAATTCGGGAGGTAGAGAGACAAAGAGCAAGAGAGTAACAGCAAGAGAAAGTGAGCACCCATCTGTCAGCATTGCCCAAATACTCTGTTTTTACCTGGCTTGATCAGAACCAAAGCCAGGAGGCAAGAATCCAGTCTATGTCTACCCTGTGAGTAGCAGGGATCCAATCAAGCCCCTAGAACTGCCTCCCAGGGTCTGCATCAGCAGGAAGCTGGAGTTAGAAGCAGATGGGAATCACAGCTTGGTACTCAGATAGGAGATACACGCCCGTTACTTCTGGCTTTAGGAGCCAACACTTGCCACATAATAAGAACATGTGGAGGCATGCCCCGTGCCCCTAGTGTCTCTGTGTGGGCCAGACACCTGCATGAAGAAGCCTCTTATGATGCCCAAACCAGCCAAGGGTTCAGATGACTTGGCTCCTGTTGCCATCTGGGGAAACCCCAAGGTGAGAAGTGGCCTGCTAAGCCCAGCCCAGCCACAGGACCAGGAAAAACTGATAAGTTGTAGCTTTAAGCCACTGTGCTGTGCAACATTGCTGGCGAGAAGGGTGCAGCCACATGATATGGTTTCCTCCAGCTCTGACCTGCCGTTCCTCCCTTTTTCCTGCTCTTTCCATGAAGATATCCTACTCAGAAAACCCATAGGACAGTCAGCTAGAGGCCGCCCTGTCTCCTGCTTTCCATCCCAGCAGGAATGTGAGGGCTGGCAGCCAGCTGAGGTGTCCCTGCCACTCACAACATGTAAGGCTGCTGAGGGTGCTGGGAGCTGATGCCTGCTCTGCTTCATGCCCAGGAGGGACTGCATATAAGGCCTGCTGGGAACTCTCAGAGGCTTTGTCCTCATTTTTGCTTATTTGCCAAACCTTGAGAGTGTTCTTTTCCTTTTCATTGAAATTTGTCACTTTTGGGTCTGGTGCTGTGGTATAAGTTAAGCCTGCAGTGCCAGCATCTCATATGGGCACTGGTCTGAGCCCTGGCTGTTCTACATCTTATTTAGTTCCCTGTAAATTCATCTGGGGAAACAGCTGAGCATGGTCCATGGTGTGGAGCTGCATCTCAGAGGTGGGGTCAGCGAGGGCAACCCTTAGGGTTTGGTCCTGCTGGGTGACAGCAGTTGCTTGAGTTGAATAGGAGAGAATGGGCAATCCCAGGAGGCCAGAATGGTAGGACCAGTGTGCGCCGGGAAAGCTCTTTCTGCACCAGTCAGAGCTGGCTTCATCCTGACCATGCTGCCTTCTACTGAGAGTATGGGGGCCGAAGAAGACCAGATGCTGACAGGCAGCCTAGGACCAGACATGCATACTCGGTTTTCGTCTACTTGGAAGGTCCCAGCCTTGCAGTGGGGAAATGAGGGAACCAATTAGGGGCCCCTGTGGTCAGGTCAGGCTTGCAGATTACTCTCATTGGGAAGGATTGTATCTAAAACTGACCTTTAAGTTGATTGGTGGTTACAGAGGTTGGGCAAACCAATCAGGCTACTGTTACTAATTCTCTGGGATTCCTGTTTATCACCATAAGCTTCACTATTAGAGGCAATAAACGGGTCGGGGTTGGATTGGTTGGTTGACTCCTGGTCATCTCGTTTCTGCGCTGGTCTTCTGCGGGGCCACAGTCACCGCAACTTGGGATGTTCCAGGAGGGCTGCGGAAAGCAGCCTCACCATAATACTCCATACTCATGTGTAGATACTGTTGGAGGACTCTGAAAATGGATCTTGAGCCACTGGGTGTGTTGTATTGGGAGCGCAATAGTTTCTGAGGGGCTCAGGGTCTACCAAGGTTTGTGTGAAGTCGCTAAGGTTTGTGTGAAGATTTTTCCAGGTAAGGAATGAAGCAGAGCTTGCTAAACAGGTGGCTGTGAGCTGCGGGATTCACTTGCTCTTTGGCTATGACCTTGTCAAATGGACCAGATTCTTCTCTTTTCAGGAGCATCCATCCCAAACCTGTAAAGCCCTTGGGTGAGCTCCCAGCACATGTAAGGTGAAACAGGAGTGGAAGAGCTGGCATCAGACTTTGGGATGAGAGGCCAGGGTGCCAGGGAGGCCTAGGGGGATTCAGAGACGGGAAAGGATTGGCCAGGGCACAGAACTGATGGCAACAAAGGACCAGATATTAGATTGACTGCATCTCAAAGCAGGTGGTTCCTATCTTCCCTTCCCCTCTCTCAGTCTCCTTTTCTGGACTCAATGAAATCTATAGCAGCATTCCCCTTGCCTTTTTGAAAAGGCTTATTTATTTGTTTGAAACACACACACACACACACACACACACAGAGAAATCTTCCATTTGTTGGTTCACTCACCAAATACCTTCAATAGCTGGAGCTAAGCCAATCTGAAATCAGGAGCCCAGAATTTGGTCTCGCACATGGATGACAGGAACCCATGTCATTGAGCCATCATCTACTGCCTTCCAAGATACATATCAGCAGGAAGATTGAATTGAAACCAGTCTATGGCCATACCACCCTGAACGTGCCCGATCTCGTCTGAATTGGAACCAGAGCAGGGGTTTGAATCCAAGTGCTCCAATATGGGCTGCTGATGTTTCCAGTGGCATCTCTTAACTGCCGTACCAAATATTCATCCAACACTTCACTCTTGTCAATGGGAAGGGCTTCAACTCAGAGACTGGATAATTCCAAGTTTTTCTTTTCTGCTGCTTAAAGACCCAGCTGTGCCTTTGTATAAACTTTCTGATGTTCTAGCTTCATTGACACTCAGCTTTGCAGTCAGGGGCCATAGCTTAGTTTCTTAACAATTCTACCTATCTACAGCCTCATGAACATGTTTTCTGAACATCCAGAAAAGATTTATATCCTTAATTGCAACACATCAGGAGATTACAGGTGAGAGCTGGTCATTATCTCTCCCTTCCACGTGGAAATTGACCTTAATTGTGAAATAGACGTTTGCTGTATTTCATGCGTTACATCCTCCCTTGTTCACATGGAGAGCGAAGAAGGCAGATCTGTGGTTACATAATTGTTTTTAATTTAGTGCAACAGTTAATTAATACTTGCAAAAAAAAAACCCACCAAGGTTTTCCAGGAAATTTACAATTACCATCAATTTAAACATACAGCTATGTTAATATGGTGACAGGTCCAATAATAAAACCTATGTGATTGTAGGCAAGTGCTGAACAGATGTGAGAACAGGCGCGTAGGCTTAGGCTGTGAATCACATACATTATAAATTGGAGCAGGGACTTCATTCCTGGGCTGTAACCTCCAGGCTGCAGTCCTAAATCCAGCTCCAGTTTTAGTGTCCAGTCTCCACCCCACATCCCCCACCTTTGGCCTCCAGCCTATAGTCCTTGGTCTCCAGTTCTATTCTCAAGTCTTTAGCCTGGAGTCCCCAGTTCCAGCCTATAGCCTCAGTCCCTGGTCCCTAAGTTCCAGCCCAGACTTCAACTCCCACCTCTTGGCATGGCTGTAGAGCTCATCCCAAAAGAGGCCACAGTCAGCTCTGCTCTGTTCCAAGAATATATTTTAGGGGGCCTGGCACCATGGCATAGCAGGTTAAATCTTTGCTGCATTGGCAGCCAGGGCTGAGCCAAGCCAAAGTCAGAAGCTAGAGGCTTCTTAGAGTCTCCCATGTGGGTACAGGAGCTCAAAGATTTAGGCTATCCTCTGCCGCTTTCCCAGGCCATAAGCAGGGAGCCAGATCAGAAGTGGAATAGTCAGGACTAGAACCAGCAATCCTACGGGATGCTGGTGTCCACCTGGATGCAGCTATGATTCTGGGTCAGAATTGGATCAGTCAGACTCATTGTGTGGATGTTATGAGATAATCCATGCCTGATCTGCACTGCATTCTGCAAAGGCAGTGAGCAACTGCTACTGCGACTCTTCAAGGTTAACGAGTGGGAAGTAGGCTGACTAGGATTTGGCACTCCAGGTCACCATGCTTGATGTGGCATGCAGATCATCAAGGGTGTGGCGTTGTGATTCTTGCTGAAAGCTTCTTGACCTCCGGACATCAGGTGAGTTTCCAGAGCAGGATCCTGGACTAGTATTCATTTAGGTTTCTCTCACTGTGGACATCTCAAAGTGGAGTTCTAGGAGGGAATCAAGAAGATGGAATAGGGTGAACACACGTTTAAACAGATGGAGAAACATTAGCCAGGGTGAAGCAAAGAGGGCACATTCCAGGAAATAGGAGAGGACAGACCTGGAAACTGATGGACACAGGAAAACAGCAGACACAATGGTGTGGTGTTGTAGTGACCAGGTGCCTGGGCAGCATTCAGCAAGCAGCGATCTGAACTGCCAGCAACTGGAGTTCCACCAGCAGCCAGGTGGGAAGGGGAGTTCACTGGGAGCTCAGGAAGTGAACCCAGACAAAGAACTTCCCATCCTGCTAGTTTATTTGATTTGACCAGGAGTAGAAACAGAGCAGCAGATTCTAAACAGGTGATGCAGGAACAGGGTGGATTTTATAACCCAAACCTCCCAGTAGAGCCGAATCAGGCACCACTTGTGTAGTAAGGCAAAGGCTGTGGGACGGGATTGTGCATGCACTGGGTTAAGAGCAAACTCATTTCTGGACAGTGCATTGTACCAACATGGTATCCTACAGATTCTACCTAAAATAGGTCCAGGTAACTCCCAGACCTAATGGGCAGCAGATCCAGAACTCTACCAGTGGCACATCAGATGCCAGCTTGTACAATGTGACAAAGGCTTTAACTGCAGGAACAACAGTCAGCTGTGCATGCAATGAGCTGGGAGTGAACACTGTGCACAGTGCATTGCATTGGTCCCACATCAAAAATAATACCGACTCTGGCATCCTATGGATCAAAAGAGGTGTGTATGACCCTCAGACCTAACGGCCAGCAGGTTCTGCCAAGATCAGTACCATAAACAACCATAAACAATTTAGGACACCTGGTGTCTCCCTAATCTTGGGAACTGTGCAAACTGGAAGTGGGAAAAACATTGTATAGACAGCATGCAGCCTCAGCAGGGTATCACAGGAGGTGGAGAGTGGTGAGCCAGGTGCTGGGGCTACGGAGACCATGGTAGAAATCTAACATAAGAAACCAAGACCTGAAACTCATTGGAGGGAGTGGCACAAGTGACTGCAAACAAAGAACCATGTAACAACCACAATAAGTAAAATCAAACTGTAGACCTGTGGGTGACATAGCTTAGAAACCCACCCCAAGGAGAAGAATCTGATAACCAGAAGTACAATGACCAAGAGCAAAACAAGAGACACCGGCACAATGAATACTACTGAAGATGCCCCTGCAAAGGAGCAAAAGACTTTGCCAACCTTAGAGTTCACTGAGGAAGACATAGAGAAAATGGGGGATACAAAATTCAAAACACTTGCTATAAAGTTTCTTATCAACAAGGAGAAGCACATGCAGGAAATAGTAACACTGAAACAAATCAAGCAGAATTATTGGAAATGAGGGATGCAACATAGCACATGTGCAATTCAGTGGAAGGTCTCAGTAATAGAATGAAGGAGGCAGAGCAAAGAATCTCAAAATTGGAAGACATTTCTTGTCACAATAGGGAAGCAAACAAGAAGCTGGAAGCAGAGCTGGGTGAAGCTAAAATACAAATTCAAGAATTAAGGGACAGTATTAAAAGGCCAAATGTAAGATTTATGGTGGTTCCAGAAGGTGCAGAAAGAGAAGCTGGGTTTAAAGCTATATTCAATGAAATAATAAATGAAAAGTTCCATAATCTAGAGAAAGAATTGGGAAACAGAATACAGGAGGGGCACAGATCTCCCAACAGTGTTGACCAAAAGCTATCGTCACCAAGACACATGATAATCAAGCTCTCTTCAGTCTAACATAAGGACAAGATCCTTAAATTTGCACATGAAAAGAATCAATTGACATATAGAGGAATGGCAATTAAATTCACAGGAGACCTCTCATAGAAAACTCTACAGGCCAGAACAGAATGGAGTGACATATTCCAGATTCTAAGAGGAAAACAATTGTTGGCCCAGCATAACATACTCATCAAAGTTTTTATTTGTCTTTGAAATGAAATAAAATTATTCCACAGTAAAGAAAAGCTCAAAGAATATGCCTCTTCCAGACCTGCCCTACAGATGATACTAACAGATACAGTATCCACCAAACAGCACCCACCAAAACCAAAGGCAAATGTGAAGAACATCCCAATAAAATAGCAACAGAAGACTAAATCAATGACAGGAACAAATTTTCACCTATTTATATTATCTCTGAATGTAAATGGCTTAAACACATCAATCAAAAGTCATGGATTAATAGACTAGGTTAAAAACACAAACCCACCTATTTGTTGCCTATAAGAGACATATCTCACCAACAAAGATCAGCAGAAACTAAATGTCATGGATTTTAATGCTTTTGTTTTTAGTTGCATCTCTTCAAAGCACTTTTTTTGTCATTAACTTCTTCAATGGCTTCACTGATTATCCAGTAGCATCATTTGCTTCAAGAAGGTTTTTGATTTCCTTTTCCAGTTCTTCAGCGACACATTAGTCATTCAGTAGCATGTTATTTAACTTCATGGCATTGTAAGTTTCTATTTTTCTTCCTGTTGTTGATTTTGTTCTGTGGCTTTTCACTTGGGGGGATTTATAGTGAGTGTCTAGCAGAGTTTATCATGTCCAAATGTGAGGATGTTGTGCAGTATGCATTTCTACTTCCGGATCAAGGATGGACTCCCAGTGAAACTGTTGGATGTGTCTTGACGATAGGATGCTGGACACTTTGTCATTGCCCATGCCCACAATGTTCAACTTATGACTGTTTATGGGGAACTATGCTGTTGTAAGGACATGGGAGAACTCAATGTGGGGGGAAGTAGAAGGGGTAGTAGGGGACATCCCAGGGCCTATACAACTGTATCATAAAATGATAATACTAATTAAAAATGGGAAAAAATGTAGTTCATTGTGCCAGTTAGCTGTTGAGCACACAAGCGGGAAAAGTACTTGCCAAGTACTTCCCTGGCTGTGCCCTTACTTGACTAGTCAGTATGTATGGTTTGTTGCCCAGTAGCCCCAGGTGGCAGTGTGGATGGCTCCACGTAGCCTATCACCACTGTCAAAAAGAGTTTGGTGTTTGGTCCTGGTAAAGTGTGAAGTCTTTGGGGATGTCCGGTCCTGGGGTGTCTGGACAACAAGAACTGGGGAAAATATGAGGTAATGTGATTGTTTATAATAAAATAAAATGCCAGACAGGGTTGACTCTAGAAGGAGTGTCTCAGGGAGAGAGGAACAGTTGGAACCAGGGGCCCTTGGCTGTCAGCCTGAGTCTACTGAGGCATCCTTTTCCCTGATTCCAGCTGCTGAGCTGGTCCCAGTGGCCCCGGCTATTCTTTCATTCTATTCATTCTTATGTTGAATATTTTAGTTACTTATTTTATTAAAAAGATAGAGGAGCAGACCTTCCATCTGCTGGTTCACTCCCCAGATGCTGCAACAGCAGGGTAGGCCAGGCCAAGCCAGGAGTTCACAACTCTGTCTGGGTCTCTCATATGGGTGGCAGGAATCTAGTTATCTGCTGAAATTTCTCTAAAAACTTCTGTAAATACAGTAAATATTTTAAAAAGTATTTCTTTTTATTCGAAAGGCAGATGTAGACAAGGAGAAATAGAAAAGGATCTTCTGTCTGCTGGTTCACTCCACAGGTGGCTGCAATGGCTGGAGCTGAGCTTTTTCTGGGTCTCCTATACATGTGCAGGGTTCCAAGGATTCGAGCCATCCTCTGCTGTTTTTTACAGTCTACAAGCAAGTAGCTGGATGGGAAGTGGAGCAGCCAGGACACCAACAGGCACCCATATGGGATCCCGGTGCAAGCAAGGTTAAGAGTTTGCCACTGAGCCAATGTACTGGATCCTGCTGTAAATCTTTTTTTTTTTTTTTTTAAGATTTATTTATTTTTTTAAAAGATTTATTTTTTTTTTTATTACAAAGTCAGATATACAGAGAGGAGGAGAGACAGAGAGGAAGATCTTCCGTCCGATGAGTCACTCCCCAAGTGAGCCGCAACGGGCCAGTGCGCGCCAGTCCGATGCCGGGAACCAGGAACCTCTTCCAGGTCTCCCATGTGGGTGCAGTGTCCCAATGCATTGGGCTGTCCTCGACTGCTTTCCCAGGCCACAAGCAGGGAGCTGGATGGGAAGTGGAGCTTCCGGAATTAGAACCGGCGCCCATATGGGATCCCGGCGCGTTCAAGGTGAGGACTTAGCTGCTAGGCCACGCCGCCGGGCCCAATTTATTTATTTTTTATTACAAAGTCAGATATACAGAGAGGAGGAGAGACAGAGAGAAAGATCTTCCGTCTGATGATTCACTCACCAAGTGGCCGCAACGGCCAGTGCTGTGCCGATCTGAAGCCGGAAGCCAGGAACCTCCTAGAGGCCTCCCACGCGGGTGCAGGGTCCCAAGGCTTTGGGCCGTCCTCGACTGCTTTCCCAGGCCACAAGCAGGGAGCTGGATGGGAAGTGGAGCTGCCGGGATTAGAACCGGCGCCCATATAGGATCCCAGTGCCTTCAAGTTGAGGACTTTAGCCGCTAGGCCTTGCCGCCGGGCCCCCTACTGTAAATCTTAAAAGGTGACCCAGAAACAAGGGATTGATTGAGAAGATAAAAGAAAAGTAAAAAGTAAAAAACCAGGGGCCTGGCACGGTAGCCTTGCGGTTTAAGTTCTTCTCTTGCCTTGCACACACCAGGCTCCATAATGGGCACTGTTTATAATCCCGGATACCCCACTTCCCATCCAGCTCCCTGCCTGTGGTCTGGGAAAGCATTCAAGAATGGTCCAAAGCCTTGGGACCCTGCACCTGTGTGGGAGACCCAGAAGAAGCTCCCCACTCCTGGTTTCGGATTGGCTCAGCTCTGACTATTATGGCTACTTGGGGAATGAGTCATCGGACAGAAGATCTTCCTCTCTGTCTCTCTTCTCTGTACATCTGACTTTACAAGTAGAAAATGTGTGTGTGTGTGTGTGTGTGTGTATGTATATATATTTATATTTAAAAAAATAAAAATTAGGTTGAGTTCAACAGCACAGAGGTCTACAGTCTCCTTCCCAAGGGCATCCTGGGTTGTATTTGCTCATTCTCATTTCCAAAAGGATTAAACCTGCCTGAGTCTTCCTGGCTCTCCTGCCTAGGCAGGAGCCATTTGCCACACGGTGGGCACTGCAATGCCACCCCTGTCCTGTCGGGATCCTCTGCCTCACTATAGCCAGTATCCTCTGACTTTTTCCTCTGTCTGTGGGCCCCAAGAACCCCAACAAGAGCTTGAACTCCCAGGAGGAGGTCCCTTGGCTTTGTATTGGTCCACCATGGAGGGGGCTGCTGCACAAGTGGGCATCCCATTGTGCCCACAGGGCTGTTTTCTTCATAGGTAACTAAAATGCAAGGGAGGTTACATGATACACCCCAAGGTTAAAGCCAGGATCTGCTCCAGGGTCCTGAGGGAAAGCCTCCTTCTGTCGGCCATGCCCAAGCTGCGATTTTGTAGTTTGGTGCCTTTCTTGCCCATTCCTTCTTTCCCCTTCTCCTCTACCAGAATTCACTGCTTCCTAACTGAAGTTGCAAAGTTGCTTTCCTTTACAGAGAGAGGCTTTCCAGAAAGCCAGTGGACACTCGCAAAGTCTTGGTAGACTTACATCTGCAGGAAGAGTTCTTGATAATCATAGTGATAGTAATGAAGTCAAATGATCCATTTTAAAGGAGAAGAAAAGGTTTTTTTTTTTCTCAATAAAGGAACAAATGGTGGTGACTTAGAATCCCATGGTGCTGTGGGCCCTGCGGGTAATGTCCCCCTCCTGACTTCCATGTGGGCTTTGCTGGGGAGGGATCGGGGGGACACACAACTATTTCACGGCAGCAGGGGATAACAGCATAAATCACACGCAGCACTTTTCTTCGAAGGTTCTGCAGTCAAATCACTGACAACAGAGAGAGAGAGGAGCTGGGGAAACGCAGCTATAGGAATGAAGTTCATATTTAATTGATTTAAGTGACAGCCTCAGACACAATGCAATTATAAGGACTACAACGAACATGTGGTGGGGTTTAGAACATCTGGGTCTGTTTAAATTGCTCTTGTTTTTCAAGATCAAGGGTATTATTGATAAAAACAAAAATCTTTGTAATCACTAAATTTAATCCAACTAACGATGATGAGAAGACCGTTGTAAACATGAAACATAACTTGGGAAAGAAACCTTACATATTTTCCCGCTTGAGAAAGGCATGTTTTCACTCATTTACATTGGAGAACGCTGCGGGAGCAGCCAGCCAGGGCTTATGGACTCATCAGTTGCCAGAGAGAGTCCCCACCAGCCAGCCATGCTCTAGGATAGAACTGCTGGCCAGTACAGCTGAGCAGCAGCAGGGAATTCCCTCTGGGCCCCACAGCCTGTCAGAGGTGGAGAAGTGCCTGTTTGCTGGGTAAGAGGGAAACTAAATATCAGTAGAAGAAGCAAGTGTCACCTGGAGAGAAATATTAACCAATAGCTCCGTGACAATGGAGCTGTCTGCGCCTGCTTCAGCACACTCTGTGTTGTAAGAGGAGAGGTGTTGTTTACAAATAGATAAATAAGTATTTGAAAGGTGGGATGACAGAGAGAATGGGAGAGACAGAAGGAGAGATCTTCCATCCCTTGGTTCACGTCCTCCAAATGTTTACAGCAGCCAGGGTCGCATCAGACTAAAGGCAGGAGCCAGGCGCTCCATCCAGATCTCCCACATGGATAGCAAGAACTCAAACAGTTGGTCCATTTGTTGCCTCCCAGGCCTATCAACAACAGGCAGCCACGTAGGACTCTAACCAGGCAATCTGAACTCGGACGTGGGCACCCCAAACAGTGGCTTAGCCCGTTGAGCCAAAGCAAACTCAAGTACTAGGTCTTCTTTTTAAATTTCTGTCATTTTTCCATTGCTTGGGAGAACTTTCCCCATTACAATTTCAATAAATCTTTATTGAGAACCTCGTCCTGGGCACCATGGTGTTAGAGTTAGACCCCCTTTGCTTGCGTAAATAATGGCACATTCACGTGGGAATAGATTTTCTTTCCATTCTGAATGTCAACATGGTGACAAGTGTTGGTTGGCCATCTCATTGCTGTTGCCACCTAACCTCTCCACCTGCTTGATGCTCAATTTACATAGCTGTATTTCTGTCCCAGGTGCTATCTCTTAACATAATGCAAAAGGACTTTATAAGGACAACAGGGGATCAACTGAGAAGACCTCGATTCACACACTGGAATAAAGGAATTTTCTCATCAGATTAGGAAAGAAGAGGAATATTGCTAATTCCCAGCTTGGCAAAGGGGTAGGGAAGAGAGACATTTCCATTCCAGAGGCAAAACTGGGAATCATATCACATTTTTGGAGAACAAATTGGTATCTTCTATAAAGACCAGGATGTCCAGGCTCCTCCAGTTAAATACTCCACTTAGAGGACTTTGCCAGTGGAAATACAGAGCAAGAGAAGCAGACTCATCACATTGTGCATAACAGGAAACTTTGGAAATCCTCCCACTGTACAGTAACAGAGAATTAATTAAACAAATTACAGCAGTGCCATGATCCACGCAATAAAGCTGTGTGATTCTGAAAGGAGATGAGGTGGACCTACATGTGTCTATAACATGGTTGCCCATAGATGGCATACTTGGAGCTTTTTTTTTTAACATAAATAATTTACTTATCTATTAATGTATTTGGAACGTATAATGACAGAGAAAAAGAGAGAGAATCTTCCATCTGCTGGTTCATGCCCAAAATAGCTGCAAACACTATGGTGGGTCGGGCTGCAGCCAGGAACCAGGAATTCCATCCAGGTCTCCCATGTGGTGGCAGGAGCCCTAGTACTGGGGGGCATCTTCTGCTGCTTTCCCAGGTAAATTAGTAGGGAGCAGCCAGATTGCCACATCAGGCTCCAATGCAGGTTAATCACAAGCACCACCCCACACCCTGCCTTTTTTTTTCCTCTTGAAAAAGAGCAAACTGTGTTTTCATATACATGAGTAGAGATCATTCTGGAAAAATGTATATATATAGTGTTATCTTTAGCGAGGGAGGACTTATGACACATATAGACTTCATGTATTTCTGTCATACCTGAATCAATGTTTTTTGAAAAACAAACCCTGCTTTATTTATATCATTAGAAAATTCCATTAACAGTAGTAATGCAAAGGGAACAGTCTGCAGGGGTCGCTCTGAGAGGACAGCACTTGGATGCTGGCAGTCACAGAAACTTCTAGACTATCACCCATTGTATTCCCTCGCTGACAGGGAGCTTCTCTCAGGGATGCACTCCCTTCCCACCTTCGTAGCGGCTGCACCCACAACCTGCTGCAAATCCCACGGTGCAGGGACCTGCTTACCAACCCAGGGGCTCAGCTCTGCAGGTGTCACCACACACAGGCCTGTTGGCGTTTTTCTCTTTTTCTTCTTCTTCTCTGGCTTCCGGGTCAGCCCAGTTTTCTCAGGCCTCTCTCTCATGACGCTTGCCTTTGCCTCCTCTCCCTTCATTCCTGCAGCCAGCCGCAGGACAGCAGTTGACCTCCGACTTTTGCCTTCCCAAGATGCTCTCCTCTTTCTTGGGGGGGGTCTCTTCAACTAAGGCCACTGCACCCTTTCCTGCCTGATGGCGACCCCCCCCCCTTTTGCTCTCTCCCCTTTCTCCTTCCCTGTTTAGGTCTCTTCCATTTTCTTTTTTGGTTTTGTTTCTCTACAGATAACTCCTTCACAAAGATTCCTGGTCTTTTTTTCTCTTTCATGAACCCCAGGCCCACATTTCGAATTGCTTGCTGGCTGATGCCTACAGAGTGTCCTCTGTTGGCCAGGGCTGCTGTTCCTCTCCCTGAATGAAGTTCATCAGCCTCTTCCACACCCCTAATCTCCCCAGCTTGGTGGGCAGTGTTGCCTGCATGTCAGTATCATCCTCTACTCCATTTCCTCCACCCCTTACATCCAATCAGTTGGTTTGGTCTCAGTTCCTCCATTTCTGAGTCAGCTGTCTGCTTATGTGCACCAGGGAAACAGCAGGTGATGGCTCAAGTACTTAGGTCTCAGCCACTCACATAGGAGACCCAAGTTGAGTTCAGGGTCATGGTTTTGACCTGGCTCAACCTTGGCTATTGCAGCATCTGTGGGAGTGAATCAGTGGAAGGGAGCTCTTTTTAGGCCTGCCTTTTGGATAAGATAAAACAAATTTAAAACTAATATGCACTTGTTTTTCGTGGCTCTAGACATGAGAGTCCAGAATCAAGGCAATGGCCAACTCAGTGTCTAGTGACAACTTACTCGGTGACCCCTAGTTCTTGCACCCTTAAGTGGTGGAAGGCTCAACAGCCCCTCTGCTTCTTCCTTAGAGGCACCTAACCCATTTACAACAGCTCTGTTTGACGATGGTCACCCCGAAGGCTCTACCCTTTCATGTTACCATGTTCCCAATGAAATCTTGATATAAGCATTTGAAGAGGACAAAATCAGACTATAGCACCCCCTGATTCCCCAAAGAATGATGCTGCTCCTCTTGGACACACACATTTGCTTAGGTGTGTTGTGTTCTATGTGTCTTATATTCTTCCTCCCTATTGGATCACATGTATCTCAAAGCCTAGGACTTTCTTAGGTATTTTGCAAATCTTGCCACTCATAGTGTCAGGTGTTCCCATAATACACTGTGCAAGGCATTCATTTGAGTTGACCTGGTCCCTGCCACTGCTGGTGGCCTAGAGGAGGCCAGTGGGCCTGACTCTCACTCTCAGGAAAGACCCAAGGAGCAGGAAGGTAATACTTAGGTTCTAGAGAGTGTAAGAAACTAAGACTCACACAAATTTTCACATGAAAAACAGGTTCATGTTAAGTATGCTCACAGCCTGTGCTTGAATGATGGTGGCTCTGGATCAGGTGAGATGACCCAGGGCTCTTTCCTGCAGGTGGCCTGGTCTCTTCGTATCACTGAGTTTCTGCTGCTTGCGTTTCTTCATCCATCTTCCTTTTGCCAATTCTGGCTTCTATTTACTTACAATTTCAATTTCTATTCCCAAAGAATGTTGCCTTGCACTAAATTGCCACAGCTTCTCAGGTTTCTTTTTATATTACATACTTCCTGCTTCAGTCTTATTGCGATTGCATCCATCACTTGGCATTTCTTGGTTCGGGCTCCTTCCAAGGAGACTCTAATGGACACGGTTCATCTTTTGGATGGCTATCCTTGATCAAAGTGTCTTCCTCTGGTCAGAAGATGCTATGGGTCAGAAGGGAAGGTGTGGCAGGCACTCTGATATGGGGCGTGTCCAGGTCAGGAGGAACACTGAGTGCTGTCTCTCGTGGCTCTGTTGGGAACCTGGAGCCCAGGAAAACGTGGGATTCTCACCAGGTCATCTGGAAGCTCAGCCCTTCATTACATCACTCTCCTCTTTCCTCAGTGCCCAGCAGCCATTGACATGAGATGTCTGATGATGGATGTGTCAGAGGAAAATCAGCAAACACTGCAGCTCTGATGCTAAACCATGAACTTGACACAACTGGTCTTCCCCAGGAAGATCTCAGGAAGAGAAAGAGCAGATAGACTTCTCAGAAAATGTGACATATGACCATTCCCAGGCTCTGAAATGGAAATCTAAACAAATGTAATTGATGCAAGCAAGAGTGACTGCAGGTTGGGATGTAGAAACACCTCTGGACAGGTGGAGAATTGAGTCTGCAATGATAATGCACAGTAGACCAACACAGAAAATACTCCTGAGTCTGCCATTTGCAACTTTAAGTGGCTTTCATGAATTGCCAATGAATGATCTTTTTGTACACTGAAGCTTTCTCTTGGTGCACATATAAAGGTATTGTAAATGAAAAAAAATTAGCTATAGATCAAACATAGCTCTGTTTTTAGGAGGTATTGTAAAATATTTTCTTTTTTATACTAGTCTTCCTCCTTTTTTTACTCGACCCTCCTCCTAATATTTATGAATTTAAGGCATAGTGTGCACAGATTTTTTCACCCAATAGCATGCTAAGGAATCTTCAAACTGTTCATGGAAAATGCATATAAAAATTAAACATTGGAACCTGGCACAGTGGCCTAACAGCTAAAGTCCTTGCCTTGAACATGCCTGGATTCCATGTGGGCACCGGTTCTAGTCCTGGCGGCTCTGCTTCACATCCAGCTCCCTGCTTGTGGCCTGGGAAACCAGTCGAGGACAGCACAAGGCCTTGGGACCCTGTACCCACGTGGGAGGCCTGGAGGAGGTTCCTGGCTCCTGGCTTTGGATCGGCACAGCACCAGCTATTGCAGTCACTTGGGGAGTGAATCAACAAATGGAAGATCTTTCTCTCTGTCTCTCCTCCTCTCTGTATATCTGCATTTCCAATAAAAATAAATAAATCTTTTTAAAAAATTAAACATTGGGCCTGGCACTATACCTCAGTGACTAAATCCTCACCTTGTAACACTGAGATTCCATGTGGGCACCAGTTCATGTCCCAGCTATTCCACTTCCCATCCCAGCTCCCTGTTTGTGGCCTGGGAAAGCCCAGTGCCTTGGGAAAATGCACCCACGTGCAAGACCCAGAAGAAGCTCCTGGCTCCTGGCTCCTGGCTCCCAGAGTTCAGATTGAGTCAACTCCAGGCATTGTGACCACTTGGTGAGTGAATCAGTGGATGGAAGATCTTTTTTCTCTGTGTTCCTTCTCTTTATAAATTTGCCTTTCCAATAAAAATAAATCTGTAAAATTAAAAAATTAAACATGGATTTTATTTTTATATCAAAATCTGCTTATCTTTTAATTCTATTTTCACTGACAGTTTGAAGTACTCTTGTGTGAACCAACCATGACCAGGACATAAATTGAGTACAATGCATGTCCATGGCAGTCGCTGTCCCTTACTCTGCACCACAAGCACAGGACTGGACAATAGTCCTCAACAGAAATGTGTTCACTTGCACTGACCTTGTTCCTTCCAGTGATGTGAGCTGCCACCAGGATTGAGGACAAGGCAGCAACCAGCTAATGAATGTTCAAGAAGAGAAAAGCTGATGGCCCTTCTCTGGAGAGTTTGCTCCAGGCCTGTGACCATGTTTCTTGGCCTAGCAGCTTCAAGACCTCCACAAGAAGTAAATGAGCAGGTCTGCCTGTGGTAAAAGAGAGGAAAATCCGTCACAAGGGGGAGCACGTATTGTGTGAAGATTCCATTGCCAGGAAACGCCCATAGAGACAGGAAACAAATCGGCTGTTGCCAGGGGCTGAGGGGAGAGGAGGGAATGAGAAGTGACTGCTGATGGGCGTGAAATTTCTTTTGGAGATGATGAAAATGTTCTGGAATTAGATCATGGTGATGGTTGCATAACCCTTGTGAATATACTAAAAACAAGGGGCTAGCATCTTTTAAAAAGAAATATTTTATAATACATGAATTAAATCTCGATTTTAACCCTTTAATGAACATCAATTTGAAAAGTACTTTATTTGAAAAACAGAGAAAGACAGAGGCAGAGATCTCTCCTCTATTGGCTCACTCCCCAAATGTTTGCAATAGTCAAGACTGGACTGAGCTGAAGCCAGGAGCTGGGAACTTGATCTGGATCTTCTGTTTGGATGACTGGGACCCAATCTGTTGAACCATCCCCTGCCGTCTCCCAGGGAGCATGTTAGCAGGAATCTGGAACTCACATAGAGGTACTATGATATTGGAGATGGGTATCCAGACTGATACCTCAATGACTACACCAAACACCTATCCCTCAATGACAGTTTAACAAAAAGATACAATTAAGATGTTGATGTTATGTTGTGGCTTTTAATTGATCGGGATGATATTCCGCCAGCTCTGCTTTCAGACCAGAGATGGTCTCCCCAAGAAACCGTTGAATTTATCTGGACAATAAGATGCTGGACTCTATGCTTGCAATGAAAGAATCTTGACTGAATTAGAACTGTCATACTGCAACAAGGCGGAGGAATCCACTGTGGGGGGGAGGGTATGGGGAGGGGCTGGGGGAATCCCAGAGCCTATGAGACAGTGTCACATAATGCAATGTAATCAATAAAAAATAATGTAACAGGGTCCGGCAGCGTGGCCTAGCGGCTAAAGTCCTCGCCTTGAAAGCCCCGGGATCCCATATGGGCGCCGGTTCTAATCCCGGCAGCTCCACTTCCCATCCAGCTCCCTGTTTGTGGCCTGGGAAAGCAGTTGAGGACGGCCCAATGCATTGGGACCCTGCACCCGTGTGGGAGACCCGGAAGAGGTTCCAGGTTCCCGGCTTCGGATCGGCGCGCATCGGCCCGTTGCGGCTCACTTGGGGAGTGAATCATCGGACGGAAGATCTTCCTCTCTGTCTCTCCTCCTCTGTGTATATCTGGCTGTAATAAAATGAATAAATCTTTAAAAAAAATTAATGTAACAAAAAAAAAGATACAATTAAGAGATATGCCTCTTGCTGTAAGAGATGCCCTCAGTGTGCAAGTTTCTTCTAGGAACTGTTTCCTGTGAGTGCAGGAACCCAGAGCTTCACTGAAGGCAGCTGGATGTGGGACAGGGTTACGGCACATCTGGGCAGATGGCTCACAGACAGACCCTAGCACACAGCCCTGTAGACACTGAAGGGAGACTTAGGCCCAAGCTCATTCCTCCTCAGGCAGCAGACACTAGAAGACCAAAGCCACAGATCCCACTGTGTCCCTCAGGACCCAGGAGGGATTTCTGCTTTTGAAAGTCTAACTTGAACACGTCCTCATGGCTGTGGGAAGGCAGCTCTGATGCAGGCTTGCTTCACAGTTGGTAGTTTGGGGAGGAGGAGCTCCCTCAGTGGATGAAGCAGCAGGCTGCCCCAGCTCCTCAACAGGAGGCTCATCCCACTTGCCTCCTCTCCCTTTCATGGATGACTTGGAGACAAGACATACTTGTTTAATCCTGGAAGAACATATAGCAAGTGTTTATCACCATGTACAGATTCAGGCGCACACACACACACACACACACACACACACATACCCCACTATACATATTTGCTTGAAGTCAGCTTCCTTCCAACTTCCAGCTCCCATCCTGTGGCTGAGAGGAGATTCAGTTGCTGCTGGCTGGTCTGCTATGGCAGCAATGGCTGGGAAGTTCATGTGGTACCTGGAGAGAATGTCACACCCCCAGCTCTTAGTGCAGCAAACCCCGGGCCTGTGTGCTCCATGGAAGTCCCACAGCCTGTGCTGGGCGCCTTGAACCTGCAGTTCTTTCAGTTTCCTTGGCTGAAGCCTCAGCACTGCTCAGGAAGCTGCCCCTAGCCATCTGGAGGTCATGCTCCCTCAATGGTCATTTCCAAAGCTCAAGAGGTTTGCAAGGTCTCAGGAAGAAAATCCAGTAGCTCCAAAATGAGAACTGGCAAAATGGAAGTGAATGAATGCTTAATTATGCTCACAGAATCTGATTTTTGTCATCTCCATTCAGTGTTAAGCTTAATGCTTCTGAACATTTCATTCTGTTAGAAAGCAACTTGCTGATTTATTTCATTTTGAAAGAATTTCGGAGTGTGATTTGTTTGCCAAGAAGTCACTCTTGGGGGTGGGTGTTTGGAGCAGTGGTTAAGTTATTGCTTGGGATGCCCACAGCCCATATTAGAGTGCCCGAGTTCCTGTCTTGGCTTCGTTTCGACTAGCATGCTCCTTGGGAGGCAGCTGTTGTTGGCTCAAGGAGTTGAGACATTGACTGAGTTCCCAGCTCCTGGCTTTGGCCTGGTCCAGGACTGGCTGTTGAGAGCATTTGATGACCTCTCCCTGCTTCTGAAATGAAAAAGATAAATAAAAATCTAAATAAGTCTATCTTGGTCAGGAAGAAAAAAATGAAGTACCAGTTAACAGCTCTGGAAAACAGTCAAGAAGTGACATCCACCTCATACCACGTGCCATCTAGTGAGGCTTCTCAGATGTCAAGCAGCCACAATGCAGATTCTTTTTAATTTTGAGATTATATATTTTTAAAGATTTATTTATTTGAAAGTCAGAGTCATACAGAGAGAGAGAGAAAGAGATATCCTTTGCCCATTGGCTCACTCCTCAAATGGCCTTAACAACTAGGGCTAGGACAGGCTGAAGCCAGGGACCAGGAGCTTCTTTCTGGTGTCTCTCATGGGTGGCAGGGCCCCAAGGATTTGACCAATCTTTTACTGCAGTTTCAGGCACATTAGCAGGGAGCTAGATGGGAAGTAGAGCAGCCATGACTTGAATCAGAGCACACATAAAATGTCCACTCCCATGGGTGGCAGCTTAATTTACTGATCCACAGCACTGGGTTTCCAGATTACATATTTTTAATTTACATCATAGTCAAAGGCACAGTGGTCCACTAAATAAAGATATCAACAAATTAAAGGCCAAAAGACCGTAGTACATCCGGAAAAATAGGCAAGGGATCCACACAATAATCGAATAAAAAGATGCTCGACTTTACTCATATAAAGTAGATATAAAATACAGATTCTACTTGAAAGTCTCAGGTGAGGGAAAGCTGGGGCTGGTGGTCCCAACATCATAGCTTGCGCAGCTAAGTCACAAAACGGGAGTGCCCAGGACCTTTAGCCGGCCTCCAGATTATCTGGTGTCGTTGGACGTGTCTGATGAGCCATCAGTCTCACCTCCACTGGGGTCCCACAGATCTTCTGTATACAGGCCAAGCTTATCCTGGCTCTCAGGCCTTGACCCAGACGTTTCTCAGCCTATGTCTCCCTCCGCTTTCATCTCTGCCCTATGCGATCCCATCTTCCCTTGAGCATCTGATTCAATTGCCCTCGCCAGTGGTGCTTGCTTTCTACCCGCAGCCAGCCTTTCTGATTGCACACAACTGTGCCAGGCCATGAGAAAACTCTCTGGGAGGTGTCTGGCTTCTCCTGTTACACCCCTGAGGTCCTGAAGGTTCTGCAGGCTTGACTCAACTGGGCCATTCATTCACCATGTGATCTTACCAAATTCACTCCACTTTTTTGGACTGGAGTCCCTTATCTGTAAAATGAGGAGGTGCACATGTGGGAGGTGCTGATGGCCTGTCTGCCTCTGAAATTCCTTGTCTCTCTGCAGCTATAACTGGCCTGCACTGTCCAGAAGACAGTTGATATCCAAGAACGTATCTAGTGGATTTCGTTAAATTCTTGTGTTCAGTTAAGCAAGGCTCTGTGTGCCCAGAGAGTCCCCAGATGGATGGCCCCTGGCCAGTGCCATGAATCACGGTGTCCATGCCTCCCATGCTGCCCATAGGCATGCCCTTTGCCCCTGGCATTTGCCATCTTTTCTCAGCTGTGGATGTGTCCCTGCTTCCACATAGAGATGAGGTATAACGAAGGACAGGCAATGCAGGGTGTAATAGAGGTGGGGGAAAGGAAAGGGGCATGGGGAGAGGGAGAAGAGCAGAACATGAGGTCATAATTCGGAGGGACCAGAAATCGTCTGTCACAGCAGTCCAGTCACCAGATGTAAATCAATTAAGGTTTCAATTCCATCTCAGCTTTATAGGGCCACGCACAGCCTTTCCAAGCTCGGCTCTAGTGCCATGTGATGTCACCCACATGTCTTGATGGAATTAGAGCCCTAATGTACTTATGGTAGAGGATATGCTGCATTCCTCACAGCACTGTGATAGTCTCTATTTTGTAGCCTGCTTGGAGCAATCTATCACTGTTGCAGCCTTCCGCAGATGCACTGCAATGGAAATGCGACGAGCAAGAGTTGGGCGGTTACAAGCCCCAGTGTGCTCCCTTGCCCATGGTTAGCCACATGCTATGGTCTGGGGGCCTCAGCAGAGCTGCCAACATGGGGCCCTCCCTCTCAAGGAATGTTCTTCAGGACCTGATCCGAGTAACTCTCTCCCAGCAGGATGGAAGCAACAACCACTTCTCCATGTTTGGGATCAAGGCAGCACTTTGGCACAGGGTAGCAGAGTGGAAGAATGTGGAGTCAGAAGCTCTGGGTGCATACACTGATTCTGCTGGCCATCTGCATTGTCCCGGGCAGCGAATCCCCTTGATGACTGATGGACAGGCAGCAGGTGATTGAAGGACTAAATGGCAGTGCAAAGGAAGGACTTGAAGGGCTCACAGTATGGCCTTAGTGGATGTTCCAGCCTGGGGAGCGCTTCATCATAACATAGCCATGCTTAGGAAGCCCTTGAAACCCAAAGGAGCCACACTTTAAGGCAGTGCAGACCCTCTTGGATACAGCCATCACAGACATGGACCAGGTCCTCTCTTGCTCAGGCATTCCAGCTTTGGACCTCTCCAGGCTGTAGAGCTGGGCAATCTTAGCCACTATGTGGGTCAGGGATCCCTTCTCCCCTACAATTTGCCTCTCTTATGGCTTCATCTCTTGTCTCTGTTGGGAATTATGCAGATACTTGTTGTGCCCCACAACAACATTCTTTTTAGGTTCCAAGTTTCCAGAATGTTCTGTAGCCCCACTTGAGAAAGAAACAAGATACAGAAAGGAATCACAGTGCTGAAAATTATGCAGGTTACTACACTGTAACACCTCTGGGGTGTAGCTCTGTACATATGAATAATCAAACTATCTTAGCATACACTAATTTCTCCACCTGTGACAGAAGCTTGCTCAACTAATTCTGATAGTCAAGTCCTTTGAATGATATCTTTTTTTTTTAAATAGAATTGAGTAACCAACATGTTTAAAAAAAAATGCAAGTTCTTTGCCACATCCTGTGACAGCTTCGTTGACATTTCAATTTTAGTTTATACACAACTGGGTTCTATACAGCTTAAAATGGCTATAGATTACTATTCAGCTGTCTCGTGTCTATTTCCATTATAGTATTTAGCATTATATAGCGTTGAAGCATAATTTTGCTGAACTTGGCTTTTTTTTTTCCGGGTAGTCTAGACTGGCTTAAAACTCTAACAAGACATATGTCAACAGTTGAGGTGCTAGAACAGTTTTAGGAGGGGCGTGCAGAGAAATCCTTAATACCCTAGTGAGGAGTAACCAATCTTTGTGTCCCACCTTCTATGGTATAAGTGAATCCCCGCTGACCGTTTCCTGTCTGATTCCAAGCTTTCCTTGTTGTTTTCTATCTATTCTAAAGTTTTGATTGTTTGTTTGCTTTGAGGGGTTTCTGGAGCGATCCTGAATATCTTATAGAGTGGAGTTTATTCTGTCACTGGCAGATGTATTACATAGAGTTCACCACCTACAGCAGTTTTAATTAATTCATCATAGCACTATTTTTCATGGCCAAGAAATTTGAAGTCCATTTTCCACTCTAATTTACTTAATCAATTATCAGGCTATTGTTTAGTAACTTTCTTCTATTTAAAAAACTATTTTCCCGCTTCCCCTATATCCCAGCTCCCATCAGGGATCATTTCTCAGAGGGAAATTCTAGAAGCAAAGCAATGGACAAAAGGATTTTTGTTGAAAGTGAGAAGGAGCAGCATAGTGGAAGACATGGCACTTCAAGCAGGATTATTGAAACACCACCAATAACCACTGCCATTTAGCAGAGCAGCTGCTGCAGGCCAGGCCCACGTCTGCCTAGCAAAAACTTCAAGGTTATTTGTCCAATTCACAGATGAAAAAGGCTGAGGCTCAGAAGAGTTGAATACTTACTTGGGGTCACACAACATACAAGGGGTCAAGTTGGAACTCACTTTTGAAACTTTGAAACAATGGTAAACTCTCACAGGGAGAAAGTAGAGGGGAGGAGCCAGAAGGGGCCCCAAGGAAAAGGAAACTGAATAACTGTCTAGAACGTGTTGCAATCCATATGCAAATTGTCTGTGCATAATGAAGTGTGTGTGATATGAGCAGACTGGGAAACTGGCTCATTTGAAAGACAACGCGGGCAGCCCAGAGCAAGGAGAACCACCTATGGTCATTGCCAAGTGAGAGAAACAGTGACCAGACAAGGTGATTTCAGCAGGTGCGAGTTCTGTGCCCCAGCTTCTGTGTTCTTGCTACAGAGGGTCAAGGACAAGGTGGGGCCAATGCTTCTTGGAGTGGCTTTGAAGGCCAGCAATGACCAGGTGGTCAGCTTCCTAGAGAAGACAATCAGAGTAGACAGCAGAGTGCAGATGTCCTGGCAGAGCAAGACAAGTTCTCTTCTCAGCCATTGATTGCTTCCTCTCATCTCCCCAGGCCAGGAGTAGAGGCAGCGTTTCACTTGACAACCGTTTTAAAGGCCAGGTACTGAGAGGCATGAAGGAGAGGAGGGGCTCCCAGGGTGGCTTTGGAGTCTCTGGGAGATAGGGACTGTGTCCCGAGGCAGCTGTGCCCATGATGGGCAGCAGCTGGGGGATAAGCAGCAGAGTGAGAATCTGAGTGGGTTGTAATGGACAGGTCTGCCCTGCAGCATTTTCTTCCGACAGCCTGAGCAGGCTGGGGTGCTTGGACTGGGAGGTAGAACTCCTGCAGGCCAGTTCCAAATATGACATTCTGAGTGTCTCCGGGAGGGAAGCTGCACAGATGCCTGCTATCCATCCCCGGGGAAGCTGAAGCTGAGCCTGTGGTCTCTCTCACAGAGGATGCTGCCCAGCCCTGGTCCCCAAGGAGCACGCACACATGCAGGGATCCCCCCAGGCCTGCTGCAGGGCCTCAGTCCTGGTTCCTCTTGATTTCAGGAGGCTGACACTGAAGCCATCCATTTCTTCCTCACCCACCCATCCACTCATGTTCTTGCCATGATCCCTGCATGTCAGGCCCACCTGGCTGCGTCAGCTGTGTCCAGGCAGAGCTGGCTGTATGATCAGCTATGCTGATCCCTTGGCATTCACTGTGTCCTCTCTGCTCACAAGTTCTGGGTCTACTGGGCATGCACTTGTAGGTGCTCATGTGGCACAGGCATGGTTGGGAGCCGCAGGGGAAGAACAGTGGAGGGACTGACTCAGATCAAGCCCTTCTCCCTTGGTATCCCCCATCCTCACTTACAGCCAAAGCTGACGCCTATGTAAGCAGAAAACTGCGAACCTTTGCACCCTCTGCTAACCCCCATCCTATGTCCCCCCCAGATCTCCCTGGGACCTCCCTCTTTTCTCCTTACTCAGCCTGCTTGCTGTTTCAGCAACATGCCTGCTGTCTCCTGCAGGGAGCTCTGTACCTGCTCTTCTCTGACCCTGGAAAGTCACAACTCTCACTCCTTTAGCTCTCGTAGATCTTGGCTTAAAGGTCACCTTCGTGGAAACCTCCCCTAGCCCTCCAACCCTCCCTTCCTACTAATGTCCTCCCTCATTGTTGGATATCCCCCTGCCACACACCCCATCACTTTCCATCCTACAACCCCCATGTCTCCTGCTAGCCATCTATATTTACCACTTGTGCTGTCAGATCTCAGCTCTACAAGGGGTTTTTGTGAGTTCTAGTCACCATAGCATTGCCTGGCAGACAGTGGTGTTCTGTAACTATTTGTTGGGCTGGGAGACCTCAGTTCAGATACTGATTAAGGTATTCACGGAAAAGTTGGTGTTTGTAAATGGACTCTCAGAATAGGTGAATATCCCATGTTCCTTATACACATTTCCTGTTCTCTTGTCTTCAGTGAACTTGGAATCCTGTTGAGGATGCCCGGGAGAGAGAGAGAGAGAGAGAGACAGAGAGAGAGAGAGAGAGAGAGAGAGAAAGAGAGAGAGAGATGACCGTGGGGGAGGGCAGGGCTGACCCTCCCCAGCTCTGAGCCTCCCCAGCTCTGAGCTGGTGCTGGGCATCAGGATGAAATGGGTTGAAGTCCATGGATGGGGACCGGGTTGGACAGTGAATGTGCCCTTGGAGTTCTCCCAGGGGCCACAGTGGTCCGAGCCTCTCTCTGCTCTTACAGCAGACTAGGGGCCGCAGGCTCAGCAGCCCCACCCTTGTAAGCACGGCTGGCTCCCCTGCCTGTGCAGACCGTGGTCACTCACCTGCAGGCTTGGCCCGCATCTTGAACTCATTTTCCAGCACAAGAAGTCTGATTTTATGTCACAGTGCAAGGCACGTGTTTACTCAGCTTCCCTGTTCCTCAGGCCACAAGAAGATAACTGAACTTGATTGATAGCCACTAATTGGCTCACTACCTTTATTCTGAAATATCTGCCTCCAGCCACCGGGGGCACTAGTTCCACACAGGGGTCCCCCAGTCTGGCAGGCTCCTTCGGCTTGAACCCTGGCAGGACTGACACCCCACAAAGGCCATCAGCGATGCTCCAGCCACATCCCAACTTCTCTCTGGACAGTCACAGTGTATCTTCTCTCCCTGCTATGTGTCCTCTGCTACTGGAACCTTGGGGACAGTCCAGTTTCTAGCCGTTAGGGTCTCTGCCTCCCACAGGTCACTCCCTCACCCCTGCCCTGGGGCTCCGCCATTGTCCCATAGGTACAGAATTCGCCTCTGCAGAGAAAGAATGGGATCCTCCAAGACACAGCAGTGCGTCTTCTTTCCCATGCCCCTAGTGCAGCTGGCACTGCAACTTTGCTGGTGCCTGAGGGATGTTAGAGGGCAGAAGGGAAGGGCCGGATGGGAGGGCAATTGGTTCCAGCTGATGAGGAGGGAGGCCAGTTCAGGCCCAGGGGTAATGGATGACTGGGGTGGGGGCGGGGAGGGTCAACAGCTCAGAAGGAGCTCCTGCCTCGCCCCTCTGCCCTTGTGGCTGTGACCTGGGAGCCCAAGCTAAAAAAATAGTTTACAGAAGTAATCCCTCTGAGAGTGATTAAATAAATTACTATAACTCCTGAGATGAAATATCACAGCCATTAAAAGGCTTTGAAGAATATTTAATGATATAAGACAATGTTCACCCTGAATTAGTAACAAAAAGGATACAAAAGATAATGGGCACTAGGATTAAACATATACACGTGTGGAATAGGAGTGGCTGCTGTTTATTAGCCCTGTGGCCCGCCATGGATTATGCTGTGGGTTTTCTGTGTGCTGTGTCTGACCATCTTCATGTTAATCTTAGGAGCCGGATTCTTTTCTCATCCCTATTTTCCATATGTAAGAACTGGGGTACAGAAGTGAAGTAACTCTCCCAAGATCATACAGTGAGATATGTTACAGCAGAAAGCGGGTCACCTTCACAGCCTGAGACTATTGAAGTTGTGCATCTTGGTGCTGACGCTGTGGCCTTGCGGGTAAAGCTGCTGCCTACGGTGCAGGTCCCCTGTGTGGATGCTGGTTCGAGTCCTGGCTGCTCTACTTCCAATCCACCTCTCTGCTAATGCACTTGGGAAGCCAGCAGAGGATAGCCCAGGTGCTTGGGCCTGTTACTCATGTGGGAGATCCAGAAAAAGCTCCTAGTTCCTGGCTTTAGACCAGCTGTTGCGGCCATTTGGGGAGTGAGCCAGTGGATGGACGATCTCTGTCTTTTCTTTCTCTCTGTAACTCTACTTTTCAAATGAATAAATAAATCATTAGAGGAAAGTTGTGTATTTATTTTAAGAATTTAGTTTGAACCAATTTAAAGATTTATTTGAAGAGCCAAGCAAGCAGGTGCAGGGCTTAAGGGAGGGGGGATTCAGTCAGCCATCCCACACACAGGGTCGCAGGGACAGTGAGCAGAGGCAGGAGATGGACAGGAGCTGAAGATTGGGCTGAGGATGAGGAGATGGTTTAGCAGGGAGGTGGGTCAGAACTTGCCCAGGTGACTTTGGGGTGAGTTAGCACCCTAATGTCAGACAGAACAAGGTGACAGCAGGAACCTCTTTCCGAACCCCCAAAACGCTTGACATTTTCTCCAGGACCCTGGCACAGTCTGGCCAGGTGGGCACACAGTTGGTAACCCCGCTCACCATTTGCTCTTCCCATCGCAGCACTTCTGGAAATCTGGCCACCTCCTCGGACCTTCTCTGGTTGTAACTGCCAGGCTTTCAAATGCAACTGCCCCAAAGATGTCTACTGAGGTGATGCTGTTGGCAGAAGGAGGCTCTGCAGCCTGCCCCAGATGCACTCCTTTCCCCTTCAGTCTGGGGAGGGACCTCTAGGGATGGAGAGCCTGCATCTGGGAGGACCCTGCCCTTTGTGGTTCTGGCGCTGATGGCTCCCCTGGCCAATCGGAAGCTGCCAGTACTAAGCAGTGTGCACTTCCTCCTGTTTGTTGACATGGTCTTTTTGAATCCTAAGTTTCCTTTATGTTCCCCAAGATTGTCTGTCTCCCTTTGTCAGGAACCTTGGGCCAGAAGGAGTTGGCTAGCTTTTCGCACAGGTCCCGTGGATTCTGTGTGTGGACCCTGCCCATGTCTCCTCTGAACTTGCCATCCTGCTTCTGCTGCGCGAAGGGGTAACTCTCAGGTCTGGTGCCCCTCTTCAGGCAGCTCAGCACCCCTTCCCCCGCCTGTAAAGATTTACTTGTTTAAAAGCAGATGTACAGAGAAAAAGAGAGAATCAAGAGTGAGAGTCGGGGGTGGCAGAGGTGGGGAGAAAAGTATCTTCCATCTGTTGGTTCACTCTTCAAATAGCCACAGCAGCCAGGGCTACATAAGACCAAAGCCAGGAGCAAGGAACTCCATCCTGATCTTCCATATGGTGGCAGGAGTCCACACATGTGGGCCATCTTCTGCTGTCTTCCTAAGCACATTTACAGGAAGTTGGAGCAGCCAGGACTGGAACCAGGGCCTCAGCCTGTTCTTTGAAGTACTTCCTCTTACAGTGCTCTGGTGGGCTGTCAAACTCTTGACCATAACTTTAATCTTGACAGATCAAGGTGGCAGCTTCTGTCTGTCTTCCCCAACACACACAGTATCAAGCTCTTCTCCTTTCCGTCCCTGGATTTTTCTTGGCTCCCTCTGGAGGTGGGAAGGGAAGAGTCTCCTTACTTGTCAGATGGTGAGCTGAGCAGGTGCTTGCTGTAACTCTCTCATGTGCTGGTACCTTTTCTTCCCACAGAAAAGGAACTCAAGGCCCAGAGAAGTAGTTCAGTCATCTTGGGTCTTCTGGGAAGCCAGACTGAGTGATGTCTGAACCTAGTCTTTCTGACCCCAGAGCAACTGTTGGGTTTTTGTCATGGGTTCAATTTTGTTTTCCAAAAAGGCATATTGAGGTCCTAACCCTGGGCCTTGGGACAGAAGCCTTATTTCAAAGCAAGATGTTTATAGATACAATCCAGCTAAGGCGAGGTCACACTGGACCCCACTCTGATCACCACTGACCTAAGCCAAGAGGATCCAGATTCAGAGATGGAAAGTCCTCTTCCTGTGAAACCAGAGGCCAAGATAGGAACAGGTTCTCCACATGCCAAACCACGGAGTGCTGGCACCCATTGGATGCTGGGGGAGAGATATAGACAGGTTCTCCTTCAAGGTGTCCAGCTGGAACCAATACCTCAACTTCGGATTTCATCAAAGAATGAATTTCTGTCACTCTGTGTTACCCGATCAATTCTTAGACAGGTCCTTGGAAAATAATAGCTTACTATACCTCACTCCATTCTAAGTAGCCGATCTCCTTTTCTCCACCTAAAGCCAGGAGATTATTCCAGAGCCTATTGATTCCTTCTCTCTGAGGTTAGCCTGGATCTGGTGACAAGACTGTCACACAAGTCTGGCATGGGGCAGGAGAGGACAGTGGTTCCTCTTGTGACCACCAAGGAAGACTACAAAGAGGCAGAAAGTGATAGAAGCTGGGGATGCATGAAGAAAGCTAGGTTGAGGCAGGCAGGAGAGCAGTGCAGGTGTGATGGAGCTGGGCACCTGCTGCCTTGCATCTGCTCAGAAGATGTGCATGGAAGAATGTCAGGTGTCCAAAAAGTGGCTCAAGCGATTCCCATCGCATAGGAACCACTGCCCACTTGCTAGTTGTGAGCTTTAGGCAAGAGCAGCACTGACTAGATTGGTTTGTGTGAACTGTCAGTGGTGCACGTGTGGCACTGTGGGGGAAGTCCCCTCGCTGATTCCAGAAGTCTTAACTTCTGACTTGGATCTCACTGCTTATCTGCAGAATTCTGGAGGGGTCGTTTCAGCTCCATCATTTTGAAAGTGTCGAGGGTCTCCGGCCCCACAGAGCTGTAAAGAGGGAACGGCAGAGGGTTCCTGAGTAGGAAGCACACCAGGAACATAGAAGACAAAGTGCCAGGTACCCCTGCACATAGAGCAGTGGGACTGTGGTTGCTGCTCTCAGAGCTGGCTGGCCAACCTTGTCATCATCCTGTAAATCTGTCACACTCATTTAGGTCTGTGGAGACCTTGCTCTTGGAGGTCCCCTCTGTGGTACAGGTGACATGTTTCTCTTATCTGAAGACACTCAGGACTGCTTTAGGTGGCCTAGGAACCTTCTGCTGTGTTGCCCATCTGTGCCTGGCTGCCATCTCTCTGGCTGTTTAATGGCTTATCATCAGCTCTATTCTCAACATTCATGTTTCATTTGGGAGCAAGGACAGAGAGAGGCCAGAAAGTAGGCTACCTGTTTACCTGGGTTATTTCATTTACCCTGCACCACAGCCCTCTGGGGGAGGGTGCTATGTGTGTCTCCAGGCTCTGGGTGACAGATGTGGTTATGAGCTGAGTAGCTTTCCTGGGAAGTGAACTCTGAGATGGAGATGAGCAGGCAGACTGCCTATCAGAGCCTGTCTGGAAAAGGAAGGGTTGGCTGTAGGATTAGACTGAGGGCCAGGCTGAGCTGTCCTGCAGTTAAAGACCTCAGCTCCCTCCCCAGGGAGCTCCGGAGCTGGGAGAGCCTTACAGAGTTGTTCCAAGTTGGCACTAGGGGGACCCCTATGCTGGTCACTCTGGCTACAGGCTGCCCTGGGAGGGAGCCTGACCTTGAGCAAATTACTCTCTTTGCCTGTGGCGATCCTCATGGGAGGCTGACAGCTTTGCAGAGGAAGTTCTCCCAGGACACTTCAAGTGTGAGACCTACATTGCCGAAACAGGATCCTGGAGGGACTTCAGAATCCCCCACATAGTCACTCGATGAAGCTCATACCAAGACATAAGTGACAGAACCGGGACCCAGAGCCCTAGGACACTTGATGTCAGCAGATGGGCTTTTCCTGCTGTGCTGAGACTGGCCGTGGTTGTCACAGCTAGTGAGTCAAGGCTGTAATTCAAGCACCCTCATCTGCGTTCTAAATCCACCTGCTTTATGTCTCCTAGGAGCTGTGGCTCCCTGTCTGAACCAACGCAGGTGTTGATGGTCGTCTGGTCTGTTAAGGGCTCCACCCACTGCCAGCTAGATGGGCCTCCAAGAGCCTGGACACCGCTCTTTTGGAAAGTCAAGGCTTACCCACAGAGGACATGCTGGTGATCACGGCAGCGTAGAGGGGCAGAAGGTGCTGCCCTGGGAGTCCCTCTGTAAGTGCCATGGGGTTCAGAGGAAGGAAAGTCACCTGGAACTGAATCAGGCTTTGCTTATTCTCCCTGCATGCCCCACCCCTGCTCCAAAGAGCCTGTGCCTGTGTGTTCTCCTTTTCCAGCACCCACAGGCACCCAGTAGGTGGGGAGGCATTTCAGAGCCTCAGAAGCACAGGAAGATGGTCAAGTTCCTCATCTCCGAGGAATCAGAGGTGCCAGATGACATAGCCGGGTGGCTGGAGCGTGGCTGGCCTGAGAGTCCCTGGCTCCCAGTACACGCACCTGCATTATTCCTGCTGAGTGAGGAAGGGCTGGAAGCAGATCCCAGAACTGGGCATTGCTTCAGGACCATGCATGTCACAAGGCAGAAAGGAAACAAAATGCTGGCTAGGGAGTGGCAAGTCCACAGAAGCCTGCAGATATTTTCGCCCTGGCTCCCTCCAGCTCATGCTGCTGCCTTGCTACTTTCTGGGCAGATGCCGCAGGAAGGGGAAGCAGGGTGTTAGAGGGGGGAGGGCAGAAAGAGAATGCAAAGTTCTTTTCAGGGAGCTTGACACGTGGGTCTCAGACAAGGCCAAGTTGGGTAGGAAGATGTAGGATGATCCTGTAGGAAGCTTTGGATCAACTGTTCAGGACCCAGAGAGTTTTTACCCACCGCGCACGAGCGGTGTCCTAAGATACTAGCCTGCAGCTTCCTCCTGAAACATCTTAGCTCCATGGAGCAATAAAGCAGTCTGGCCTAAGTTACTGAACCTCTTTGAAGTTCTGGAGTGGTCCATAAATAAGGTAGGTATTTTGGGAGGGGCGGGAGCTGGCTTGGAGGGGTCCCTACACAACTCTTTCAGGGCCATGTTGATTTGTAGCTGCCCTTAAGTCAATTTCCTGGGGCTCGTAAATCCTGATTTGAGCAAAACTAAAATGTCATCAATATTTATTTGATGCATTTCTTACCACTTCATTGAAAAGGAAGGATGGTGGTGGTGGTGGCTGTATGTGTGTGTAGGTGGGGAGATGCCAAGATTCTCACCCGCCACCCTGGAGCAGGTAGGTATGGGACATGGCCGCTCCCAGGCTCCACGCAGATCCTTTCGTCCCGAACCATAAACCTTGGGTAACAAATGTACCATTTCATGGTCAGCAAAAGTGGTAACTGTCACTTGAGAAATAAAACTGAGTTATTGTTTCCAGTTTCAAAAGAACAGCAACAAGTATAAAAAAAAAAAGAAAACTGTATGTGATCCCTGTCCGCTCCCCCTTAGACACCTGCAGCCGGCTAATGTTTCACTGAATCCTGCCACATAAATGCATAGCTTCACTCACTAATCCATATGGCTCCAGAGACCACTGTTACATGAGAACTTAAACTGATGGGGCCAGGCAGCCCAGGGCAGCTTAATCTTTTTTAATTCAAATCGACTGAGTCCCATGTGGCCCGGAGATGATACCCTATATGCTGCAATCAGACTGACCTCGACTTCTCGTGCTCTAAATGATTAATGAAACGGCCTCAAGTTTGTTTCTATGGTGATTGGAAACCCGACCTGGACAGAGGAATCTGCCATTCATGGTGAGCTGAGCGGAAGGGAGGTGGGGGTGGGGAGGTGGGGATGAGGTGGGAGGAGGGGGAGGTGTGCTGGTCCTGAGGATGCCTGAATACGCCCCCCCAGACTTGGCTCAGAAACCAGAGTGGGGGGGGAGGAAGGAAGTGGTCCTCAACCAACCCCCTCCCAAGGAGCCCCAAACTTTAAAGTAGTCCTGAAGCAAACAGCCAAAGAAACATCAGGAGAAATTTTGTTTGCTAAAAGCAACATGTGGATGAAGAGAGCCACAAAGTCTTTGAGTCCTTCTTCAGATTGAATGATTTTGCTGAGGGTGGGTGTTAGGAAGCAGTGGGGCACCTCATAACACCTGTGCCTTCTCTGGTCCTGGCTGGTTTTATTTCTTCTTGATTGGAAAGAGGTCCTGTTTGGGCTTTGCAGAGCAAAATCTTGCTGTCAGAACGAGCAGAGGCCCACTGCGTGGAACTGGGGCTGGGGGGAGTTAGTGGCTACTGAGAGAATCACTGTAGGATTAGCACCTCTGCTCAGCAGCTGTCACTCAGCTGGCAGGGGGCGGGCCCTGCTGCAGGATGCTGCTCAAGCAAGCTTTCCTGCCACAGCTTCCAAGCCCTGTCAGTGCCACGGCTGCATGAAATCCCAGCATGCTTCCTCATCTTAAAATCTTAGCCCCTAATCTACTGTGGCTATTGAATCAAAGATGACAACTACAGAAACCTTTATTTTTTTTGTAAGTCACCAAAGGATTTTAATTAGAAGAACAACCAGATTTGTTGCTGTTGTTGTTGCTCTTCTTCTTTCTCCTCCTCCTAAAAGGCAAAGAGAAACAGCTTCCTGGGTGCTTCAGGTGCCCACTCTTCATTCACACACATTACTATTCCTGGCATGTTTTCAGCATCCCATGATGAAACACCTCCAGGAAATGCTTTCTTCCATCACCGGAAAAGCAGTCCTCCCCGTCTCCCTGCTGTTGTTCACACAGGTGTGCACTTGACGGTAGTGATGTCTAGGAGGGACTTGGAGTGGATATCTCAGGAAGGAACAGGGACACACTCTGAGTGGCTAGTAAGGTAAGGACAGCTCAGGTGGGCATCCTCCTGTTCCAGCCAGGGCAGGCACAACCCCCATCAGGGAGGTTGGGCATACATCCCTTGTGCCAGGAGAGCAGGAAGCACCTCCCAGCAGCAGTTATCCTTTGTTCAGCCCAGTTACAGCTCCAGGCCTGGTACCTGTGTCCACCCCGTCTGACCCAGGTCTTCTCCAGCTTCTCTTTCAGCTCCTGCCCCAGCTTTAATCCTCTCCCCAGCATCCCCCTTCCTCTCCTCTTCCAGGGGCCATCGGCAATTCTCTTCATCATCTTCACTTTCCAACTTTCCCTTCTTCCTGGGTCTCCATTCTTTTATAGCTTGCAGGAGATAATACAATAGAAACTCTCGAAATCTCAAACAAGAGAGTGATTCCATTGTCCTGGAAGGTAGCAGATCACCATCATGAATGACCTGCCAGACAATGGTGAGGAGGTGGATGGGCAGAGGGAAACAGGGCATGACAGAAGCCTAGAATTCTCTTTTGGTGGCGGGGGGGGGGGTGATGATTGGAAGCTAGGTGAGAGCTGGGATAATCCGAGAATGAAAACCTGGGATTGTGTCTGAGGCCTTCTGAGGTCACTATGCAGCTGGAGTGACCCAAGTGTGAGACTCACTCCACCTGTAACAGGCAGTGCATATAAAAGGTCGGCAGAGTCACATGCAACCGAAGCTCAGCATGCACCCCAAGAAGTCCAGGCAGTCTACAAACTGCTGGCTTGGCAGGTTGTAGGGATGCCTCTCCCATGGGATGGATTGCTTGGGATCAAGTATGAGGAACCAGCAGATCTGATCTTAGAGATGCCCTGTTTCTTGCCCTTTATTTTTGGGGAATTACTGACCATCGAGATGTACGCTTGCAAGAATCTTGTACAGAGACAACATCTTGGGGCTAAGGGGTAAGCCCAAGGGCTCAAAACAGCTCCCCCTGGATGAGGCTTTTGGAAAATGTTTCACTTGTTCTATCGACACCTGGTATTTGTTGAATGTCTTCAAACACAGGAGTAGTTTTGTGGGGTGTAGGGGTTGGAGGGGTTTTTACAGGGCTGCCTGGTATGCCATGAGCACATTCTGGCTTGCAGGTGATGAGGGTATGGTTCATCACCTTTGTGGCTACCACAGCAACAGCCCAAGCCTTAGTAGCCTCTTCTGTTCTTAGGCTAATGGAGAATGTGTCTTCGTGGTTCAGACTGGAGTCAAACTGTGCCATTGAACAGCCAGCCAATGTCATGGACAGTCACAGGCATCCCTGTGTCTGTGTCCTTGCATTTGATGACCTGGTACCCACCCATCTCCTTTGGGGCTCGTCACCACTTTGGTATTGTTGACTCTAGAAGCTGGGCATGGTGTCAGTAGCCAAGCGCTTGGCAGTGGTGAGGTAGGGGTGGGAGCGCTGGCAACGGCCATGAATGTGGGCCAGCCTGAGACTGGTGGGCTCTGCTGCCTGGATGGTCTGACTGTGAAAGTTCCTGGGTGCCTCCTTCTCCTGCATCCATTTTTTTTCTATGCCCACCCACCTTTCTTCTCTGGGTCATTTCCTCCCTCCTACACACAGGAACCTCTGAGAGGCTATGTCCCCCACCAGAAATTCGACACTTAATCAACAGGCAAGACCCTCAGTGCTCTCTGCTCATCTCCCATCCTGCTGTTATGGCCATCTTCTCTGTTCCTTAGTCATCCTCTGTGATTTTCCAGTTCTCTGTGTCTGTACTTGCTGACCCCTTCTGAAGGGCCTTCCCCATCTCCTTCTGTGCAAACAACCTCTGCTTCAAGGCCCCAACTCTGAAGCCTTCGCAGAGACATGCAGTCCTAGTCTTCAGACACAAGGCTGCCTCATGTCTCTGTCCCATGAGGTTGTACCTTTTGCGAGAAAACGTAGCCCAGCACTGCTTAGAAGATGATCATTTCAATTGATGATCATGCAGCTGGGCCCACAGTGTACTCTCTTTTTCCAGCCTTACTCCTAGCCAGCAGGCTTATCCATCTTTCATTCTCTGTTGTGTCTTAGAAAAGAGCCAGGGATGCTTTCACAAAGGCCCACATGCAGTGCTCCTCCACGTGGGCCACATGTTGGCAGAAGTTTCTCAGTCTATACCCTTCCTATTGAACAGATGACAAGTCAGGGTGAAGGCTCTGGCAGGCCAGTGTCCTGCCCTGGTCCCTTTGCACTAGCCTGTGTATGCTGCATGCAGCCAGCTGGTTGTACCTGTCAGGCAGGGCCTGCCTCCTGCTCTTAACAGGGGAAGGAGAGCCTGAGGAAGGGTAGGCCTCAGCCAGCCTCTCCCTGTCCAGTTAGACCTTCTCACCTTGGGCCACTGGTGAGCAATCTGGGCCCCATTTGATTCCCATGGTGGGCGGAGCATCACATGTGCTTGCTTTGTTCCCTGCAGACATGGGTGGCAGCATGGGCGTGGGGTCCCGGAAGGGAGCGATTGGAATCCAGATGCTTCTGAATCAAATTCAAAGGCAGAGAAGGTCAGTTGTCTCCTGGCAAGTGGCAAGCCCGGAGGAATTTGTCCTCAGCGTGGTCTCTGCTTTGCAGCATTGCAGGCCCCACCATGAGCTCCTGAAGGCTCCCCTGCCTCTTATCACTGTGCCCATCCTGCAGCCTCACTGGTTGAATGGGCAAGGCCCTGTCCCTGCGCCTGCAGTCCCTTAGGAGCAGTTCGTGTTCTCCATGCCCCAGTCCTTGTCTCTTCCACCCCCTGCCCTACCTTGACTGTTGTTACCTGTCTCAGCTGTACATTTTCCCCCCAATTTCATTTGATTGTGAAGGATGGAGAAAAGTTCCAAAGCCTCCCATGCATGCTGTGTCAAGACCTGGGCCTGATAGGTGGGGCTGGCTGATTGGCTTGGGAGACTTGGGGATGAATCAGTTGCTGAGGTGAGCAATGCAAGACTGGCAGGGGACACCTGGGGAGGGGAGTGAAGTCATGGACATGCAGACAAGGGCAGAATGGAGCTGAAATGACACTGATACATTTGCAGAGGGACTGCGGCGATAGCCACAGCCTAAAATTAGAAGCACCTATCAGAGGAGTGAGTTGCTCAGGTTCTTGGAACAGCTTGGATAAAGCTGTGCATTTGCTGCTTCCCAGATGGGGATCCCTCGGGTGCTCCTCAGGGCTGTGGAGTGGATGGCCAGCTTCTTTGGGGTGGTAGGTTTACACAACAGTGTAAATGTGGTCACCACAGACCGCTGTGGTTGTATTGAATAAAGGTGACTTCTAAGACGTTTCGCCATCATTGTTGCACTTGACAGTTTCCTCACCTCCTTTTTCATTTCCGCTTTGGAGGAAAGGAAGTGAAACCACCTGAGAGCCAGTGCCCATTCCCCCAGTGCCCGTCTGGTGGCATCCTGACCTCCCATGTGATGGCTGGTGGGAGTAGGCCATGAGGGCAGGGCGCTCACTGGTGGGGTTAGTGTCCCTGTGAGATGGGTCTCCGAGAGCTCCTGGGCCCTCTCTGCACATGAGGAAGCCAGGAGGAATCGGCAGTCTGCAACCCAGAAAAGGGCCTGCACAGAGCCCAACCAAGTCACCACCCTAAGCTTGAATGCCAGCCTGCAAAACTGTAAGAAAGAAATGCTTGCTGCCTACACACAAAATAGGGAGACTGTCTCTTTCCTGTCTACACTGCTGTATATCTTACACATATAGCACATTTCATCCAGGCATAGAGAGTCATCTGAAGTATTTGATCATGTTTAGATTTTGTCAAAATGAGAGTTGCAGGAAGCTGGCATTGTAGTAGAGCAGATAAAGTTACCACCTGCTCTACCAGCATTCCAAGTAACGGTTCCTGTCCCAGCTGCTGCACTTCTGATCCAGGCCCCTGCTAACAGCCTCGAAAAAGCAACAGAAGTGCTGGGGCTCCTGCCATCCACATGGGAGACCCAGAAGAAGCTCCTGGCTCTAATCTTTGCCTGGCCTCGTCCTGGCCATTGCGACTAACAGCAGATGGACAATCTATCTCTCCTTGACTTCAACTTTCACATAAAATACATAAATATTAAAAAAAAGTCAGAGAAGGAAATCCACATATCCAAGGTGTTCCACTTCTCAAGTACTGAAGGCAGCGTTCACTTTGAAATTAACTTTAGGTGAAATTAAATGAAGATTCTGTTCTTCAGATGCACTGACCATGCTCCAGATGCTCAGAAGCCACATGTGACTGCCGCAGCGCACAGCACAGGTCCGGGGTTGGCCGTGGGCATCTCAGACACAAGCAAGTTAGTGGTATTAAGGACTTGGCAGCATCCAGGGCTTGTCCTCAGTCGGGGAGAGTAGGGTGAAGAGGTCCTGGGGCCCTCTGTCCTTCAAGAGCATGCTTCTACCAGGACCTACCTAGAGCATGTGCCCTCCCCGGGCTACCAGGATGCAGTGTGAGCTAGCAGGGAAGACAGGATCCCAGTGCTCTGTGTTATTGGGATTCTGTTCCTCCCTTCAGCCTTGCTGGGAGAGATGGAGGCTGAGGGCGACTATCCCAGGCCTTGGTATTGGCTTGTTGTTGGAAACGTCCTTGCCCAGCGTGTCTTGATGGGTGGAACAGAAACTGAGCCTCAGGGAGGGCACAGGGGACTGCAGTCGCTAACCCATGGCCACCAGCTTTGCAGGACAGAGCCCAACAGCAGGTGCTGCCCATTGCTCCTTTCACTCTGCAGGGAAGGAGTTGGGGACCAGGGGGTGACTGAGAGGCCATCCTGGGTAGCAATGGGCACTCTGATATGAGATGCTGGTGGCAAAAGCAGCAGCTTAACGTGCTGCACCACAGTGCTGCTTTGGTTGCCTACTTAGAACTCTGCTTTGAGGGAGTTTCTGGGTAGAGCCAGCTGCCAGCCTGCAAGAGGCCACAGGTGTAACAGGCTGCTGTTTTGGCGTTACATATTTAATAAGCAGGCCTATGGTCTGAACTCCACTTTGCCAGTGAAATTATTTAACTTGGGGTGGGCATTTGACAGTGGTGAAGATGCCAGGTGGGCACTTGCATACTTTATCAGTGGCTTGGCTTGAGATTTGGCTCTGTTTCTGGGAAGAGCATATGTGTGTACCAATGACCTGTGTGGGAGGCCTGCCTGTGTGTTATAAATTCAGGTTTCCACTCTGCCTGGAGCAGGACAAGTACACATACGTTCTGCTGTATGCACAAGTTCACGCATGTTCCGTTGTACACAATCATGCCTCACCCATGGCAGGACACTGTGGAAGCTCAATTGAAAATATAACTGCCTTGACTGAGATCTCTGGGCCCAGGCTGCCCTCTCATTGGATGTGATTGCAAAGGCAAAAGGCATTACACCCTAATAAGATCTTTATTCACGGGCCCAGAGTGGTGGCCTAGCAGCTAAAGTCCTCGCCTTGAACGCCCCGGGATCCCATATGGGTGCCGGTTCTAATCCCGGCAGCTCCACTTCCCATCCAGCTCCCTGCTTATGGCCTGGGAAAGCAGTCGAGGATGGCCCAAAGCTTTGGGACCCTGCACCTGCGTGGGAGACCTGGAAGAGGTTCCTGGTTCCCGGCTTTGGATCAGCGCAGCACCGGCCTGTTGCGGCTCACTTGGGGAGTGAATCATCGGACGGAAGATCTTCCTCTCTGTCTCTCCTCCTCTCTGTATATCTGACTTTGTAATAAAAATAAATAAAATCTTTAAAAAGAAAGATCTTTATTCACTTGTGGAGCCATTTTGCTGTTAGGCCAATTAATAGCGATAACAGTGATGAGTATGGGAGCTTTGCTAGGCCACTCACCACAGCTGGACTGCTCGAGTGTTTCCCAGCATCACCCAATCCAATTCCTGCTGCATCCCGGCAAGACAGACATCAGTGGAAAGCCTGGAGTGAGGGTGGGGGTGAAGTGCCCACACTTTGGGATCAGGCAGCAGGTTTGTAACTATATCAGTTGTATGATTTATAATGTATGCCTTAGCCTACCTCTAAAAATGGGGACACCACATGTGCCAGTATCCCAGTGAGAATTGGGGGGTGGGGCTGACCCTAACCCTGCTTGGGCCTTACAGACGCACCTACACTCTCAAAGCATCTTTGTTGTCACTATTGGGTTCCGTTGTCTAGGTGAGGAAGCAGAATCCCAGCCTAATCTAGAGCCTGGCTCAGCCTCAGAGTGGGTAAGCGATAAGCTCGAGTTGCTGCCCTGTCTGGTCTGCAAACTCCTGCCTGTAATCACTGTGCCTCACCACAGCCAGCACACACTTAATTATCTTTGCCCCAGGCACCAGGCTAGCCAGTTTGCAATCAACCATCTCAGCCTCCCAAATAAGTGCAGGAGGCGAGTTCGTTTTCTAGACTTCCTTTTCTGTCCCCCACTTTTGGATCTGCTCTATCTGAAGCATCTCAGCCTAGATGCCAGCTCCTCTGGGACACTCCCTAGAGTTCTTGCACCACTGCCTTGCTCACTGCCCTACCTGCAGGTTCCACATTCCAAAGGCTATGGTAAGTGCCCCACTCTCCCTAAGTGCCTCTGTTGTCCCCCACTGCATAAGGAGAAGAAGCACAGGGTTGGATACACTGATTGGTGTGAAATTAGTGCAAGAGCCTGCAGGAGGCTGTCATGGTGCTTTAGGCTACAATGACATCTATGAAAATGTCTGTGTTCACCAATACACCGTTAAAACTGAAGTGAGTTTTGTTAAACATGTAAGACCTATAGATAAACTATCAATGTAAATTGTCTGGTTTGTTCAGTCTACTGAATAGGTTAGTCAAACGATGCTCAAGTTAAAAGCCATACAAAGGGCCTGCCATGGTAGCTAGTGACTGGGTTCCTCGCCTTGCATGCACTGGGATCCCATATGGGTGCCAGTTCATATCCTGGCAGTTCTTCCCTTCCAGCTCCCTGCTTGTGGCCTGGGAAAGCAGTAGAGGATGGCTGAAAGCCTTGGGACCGTGGGATTGTGTGGAAGCTCTTGGCTCCCCGGGGCCTGGTCAATGCTTGCTCACAGCTATCCATCCTTCCCATCACCCCTAGTAGGGTGCCCAGCAGAGTTGGAGCACCTGCTATCTATCCCAGAGGCAACCTGGGCTCAGGGCTTCAGCATCTACCACAGAAGCAGACTCAAGGACCTAGGCCAGGACACTCAGGTCCTGCTGGACTCTCCAGCCCTGAGGCTCACAGACCTGGCACCAACCACCTCAAGACTGACATGGCTCATCTTCCCTGGCATCCACAAGTGAGTACTATAGTCTAGTTTGATCCAGCCTGCCCCCAGTTCCAGCTTGTACTGGTTGGTACTACAACGTAGTCTTTCACAGGCAATCCCAAGTCCCAGCTTGAGTGTGAACTGGCTGGTAATGCTGCCCAACTCATCCCCTCCTGCACCCCACCGTGGTTCTCGGATCTGCAAGTAGATGTTATGAACTGGCCTAGCCTGGTCCACCCCCTGACCTGACCCATATGTATGCTGGCAGATACTGTAACCTGGTCTAGTTTGGGCTGCTTCTTGTCTTGATTCTTGCACATATCTACAGGGATGACAACCTGACAAACGGGTTCACCAAACTCCTCTATCCAGTCTCCTCCCAGTGGCAGATCTTGCACATGCTGGTGGGTCCCTGGCCCAGGTTGACTTTGTCTGACTGTTGTTTTGGCAGGAATGGTGTTCTTGCCCAAACGGCCCATCCCCTTTCCTGTTCTTACTGTTGGGTATTGCGGCCCAAGCACACCTGATCTATACCCAGAAACAGCACTCACATGGTACAGCAGGAGTCGAGATTTAGCCTGGGTTGTTCTACAGTGACCATGACTCTCATGAGTACCAGTCGGTGCTGGAGTCTAGCCCAGCCTGGCCCACCCCAGACCCAGGCCCCACCCATGCCAAGGGAGACTGCAGCCACATTCAGCCCAGGACATTACACCAATTCTGGCACTCGCATTCACCAATGAGTATTCAAGTCCAGCCAGGGCATCCCATTAGCTTCTCAACTAGGGTTATTCCCAGCCACAGTTCTTTTTTTTTTTTTCATTAATTCTTTTTATTTTTTGATGATTTTTTAAAGATTTATTTATTTTTATTGGAAAGGCGAATATACAGAGAGTAGGAGAGACAGAGAGGAAGAGCTTCCATCCGATGGTTCACTCCCCAAGTGGTCGCAAAAGCTGGAGCTGAGCCAATCCGAAGCCAGGAGCCAGGAGCTCTTCTGGGTCTCCCACGGTGGGGGGGAGGGTCCCAAGGCTTTGGGCTGTCCTCAACTGTTTTCCAGGCCACAAGCAGGGAGCCTATTCCACCATCTTGATTCTCCCTATTTTTTGATGATTTTTACATAGTTGATTAGGGTGATAAGGCTCAAGGGCTGCAGGGTGATGGGTGGGATCACCATTTTTATATTCTCTCTTTTTCCTTCCTGTATTTGGGGGAAGCAGGGAGACAAGGAGAGAAGCCACACCCAGCATCCCAAATGCTGGGGTACCCTGGGATGGAGGACAGCCACCCGACACCACCCCAAGGTCCCTGATGTGGGCCATGCTCTCTGAAGGTCCTTCATAGGTTTCAATAGTCAATAGTTCTGAATTACTGCCAATCTTGCCACTCCAAGAACAATGAAATCTCTCCAGAATCCACCTTAGAGTCTGTGTTTGCCCCAATATTCACTGCCAATACTCGGTTGGGGTAGTTGATCAATTTGGTCTGTCCTCTGCTGTAGTACCAGGTGTCCTTTGCAGGCTGCAATATACTGCTCTATGCTTCACTGGCACTGTCCACTGCTCTGTCTGAGCCACTGAGGGGGCCCAGCTCTGACACATGCATTCCATGATCAGATCATGCAACCTGCAATTCTCTCCATAGTTGGGATTCTGAATCCAGCAATTCAGTTGGGGGGACTCCCCAAAGAAACTTCATCTGAAGTGGTCCCAGACCTGATCTTGTTGTGCCTGCCAATACAGGGTCCAGTACAGTCCATCGCCCTAATCAGCTTATGTATATGCTGGTGGTTGAAACTGCCGGGTCAGCTCTGCCTCCAGCCCTGTCTTCTGCACAAACCAATGGGTGTTGGAGCCTGGGCTGATCCTGCCCACCACACACTCGGTCTAGTTGGAGTAACCCGTAATAACTCCCTCCTCGCCCCCTGCACTGGTTTCGTGTGGGGGTACTTCTAAAAGTTCAAGGAGAAATGGAGTTCAAATATAATTTGATTTTGGTGTGAAACATTTAGCATAGTTTTTTTCATAATACACATTTCTACGAACTTTTTGAAGAGCCCCCCTCCTACAAATCTTGCTTATGTATTTAATTAGCTTAATTACAAAATATTTGATTTTTGATGCCGTGGTAATGGTATAAGGATTTTAAACGTTTGTTTTCCAGTTATTTGTGGTTATTTTACAGAAACACAATGTATCTGTTTGCTTTGTGTTAATTCATTTACTAGTTCTAATACTTTGTCGTGGACCCTTTTAGAATTTCTCCACACTCATCAGGCCTCGGCCAATGAAGACAGTTTTATTTCTTCCTTTCCACTTTTTATGGACTTTTATTTATTTTTCCTTTCCAGAGGACTTCCAAATATTCCCTCTGTAGACTGATGGTCTTAATTGAAATCATATGTAAAATGAGCTATAAAATGTGTCAGGACGAGGAAGGTTTCTTTGGGAGGAATATTGGATAATTTAATTGAAGCAATGATCTAAATATGATTTCTTACTGAATGCTCCTGCTGATCTAAAATGCTTATATGAACAAAAATGCACCAAATGTGCATGCATAATAAATATGCATATCAGCAACTGCATGGTGAATCACCTTCAGAGCAGATGCAAGAGAATCTAGCCTGAAGGGAAATTTTTCTTAAGTCACCACAGAATGTTCCAGAGCTTGAATGCAGAGTTTGTTTATATCACACTTTGCCTCTGTCTTGGGATTTTTGGGGAACAAAATGTATTCTTGTATTCATCCATGTAAGCACACAAGAGATAAAGGTAGAATCTCTTTTTTACTTTAAATTTTTTTTTTTTTTATTTTTATTTGGAAGGCAGAGTTATTGAGAAGAGAGACAAAGAGCAATATCGCCCATCTTCTGGTTCACCCCCTAAATGGCTGCAATGGTCAGAGCTGAGCTGATCCGAAGCCAGGAGCCAGGAGCCATGGGAGATCCTCTGGATCTGGATTCCCACAGGTTGGTGGAAGGTCCCAAGGATGTGAGTTAGTCTCTGCTGCTTCCCCAGGCCAGAAACAGGGGGCTGGATCAGAAGTGGAGCAGCTGGGACTCAGATTGACACCCATTTGGGTGCCGGTGCTACAAGCAAGGATCAGCTTGCCATGCCACCACCGTGGTTCCTAATATTTTACTTCTAAGCTGTATCTTGCTAATCAGGTGTTTGATTGATTCCTAAAATGAGAAAGTGCATGAATAAATGAAAGGAGCAAATGAGTGGACTAAAAGGTGAGACAGCTCTGCCTTAATCTTCAGTTATCTTTGACAATTCGCCCTATTGAATTTAGGATTTATTTTCCATTTTCTGTTTGATGTTCAGATTGGTTTTCCATTCAGTTTGGTTCCAGCAAAGGAATATTCCCATCTGTAGTAGACTGTGCTCATAGGCAGTGACAACACTCTCTCTCCTCCCATCAGGTCAGTTTCACTTCTCCTAGGCTGCAGTAGGTAACAGTTACACAGTACAAAGCAGGAGCAGTGGATGTTGGACAGCATCTCATTGTTCTGAAGAAGCTGAGTTTGGTTGTGTGGTTCTCCGCGGGCGCACTGTGCAGTCATGGTGGTGGAAGCTACGGGGTTATTACTGCACAGTTGCCATCAGCGACAGCCTCGCTCTGCTCTGGCCCCTCCATCTGTTTGGAGTCAGGTGCTCCTACCTTCTGCTGAGCCCAACACTCTTGTTGGTGTCTACCAGCTCTGTCTCTGCTCTGCAAGGAATGCTTCTTGATATATGGGGTACATCTGCCGCTCCATGTACAGCTTTCACAGACCCAAGGAGCCCAGCACAATATTCTATAAAATACGGGACCTTGGAATAAGGCCTGCTGCTAAAGAGGAAATGGGAAGACAGAGAGACATCAAAGATGAGCTGAAATTTACACACCCTAAATGTTACAATCTGCAAGATACAGTATACATACACACATTAAATTACATTGGATTGCTTTCTCATAATTATGGTTCTGAGCCTATAATGGTTTTGAGAGAGGCATTAGAAATTCCTATTTCAGCTTAATCATAGTGTTTAGCTTTCTCTTGGAAGGTACCTTATTTACTTAATGTCACAATACTAAAATCATTTCATTCTGTAATGTTCAATAAACAGAAAAAAATACCCAACATCTATATTAAATTGTTGCTAAGAAAGTAAACATTTCTGCCCATGTTTTTTTCTGAGCTGATTAAGCATCAGTGTATTTAAAAATGTTTCCCAAGCCTGAGAAGGCACCCCCCAGCCCCACAGTACTTAAAACTATTCAGCACAGAATGTTTTCCTACCACTTGATTACAATTTGGCAGTAGTTTCCGAATAATTTACAAATTTTAAATTTCTGTGCCCCAAACACACATGTGTTTGCTGCTAAACAGACTTAAAAGAATATGCAAATTGCACTTTTATGTCAAAAAGGAGGGCAGGCAGCTTCGTGCGGGGAGGAGCTGTCACCCGCGTGTTTTTGTTTAGACTAATCTGGGTGCTGTCGTCCCCACATCAGACTGCATCAACATTTTCTTTAGGATATTAGACGTAAATGTTTATGGCTGCAGATAGCCCGGGAGGGATTGGCACTTATTAAAAAACGACCCCAGAGTATTTTCTTTAGTTTCCACATAAATATCCCAGGGAAGCAAGCGTTCGATGGAATGAGGCTGCCAGGCCGAGCGGAGGGAGGCTCATGGCAGACCACTGAGGTCCCCGGGGGGGAGGCCCATCAGGTGGGGGATTTGGTGAGAAGGCCAAGTCAGGAGGGCCAGGGGGGCAGGGTCTTCTGCTGCTCTTGAGAGTTGCTTCGCCCTAGCCCGGCACTCCTCACCCCTAGCCTGCCTGCGAAGTCCTTTTGTGGGTTTCACCTTGTTGCCATCCTCCTTCCCCAAGGGGGGGGAGAGGCCACAGCTTGGTGGGTGGCTAGGATGGAGCCACCACTCTCACCTCACTCACTCAATGTCCTTCATGGAGAGAGGTAGGTGAGAGTGCTCCCAATGGCACAGAGTAGGCACTTGTTTTGTTTTTTTTTTTTTTTTTTTTTTTTTTTTATTGTTAATTATTTTGCATTATGTGACAGTTTCATAGGCTCTGGGAATCCCCCCCTCCCTCCCCCTCCCCTCCCCCCGGTGGATTCCTCCACCTTGATGCAGTATTACAGTTCAAATTCAATCAAGATTCTTTCATTGCAAACATATACCAAGCATAGAGTCCAGCTACTTATTGTCCAGTTTGGTTGAACAGTTTCTTGGGGAGACCTTTTCTGGTCTGAAGTTTGAGCTGGCAGAATATCATCACAGTCAATTAAGAGTCCCAATATAACATCAACAGCAATTTGCAATGTTATGGAATTGACATGGTTTTGAGTAACCAGTGTATTAAAAAGAAAAAAAAAAAAAAAAAAAAAAAAAAAAGGAAAACAAATACTAAGATGAAATGGACACGAAACAGCTGAATGGTGCCTTATGGCCATTTTAAGGTATAGAGCAGCCGGTCCTGTATATGAACTAAATTGAAATGTCAATGAGCTAATCATAGGTTGTGGCTAGGACTTGTAGGCACTTGTTTTGGAAGCTGAGGCCGGAGACAGCCTTTCAAAGTCTTCTTCGGCCTCTCGAACACTGGGGACCTGGTCTAGTCTTCCCGGCCTCAACTAAGACACTGTGCAATCCGCTGTGCTCATCAAGGTCATCCGACACTCTCCCGCCCCCTAGACTCCCTGAACCCCAGCCCGTGTCATCCAGGCCAGTGGCTATTCCCTCTCTGCTACCAAGAGCAAGTGTGAGGTTGTAAAAGCTGCCTGAGGCAAGACAGTCCCCTGCCTGTCTCAGCACTGCTTTCTGGCAGGGCCACTTCCTCCTTTCTATTGGCTTCCATGATCCTGTATTCATTTGGCTTCTCTTCTGTGTCTGGCTACTCCTTCTGGCATCATCTTTAAAATTCAACACTTTAGGGGGCTGTAGTGGTGGCCATAGCAAGCTAATTTTCTGCCAGCAGTATTGACAACTCATGGGAGCGCCAGAGTACTGGTTGCTCCACTTCCAATCCAGTTCTTTGCTTCTGGCCTGGGAAAATAGTGGAGGATGGTGCAAGGCCTCTGGATCCTGCACCCACATGAGAGACCCAGAAGAAGCTCCTGGCTCCAGGCTGTAGATGGGCCCAGCCCTGGCCATTGTGGCTATTGGGGGAGTGAACCAGCAGATAGAAGATTGTATCTTTCTGTATGAGACTGTCAAGTAAAATAAATAAATATTTTTGAAGAAATAAAATCTAACACTTGTCATGATAAAAACACCTTTTCATGATAAAAAATACTCCATAAACTAGAAATAAAAGGGCACTTCCTTAACTGGATAGAAGCAAGGAATGGACATTCCCTTGCAGTCTCCAAAAAGGAACTCAGCCCTGCTAACACCCTAATTTAGCCTTGTGAAGACTGGAACTTCTGAGTTACAGAACTGGGACATAGTACAGCTGTGTTTCTCCAAGCCACCAACTTTGTCACACTAGACAGAGAAGAAAGAGAGGGCTAACAAAGCCACCCCATTTCCCCATCCCCACCCCAAGGCTAACATCAGTTTAATGGTGGAAGGCTTGATGCTTTCTTTTTTTTTTTTTTTTAAAGATTTATTCATTTTATTACAGCCAGATATACACAGAGGAGGAGAGACAGAGAGGAAGATCTTCCGTCCGATGATTCACTCCCCAAGTGAGCCTCAACGGCCGGTGCGCGCCAATCCAAAGCCGGGAACCTGGAACCTCTTCCGGGTCTCCCACGCGGGTGCAGGGTCCCAATGCATTGGGCTGTCCTCAACTGCTTTCCCAGGCCACAGCAGGGAGCTGGATGGGAAGTGGAGCTGCCGGGATTAGAACCGGCGCCCATATGGGATCCCGGGGCTTTCAAGGTGAGGACTTTAGCTGCTAGGCCACGCCGCCGGGCCCAGGTTTGATGCTTTCCATTTAAGATCAGAAAAGACGTAAAGATATCTACTTACAACTACTTTTATTCAGCTTCATACTGAAGGCTCCAGCTGATGTAATGAAACAAGAACAGTTAGGATGGAAAAAGTAAAATTAACCCCACTCACGCATGACATCATCTTGTGTGTGGGAAATCCTAAGGAATCTGTTAACAAAATTAGAAATAACGCATAGATTCGGCATAGTTGCAACATGTAAGATCGACAGTCAAAAATTAATTGTGTTCCTATAACACTGGCAAGAAAAATAAAATTAACACAATAGTTTTATCTATAGTAGCATCTAAAAGAATCCTTTGAACTACATTTAAAGAGAGTTCAAGACATGCACAGCAAAAGCTCTGAAACATTGCTTAAAGAAACTAAAGAATGTTTAAATAAGTGGACAAGTCTTCCATCCTCATGGATTGGAAGAGTTATATAAGTTCTTTTCAAATTGACCTGTAGATTCAGAATAATTTTCTGCCAAGATGCCATTTAGGTCCTTTGTAGACACCAGTAAGATTTGTTTACAGGTCACATGAAAAACCAAAAGCCCCAGAAAAACCAAAACAATATTAGGACATCCCAAGCAGCAACGTAACCTCAGTGTTAAATGTCTACCCTTGGTCACTTTATTTTTGACAAGGGTCGTAAGACAAGTCAATAGAGAAGATAATAATCTTCTCAACTAACGTTGCAGAGACAACTGTAATTCTCATACAAAAGGATGAACTTGAAGCCTTAACTCATCCCATATGCAAAGTTAAATAAAAGGGGTCAATGACTTTAATGTCAGAGGTAAAACCACAAGACTTTCAAACAAAAACATAGATATAAATTTTCATGTCCTCAGACTGGGCAATGGTCTTGTTCCATGCACAAGTTACAAAAGAAAAAATAGGTAAGTTCTGCTTTGTCAAAGTTAAAAAATGATTGTGGTTCAAAGAACATCATTAATAAAGTGAAGAGGTAACTCATAGAGTGGAAGAAAATTTCTGTAAATCACATGTAATTGGACTTGTATCCAGAATAAAATGCCTGTATACAATACAACAAAACAATTAAATTTAAAAATGGTATCAGTCTTTCTCTCTCTTTCTTCTCTCTTTATAATATGGTTTAAAATAAAAATAAGCAGGGCCCATCTGGCACAGTAGTCTATTGGTTAAGTCCTTGCCTTACATGCACCAGCATCCCATGTGGATGCTAGTTTGTTCCTGGTTGCCCCACTTCCCTTCCAGTTCCCTGCTTGTGATCTGGGAAAGCAGTAGAGGACAGTCCAAAGCCTTGGGACCTATACCTGCCTGGGAGACCCAGAAGAAGCTCTTGGCTTCTGGCTTGGATCAGCTTCATCTGTTGTGGCACTTGGGGAGTGAATCAGCAGATGGATGATTTTTCTGTCTCTCCTCCTCTCTATGAATCTGCCTTTCAAATAAAAGTTTTAAAAATCTTTAAAAGGTAAATATCTTAAAAAACAATAAAAATGATATCAGATTGATCCAGAGAAAGATCTTATTGTGAGCTTTACTGATGTTGGGAGTTAACCCTAGAAAATGTGGCACGGGACTGGGTGGTTTGCCAATCCCGAAGCCACAGAGGCAGTTGGATGAAACTCTAGTTCATCAATAGAAATAAAAAGTGCAGCCTCCTCAAACAAGGACTTTCATCTTTGTACAACATAAGCTGAAGAGCAGTGTGCAAGGATGCATGTTTTCCACAGACAGGAACTCGGAGGAGAGATCTGGGACAAAGGCAGGCTTAGGGGTCATCGGTACCTCCTTGATAGTTGAGCCAAGCAAGTGGAAAATTACGTGGTTCAGCACTAGGCTTTGAAGCCTAGCAACTTGAAAATGTTGAGTGGAGGGACCTGAGGCTTTGGAGGAGATGCATCAGCAGCCATGGGTAGGAGTGAAACAATCCCAGAGTCCTGAAAGGCAGTGATGGAAGAGGCCCTTCCAGGATGGAGGAGTTTGAGCACTTTCTTCATGCGAGGACTTTGCAGACACTGTTCTCTGCCCACATGCTCACGCCCAGCTCTTATATCCTTTCTTGGTACTGGTTCATTCCATTTCTAGAGACACCTTCCCCAGTCCTGACCGCCTTGTTTCAGTTCTCTCTCCTTTGACACACTCTCATGGCTCTTGAATGCTTCCTGTAGAACCATTATCACAACTACATTAGCAGTCATGTGATGAATTCAAATGTGATCTATCAATTGAAATGTAATTAAATGCATGGGTATCATTTCCTGTCCCCATATCACTTATTTCCTTGCAATACATTTCTTTATTTAATCATTTGCTCAAAATACAGCTGCATATATAAACTTAGGTAGATAGAAAGGTTTTGGACCCACAGACAGGTGTTATTTTGGAAATAGTGTGTGTAGGTAGAAAATACCCTTGGCAACTACGATGCCTACTTCCTACAAAGAAAGCTAGAGAGTAAAATGGACTTGGACCTAGATCCTAAACTTGAGTGTGTTGTCCTTTTGGGAGGCACCTTGGAGATTGTTCTGCTATGACTGTTGATCTTCCTGGAAAATTTTTGAAAGCCTACACCTGCAGGTGGGTAGGTCCCCTGTGCTTTGCATGAGTGTTGGCTGAGTGACACTGAATGCTTGACAGCGGGGAGGTCTGCACTTTTCTATAAAGATTTTATGGTGGTGACAACGAGATGAGAGCATTTCTCACATGTGGCAGAGCACAGCCTGTCTCGAGCAGCCCTCCCAGGCTTGCAGCAAAAACCCCTTCCTGACAGCCCTGCTGCCTTGCACGCCACATCTCCCTCCATGTGCTAATGTGCAACACTCTTGCCATCTGATTCCCCCCTCCTCAAGGGAGAGGCACGTGGTTGATCTCTCAGCCATGGATGAGATCCTAAAAAGCTTAGGGGCCTGGGTCTGCTTCACATTGGCAGTTTTCTTCTTCCCCTCACAAAGGCTGTGTTGAAGGAGAGTGGTTTTCGACACTTGTTGGATGTGTGCTGGGCTCCTCCGTGGACCCTGTCTGGGACTTTCTGTTGTGTGGTGACAACAATTGGACTAGGCCACCCTCAAGAACCATATTGTGTGTAACAAGTCTCAGCTTACTATTAGGATTTAATTTAATGGCAGTGTAATTTACTCTATTTTCTGAAAAGCATAGCCAATTGAGCCCTGCAGAGATGTTAAAAGGCAGGCTGCCAGAAAACCTTCCACTAGGAGTAGAGAAGAGGAGGTCCAGAGAAATGCATCTTGGAGAAAATCATTCTTTCCTCCACCCCTCTCTTGGCAAAGATTAAGGGATGCTGGTTGAGCATGTTGTAGCCTGTAAGTCCTGACCTTCACTCTTGCCCTTTCTTTCTCTAGCTGTTGCAGACTTTTGAGGAGTGAGTAAGGTGTGAGTGGTATGGACCCAAGATCTGGAGCCATCTGCTGCTTCCCAGGATGAAGAGGCAGGAGTAGAATCCAGGGCACTTGATAGGGGAGGCAGGCCTCCCATGATGCAGCCCAACTGCCTCACTCATCCGCCTGCCCTCGGTGGTACAGCCGGACCTCTCATTCAAGTGCCTGGACATTGCAACTAACACAACTATTTTTTTTGCTTAAATTTGTTTGAGTTGGGTTTCTGTTTCTTCTACTAAAATTTGCCAATGAGTATAATAATGATAATGATGATGACAGCTGCTGGCCAATACCATACATGTACCAGGCACTCGGCTTTCCCTGGGTTAGCTCATTTATTCCTTGTGCACAAGTTGGTATTATTATCCCAGCATTCCAAGTGAGAAAAGACAGGTTCCTGAAGTCAGACCCATCCTCCTGACTCCAAAGCTGATGTCCTTTCTGGCTGAGTTTGTTTTTATTGGTCACCCACCATATACATTAGATTGCCTGAAAGCATGTGGCTGCCAGAGTGGACAGGACATGACTTCAGGAGACAACCAAGGCTCTGCAGAAAAAGAGTTCTGCTTCCTGGCTTTGGTGTGGCCTACCCCTGGCTGTTACAGAATTTTGAGGAGTGAACGAGATGAAAGATCTCTTTCTCTTTCTTTCTCTGTTCACTATGCTTTTCAACCAACAGCAAAAAAGAAATTTAAAAAATCCATTATCATTTGTGCCCCAACCTCTACGAATTCTACTCTGCTTTCTTGTGTTTAGCTTATCCCCAGGCAGTTGGGAGAAAGCAGAACGGAGGGGGCCTAGCCCACAGACGCCCACCCTCTTTCTTGTCCTGCCAACAGCCCTGGGCCTGTGCATGTGGGTAATGCAGTCCTGGGGCCATGCTTCATCCACCTCCCTTCCCCACCACCTCCTTGCCTGGGCCACCTCTTGTGCTTTAGTCTGCCTTTGGGAAGAAGCCTCCATAAAACCTAGAACAGACTCCAGGTTGGTTGGGAAGGGATTCCAAGGCCCTGAGCATCAGGAACATGGTGCAAAAGGAGGGCTAGAAAGAATGTGGGCTTTAATGAAACTGTTGGCTATATTTAGACAATGGGATGCTGGACTGTCTGACATTGTACCAGGAATGTCAGGGCACATTTAAATAACAGACTGATGGAATTATGACTCCTTATGAAGGACTACATTATTGCAATCATGTGGGGGAAAAATCAGTCAGGGAATAGGAATTAGGGGGTGGGCAGAAATCCCAGACCCTATGGAATTATACCATATAATCCAAAAATTTTTTTTAAATCTGAAAAAAAAGAAAGAATGTGGGCTCAAGTTGGACTGGTACACAGGGTCCTATAGCATCCTATCTCATGGGGAAGAGCAGGGTCTGAAGAGGGGTGGGCTGCCTGACCTAGAGGGGGCTTGTTTAACAGTCTATTTTTTATTGGAAAGTCAGATTTTTTAAATTGGAAAGACAGGGAGAAGGGGAGACAGAGAGGAAGATCTTCCTTCTGCTGATTCATTCCCCAAGTGGTTTCAATGGCCAGTGCTGAGCCGATGCGAAGCCAGGAACATGAAGCTTCTTCCGGGTCTAGTGGAGGCAACTTTAAATCCCATATACTCATATAGTGGCTGCTTTGATAAAATCTAATAACAAGGCTAAGCAGGGTGAGATTCAATGTTGTGGGATTTTAGAGAATAGAATCCTTACTAGCAGGAAAGGTAGCCTTGGGGTGTGAGGATGGAGAGATTGGGATATAACAGAACAGAGGAAAACAGCAACATGAACAAAGACGTTGGGATCAGGTCAGGCCATCATGCATGGGGACAACAGGGAGAGCCTGTCTGTGAGACTGAGGTGCTGGCAGAAATGAAAGATGGCTGTTGGGATGGGGTGGGGTGGAGAGGCAGAGTCCAGCTCCAAGTCTGTTCTCCAGGGGGCAATGGAGAGAGGATGGCAATTGATTGAGAAGATGCATCACCATCTGGGTGGAGCACAGGGCTCAGGGCTGAAATCTACCCTGGCAGTTGAGGAGCCAGACAGGGCAATGGTAAGTGAAGGAGTGCTGTGCCTGGTTAACAGAGGACAACAAGCTGTCAATGATACCAAAGACAGACGCAATTTAACCGGAAGAGCCAATAGATCGACATTCAGCCGCACACAACTGTGCTGTCCAATGTAGCTGCTGGAGGAGAGAAGGACATACCCCCGGTCTTAGCTGGAGGTCATGGTGACCAACTTAACTGTTAGTTGGCCTTTATGCCCAAACGTTTTCCAGCTCCTGGTGATCAAATGAAGTATAGTGACTCTACATGACTTGGCCTGGCCAGGATCACCACCCCTGGGTATCCTGGGGGCAGAGTTGACATCTTAAGCTGGAGAAGACGTGTTGACAAAGTTCCCATGGCCAGGACCAAGGACTTTTTCCTGGCCAGTTTTGCTGGGAAGTTTGTACGAGCCCTGGGTGTTAGCCAGTGGTGAAGTCATAGTTCAATGCTCTTTTTAAGATTTATTTACTTTTAAATTTTATTTTATTATAAAAATATTTTATTTATTTGCATCGGAAAGGCAGATGTACAGAGAGAAGGAGAGACAAAGAGAAAGATCTTCCATCTGTTGGTTCATTCCCGAAGTGGCCACAATGGACACAGCGGAGCTTATCTGAAGCCAAGAGCCAGGAGCTTCTTCTGGATCTCCCACTTGAGTGCAGGGTCCCAAGGCTTTGGGCTGTCCTCGACTGCTTTCCCAGGCCACAAGCAGGGAGCTGGATGGGAAGTGGAGCAGCAGGGACACAAATGGGCATATGCAAAGATGCAAGGTGAAGGTTTAGCCACTGAACCATTGTATCAGCCTTACTTGAATATACTTGTAAAGGGAGATTCCAGCCATGGTCTGTGTGCACTGGCTTCTCACATGAGAAAGTGGACACAGAATACCTGACTGGTCACGTGACTGGAAACCCACAGGATCCCAGAGGAATCTCCAGAACCCTGGCTCTTACAGCATGGGACACACAAGTATGTTCCCGGGTGGTAATGGGGATCATGTAAGGTCATGTGATTCAGCCCCAGACTTTAAGCTGGGAAACTGATCAATTACCTTGCACTCTGCACTGTGCTGAGTGCCATGGGAGACACAAGAGAAAACCAAATGACTTGTAAAGCATCTAAGAGGATGTTGGGTTAAACCCCAGCTCCACCGTGTCTTAATTATGTGCACTTTAGTCAATCTTCTTACCTCTCTTATTTCAATGTTCCCATCTATAAAGTGGTCACAGAAGCACAATCTATCCTACAGTGCTGATGTGGGAAATAAGCAAGGCCATCTATAATGACATACTATAAATGGATGGCTGCTTATTCTAATCTGTGGAGTTTTATTTCATTTATACTTTTTAATGTTTAATTTTAATAACAAGATTCCTATCTTTCTGAAATTTAATGGGTTCTATGAGTTTTTCTTATTCCAAAAAAAATTCAACTGACCACAAGCCCATAAGAGAAAGAGAACCACATTTTGTGACACAGAGCAGAAGAACCATTTGGTATTTTCTCATCTTTGGTCAATATAATGGCAGATCTTTCTTTCTTCCTTTCTTTCTTTCTTTCTTTCTTTCTTTCTTTCTTTCTTTCTTTCTTTCTTTTCTTTCTTTCTTTCTTTCTTTCCTTCCTTCCTTCTTTCTTTCCTTCTCTCTCTTTTCCTCCCTTCCTCTCTTCCTCCCTCCCTCCCTTCCTTCCTTCTTGCCACCCTTCTAGAAGCTGTGGTGTCTTCAAGGCTCCTGAATGTGGAAAGCCTGCGTGGCTGCGGGTGGACCAGAAGTCACTGTCCTCTGAGGTCCTAATTACAGACATAGTCACACAGGCCACCTGACCCCAAGCAGCTCGGAGTCCTACACTGCCAAGGTCACACCATTAGGAAGAGCGGGAAGGGGATTGACATCTTCTGGGCACTTCTATCCCCTTTGCTGGACTCTGACGCGGCAGTCACTCACAGGTATACCAGATCTGGGCAACTGAAGGGGAGATCCGAGACCTCCCCACGCCCCACTTCCTCGCAGGTCACCCCTTACTGTCTTTCTCTAGGGTAGACCTTCACATGTAATCACGAGGGTAGGAAATCACTGCCTTTTTAATCATATATTTTGGAGTGAAAAAAGACCCCCCCCCCCCCCCCCGCAGAGCAAAGGGAGTTTTCAAACAGGAAACGGTCCCTCTCCCCCAGCAGGGGGCATGCCATCTGACCTCAGAGTCCACATCGCCCTCATCTCAGAGATGGCTGAGTGCCACTCCTGTGCTCTGAGCCACCTCTGACCAGAGAACAGAGCAGAGACCCAGGAAACCTGCTCTGACCCTTGGACTGGCAGGTGCAGCCATGGGCATGGCCCTTAGGGGGCTTGTATGGTAGCAGTGGGGGATCCAAGCTGAGAGGAGCAGTTAAAGTCTTCCCCAGGAGCTGAGCACTGCAGCAGGGAGATCCAAAGACTCCTCTTGGTTTTGCCATTGCTTTATCTGGCAAGTGCTGTTAATATTTTACTAACAAACATGACTTTATCATTCAAGACCCAGCCACTGATTAAAAAGGCAGTGATTTCCTACCCTCATGATTACATGTGAGGAACTACCCTAGAGAAAGACAGTAACGGGTGAACCTCATCTCATCAGGTGGCTGTTTCTTCCCTTCCTGTAGAGTGACTGCTTTTCCAACTATGTCCCCAGTGCCCCCACAACACCCAGGCATGCCTTCTAAATCCTCACGGGAGTGTGCAGTTGTGTTGGGTCTAGTTTACAAGGAAAGTGATTCTTGCTGAGTTTCTCTGAAGTATGGAGTGAATGGCAGCACCTCCAGGAATCCCTTAAATGTCCCAGGGAAACCAGACAGCAGTGTGTGGAGTGAGAGTGTGGCCCAGCCATGTCAGCCATGTTGGATCTGCGATGCTGCTCTGTGCACCTGCCCAGCTCTGCTTGCTTACATCTGTGATAGCTGGGGACTGTTAGCTGGGGTTCAAGGACTTGCGCTTGGGGATTCTCCTGTTTCACTATGTGATTGTCAAGTTTTCAGGGGTGAGGGACTCCTCTGTCTCTCAGCCTGCTCGGCTGCAATCATGGTCGCCCTAAGAGTGAAGTCCCTGGGGCTGCTGCTGATGGCACCCTTTGCCAGAAGGGGCCGGTCCCTGCAGAAATGGGAACCTACCTCTGCAGGAATCAGTGCTTGATGTTGACTCGCCCCATTCCTTCCACTGTTTTCCCTAGACCTTGGTAGGCCAACAGGTCTCCCAAGGAGTTCCATACTCTTTAGTGTCCTGCTCTCCTCACACATGGGCTTTCATCACGTAGTCTGCCTCCAAGGACAGTGGTTGGGGAATGGACTGAGGGACAGCAACGGGCAGGACCAGAGAAAAGAAGAAGAGAATGCCCTTGATAAAATGGGAGGCCTGTTGTGGTCTGGAAGATTCCTGAGAGCAGGAGTCCTCTGTGTCCAGCTCAACGTCCCATTCCCCACTCCATGGAAAGTGCGCAGCCTGTGTTTCACATGTGTTTATGGAAGGAAGGAAGCTTGGTTCCCATGCTTGTTCAGTTGTTCGTGAACTCTCTGGCTTTTACCTTTCCTCATTGCTAAGCACAAGGGGGTACTGTTGTAATTCACTTCTGCTGCTGGATTATATTCCTCTGGGCAATTCTCAGAAACACAATGATGAGCATTAGTAGATGTGAATAGGCAATGTTAATTATCAATTTCTGAAGCTCAAGAGAAAAAATGCAAAAGTCAACCATGCGTTATTCAGGATTTGCAATATATTGGTCAGCTATTGCCACAATAATGCTGTATAACAAACTACTCCCAAACCCAATGGCAGAGCCAGTGCTGTGGCATGGCAGACAAAGCCACCGCATGCAGCACCATTAGCCCATTTGGATGCCAGTTCTAGCCCCTATCCAGTTGCCTGATAATGCGCCTGGGAAAGTAGCAGAGGATGGTCCATGTGCTTGAGCCCCTGCCACCCATATGAGAGACACAGAAGAAGCTCCTGACTCCTGGCTGTGGACTGGCACAGCTTCGGCCATTTTTTGACCATTTGGAAAGTGAACCAGCAAGTGGAAACTCTCTCTCTCGTTACTTTTCATTCAAATAAATAAATATGTCTTAAAAAAAAAACTCAATGGTTTACAACACACATGTGGTCTTACTCAGATATCTTGGGCTTGACTAAGCTGGGCTGGGCTCAATTGGACTTAGTTCTAACTTCAAATGGGATCAGATTTGCCCCACATGTCTCTCATCTTTCTTGATCATTCAGGTGACTCAGAGCACAGTTTTCTCATGGCAGGGTCACAAACACCAGACTCTGAGGGTAAAGCGGGAACATGTGATTCCCCTTAAGGCCTGGTCACTGCCTACAGCATCCACTGGCCGGAGCAAATGCAAACATTGCGGGGTAAGGACATGCATTCCAGCACTAACGGGAGGAATGCAATGTGGCACATCCAAGGGCATGTAAAGAGCTCAGAACAATAACGCAACCCACAATGCAAACATATTTGACAAAACTATGCGAAATGATCAAGGGAAGAATCAACAGGTTAGCTGGTTTAAAAACACTTAGGTTTGTGTTTATTTCTACAGGGGAGATAGGAAGACTGCCCAAGAGCAGCACTGCTTATCCAGGCCAGGATCTGACCTGGAGTGGAGGATTTACCATCTTTCTTATGGTGCTTTCTAATTAACACACCTGTCCTCTGGTACCTGTCCAGTGTGAACATCAGGAAACGTCTAAACTTCAATAACTAAATAACGACACAAATGACTGATTTAAGAGGCTCTTTCCCGGGCTGCCCCAAGGAGTCCTGCAATTCCAAACTACACAGGAACTAAGAGTTCTTATTTATTTATTTATTTTAACTAAAAAAACACTGGACATGCAGGTACCCTAGCCATCTCAAAGTCAGACTAAGAAGAAAAAACCGACTTGTTCTGGTTTTGTCTGGGCCCAGACAAAGGGTATTGGCATATCTGGGAAGCAGTTCAGATGGCAGCTATTGAGCTGGCACAGGGTCCTGGGTCTCCTTCTGGCTGCCATAGCCTCAAATCCCCAGGGAGTCATGGAGCTTCGGGAGAACGGGCTTCTCCAGGTCCATCTCTGAGAGGCAAGCCCGCCTCAGTGGACGCCCCTGCGCTCCAGCAGCAGCAGCTTTCCACTCGCCTTCCGCTGTTGGCACAGTAACCTGCAAAGCACACCTGTGTCTGAATCATACCCGTGCCATTTCTAAAGCTGGCTCCACTGCAAAATTTAATCCTATACAAGTTTCCATTGCCTTCTGTCATATGGGAGGCTAATATTTTTTTCTCTAAAGGTGTATTTGAGGCTATGAAGTAAATAATGACCTATAAAGGGGAGGGCTCTACAAACATTAATTTCTTCCCATTACCCTCATCCCAGCTTCCAGAATCAACCCAGCTTCTTTCTGGCTGTGGTACAAAGATGGTGGGAGAAAGAGATCAAGTTCATGACCAGATGTCTCCAGAAGAAAGTGTGGATGGTGAATTCCAGTCCGCTTGGCTCAAAGGGCAACAGTGTCTCAGGTGTGGGTGCTGGGAGCCGGGTGGTGCCTCAGGAGGGATTATGTTTTCCATTATCCAAACAGCTCCAATTTCAGCCTCCAATTTGGGCAAGCAAAATAATTTTGGCCCCCCACGCAGTATCTGTCTCTGGAACTGATTATCTGCTTTGTTAAATTCAGAGGCATTCTGATAAGGATAATTGAATTAGGCTTCTCTGGACTCCTACAAGCAGGCTTGCTGCCACAGTAGGGGGTCTCACCAGCCAGGCCACATAGCATACAGGTACTCCCTCCACTGTTGTGTTTTGTGGTCCCACTGGCCCTCTTGGGATCACAGACCTTGGGTTTGGGCTTCGAAGACCTTCCCAGGACGTGTCCCCCCCGCACCCAGACTACTGCTGGGTTCCAGCCTCTGGATGGGGAGGGGAGGTGATGAGAATTCTTTCCTTCATTGAGGAATTTCTAGGGGTCAAGGATATGTCTGAAAGAGCAGGAGGTCAAGGTTCAAATGATATTGAACAGGACTTTCCCCAATTCTTTGTTTCTTTGGGTGGACTCCCTCTGCTTTCCTCACAAGCTTGGCAGAGTGGTGCCACCTGGAATGACAGAGTCCTGGTCATTTTATGGGTACTTCTGAAACACCGGCCTCTTAAGGAGTCACAAATCAGGAAGCTCCAGTAGGAGTTACCTGATCACTAAAATGTGTGCAGATGCAGCATCCATTTCTCATACCTGGATCATGGTCTCTATGCCCCAGTGATGCCAGCCTGAAGCACGACACAGAGCTGGCCTGCTGCGCGCAGCTCCTAGGAGGTGTCTCGTCTTCTTCTGACTGGGTCCAGGAGAGTCCGTGGAAACTGCCCAAGGAAGGTGGCAAGGAGCCACAGTGAACAAGCCCCTTCCAGGCTGTGCCCAAGCCCTCCTGGTTCCATGGATTGGTCATTCCTAGAACATCCTGCCAACTTCTGCATGCTATATACACCCTCGCCCACAGTGTTCCCATTATTATTAGCAGCACAAGGAGTGCTCGTTTTAGAGACCACTAGAACATGTCTGGGTTTTGACCCTGGAATTCATTACCATGATCTCTAGCTACTTAGTAACTGGGGTGTGGGTGGTTCCCCAATCTCTTCCATTCCTAACATCCTTAGGGCCTTGGGAAGTTTCTTCCAGTGAGTTTCATTTGTCAAAAAGTTGGCACCAAGCACCTTAAGAAGAATTTATGCCCCAATAAAGTAATTACATATGACTTGAAAGAGAAAACTAACGGTCTGATTTTATTCTTTTTTTTTTTTTTTTTTTGAAGTATTTACTGATTTAGAAGGGTAGAGTTACATACAGAGAGAGAAGAGACAAAAATCCTCCATCTGCTGATTCACTTCCCAAATGGCTGAAAGGGTCAGAGTTTGGCCAGGCAAAGCTAGGAGACTGGAATCCAGAACCATTGGGAACTTCCTTGTGTGTGGCAAGGACTCAAACACTCAGATCTTCTTTTGCTGCCTTTACAGGTGCATTAGCAGCATGTTGGCTCAGAGGTAGACAAACGAACTCCAAGTGGCATTCATATGGGATGGCAGTGCCTCTAGCAGCAGTATAATGTGAAATGCCAGAGCACATTCTTAAGTGCCACTTATTCTTAAGTAGCAACAAATACTTAAGAGTGGTATAGGGTCCGCATGGGGATTTGGAATGCCTTTGGAGGCCGAGAACTCTGCGGCCACCCACCCCCATCTGGATCTACCACATGGGATGGAAGAAGTCCAAATACTGCCTTGCAGGATCCAAGGTCATCTGAACAACAATCAGGAGCCCTGAGAAGTCCGCAGAAACAGAAGAACAATAAACTTCCTTCGGGACTAGGGAGGGGAGCTTTCTCTGGTCCTTGCCTGGTTCCAACTTTGGGTCCCCATGCTGTCTCACAATGACCATCAGGATCGCTCCAGAAATCCTTCAAAACAAACAAATAAACAAACAAAATCTAGAATAGATAGAGAACAACAAGGAAAGCTTGGAATCAGACAGGAAATGGTCAGCAGGGATGCACTTATAACTCACTGGGTGGGACACAAAGATTGGTTACTCCTCACTAGGGTATTGAAGATTTCTCTGCACACACACCCTAAAACTGTTCACCTAAACTGTTGACATATGTCTTGTTAGAGTTATAGAGTTAGACTACCCGAAAAACAGCCAGGTTCAGCAAAATCATGCTTCAACGCTATAAACTGCTAAATACTAAAATTAAAATAGGCATGAGACAGCTGAATAGTAATCTATAGCCATTTTAAGGCGTATGGAACCCGGTTGTATATAAACTAAAATTGAAATGTCAATGAAGAAGTCACAGGATGTGGTTCAGAACCTGCATTTCTTTGTAACATATTGGTTACTCAATACCATGTCAATTAATTTCATAACATTATAAATTGTTACTGATGTTATGTCGGGGCTTTTAATTGATTGGGATGATACTCCGCTGGCTCTACCTTCAGACCAGAGATGGTCTCCCCAAGAAACCGTTGAACTTATCTGGACAATAAGTTGCTGGACTTTATGTTTGGTAAATGGTTGCAATGAAAGAATCTCAACTGAATTTGAACTGTGGTAATGCAACAAGGTGGAGGAATCCACCATGGGGGGAGGGAATGGGGAGGGGTGGGGGGAATCCAAGTACCCATAAAACTGTGTCACATAATGCAATGTAATCAATTAAAAAAAAAGAGTGGTATAGGGTCTGGCACAATAGCCTAGTGGCTAAAATCCTCGCCTTGAACGCACCAGGATTCCACATGGGCACCAGTTCTAATCTCAGCAGCCCTGTTTCTCATCCAGCTCCCTGCTTGTGGCCTGGGAAAGCAGTTGAGGACAGCCCAAAGTCTTGGGACCCTGCACCTGTGTGGAAGCCTGGAAGAAGCTCTGGGTTTCTGGCTTTGGATTGGCTTAGCTCCAGCCATTGCAGCCATTTGGGGAATGAACCAGTGGACAGAAGATCTTCCTCTCTATCTCTTCTTCCTCTCTGTGTATCTGCCTTTCCAATAAAAATATCTTTTTCTTTAAAAGAGTTGTATAGAGACGCCAAGTGGACACAGTAATCTTTTTCAGATCTGCAAAGCTAAATGGGTACTGCTCCCTTCATCACTTGTTTCATGCTGGCTTACATGTGGTTCTTTTGTCTTTTTTGATGATTTATTTAAAAGGCAGGTTTACAGAGAGAGAGAGAGAAAGAGAGAGCAAAAAAGAGACAGAGAAATCTTGCATCTGCTGATTCACTCCCCAAATGGCCACAATGACCAGAGCTGGGTTGGACTGAAGTCAGGAGCCAGAAGTTTCCAGATCCCTCATGTGTGCACAGCTATCATCTGCTGTTTTTCTACACATACAAGCAAGGAGCTGGATCAGAAATGCAGCAGCCAGTATATGAACTGGTGCCTTTATGAGATGCCAGTGCTGCAGGTGGAAGCTCAGCTTACTATGCCATGGTGCCAAACCCTACGTAGTTGTTGCTTCTTTATTGCGGCCACCACTAAAGATCTCGCTCCATGAAGGTATGACATTATCAAAAGGAATATTGTACAATCTGCTGTTCAAAACTGTGAACTGACTTACCTGGAACCAGCAGTGTGCATGGTGCTTAACAGATGTGACATCGCCTTCTGATTCCATCAAAAATAGAAAAGAACCCACAATCCCCTGAGGTTATTCTGTCACAAAGTAGCAAGAAATTCGAAAAGAACCTGGCATATTATAGATGTTTAAAAGTAGAAGCTGTTATTGTTTCTCTTTGAGTTTAAATTTTTAAATTTATTTTTATTGCAAAGTCAGATATATAAAGAGGAGGAGAAACAGAGAGGAAGATCTTCCGTCTGATGATTCACTCCCCCAAGTGACCCCAATGGCTGTGGCTGAGCCAATCTGAAGCCAGGAGCCAGGAACCTCTTCCAGGTCTCCCATGCAGGTGCAGGGTCCCAAGGCCTTTGTCTGTCCTCGACTGCTTTCCCAGGCCACAAGTTAAGATCTGGATGGGAAGTGGGGCCACCAAGATGATCACTGATGCCCATATGGGATCCTGGCGCATGCAAAACAAGGACTTTAGCTGCTAGGCCACCACGCCAGGCCTTCTCTTTGAGCTTTTAAAGTTACAACTGTCTTCTGATTTAATTACTCCCTGTCCAAACTTGACTGTAATCACTGAATGCTATCTCACTTATCCAAGTGTCCCATTTGACAGGAACATAGCAAATATTCAATACATGCTTCTAGGATGGATGGATGCCTTCTTGACTGCCCATCTTCTGATTCGCCACACTTACATGCATCTTGCATTACCTTGAAGAACCATCACTTTGGGGTCCACCTGTAAGACTCTTCTTTATACATGTAGCATGTTGTCTCAAGGAATCTGCAAATTCAACTAGGAGAGAAACAGGCCATATTCACTTTTGGCATTTCTTATGTAGAATGTTTTCCACAGGGCAAACTAGAGTTTAAGTGTTCAGTAAATACTTGTTAACTAAATTCCTTCATTTATATGAACTCTATGCAGAACCCAATGTCAACACTTTGATCGAGTTGTCCAGTGACTCATGAAGTATAAAGTGGGCAGCTGGTGACCAGCTGAAATAGCCTCATGGCTCAATGCACAAGGAATTGGGACACCTACAGCATTCAAGGAGGGCTTCCCTGAGGAAGTGGTCAGGAGAGAGGACAGGACTCAAAGAAAATGAAGGGAGGAGCCAGGCATTCAAGACGGAGGTCGTGGGATGCAGCTTGGCATGCAGGAAGCCATAGACTTTGTGTAGGTTGGTCCAGTGAGGCAAAATGCTTAATCAGGTACAGAGAGAAAGACGGAGTCATTGAAGAACTTCTAAGATCATGAAAGATGTGAAGAAGCATCTTGAAATGTGAACACTAGCAGTTAAATGCAAGTTGCATCTTAGGGTTGATTGCTTAAAGGTTGTGGCACCATGTTGAATCATTTGCCTTAAGGAAGAGGGACAAAGGATGCAGGGGAAATTAGGATAATGTGCCTTATTAAAAGGCAGCTCCAAAGGAAAACATTTAGCTTGGATTTAACTGGCCATAGGTCCAATAGTTTTCTATCCACTGCACAAGTAAATAGTTCAAGGGTGGGCTGTCCGCCAGCATAAACCTTTGTGTAGAAAATACTGCCAGTGTGGCCGAGGCAAATGCCCTATTGCTGACCATAATTGCACAGAATGTGTGCAAATGAGAGCTGAAGGCAAACTCTTTTGCCAAGGCGTGGGTTTTTTGTTTGTTATTATTTTTTTTCCTGTTCTTATTTTGACAGAAGTGAAGAGAAAGTCACAGACCGTTGTTTTCTCATTCTCCCAGTTGGAGCCAAATGAGCTCATGTCACCAGGCTGGGATGTGGGTTGAGTCTCAGTTGAGAGACCCACAAATCCTTGCCTCCTTGAGGTGTAAGCTCATGGGTCTGCAGTCCCGAGACAGCCTTGAGAGGCTGCAGCTGTTGGGCTGGTGGACATAGGAGTCATCGACTTGGTTAGGTACCATCTTATTCAACCAAAGGGACGTGGGAAAAACTCACAACACAGGCATCTTTCAGGTTCACATGCATGGAAGGTGACTCCTCTGAGTCTTTCAGCACTCCCACAGGTGCCGGTCTCTCACTTCTGAAGAAGCCCAGAGCATGAGAGCTGGCTTCCACAGAATCCCCCAAGCAGCGACATGGCAGAGTGGACACTTTTAGGTTTTGTATCTGCTCACCCAGAAATTGGCCTCTTTTCCTCCTCCTCTCTTTGACATTCTTAGGAACATGGAATGGAAAACTCCTTCCATGAAGAGCCAGCATTTGCTTGGTCTGGTGATGCTGTAGGTGTGGCTGCCCTGAGGACTGGGCTGTCCCGTGCAGGAAGATGAAGGATGGGGTTGTGGGTCTAGCTCTGTGCTATGAGGAGAAGAGACACACTCAGGTGCTTGCAGTGGTAGAAGGGTTGCTGCAAGGGTCCCTGTGTGCTAGGGCTGGGAATGCATTAGGAACTAGAAGACTCAAGGGATCCAAGGCAACTCTAGAGATGGGTCCATTTCCCAGCATGTCTTGGTCTGCCTGCCTGCCTGTTCCCATTCTTTGCTTATTCACAGTTTCTGTCCATCTTGCACATGACAAGCTCCCTTCCCTTCTCATAATGTTCTATTCATCTCTGTCTCCAGCACTATTTTAATATTTCTATTTCTTTAGAAAAATAGAACTGGACTAAACAACCTTGATCACTTTTAGGTGGAGCAGGGGCTGGTGTCCTGGTCAGCTTATGACTTGGTTGGCTTTGTGTCAGGCCCTTGTCCAGAGGGAAGTCAGCAAGTCATTTGGGAGTAGATTGTGAGCTGGGGTAGAGACAAAGCAGGTGAAACTCACCGTCTCTAACGCAGTCTTTCTGAACACGTTGACTGGTATGGAAAGCTGTGATAGGGGTCACACACATAGCTTATATCAGTTTAGCACATATTTGTTTTAAATGTCCAAAATATTTTTAAGGGCAAAATGCTGATCATGAACACCAAGTGACGGCTACTTAACCTACAACACAGAGGTATATTTGCACCCAATAGCCTGTTTTGTTTTGTTTTGTTTGAAATTTATTTATTTTTATTGGAGAGGCAAGTTTACAAAGAGGAGATATAGAGAGAAAGACCTTCCATCCACTGGTTCATTCCCCAAGTGGCTGCAATGGCTGGAGCTGAGCTGATCCAAAGCCAGAACTAGCAGCTTCTTCTGGATCTCCCACACAGGTGCAGGGTCCCAAGGCTTTGGACTGTCCTCTACTGCTTTCCCAGGCCACAAGCAGGGAGCTGGATGGGAAGTGAAGCAGCAGGAACACGGACTGTCACCCATATGGAATCCTGGCATGTGAGAAGTGAGGATTTAGCCATTGAGCCACCATGCTAGATAGCCTGTTAAGGAAAATAAATAGCTCACTTCAACTCTTCAATGTCATATAAGATAAAATTCATATTCTATCTAAAAGAAAGTAAACTTACTTAAGTGCTTGTTTGAATTTTTAAAAATCCTTGTTGTAAATATAATTTAACCTATCAAAGGGAGACTTGATGAATTATAATATTGAAGTTGCAATCCCTATTTCTATTTTTAAAATATTTTATTTTTGATGATGTTACATAGTTGAGAAGGATATAAGCCCATGTGGCCCACTGATTAGGGTGGGAATGGTACAAGAAAAGGGGAAAGTGTATGAAACAATTGTTCTCAACTTTATTTTCTTCCTCCTGTATCTGGGGAAAAGGGGGAGAATAGGGAGGAGCTGCACCCAGGATCCTGACTGCATAAGTACCCGGGGATGGGGAAAGGCCACCTGATGTCATTCTGGGGTCCCAAGTGTGGAGCCTGCTCAAATGGTTTCAATAGTTCTGAAATGGTGTTGATTCCATTGCTCCAAGGATGAGGAAATCCTTCCAAGTTGTTTTGGCTGACATAGTCCAACCTAGAGTCTCCATTGGCTCAGATATTTGCTGTCAATGCTTGGCTTGGGTCTTTGACCAATTTGTTGTTTCTTCCTCTGCTATAGTACCAGATGTCTCTGCAGGCCCCAATGGACTGCCATATCCTCCATATACATCTGGTCATGATGTCTACTGTTCTGTCTTTTCCACTGAGTAGGCCCAGTTCTGACACATGCACTCCACAGTCAGACTACAGATCCTGTGACTCCATGTTCAGTTGGGAGGGTCCCCAAAGAAACATCATCTGAAGTGATCCCAGACCTGACTTTTATGTGTGCTTGTATGGGGTCCAGCTCAGTCTGTCACCCACATTATTCTATGCTGGTATTTCAGCCCAACCTGGTCTGTCCTGCACCCCATCTTGATTCTCAGATCTGCCGGTGGATGAATGAACTGGCCCAGCTTGGCCTGCCCCCAGATCTGATGCACACATATGCCAGTGGATACTGTAACCTGGCTTGGTCTGGATTATTCCTAGTCTTGATTCTTGTGCTTACCTGCAGGGACTGTGTCCTAACAGAGGAGTTCCCCAAACTCCTCTATCAGGTCTGTTTCTAGTGGCAGATCTCACGCACACTGGTGGGTCCTTGGTCCAGCCTGACGTGGTCCACCTCCTGTCCTGGCAGGAAGAGTGACCTTGCCTGACTGACCCACACTCAATCCAGCTCTTACTGTTGGGTGTCACAGCCCTGCCCTGCCTGGTCCACCCCCAGAGCCATCTTTTGTAGGTTCAACAGGTGCTAAAACCTAGCCTACTCCATCCCACACCCACCCTGACTCTTGCAAGCACCAGAAGGTTCTGGAGTTTAGCCCAATCTGGCACACCCCAGACCCAGTCCATGCCAAGGGATACTGCAGCCATGGCCCAGCCCAGTTGACCACCCACATTCTGGCTCTTGTGCTCACCAGTGGGAACCACAGCCTAGCCAGGGCATCCCCTAAGCTCCTAGACCAAGCCTACTCCCAGCCACAGATTTTGTACAGGACAGTGGTTACTCTGACCCAGCCTGGCACAGCTCATCCTGTCTTGGCCTTTGCTATTGGATGCCACAGCCTGGCCTATCCCAGACCACCCCTGTCCCAAACCTCACTGGTGGGTTTATGCAGCTCAACTCTGCCCAGTCTGCCCCCATCCTTGGCTTTCATACAAACTGATAGGTATGATAGCCTAGCCTCATTTGGCTTGCTCTCCATCCTAGTTCCTGAACATGCCAGTGTGCTAAGGTTTGGCCAGTCCTGCCCAATCTGCCCCCTTCTTCCTAACAGAACCAAACCACACACTTGCTGAAAAATGGAGCACCCTTGCCAGGCCTGACCAACACAAGCTTGAGTCACATGCTCACCAGCAGGAGCTACAAACCACCAGGGGAGTTTCCCAAATTCTTCCAATAGCCCCACTCCCAGACACAGATCTCACAGATGCCCACACATGCTAGGTCCTTACCTGGCACAGTCTGCCACCTTTGTCTCTGCCTTTGTGTGAGCTGGTGGATATTGTGACCCAGCCCATCCCACATCCTATTCTTGGGTGTGCTATAGGTGTGGCAGCCTGGATCAACCCAGCTTGTTCCCAGTACCAGTACCCATGAATGTCTTGGGATTCCTTGGTCATACATAATTCAGCCTGTCACTATCCCTGGCTTGTGAGCAAAGCAGTAGATATTACAGTTCCACAGGGTGAAGCCTACATTTCCCTTACACAATCTGCCTGGTTTTCTCACTTGCTGGTTAGTGTCACGGCCCAGCCTAGCATTACCTGTCCCCTGTTCCAACAACTCTCTGGCAGGTACTGTGCTCTAGCTCTGCCAGGTAGGCCCCAGCCCTAGCTTTTGTGTGTACAGGTGGATGATGGTTGATGGTAGTTGATGCTAACTAGCCCAGTTTAAGTCTCTCACATGGGCAGGTATATCAATCTGACCCAGAAAGGTCCTCCAGCTGCCCTCCTCCAAGCTTCTGTGTCTCAGCCGCCTTGTTTGTCTTGCAGGTACAGCAGTCTTGTTGGTCAAAGTCCTCCAGAAGTCATTCCTCACCTGTGAATACTCCCTCAGCAGTCTTGTCTCCCACATATTCCCATACCCACTTCCCTAAGCAATCCACAGTCCCTGTACCCAGGAGAGCATGGGTTCCCCAGCCCAGTCTTCCCAAGCCCAGTCTTCTGGTGGCGTGGTGTGCTGGCCTGGAGCTCTGCCCACTCACTAGGGACCCAAGATTCTTGAACGAACGCTGGCCTACGACCCTACCCTTTTGACCACCCAAGATCTAACCACTTCGCAATCCCATAAGCCTCGCCCAATAGCACACCATACCAGTATGCTAGGGATTTACACACACACACACACCCTGCATTGGATCAAGCACATGCTGAAATTCCCAGGTTTGCTCTGCCTGCCTGGGTGCCAGCCCCCAGGTCCCTGAATGCCTCTGCCAGACACCATCTCCTAGGCCCCCTACAAGCCTGCACCTCCAGGTCCCCTTGAGCCCATCTGTACCAGTGGAGGCCAGGCACTCACGCAAGGATAAAGCAATCCCTATTCTTAAAAATTTAACTCATGTGAAGACAAAATGCTTTGTCTTAACATGTTCCTTGGGGTATGTAAATGCAACCATGGCCTCACCCAAATAGTCAGTATATGTTGGACTCAGCGACAGGTCCCCTGCACTACAATACCTGATGTCCTGGGCCATGGTAGAGTCAGATGAGAAAGACTGAGCATGTGTCAGGATTAGGTTTGCCTATTGTAACAGACACTCAAACAGCAGTGCATTAGACAAAGAAGTCCATTGGTCTCCCAGGCAAAACTTCAGAATAACACAGCAGGTTTTTCTAGGGTTTTCCTAGCTTTGAGATTTCCAGTTCCCAGGTGTGGTCCTGCCACTGCTCTGGGCCAGGCTAGAGCTCCACCTGCTACATCTCTGGGTCAAGTGGTGAAAAAGAGGAAGAGGACAGGAGGAACAAAGGGTGTGAGCCAGCTGTTTCTTAGGAAAGGCCCTTAGAAAGTGCCACATGAACTTCTGCTTCTATCAAATAGGTCAAAACATACTTAAACCAGCTAAAAGAAGTGCTGAGAAATGCTGTCTTTATTATAGAATGTCCTTTGTTAAAAATTTTCACTACGCTGCATTATTTGTCACATTGCATGAGGAGTAGAAGCTGCCCTCAGTGATGACCCTCAAGGATGAATTCTTGAATGGTTGTGGTGTGTGTTTAGTGAGGAGTTGGGAGACCTAGCATCTTCCTCCTGACTCTGCTGCCACTGATTCTGTTCTGAAGAAACAGAACCAATAGGAGGCTTGTGTACAGAGACTTATTCTATGAAGTTGGCACATACAGTGATGGCGGCTGGCAAATCCAAAATGTGCAGCTGGGATGGCAGGCTGGATGTTTTCCTTTGCTCTGGGAGGCAGACCTTTTGTTTTAATTAGGCATTCCGTGGATTGCATGGGACTCACTGACACTGTGAAGCACCAAGTGCTTTGCTGAGAGTCAAAAATTGAAACACCCAGAATAAGATTTTACCAACTGTTGGGGCAGGCCGTGGTATAGCCCAGTTGACACATTAAATCAACCATCATATGTAGAAGTGGAGCCTGATACTGCAGGACTAGGAAGGAACTGGTGTTTTACTTGATAGGAAATTGGAGTTGATGGGCTTGGATAAGGTTACACACGGGTCAGTGGCAGCAGAATCAGCCTGAAGATCCTAGGTCTCCTAACTTCTCATTCAGGGCATTAATCCTACCACTCAAAAACTAATCTTTAAGGGTTCGGCACAATAGCTCTATGGGTAAATCCTCACCTTGCAAATGCCTGGATCTCACATGGGACCTAGCTCATGTCCCAGCTGCTCCACTTCCAATCCAGCTCCCAGCTTGTAGCCTGGGAAATCCGTAGAGGATTGCCCAAAATCTTGGGATCGTGCACCTGCATGGGAGACCCAGAGAAAGCTCCGGGCTCCTGGCTTTGAATCGGCTCAGCTCCAGCTGTTGCAGGCATTTGGGGAATGAACCAGCAGCTGGAAGGTCTCTGTCTGTCTCTCCTTGAATCTGATCTGCCTTCACAATAAAAAATTAATTTTTAAAAATTAATGTTTGAGGGTCACTATGAGGACTTGCTTCTATTCCTCTTGCAGTGATAAAGCCATTGGAATGTGCATGTGTGTATTCATGTGCATATGTTGATGGTCACAGGGAAGGATCCTTATCCCCCTGCAGGCCTGGGGCTGTCACGAGGGCCATGACAGCATCCTCCCTGGTCATTGAGGATCCCTTGTCAAGGAAGACAAAGTGAGATGTTACCAAAGCCCCACTTTCCACTTCCTACAGTTATGTGTGCCTGAGCAGGTGTCTTAGAATGAGAAAGACTCTGTCCTTCTTGTAACAGACAAACTGAGCAGTAACATAAGAAAAAAGGAAGATGCCAGAACAGGTGAGGCTCCCGTCACAAAGTCTGAGACATGATGAAGAGCCAACCTTTTGCGGCTGCGGTTGCCATGACTGCTTTATGGCTAAGCTGTCCCACAAGCCATACCTGGCTGTCAGGCACTTGGAAAAATGGCTAGCATGAATGAACAAGCAAATTTCAAATAAGATTTAAATACTTCATGAACAGTCTTGGACACTGTGTGTTGAAGTGATGATAGTTTGGGTAATATTGTATTCAATGCACTATTCAAATTCATTTCATCTGTTTTTCTTTTCTCACATGTTTTGTAGATGCTGTAAAATGACAGATGTGGCTCATGTCACATTCTTGAGGAACAGTGCTGTTGTAGGGACGCCAGCCTCTGGTTCATCCTGGACCCCACGTTTTCCCTTCTGGCCCCTACAGAAGAATTCTAAGCCAATTCTGCTAAGGCCTGCCATGTCTCAGCCTGGCCTCTGATGGTCTCATGAAACCATTTCCATTCCTTCCTTGTGGGGCAGAAGTGGAGGGAACAGGCTGGCATGACAGAGGAGCAGGATAATCCTGCTGGGAACCTGGGACCTGGTGCTGACTTTAGCCCAGGGTGACTTGGCACAAGCTGCCTCAGCTCCCTGGGCTTCTGAGTTCTCACCTGTAATGAGAGAAGAGCCCCTGTTCTCTCTTAGGGATGTTTAAAACATAAGAAGTCATGTAGGAGAAGAGCACACAAAAAATGGAAATGCTCTTCTATGTCCAAGTAAATGGACCCCACCCTGTCCCACCCACTCCTCCTATCCACACAGCCAGTGCTGAATGCCAAAATGCCCAGTGGGGCGGTCGCTACCCTTGACCTACCTGCACCTCCCATGGGTCTCCCTCACTGGGCCCTCCCCATGTGCTTCCTGCCAGGAGAATCCTGGTTCTCTAACTGGCTCTCTGCTTCTCACCTTCCATCCTTACTTCCAGTTTCCAAACCCAGCCTTGAGGCCAGCAATTCATCCCATCTCATCATCAACCATGAAGCCCTGGGCATGGACTTGGCTGCCACATGGAGCTTCAGGCCCACATTACCCCCCACGGGATGAAATGTACACAGAGACTCTCAAAATTGGTGTTAAAAGCACATAAACCTCTTGGCTTGTTGAGATTCTAGCCCAAGCAGGGCGTGTGTGTAATATCACTAAAAGCAGGTATGATGGATAAAAATGAATGATAGCCCCTTCCAAACGTAAACCGAGCTGCTCATCCCTCAGGGTTGTTTATAAACAGAAGGGAGTCCATTTGTTCAGGGTCCTGGGGACTGGCCGGCACTCCATTTAGATAACGTCCACATTTCGTGCCCAGCCATCACTCTGCAGCTCACAAGGTGGCGATTAATCAAGCAGTGTTTTGGTTTCTCCTGATACACATCTAGTCCTTCCGGTTGAGAGCAAGCTGAAGATGGCTTCAACAGTTTACAGAACAGCCCTGCCGGTACATTAGGAGGCAGCCAGGATGAGGGCCCTCTGAGAGCCCAGCAGCCTGGACATTCCAGGAGGGAGCCTCAGTTGGGTGCAGCTGCGTGGACGGGGATTCCAGAAGTTTAGTTCCAAGGAGGCTCTTCCGGGGCCAGCACTGGCTTGTGATGCTTGGTCCAAGCGAATGAATAATCCCCGTCACTGCACTAGAGACACTCTGAACTGAAGGATCACCCATGCTGGAATAACTAGGAGGCATTTATTTTTGTCAGAAGGTAATTTGTTTTTAGATGCAGAGCATACTCTCTCCCCCTGGGTTCCTCGCCTCCATCAGCAGGAGTTAAGCAGTTACACCAGGATTCCTTGCAAAGATACCCTTGCAAGGTGCTCTCACCCCAACTATCCCAATCTCATGACCACAGTCTGTCTCACAGGCCATCATTCTGTGTGTGTCCATCATCCTAAGAAGCCCAGGCTCTCTCATCACCCTTCACCCCCCAAGTCTCACCTCCAGACAGTTCCAGGAAGCCCCTAATCTTGAAGGGCATTGTTATGTGGTGGGAGGGGTAACAGAGCGAGTGTGCGAGAGAGAGAGAGAGAGAGAGAGAAAGAGAGAGAGTCAGATAGACAGACACACAGACCTTCCATCCTTTGGTTCACTCCCCAAATCACCACAATGGCCAGGGTTGGACTAGGAAAAAAGCCAAGAGCCTGGAATTCCACTTGGGTCTCCCACATGGATGACAGGGCCCCAAGTATTTGGCCCATCTTCCACTTCTTTCCCAGATGGATTAGATGGGATCTGGATGAGAAGTGTAGCAGCCAGGACTCAAACTAGCACTCATATGTAATGATAGAGTCACAGGAGGCGACTTAATGGAACCTACCACAACGCCAACCCCTGTTCCTCATCTTAAACATCTCCAACTCCCCCTACTTCTCAAGCCCTCTAGATCTCATGGTCCACGAGAGTAGCATACCTTCCATCCCCTGCCCATGTGCCCTCTGGATGCCCCTTTAGCCTCTTGTTCAGATCCCAGGCTGGCTTTGTATAAGAAAGACTCAGAGTCTGAGGACAGCACCCTCAGCAGGAGACTGCTTCCTCTTCTCCTCTTAGGCCACCAGGTCTGAACTTGGGGTGGGGTCTTCCCTGATTGATCCCTGGTGCTGTTCAGGGACCTCTGGCCCTACCTCCTCTGTAAAGAAAGTGCCTGCTTCAAAACCCCATGCCACTAGCTTTAGATTCGGTATCTGTCTTCCATTGTAGTCATCTTCCATGTGCTGCCTTCCTTACTGCTTCCTATATTTTCCTATTACCTACTTATCTTAGTGACTTCAGTATCCATTGAGACAACCCATCTAACATTTTTTTTTTACCAAGATTGATTTATTTTTGCTGGAAGGGCAGATTTATAGAGAGAAGGAGAGACAGAGAGAAAGATCTTTCGTCCACTAGTTCACTGGTTCAAGTGGCTGCATTGGCTAGAGCTGAGCTGATCCAAAGCCAGGAGCCAGAATCTTCTTCTGGATCTTCCAAGCAGGTGGAGGGTCACAGACTTTGGGTTATTGTCTCCTGCTTTCCCAGGTCACAAGCAGGGAGCTGGATGGGGAGTGGAGCAGCTGGGACAGGAACTGGTGCCCATATGGGATCCCAGCACGGATAAGGCGAGGATTAGCTACTGAGCCATTGCACCAGGCTCCCATCCAATGTTCTTGACCAGCTTTCTTCCAATGACCTTGTCCTCCAACCTATCGCAGCCGCTCACACCTTATAACCTTTCCAGCATATAGCTGCAGCCTCCTCACTGTCTTAATTCCTATTCCCAGACAGGAATCCCTGCTGTCTTGCAGCTTGCCCCAACAGTTTCATGATCCAGTCTGTCTTCCAGCGTTGTGTTTCATGTGTTGCACTATAGTCCTTGGTGGAATAGAGAAGTGGGCCTTAAATTTATCCCTCATTTCAGAAATGACATCATTTTCCCTTGACTCATGGCTTCACCACCTATAGGCAGGGCATGCCTGTGCTTGCACAATTTCTTCTTCTATTTTAAGCTTTTATTTATTGTTAATGGAAACTCAGGTATACAGAGAGAATGAGAGTCAGAGAAGAAGATCTTTCATCCACTGATTCACTCCCCAAGTGGCCGCAATGGTCGAAGCTGAGCTGATCCAAAGCCAGGAGCCAGGAGCCTCCTCCAAGTCTCTCATGTGGGTGCAGGATCTCAAGGTACTGGGTTGTTCTCAACTGCCTTCCCAGGCCACAAGCAGGGGGCTGGATGAGAAGCAGGACTGTCAGGATAAGAACCAGATCCCACATGGATCTTGGCACATGGAAGGCAAGGACTCCAGCCACTAGGCTACCGTGCCAGACCCTCCATCTTTGCATAGTTTCAGCAGCATGTTGCCTCCAGGGGAAGTGTTTATTTCACTCATTCAGGATGCTCTGTAGACTAGCATCGGCTCTGGTTTAGCCCCATGGCATCTGTGCTTCATTGCTGTCACTCAGGTCTCCAATCTCTGCCACCGCACCCACATTTTCCCCTTCCAGTTTGGATTCTGGGTTCCGTGATCAGAATCATGCCTACTGCACACATTTCCAACTCCCTGGCCCCATTCTCTCCTCCCATTGTATGAGTTAGCAAAATATCAATCCTTCCTAAGATTCAGCCTCCCACCTGCTTCCTACCTGCACCCATGCAACTGCAGATTGCTGGAGCAGAGTGCTCATTCCTATCCACGCCTGTGAGCACTGACTTCAGGTGCACTCTCAGTTCTGCTGGTGATCCTAAGCTGGCCACTCTCCCATCTTCTCAGTCAGTACAAGGCAGCTTCCTTGTCTTCCAGGTCAATACAAGCAACCACAGGGGCCCTCCCATCTTCTCCTACAATCACTTGTCCATGTCTGGGCCCCAGGCTCTGCCTTCCCTGCCATTGCTGAGGCGGAGCTGTCACTACCCTGTCTAGATTCAACTCCTCCCCATGTGAATCAGGTTCCATTCCTTCAGGCTGTACTGTAACAATCACCTCCTCTTTCCCCTCCATCATCAACACATTGCTTCTTCCTCTACCACATCACTTCAACAACATTGATCAGCAAGTTTTAATAAATCTTTTATGAAAAAGCCATTTCTTAGACCTGCAAGTCCTTCAGCTACTACTAAATCACTTCCTTGCTCCTAATTTTGGAAAGGTTTCTTTATTTTTATTGCAAAGACAGATATGCAGAGAGAAGGAGAGAGAGAGAAAGGTCATCCATCTGCTGATTCACTCCCCAAGTGACCGCTTCAGCTGGAGCTTAGCCAGTGTGAAACCAGGAGCCAGGAACTTCTTCTGGATCTCCCACGTGGGTACAGGGTCCCAAGGCTTTGGGCCATGCTTGACTGCTTTCCCAGGCCACAAGCAGTGAGCTGGAAGAGAAGTAGAGCAGCCAGGATTAGAATTGGTGCCCATAAGGGATCCCAACACATGCAAGACAAGGACTGTAGTCACTAGGCTATTGCACTGGACCCCTTTGTTTCTCTTTGTAGAACTGCTCTCAAGAAAGGGCCATACTTACTGCCTGTCCCCCTGCTTTCTTCTGAACTCACACCAGGTTGGTATTTGTCACTCCACCCAAACCTTTCTTGTCAAGGTTGTCATTGAATACCATGCTGAAAGAGTCATTGGCCAATCCTCCGTTCTCATTTTAACCAACCAGAACAGTAACTCTGGACACGCCATTCACTCTGTCCTTTCTAGACTCCACTGCCATTACCTGTGCTGCTTCCTCTCTTTGTCCTCAAGCTCTGAGCACTGACACAGCCCTGGAGAGTCCCTGGATCACCTCTCTTCTGCAATCATACCCCTGGGAATCTCATCCTCTGTCATTGCTTTAAGGACCATCTACATATGTCAGTGTCTCAATTTTCTGTTAGCAGCTCCCTGAACATCAGGCATACACATCCAGCTACAAACTTGACGTAGTTCTAGGAGTCAGACTTGCTATGCCTCAAGAAGAGCTCCTGATTCCACCATTCAGTCCAGCCTGCACATCTTCCTTCACTATCTCAGTAAACAGCAAAAAATCCCTTCCAATGCCAAGGGCACAGCCTACAAGTCATCATTTTGCCACAGAAGAATGATCAGCAAAACCTGTCAGCTCTGCCTTCAAAATGGATCCAGATGCCACCAGCTTCTTCTTCACTGTCACCACCAAGCGAACTTTGCCTCTCATTCGGTTTATTAGGTGGCCACAATTGGGAACCCCAGTTAGGGCTGTAACCGAAACGTTAACATGTAGCTTCTCCATAGACCTTATGACTGGGTCTAAGGCCAAGTGGAGAGAGATAGAAACAGACAGAACCATGCAGGAATAGAGAAAGGGAGGGAAAGAGAGAGAGAGAGAGCGAGCAGCCAGAGCCAGATGCTATTGCCTGAGAAAAAATGATTTTTGAATTCAATGAATTTATCAACTGAAAGAGGGAGATGAAAAAGAAATTTGCATGTTGGAGGCTGCCGTTTTAATTGCTATCCCAGATCTGAGCTTGGAGGTGAGGCAAGTGTAGTACGTCACAGGCACGTAGACTTGAGTCTGAAGCTGAGTAGGACAAGCAGTTGGAATTACACAAAGAGAGAGAGAGAGCTTCCATTCGCTGGTTCACTCTTCAAATGGCTGCAACAGCCAGAGCTGGAACAAGCTGAAGCCAGGAGTCAGGAGTTCCGTTTGGGTTCCCACATGGGTGCAGACTATCCTCTACTGCTTTCCTCCCAGTAGCAGGGACTTGCACCAAAAATGGAGTTGCTGAGATACAAACTGGAGACCATATGAGATGTCAGCATCATAGGTGGCGGCTTTATCCACCATGCTGCAGCACTGGCCCAAAAGGGACTTCTACACAGGGTTAACTGTACGTATACCTGGCAGTGAGGTTGAAAAACAAGCTATGAGGTCAGATGGGATGTGGAGTGAGTCAGAGAGAGGGATTCAATGCCTCCTTCTTGCTCTCGGTGGTTCAGTTTGGAGAAGCTGTGCAATCTCTGAACTCACGGTCTCCTGCAGAGAATGGGAATTACTTGCCAGATCTGAGTAAACATTTGTAATGTCTGACTCCTAGTAGGCACTCACTACATGAAGGCTTTAAGAAGGTGATGGATTCAACTTGTCCAATGTAGTTTTTAGGTTGTTTCTTTCACTAATCCTACTCCAAAAGGTCTAAACATCTCTAGCACATACATCTAAGAAATAAAAGAAGAAATCAGGGCCCAGAGTGGTAGCCTAGCAGCTAAAGTTCTTGCCTTGAACATGCTGGGATCCCACATGGGCGCCTGTACTAATCCCGGCAGTCCCACTTCCCTTCCAGCTCCCTGCTATGGCCTGGGAAAACAGTCGAGAATGGCCCAAAACCTTAGGACCCTGTACCCACGTGGGAAACCTGGAGGGAATTCCTGGCTCATGGCTTTGGATCAGTGTAGCACCGGCTGTTGAGGTCATTTGGGGAGTGAATCATCAGACAGAAGATCTTCCTCTCTGTCTCTCCTCTCTGCATATATCTGACTTTGCAATAAAAGTAAATAAATCTTAAAAAAAAAGAAGAAAAAGAAGAAATCGGCAGGGGGTTGCGGAATAGAAATTTCTCACCTCCCACTTGCTATGCAGAAATTTCTTTCAGGAGGCTGTGTAGTTGATTCTGGGGCCCGTTGTAAGAACACGGTCTCAAACAAGGGACTGACAGGCAAAGAAGTCTCCAGGACACGTAACCTTCTGTGTCAGATGGGACAGAGAGTGAATGGAAAGCAAATGGAAATAAAATGTTGTCTCTGAATTCCAGTGTTAACGTCTATATTTTCAACATGCTTACAACACATGTACCCTGCGAGGCGTGGAGAGGCTCAGGTTGGTGGGTCCCTATTGCTCATGTGGGAGACCTGGGTTAAGTCCCTGGCTCTAAGCCTCAACTCGGAAGCCCCAAATGTTGCAAGCATTTGGGGAGTACACATATGGAAGGGAGATTTTCCTTGCTCTGTCACCTTGCTTCTCAAAAAAAAAAAAAAATGCATGACATATTAAAGGGATATGACTCATGTACATGAGTCCGAGTTGGAGTTACAGGATATCATCAGGTATTTCAAATATTAGATTAAAAATAGGAATTACCTGGATCGGGGAAGTAGGCGGCAGGGAGAACACCTATCCTGGCTTCCTGGCTGTAGGGGCTGTAGGTCGCTCTTTGCCTGTCCTACCAAGGCCAGAACTGCTGAAGCAGGTGGTATCCACACAACTGCCGCCTTTCTTTCCAGCTGTTCATTCTCAGACTGTCACCTTCTGGAAAGGAAGTGCCAACGGAACTCTGAAGCCATTAGGCCAGACCCACCCAAAGGCCTGCCCCACGTGCTTGGGGGATTAACATGGGCCTTACTCAACAGTCTAATCAATGTTTGGATAGTTTAACAATTTTGTCCTCTGATTGGAGGGAAGTGACCTTGGCAGACAAAGCCACCTTTTTTTTCATTTTCAGAGAGATGCCTTTTCTAATCCTATTAATGAAAAACACTCTTCCTGTCTGTGTGGGCCCATGCTTGCTGCTACTACGTGTGGAGGAGCCCTAAGAGGGCCAGCGACGGGTGGGGGTGTTGAGCAGAGCAGGGCACAGCCGGCTGCTAGGTCCCCTCACTCTGAGGTCAGGTCTTGCTAGAGTTTCTAGCTGTCGCCCCAAGTGGTTTCTTTGGTGTGCTGGATGCAGAAACTAAGGTGCTGAGTTGCCTTGAATTAGGCTCTTTCTTTCCTGAGACTTGATTTCATCCTGTCAAATGACATGCTAATCCTTGCCTCTGTGGCTGATAAGCCAATCCATCCTTCAGCAGAGCAGGAGAGATTCCTGAACCCGGGGGAGGGGAAGAGAAATTTAACATTGTAGTCCTGCCTTGTTATCCATGAGTGTGCTTTCCTAAGATTGACAATCCAAAGCTACAGTGCAATAACAGTGTTTTTGGAGATCACATTCACATAGCTTCTTACATTATGCCAAAGACCTTTGAAAAACCTCCTAGGAAAATGGAAATAAACATGCTTATTATGGTGCCGAAGGATTTGGAAATCATACATAGGATTTTTTGTAATATGCATGTACAATAGCCTTGTCAACCAGCCCACACCCATTCTGGTTCTCACTGCTTGGTACTACAGCCAAGCCTTACCTGGACCACACCCAGACACAGCTCTCACATGGTTCAGTGGCAGCCGAGCCTAGCCCAGCACATTCTACTCCCTTGCTGGCTCTTATGTCCACACAGTTTTAAAAGTGTACTTTGTGTCATTACAATTTTTTGTTTTATTATTGCTGTTAATCTGTTTCTGTGCCTAATCTAGACATTAAGCTCTTTATATATATATATATATATATATATATATATATATATATATATATATATATATATATATCTCACATATATATATAAAGAAACATAGTATATAGGGGGTTCAGTACTATCTGCAGTTTCAGACACCTTTGGAGACCTTGGAAAGGATCCCCTACAAATAGGGGGGGACTGCTGTAGACAGAAGTTGAAGATTCTATACAACCGAAGGATAGGAAATGTGACAAGACTGCAGAAGTACCTTGCATGACAATAAGTGGCTTCCAGAGAAAGGCACCACTAACTTCTTCCTTCCCAATGGTGAGGAATGCTGGCTTCCAGGTTGGATGAAAGCCGTTTGAGTCCCTGCTCCATTGCTGCCTTGCCAAGTACCAACGGGGGCAAGTTAGTTGGCCTCCCAGAAATGTTTCATTTACAAGGAACACAAAAATGACACTATCTTCACCCTTCATGAAATTACCATGAGAACTAGGTGAGACCATGGACAGATCCTCCCTTTACATGAATTTGAATGATCATAATTCACTTCCGTTATCCCAATTCCCAATAGAATAGGCCATATTAACTGTGAATAAATGCATAGACTTCAAACTTCTCCACCAGCTCTTCAACCTACATCTTGCTACATAACCAAAGGCACATCAGAATGAGAGACCAATCACGTCACTTCTTTCACTGTCTTCTGGGGAGTGGTCACTGTGCCTCTGATATTCAGTTCCTGCATAGGCAGCAAAGCAGGAAGCTGCGTCACCTCCCAGTCTCCCAGTGATAGCTCCACATGATGTTTTACAGAACTGGAAATTTAAGAGGGAATTAGCTAAGAAAAATAAAAGCATGGCAAAGAAAAAGCCTGGTAATAAAAGTCAAATGCAACATTCATTAAAAAGTAAGTTACCATGAGAATTTTGACATTGTCCTTCTTGGAGAGGTTCAGTGTTGGCAGCTGGGAGAAGTCTGTGACCTTAGTAAGGAGAATGGTTTTCACAAAGAAATCATGATTTCCTACAGGAAGGGATGGCAGCAAGAACTCTCTCATTGAAAGAACTCTCAGAAATACTTCACCCCACTGGACACACAAAGAATAAAATCTTGGAAGATTCAGACTGAGGAAGGAGAGTGACAATGTAGAAGGCTGGCTTTGTATTATGAGTTTGACACCAAGGAGCCAGCAAGCACTCGCTGTTCAATCTATGCTGTAAAAACTTTATCTTTTTTTTTTTTAAAGAACCAAAGCACTTTGATTCTCATATTACTAATGTTTCAAACTCTTGAATACTAAGTCGACTTTGTTTTTATGTTTTCACGTTGTTTTAAGTTATATTTCCACAGATCTGTTATGTTGCTTTAAGTTATTTTTTAATACTTAAAATATTGTATACATGTACTTAAAACATTTTATACATATACTTAAAACATAAAATATTTTTATGCTTAACACAACAGTAAGTTATGTTGTTTTAAGCTATGTTTCCACGGATAACTTAGAGAGCTTATAATGTTTTGACGACATTGTTGAAAGTTGCTGAGCAATGAATACCCCACCCTCCCATGATGTTTAAAATCATGATACAGTTTCAGCTTACACAGCCATTTTTGCAGTCCCATGCTTCTGGGCAGTTGGAGGACTGCCTGCATCTACAGATACCCCCTGACCCACGGGGACTTCCCTCAGGATGATACTGGCCTCCAAATGAATATATAAGATCTGCAAAATGGAAGCTGCTACCCAGCTCCACACATTCCCATGCAAACTGCTACAGTGTGAGCCCAAACAGCAATGGCAAAAAAATCTCTCTCCTATAACTCTCAATTTTCAACAAGCTCTTTTTGCACTGTTGAGAGTTCAACACGTTTCTCCTTTTGCTTTCGTGCATCTGTTTGGAAGTTGATGTGATTGTCTTTGATGATCACATGATCTATTATTATTTTGAAAAGTGTCATAACATAGAGTAGTCCTCAGAAACTCAGCCATTGATCTTGCTGGATACATGCACTACTGACTGCACGTCCCTGGTTGAGGGTTTATCCCCAGTAGATGAATGACAACCTTCCCCTGACATCAAGGGAGGCCATCACAGACACCTTCAGGGTTTTCTCAACTATGTCTGGAGTCGAGGATTGAGCCAACATTTGCGCAAAGGCCAGTTTCATGGTCAAAAATATGAATTTTGCAGCTTTCTGTTTTCCAGGAGGTTACCTACACTAGGGCTGCTATAGAAATTTAACCAAGTGTGTTTGTTGGTTTCTGTTACCGGGTGGTCATTGTGGTGGCAGCTCTGACCCAATCATTCAAAATTTTGGGAAATCAGCTCCTTTTGAAAGGTAAACTGGTTGGTTGGCCTCCAATGCAACTTCCCAGAAACACCACGTGGTCATTCAGAGCCTGATTCCCCTAGAGCCACAGCACAGGGGCCGGCAGCTGGGGGGTGGGAGGCCAACCCTAAAGAGCATCCAGACTTGACTGCTTGAGGAAGATGTGGCTACCTGGGTATTTACACATAGCTTGGGATGCCATGGTACAACACAGCACCTGTGCTGATTGCAGAAACGGCTGCAGTTCCCTTCTATTTTAGCCACCCCCCAACCCAGCTCTCCATCTACCCCATCTTTAGTCCCTCCACCCACCGATGCTCATCCTCTGAACTGAGTGCATCATGCCAGCTTCCCTATCAGTGCCTATGGGATACCTACCATGTACAACACCCCCCTTCTACTATTTTTCTCTCATCTCTACTCTGTCCATCTTCATGGCTTAGTTCAGGCTCCAACACTTAAGACTGTCCAGCTCCCAAGCACTCCCTCAAAGAATCATAGTCATTATCATGTACTAAGCATGCAGAGTGTGCCTGGTAACTGACACACATGACTGGTCACTCTTGCAATACCTTTTTCAGGAAAGTGGTTTGAGGACATTAAAGTTCCAACAAGTGACTTACAAGGAACCACACAAGTTGGGGCTGGCATTGTGGTCTAATGAGTGAAGTCATTACCTACAATGCCAGCATCCTGTTTGGACACCAGTTTGTGTTCTGCCTGCTCTACTTCTGATTTAGCGCTTTGCTCATGGTATGGGAAGGCAGCGGAAGATGGCCCAAGTGTTTGGGTCCCTGTTATCCATGTGGGAGACCCAGACGAAATTCCTGGTTTTGATCTGCCCCAGTCCTGACCGTTGTGACCATGTGGGGAGTGAACCAGTAGGTGGAAGATCTCTATCTTTCCCTCTCTCTGCAACTTTTAAACAAATAGAAATAAATCTTTGTTGTTGTTGCTGCTGTTTTTAAAGACACCACCCAGATTGAGATCTTTCTGGCTGTAACTCTCCTTGCTCTTCTACTCTGGTCCATCACACACGTCGGTGCTGCATCTTTGACAGTGGTGCCTGCCGAGAAGGAGCAGGAATAGAATTCTCACCTCCTAAAGAGCTAAGTGATCCTAAGTCATAGGCACACATTGTACTGTGCAGGGCAGTAGAGGTATAGCAGAGTTTTAGAAATGAAAGTTAACTGGGATGGGTGGTGGTTTTCTAATTTGTGTCTTATTGAAAACAATGTTTTATACCAACACAAACTTATCTTTTAATTTCATTTTCCATGAGCTTCCTGAAGTCTTTTCTTATAAGCCTATTCTTCAAATTTTCCTTTAAATTGATGTTAACATCTTTTATTTATTTATTTATTCATTTTCATTTATTTGAAAGACAGAGAAAAAGAGGGAGAAATAGAGAGACAGTGAGCTCTTTCTTCACTGATTCGCTCACCAAATGTCTGAAATTACTAGGCCAAGCCAAAACCAGAAAATTCTTCTGGGTCTTCTACATGGGCACAGAAATCCAAGTACTTGGGCCATCTGCTGCTGCTTTCCCAAGTACATTATGTTAGCAGGGAGCTGGATCAGAAATAGAACTGCCAGGTCTTGAACTGGTCCCCATTTGGGATGATGGTATTGTAGGCAGCTGGTTAACTCGTCACAGCACAATGCTGGCCCTGGTGTTAACGTTTTACTAGTCCTGTTATTTAATGAATTAACATATGTGACACGTGGACCACTTTGAATTTGTGGAGAGCATGCTTGGCTACCTGAGGATGCTTAGAAATGAATTCTGTTTCACCTTTGCCCACACCAATGATGGCACAGGCCTAGCTCCACAAACAGTGGTATGAGTGGCAGGGCCCCTTTTGTTTCTTCATTGCCCTACCCACTCTAATACAGGAATCCTTATACACCAGAGTGCCCTTCTCCATACATTTTCTGCCTTCGTTCCCCTTTTCAAACCATTTGTGGTTAAGGATCATATTTTTATTTCCAATCCACTGCAGAACAATATTTTTGTCAGATATAATAAAAGGGAATTACTAGAAAAGAAACCATATGCTCAGATACAGCAGCCACATCAACTCGTTCTAAAAAAGTTGCTAACTGCTGCCTCTGGTTTGCAGCTCCCTCATGGGGGCTGGTTACAGACAGTGTGAAGACTAGCACCTGTAGTGCTAGCAGACTGCAGTCCCTATTGCAAGGAGTCCTGATTTACCTAAAGGAGAGAAAAGACTTCTACTTTTCGGGGCCAAGTTGCGCTACAAGATCCCATCCACGCCAGCCAGTCAAGGGGCTCAGAGCCTTTTGCTGAGGCTGGGCTGCTCTCTGAGTAGCACAGAGCAAGGGAGGGGCCAGGGCTGAGTCTCCAAAGTTACAATCAGTGCTTTGTTCTCAACCCAGGGCCCTTCCTGCCTTGGATGTTTGCAAGGAGGGTCTCCCAGGGACATTCTCATTCTCCCAACTTCCTTCTTCCAAAGTTAGTTTATTGTCTTTCATGCACCTTGTTCCTTGTGTTAACTAGAATACAGGTCTGGCTCATGTACGAAAAGCCCAGAGTGAACAGTGGCTCCCATAGTTGGAGTTAGTCTCTGCCTAAAGGTGTGGACATGAACAGAACAGCTGAGGCTGAGCCCACACCTTTCCATTGTGGGGCTCCTTAACTCCTGTCTTCTGGGTTTATAGTCCTAGACTACAGTTTCAGATGCTTCCCTTCTGTGATGGAGGAGCCACATCCAGCAGTGGGGCAGAGGAGAGGAGGGGACCATGCTCCTCCCTTCCAAGGACATGACCCACACATGGCACTAACATGTCTGCTCACCCTTCATCTGCCAAAGCCTGATCACGTGTTATACTGATCCACAGGGAGCTAGGAAATGTGGTCTTATTCTGGCCCTCTGTTGCCTGATTAAATATCAGCATCTACTACCAAAGCAAGAAAAGAGACGGATAATAAGTGGCAGCTAGTCACTGCTACTAACTGCGTTCGTGGGACTTTGCTGTTCCTCTAACCAGCACTGACCTTGTTCTTGTTCTTGCTCTTGTCCTAGCTGGCTTGCTCTGCTTTTGCCACGCAGGAGGGATGGCACCTGCCCTCTCACTGCACTGTGTCTTTCATGCCAAGAAATGCAAGGGTGCTGGTGATGAGCATGGCAACAACCACCAAACCAATGGCAGGTTACCTGGAGAACCTCACATTTTCCTGCCAACAATCCTTCCAGGTTGGTGCTTGCATGACCATACTCAGCTTAAAGGTGAGAAAACTCAAAAGGTTAAGTGCAGAGGCAAACTTCAGAATGTTCACGGAGAATGGAATGCAAAAATATGCTTAATTTGGTGATCCAAATCTTTGAAATCCCTGCACAGCTCTTTTTTTCATAATGAAACTTTTTGAAGACCCTTTCATAGGCATAGAATTCAAAATTGTGCCAAAATAAACTTCCTTATTAATTATATATATATATTCTTTAGCTTTTTGGGAGTCTCTCACACAGAATCAAACCTTCTAGTTCAGGTTAAGAAAATTATTTTTGTTTCATTTCTCAGGTTACTTGGAACTTTTCTAATGATCAAGTTTTGCTGCAAAAAAAAAAAAAAAAAAAGTAGGCAGGAAAAATAGAAACTGCCTATTGGTGCCCACCTCACAAAAGCAGCTGCCAAACAAGGCACTTTATTTCCATAGTCTGCTGCCTCTGCCGGTCTCACTTCCTATTTATCCCTGGTTCTGCATTAATATCTAAAAGCCTGGCTGTCCACAGGAAAGGCCGCTTTCCAACCTGGAGACACACTATTCTTCTTCCCACACTTAAGATACTCCTCCATCCAAACCCCCAGCCTTGTGTGATCTTTAGAATGACCCAGGTCAGAAGCGACTCCGCCAGTCACAGCCCTGGTCGTGAACTGTTCATGCAGGCAGTGCAAATAACACTTAGATATATTCAAAGTCGTCCTCTGCGCATTGTGAGCTGTAACTCAAATCCTCCCTAGTGACTGCAGCTTGAACCCAGGGGGCTGCAAGGGAGACGGGATATGTGGCTTTAGTCTCCATCCAACGGCCTCAGTTTTCAACAAGAAATTCCCTTGGAGGAGATCCTAGGTTTTTCTAACATGGGCGCCAAGAAACTGAATCACGTGATGGCATTTGATAATTTTTTAAAAATGAAGCACACAGAGAACAATACATTTCTAGGGACTGCACATCACCAGGCAGTAGCTCTCCACTACTCTGTGTGGTGTCTTGGAGGATCTACAGACTTGGAGCATGAAGGACAAAATTGTTAGGCTACAGATGTTGGCGTTCTGTGATGCCCACTAACCTGGCCATGCTCCCCCGTGTGTCTAGGCAGAGTTAGGTGGCCAGGGCCTATGACTGCTCTCAGTTGGGCATCACTAGACTTTTAGGAAATAAGAGGTATTCCTGAGATGCCAAAGGGAACACGATGAGCATTTTTAGGGTCTCCTTGAAAGAATCAGTCACTCATTACTTAATACCCATTGTGGTCTGGTGTTGTGCTATGATGGGTTAAGCTGATGCCTGTAATACTGGAATTCCATGAAAAAGCTGGTTCAAGCCCTGGCTGATCTGCTTCTGATCTGGTTCCCTACTAATGTAACCTGAGAAAGCAAGGGCTTGGGCCGCTGCACCCATGTGGAAGACCTGGGAGAAACCACCTGGCTCCTGACTTTGGCTCTGTTCAGCCTTGGCTGTTTTCAGGCATCTGGGAAGGGAACCAGCAGCTAGAGGATCTCTATTCCTCTCTCTTTCTAACTCTGCTTTTCAAATAAATAAAACATTTTTTTAAAAAATTATTTATTCTTTTCTCTGCTGTCTTTTTGGTGTGTAGGTCTTCTGGCAAAAGATGCCTTGCGGCGTCAGTCACCTTCAGGGTATCTTGGTGGCTTTTCCCCAGCACAATCTATGTCACCTTCTGGGCCAAGCCAGTGGTCCAGCACACAGTGGCAGCTCCCAGATGGGTTCTATAGTTTTGCACTAATTGCAGAGGAAGTATTTTGAGCCCCACGGTGCCTGCCATGCACCCTTTGGTGCAAGGACTCCTTTCCCAGAAGGCAGGTGAGGTGTGGTGAGAGCTGTAGCCCAGACAGGTAAAGCGATAAGCTGAAGGTCCCTTAACTGACAAGTGATGGCAGAAACAGGGCAGTGTGAAAGCCTGTGACAGGCAGGGCGGGGGCTTCACCACACCCTGGATGCGTGGCGCTGCCCAGTTAGGGCTCTGCAGCAGGCATCGCCCAGTTAGAGCTACAGCACAGCAGACTGGGGCGCCTGGGTTTTCTAACAAGATCCTTTCCTTGCTTGCGCCCCACCCCCTCAACTCCCTACCGAATCCACAAACGACCCCGGGAATAAAATACGAGAACTCCGGACCGGCAAAAAGCAAAGGTTAGAAACTGAACGCCAACCCCCTTCCGAAGCCAGGAAATTCCAGAGCCGCGGTTCTCATGGCCAGAGGACGGCAAGCCACATATTTGGCCGTCTGGCTCTTGGGTTGTGCTTTCAGTGTGAGGCTTAAGACAGGGCCTGCCTGTGCCACGAGGGTGCCTCTGGGCTCTCAGCCCCAGATTGGGTTGCACATTGGCTGTCCCGTGGATTAGCTGCGAGATTTGCAAATGTATAGTTTACAATGTGGTAAGAGCCTGGGCCCTGGGGCTCAGAGCATTTACTGTGGCGCCCGGGCAACCCGTGCTGGGGAGCCCCACTGCTCAGCCCTCCATGGCTGCAGGAGCTAGCTGAGCTGGGGGCCCACCGCGGCAGTCCCTGCTCAGAGACCCAGGTCGACCGTGCTCCCCTGGGAAACACCCAGAAAGCCTTGGGGCTCCAGACAAGCAGAAAACTGAAAGACTTGTTCCTGGGAGCAGGGGCTTCTTAAGCAGTTGTGAGCAAAACTCAGAGGCCCAGTGATACCTGCACCACCCCCAGCCTCATATTTAAACTCCCAGGGGGTAGAGTGTGCCCCTTCCCAAAATCTCAGGCTGGGCACTCTCTTCTCCCCTCCACCGCAGCACCCCCTAAAAGCAGAGCTCTGAGAGCGAGAGACAGGCTCTTGCTCGGGATGGAGAATGCCAGTGTAGAGACCCCAGGTTTTTCTCTAACTGCTGCCCTTCACTGGACACCTGAGAGTCCTGTGACTTTCCCTGCTGGTTCTGAGCCGTCCCTAGCCCCTGAAAGCAGGTCCCAGACACCCAAAATTACTCCTGGAGCCTCAACAGTCTGCGTGTCAGAAGCGCAAGCCGCAATCCACCCTCTGACTGCTGGCATTGGGACCTTCTCCATTTCTTCCTTTTGACCCTTCCCTCTTGTTAAGGTTTCTCTCTGACTTCCTGGTGGCCTCCCGGTGCCTGTAAGTGCCTATACATGAGCAGCCAGGCTGCCTCCGGCTTATTCCCTCCTCTCCTCTCTCCCTCCTCCCCTCTCTCCCTCCTCCCCAGGCCTCCCCTACTGAACACCCTTCTAGGGCGCTGTCTCTCACCGAGTTCCCACTGTAGTGATTAACAATGATGGGCACTATTCCATCCTATAGAGCAAGAAGGTAAGTAAGGGGCCCGGCGGCATGGCCTAGCGGCTTAAGTCCTCGCCTTGAATGCCTCGGGATCCCATATGGGTGCCGGTTCTAATCCCGGCAGCTCCACTTCCCATCCAGCTCCCTGCTTGTGGCCTGGGAAAGCAGTCGAGGATGGCCCAATGCATTGGGACCCTGCACCCGTGTGGGAGACCCGAAAGAGGTTCCTGGTTCCCGGCATCTGATCAGCAGGCACCAGCCGTTGTGGCTCACTTGGGGAGTGAATCATCGGACGGAAGATCTTCCTCTCTGTCTCTCCTCCTCTCTGTATATCTGACTTTGTAATAAAGTGAATAAATCTTAAAAAAAAAAAAAAAGAAGGTAAGTAAGAAACGTTCTCTCTGAACTCACCACAGCTGAGACAATTCTCCCTTGGCTGGAAACAGAGGAATTAAAAACCACTTGGTCAAAGATGCCAAGTGACCAGCCCTAGATCCCCAACCAAGAAGTGTTGGGACTTGAACCCACATCCTCTGGGACCCTTCCTCTTCTGGCTGCTGCTTTCTCACCCCTGTTCTGCTGGAGGCTCATGGCTACACAAGACTTCAACTGTGAGTTATGCCACCAATAGGACTAATGTTCCCAGATATTGTGCTGATGCCCAAAGAATTCACCAACATCAGAGGCCAGTGGATTGGTCCAGCGGGCCTTTCTACCTTCCATCCAAGTGAGTCCAGGGTCTGTGGTTTTCACTCAACTTTTCAAGTGAGAAATGCATTGTGTTCCTGTAGAGAGCTTCCGGGGCTTCTTGCTGCCAAGTTCCAGAAGGCTTCGCCACAAGGGCAGACAACATTCCTGAAGCCATTCTCAGTGGTGGCCTGACCATTCCTGGTGGCCCTGCACATCCTGTCTATAAATGGTCTAACCCATTTGCTGGAAAGGAAGAGGGCTGGAATAGCTCCTCTACCTTGAATATCACTTCTCCAGTCTGACTCAGTGCCTGTTTGTTCATCATTAGAGATGCATTACTTTATAGTCTTAAGAGAATTTTAGATAAGCATTGTCAACAACTCAGTGCATCTGGTTGATAGGACACTAAATATCCAGATCCAATCATCTGTGTTAAGGGAGGGGTGTGTGTGTTGCTTAAAAATAGTATCATCATCATAATCAAACTAAGAAAACTCTACCCAAGATAAAATTCACCTGCTAATTTTTTTCTAACCACAGATGATTTATGGAATCAGTTCTCCCTCCTTATTTACACACATACACACACACACACATACACACACACACACCCCCTACACTCATGTTGTCTTCTATTTTAAGACAAACCTTAGCATCTCTTTTTCTTTGGGGCTTCAGAAGAACAAAGATAAATCTACAGATTCCAGGCCCTACACATAGGAAAGGGAGGGAGGGCATCTGAAGAGCAAAATGTGTTCAGAACAGCATGAGTGGGAAGCAGAAGAAGCCAGCAAAGAGAAAGGATTTTTTTTAAAAAGTGCTGTGACAGGTCTTTGCCATAGTGGTTAAGACCATGCTACATCAGAGTGCCTGGGTTCCAGCCCCAGCCTGGCCTCTATGGCCATTTCTTTGTTATCACAAAGCCTTGGAGGTGGCAGTGATGGCCCCATGATGAGTGTCCCCAGCACTCACACGGGGGAACTGGATGAAGTTCTTGGCTCTTGTTTTCATCCTGGTCCAGCCCTGGCTGTTGTGGACATTAGGGGAGTGAACCAGCAGATGGATGAGCTCTTTCTGCCTTTCAAATAAGTAAATTTTTTAAAAGGAGGCGCCACTAGTGGAAACAGCAAAGAGATATACAATGCTCATTTCCTCCAGGGAGCAAAGATTTGCCCTTCATGACCCGACTCTGAATCCTTTGTTACTAGACTCACCTTGTTCCTGTGTGTCCCAGGACCTGGAATTCCACCTGCACGGAGGGCCTCTCTTTTCACTTGACACCCTTCCAGCAAATGTCCTCATTTAGTCTGGGGCTGATTCCATGTGATTCTCCTCCAATGGAGGCAACCAGTGTAGACAACCACAGCTGCACTGACATTCTATTCACATCTTCACAACCATGACTTGGAAGGTTCAGGAAGGACTCTGTGTGTCTTGGGTCTATCCACCCAAGACATGGAGGTGAGTTCAAAGCAAGGAATCCTGTCGGCAGCAAGGAGGCCACGTGTTCCCTCATTTGCAGCATTCAGCTCACAAACTTCTCTTCTCCTCATTCAGAGATCCGGGCCAGCCTGGGGGTTAGCTGGTCAGAGATGGGCTATAAGTGTCCTTTACTAAACCCAATCTGTAGGTAGATCCTGGGTATTTGGAGGTCAGCCTTGATCTGCCAAACTCAGAAGTCTGGGCCTGAGTGTAGCCCCGTGGACAGCACACCAGAGGGCTCGGTCTTTGTAGCCAACAGCTACTGACATAGCCTGCAAGGGGCAAAGTGCATGCCACCCTGTGAACTTCTTCCTGTGCTTTCAAAAGTTGGGCTGGAGTGTGCTCTTCATGGTCCTTAGGGTTGTGCCCTCACAGTCCCCCAAGCAACAGCGTCTCCTTTTGAACTGTGAAAAGACTTAAGAACACTCAGCCATGAGGCTGTCACCGCTAACAGCTGATTTGTCTTTTCAGATACAACATGCTACAGCAGCAGTTCATAAACACAGTGCTCCCAGGACTCCTGTTCGTGTCCTTAAACTTGGCTGGAGTAGATGAAGTCAGTGCCTTTGATGCTGGCATCCCATAGATGAGATGGGTTGGAATCTTGGCTGTTCTGTGTCTGATTCAGCTGCCCGATGATGCAACTGGGAAAGCAGCTGAAGTGGCCCAAGTACTTAGGCCCCTGCCATTCATGTTGGAGACTCAACTACAGTTCCTGGCTCCTGGCTTTGGCCTGGCAACAGCCCTAGCTGTTGTGACCATTTGGGGAGTGAACCACAGAACAAATTTTCTCTCCCTCTCTCTGCCAGTCTATTTTTCAAATGAATGAAATAAATCTTTTAACAGATTATTGAGGACTCTAATTGTTCAGAAATAACTGCATTCTCTTACATGCATGCACACACACATGTATATATCCTTGCACATGCTGATGAACAGTTTTATTTTGCTAATCTCATGATATTGGGGTAACTGAGAAATGGGCACTGGGAGTTGGCATTCTTTACTACCAAATTAAAACAGATATTATGGGCAACACTGTGGAGCCACAAAGTCCCAGATTCGGATTCTGGTTCTGTTACTGATCAACTGTGGTCTAGGGGAAATGACATAATTGCTTTAAAGCTCCAGTTTTCTCTTCTGCGAAGACAGTAACAGCCTCTGGAACGAGTTGTTGGAAAGATGAAAACTCAAAGCACATCAAGTTTCAGGAACTATACCAGGTGGAAAAAGGATAAGTGCTCAATACCTGGTAGATACACCTGTTACCATCACTGGTCTCATACTAACAAGATAAACTCATGGTCACAGAGACTTAATTAATCACTATTACCCAAACTTCCAATTCATAGTCAGGGATCATGAATGCATGATTTGACTTCCTTTAGACATCAGTCAGCCTGTACGTGAAGTATTCTTAGGCACAGGAGAGAAGAACAGGTGATCACTGCCCTGGGAAGCCTTCAGCCTAATTAGGAGGAAGAAAGATGCTTGAGCAATAGAGCAGCTACTACAGGTGTGCAGTGAGAGTTGAACTGCACAGGACCATGGGCATTGGTGGCAGTCATTCATAGGTGGGAAATTGTAACATCTGCCAGGAGACTGGGTTTTGGCCTGAGGTCTGTTTGCTTGCTGCTGTTGCTTTCACACCCACCCCTGGCCCAACAGCTTGCATATACAACCTTGCAGCAGAGACGACCTGTAGCAGATAATTCTCGGAGATGGCTACTTTGGAGCATGGTCCCTCTTCAGTCACCTGGGCTGGCTGTGTGACTCGCTGTCAACAATAGAAGGTTGTGGCAATGGTGTTCTGGAACTCCCAAACTCAGGCCTTCTTCAGGCTACTTTTGTCGCCTCCCTCTCTTAAGTCAGCAGTCACGAGAGAAGTTGGACCATTCAGCAACCATCATGTAGGGTGCAAGCCTAATAGGAAGAAATGATGAATGGAGAAGCATCAAGGCCCCCAGGGTTCTGGAGACCTATCCCTCTAACAGCTGAAAGCAGCCCAGGAGAGACACCACTGTTATGTGGTGCAGAACTTGAACCCCGTCAACCAGAGAATGGTGAAGAACAAGCATTACATGTTGAGGGCATTGTTGATGTTGAAACAGAAAGTTAAAACAAGAAGGCAAGGCTTGGATAAGAAGAGGGGTCCCTTGATCTTGGGATCTGGCCGATGGTCCTCTTCTCCTCCAACCTCTATCTCAAAGCAGAAAGAGAGACTCAATACTTCTTGACTAAGGCATGTCTGGGTTTGAACATCTCTCATTCAAGGAAGGAAGAATGTTTGGGTAATAGATAGCAGAGCTGCCACAATAGACATGTCCAAGTTTACTATTAGTAACTGTGCAAATCCCTGTTGGTGGTAGCTGCTGCTACTGTGACTTCTTCGGAATAGTTTTGCTTTGCATCCACTTTCACTGGGACCAACTAATCCCCATTGCCAGGCCTTGCTCACATTTTGCCCCATCTCCAGACTTTTCTTTTTCTCTCTTTCAATTCAGTTCTTCATCCTTCACAATCGATTGAGTCATGGGCTGTGCTGCTGGGCTCTCCTTACTCTAGCCATTACTGATCATATCCCCTAAACCCTAAAGCACTGGATGGATGTATTATACATTTGGCTATTTATGATCCAAGTGTCACAGATTGTTAGAACTAACTGGACTTCAGAGATGGAGTCCAGCATAGAAAATTGAAGCTTAGGCAAGAGGATTTGCCCAGGGTCTTAATCATTGATTGATGAAGCATCAATACTACAGCTTTTTAAAAAAGATTTATTCATTTTTATTGGAAAGGCAGATTTACAGAGAAAAAGAGATACAGAGAGAAAGATTTTCTGTCCCCTGGTATACTCCCCAAATGGCCACAATGGCCAGAGCTGAGCCCATCTGAAGCCAGGAGCTAGGATCCAGGAGTTTCCTCTAGGTCTCCCACATAGGTGGATGGTCCTAAGTCTTTGGGCCATCCTCTACTGCTTTTCCAGGCCACAAGCAGAGAACTGAATGGGAAGCAGAGCATCTGGGACATGAACCGGTGCCCATATGGGATCCTGGCACATGCAAGCTGAGGATTTTAGCCACTTAGCCATTGCTGCAGGCCCCAATATCATAATTCTATCCAATTGCATCACACACTAAAGTTAAAGTAGAACTAAGCCAAGAGCCATTGGGAATCAACAGTTTAAAAGTAAGCCTATACCTGCTGAGGAATGAAGAGAAGACATTCCTAGGAGGCAGTTATAAAGCTGATTATTTTCAGACTGCACTATCCAGAAGGCAAGCCACTCAGAACAGGCATCATTTGGGACATAATTAAGAATAAAATGATACAAATGAATCTGTTTGGTCAGAGTTTAGAATATGGACAGATCATCTGTAATGAGCAAAGTACCAGGATGACCAGATCCTGGTCTTGGTTAGCACTGGCTTGGAAAGCATGCACATGTCTTCCATCTCCTGCCAAATCAACACCATCCACCTGCATGTACAACCTTAGCTCAGCTGAGGGGGCATCTCTGACGCGTTAGGACAGAACAACAACAACAACAAGTCACACTCAATGTGAAAAGAATGCTGAGAAATACACAGCATAGAAACAGAAGGAGGATTACATGTACGTAAGAGGTATTAGCCTTTCTGTCATAATGGCAAAAGTCAACTGTGGTGTTTTGTTATCATCAAATCAGTGCCAATTTATGTTTAGGCATTTGAAAATTTGATACACTAGAATTGTGAAGGCATGAAATGCCTAAATACAAAAGAAATTAAATACGTAGAATTTAATTAAAGGGAATCCAATCAATGGACATTTTGAATTATTCAGTCATGAGTGAGTATTTGCCAAATTTAATTGCCTAAAAGAAAACTGAATATCCAACTAAGCAGGACTCGTTGTGAGCACCTCTTCCCATCTGCCAAAGCTCCCCTTCCCACCCACGGTTCAGCAGCCTTGACTTCTCGTGGGAGGGTTCCTGAGTCTTTCAGCTGATCTGTTCATCTCCCTCCACCACAACCACAGAGATCATGCCCTCTCTTGCTCCCATGTTGGTTTTCCATCTTAGGAGCAGTGGGCTGGCACTTTCCTTTCTCTTCACTGCTCAGAGCACCCTCTAATCATCCTCATAGTTCAACTGAACTGCATTGATCAGAAATGAGTAGCACTTTTTGATTCTACAACAGCAGCTAGCCAGATTCGGTGAAACTGAGAACCATCCGTGCAAGCAGGATACACAGGCAAAGTCTTTCCAGAGCTGGAGGGTGATGATTGTGATACAGTCACCTACAATTAATTTCGGATAGTGCTAGCCGTCTGGGTTCCCAAGGGTGAGTCTGAAGGAGGTGGCTGTGGTCAGCTCCAGGAGCATCTTAATGCATCAGTACAGAGAGAAGACATGGCAAGCACAAGTGGGCTGGGGCTCATGGCTCCTTAGCCCTGCAGTCCCCTCCACCTCGCCCTCCCACTTCCCACGCAGGAACAAATAAGTGTCAGGGATGGGGAAAGAAGAAGAGGGGCAAGGGTCTGATGAGTTTGGTGTGTGAAGTGAACCAAAGGACAAGGCTGGTTTTGCTAGAAGAGCTCTCAGGATGGCTGCTGCTTCCAGCCCCAAAGGTGACAACTAGGGCTGTTTCCTGAAGCCAGCTGGAGCTGTGGCTAACGGTGCTGAAAGGTCTGCGTGACCAACAGGGGAGCAGAAAAGCAATGTGGAGCTCATGGAGGAGAAAGACGCTAAGTTCTGGGGTGATGTTCCAGGACTTGAGGATAAATGGACAGACCCAGGCGATGAAAGAGTAGCCACGGGAGGAAGCCTCGCCTGGACAGGAAGAGAGACCGTGGGAGAAAAAGAGGAGCCCTTGAGCCAACAGGCAACAATAGAAGCAGATGATTAAAAGATGGACAGAGGAGAAGCTGGGGTGAGAAAAATGTGGGAAGTCACTTGTATATAGCCAGTGAAAATGACAAAAACATCAGGTGTCTGCACCCAGTGCAGTAGCCTAATAGCTAAAATCTTCACCTTGTATGTGGCAGGATCCCATCTGGGCACCAGTTCCTGTCCCAGCAGCTCGACTTCGCATCCAGCTCCCTGCTTGTGGCCTGGGAAAGCAGTCAAGGATAGCCCAAAGCCTTGGGACCCGGCACTCATGTGGGAGACCTGGAAGAAGCTCCTGGCTCTTGGTTTTGGATGGGCTCAGCTCTGGCCATTGTGGCCACTTAGGGAGTGAGTCAGCAGATGCAAGATCTTTCTCTCTGTCTCTCCTTCTGTCTGTGAAATCTGACTTTCCAATTAAAAACAATCTTTTTTTAAAAATCAGATTTTCCAAGAAACTGATGGGTGGCATTCACGGCAGAATGTTCACATATTAATCTTTCTATAGTGGAAAAAGCTATCCCTTTCTCCATACCTGTTGATATTTTGCACAGGAAGACACCATGGTGGTGACTCAGATTGTATTTGGGAAGGTCAGTTGACTGGAAAGCAGTGAATATTTTAAATCACAGTTGACCAAAGTCTTTCAAAACCAATTAATTCTCTTGCAAATGGAATCAGTAGATGCTCAGAGGGCCACAGAGGGCCTGACTGATGTGGGAAGACATTGCCAGACTGTCCTGAGCCCCACACACCTGTTAGGCACGGCTGTAAGCACTTTGCATGCGGTGTGCTGTTAAATCCTAACTGCCCACTTGCAGCTCCCATGAGTGCAGCCTCGGGCAGAGTGGGGCAATAAGCAGCGCAGGTCCCAGCAATGCTGAACAAGGGCTGAATGGGTGGCACCTGAGATAGGCAGTGCAGAGGCTGCAGCCTTAAGCCATGAGCTGCTTGGTGCAAGGCTAGGGCGGACGATGCTCTTCTATTTGTTAATTCCCAAAGACTTCAGGTTTTTCTATTAGCCTTTGCATGTATTTGTTCCTCTCAGCATACCAAGAGTATCCTAAGACACGGGCTGCCTTGTGGTTCTCCTGCCTCTTGCTTGGTACCCTCATTATGCTCAAAGGACCTTCCAGTGAAGATGCAATGGTTTAGTGTTTCACTGCCGTGCACAACTTTCTCTGTGAATGAAGACAGGCTGGGAACATTTCAAATATGTGCTCAACAATTTTCATAAACACTTGACTGGGGAATTTTCTAAATGCTCTACAAGTCGGATGAGTCACAATGCCCCAAACTGCGAAGAATCAGTTCATGCTGTCCTAAGAAGGTCGATGTTTACTCTGACTCTTCAGTTTTCTTTCACATTTCAATTGTCATTCCATTGAGGTGATTAAGATACAAACTGTAAGACTCTCCTGGGGTGTATCTCAAGGTTCTAACAGTTATTTTTTTGTTTGTTTTGTTTTAAAGAAAAAGAGGCTGGAGAATGCCCTTTAAATTTGCTGTTGGAATAACATGTCGATGATACAATGCTGAAAATATGGGCCAGAGAGACAGAGGGAGAGAGAGAACACACACAGAGATAATGTTAATCCTCTCCTAATGTGCACCTGGGAGCGCAGAACTTTCTCTGCCAAGGACTGAAATGGTTGAAATGCTGACAGCACGCTGATGACTTTCTGATGAGATTCCATTTGTCACCCTTTTCCGGTACTAAAACGGCTCAAGAACAATCAACCCTGCTAGCTGCAGCAATCATTAGAACGGTGTCTTCTCAGTGGATGGGAAATCCCTCCCCCAGCACAAAGCTGGCTTGGAAAGCCCAGAGCTCCCTGCGACCCCCTGGATCCTTCGAGGAGGAGTTAGTCTGGGCATTGTACAGTCTCAGAGGAAGAAAGATTTCCCTGCAGGCAGCTTAGGCCGCAGTGGTGAATGGATGTTGCAGCTGACTTCAGGGAAGTGTACTGTTAGGAAGGCCCCCGTTCTGTGCAAACTGATCAAATGCAGATGTTTCCAGGGGGCTGACCTTATTGACCGAGACTTCTACTGGAGATTGAATGGCGAACAGCCAGACAGCAGTGTGGTGAAGGCATGTTTTGGCGGGATCATGTAAATGTGTATACAGTAGACAGGATGTGGATGACACTGTTTTATTGATAAATACCTGTCCTGCTTCCAAAGAGTTTTATACCAGGGAGAGGTAGTGAAAAATAAATATAGCTTCAGGCTTTGCTGGGTATCTCACACACAGAGCGACTCTGAAAGAGATGAAGGACAAATACACATACATATATGTTAAAAATGGGTTCAACCTTCCGTCTTCCTGAAATATCGGATTTCATATAAAATTCATCAGCTAAGCTAAGTATTAGGCTTGATCAATGGCAGGAAACTAGGGGGATCAAATGCTTATAAATCAGAAACAGATACCCCCTCTTGAATAGAAAATCACAAAATTGAAAACAAGGAAATCATGTGATGATTTTTTAATGCATGTGCAAGCAGAAAATTAACATGTAAGGGTGGTGTTACACCTTAAACAGGGACAAGGGATCAAATTCTTCAGCATCTTAATCAACTTTGCCTTGAGCTTATGCAAAAGCCACAAGCAAGATCCAAACATCTGGAGAAAAATTGAGGCTAAGGAATCATCTGTTTGTTGGCATGTAAAATGTTAAAATGGCACCACGGACACATTCAGACACCACCAGCTACGTTCTGCTAGCTGCTCGCATGCCTCTTCTCTTTCAGAATTATTTCCTTAGTTCCTGGGGTCCTAAGCATTCTGACTTTTCACAAAGCAGTATCCCATACTTTCATCCCTTTACTTCTGTTTTTTTTTCCTTATTTGTTTTCATTTTGTAAATATTTTCCTGAAATAAAACATTGAAAAAATGCACAGTCCATTAGTTCACAAATCCGGAGGCTCGATAAATTTTCATCAGGTGCAAGGCATGCCCCGCAGCTCCCCACCAAGCCTCTCCTCCCAGGGTAACTCCTTTCCTGACCGGGGACACGGAGATCAGAGGTGTCTGTTCTTGAGCTTCAAGAAACAAATCCATAAAGTACGCAAGATTGTATTTGATTTCTTTTGCTCAAGATTACATTTGCGCAATTCATCCACAGTGGTTAGTGGCCTGCTTATTAATATTTAAGTTGTGTGATTTTTAATAGCACAGATGTGTTCGTTTCAAGAATGCAGTGCTATAGGAACAGAAATGTCCCTGTTTATTTCAGCACATTGACTAGTCCGACACTCAGGAGACAGTAGTTCAAAAAAATGTCATCAGCCACCAGCAAAAATCACAAAGAACCCACTGAGTTGTGATTAAAAAAAAAAACCCTCAGACAGATGTGTGTGTGCTGAAACGCACATTATCGCAAACACTTTGGGGAGCTTCGTATTTGGTTTCCATTTATTTTTCTTATAAATACACATGCAATGTTTTTTCTTTTACCCACCTTAAACAAGAACCCAGAGAGTGTGGTCCCGTTCTTCTGCATGGAAACTGTTTGCTCCTGTAAAAACAGAGAGCCAAATTAAATTAGAAAATCCTGGTATTCAGTAGGACTGCATTTCCCTTCCTTCCTACATTCCCTTTCCACCATCTATCACCTAGAGTAATTAAGACCAGGGAGGTATCATCTTCACTGGATTAACCTTAACTAAATTGTGCTCATTCAACATGTGCCCTTCTGATTAGTCCGAGCAGGGCCTGCTGTCTCGGATACACCCACCTTGTAATTCTACACACTTAATTAATTTCAGATGAATAGCGACGGGGATAAGCAAAATTCTTTGATTAATAAACTCTAAGTCCTTGTGTGAGTCAGAGTGGCTCAAGATTTTCATTCTCCCTTGATTTCTTTGCCCTGCAACAGCTAAAGGGAGAATGAAAAGGAAACAAACCATTCCAACACGCACACACACACACACACACACACACACAATACGTACAGCTGCAGTTGAGGAGGTGAGCCGGAGAGATCTCCAAGGGGCTTCCTCATGGTAAAGGGAAGATCTCAAAAATAACTGGTAAACAGCTTATTTTTATGCCAAGTGTAATTTTTAATGTCCTTCTTCACCTTGACCTTGATGCTTACTTTTTACTGGCACACATGTCTTGTTGTGTGTGGATTTGGGGTTATGAAAGTTCAAGATCAGTAGCACTGATTTTGTATTTTTCAATGCATTTCTCCAAAGTTAAATGTTATCAATGATCTGAGAACTCTTCTGAGAAATTGTTTGAAGTTACTTGTTTAATTGTCAAATTTAACAGCTCTCAAAAATATAACAAAACCTTGCCCTTGTGGGCTTCTCTGATGGCAAAGAAAATTATTTCCTTATAATAAAACAGATCCTAAGGATGTTTGTATGCTATAATTTATCTTATATTTAAAGATGGCCAGAAAATTATAGAAGATAAATTTAGTCTCTCTTTCAATCCAGAAAAATTATATATCTAGTTATTAGTGACTTAAAAACTACCACCCATCTGCATAATTGTGTATGAAGAGTTTCCCCAGTAGCTTTTCTGTCCCATGATTCAACTTAATGAGGTCAATTATATTCAAAGAATTTAAATTACTGATTTTTAGGGGAATAAAACCAACATGGCTATGAGTTTCTTACGTTAGCATATGAGGAATTCGACTTACATTAGACCAAATACTTATCTTAATCCAGCCCTTTTTATATGCCTGAGCAGAAATTTTAAAAGGCCACTATGACTTTTCATATAGAAAGTCATTTAAGACCATACACTGGACTCACCAACGCCTTCAGACGGGAGAGCTGTTCTCATTTCGTTTTTTAAAATGTCGTCTTTATTTCCAAAATAATTTTTTTAAATGTTCTTGGGTAATTCGTATACTCTACTAGTTTCTAAAAGAATTGACTGTGGAATCCTTGCTCTCTGTTTCTAACTACCCTACTAATTCCCTATTTAATATTCCTACAAATTAAATAAGGATAGTCCTGCTCCATAATTTATCACTAGATGAATGTAGAAGATTTTGTTAATTATTTTACTCATTGCTTACTTGTGAAAATTCCCCAAATGGTGGAGTCATTTGCCTAATGGAGTGCAAATCTTAAATAATTTTTGATTGATGAGCTCATGCTGATGGGCACCCGCATTCTGCAAGATGCAGGGGAAAACGCCACTTCATCGCGTTTGTTGTCACTCCCTCCAGCTGAGGCTGCAGGCACACTGGCATTTCAACTCGGGGAAAAACGCCGCCTTCCCAAAAGCCAGATCCTACAGCTGATTCCCAAAACAAAACAAAACAGAACACAAAAGCAAGTCACTTAAATCCTCCCCCACCTGCACCATCTTCCAAAAATATGCTCCTATGCATGCTTAGCACGCGCCACTTCTGGGCACCTCGGGTGGCTGAAAAGGACCGTTCATTTCCCCCTGAAAAACCAAATAGTGCCGTGGCAGTCTGTCTTCCCTGGGGAGGGGAGGGGAGGGGAGGAAAGTTGAGATATTATTCATGAAAGGGCAACTATGTTTGGCCTTGTGTCACTTAGATTCTCCATACAAACCAGCACGGATAATTGAACGATGGGACGAAGCATTCACACAAGGGGACGTATTTTTTTAAAGCGTGGTTGTATCTTCTTGTTCAGGTTACACAACCTCGTGTAATACTGGCTCAGGTGATGATACACCTCACCAGGAATTGTTACATTCAGAAACTAACCACATCGTCAGGACGATTTGCGGCAGGGAACCTCGCTTAACTACATTTTGCACTTTGAAAGAGAACACTTGCATGAGAACATCTCCAGCACGAACAGCGATTTTATTGCCCGTGTGTTGTACTCCTCTATCGACTTTTTTTTTTTCAAAATCAGGACTTAATAAATTCAAGTGTTTGTTCTTGTTCACAATCGGCATTTCCGGGTCCGACCTGGTACACAGAAAGTACTTAAGAGGTTGGATGGATTTTGAGGGTAGAATTTGGAGCCCTTTATCTCATCGCCTTTGCACAAGCGCTGCCCCTTCCTACACACCCGTCGCCGCCGCCTCTTGGGCTGGGTGTACGTAGTCTGCGCCCAGCCGGGTCGCTCCCAGCCAGTTCCCGTTTCCGTGCCTTTGACGCTGGGATTGTGGTGCTCCCCTCATCTCTTTCGTTCACGGCCCTAAAAAGAGCGATTTTTTTTTAAAAGCCCGTGGCATTTTCGCGCGCGGAAGGAGAGGCAAGTGTCAGAGGAGGCTGCAGGTGCGGGGCGGGCTAACGGTGGCTGCTCCTTCCGGCACCAGGGGCTCCGCGACCCCGGGTGCCGCGCCCGCTTGGCGCACTTGGCTCCGGGCTCTGCTGCCCGGAGCGTCTGCCGATGGCCGCAGTTGCTGCCCTGCGCCCTCTCGCCGTCGCGCGGCCGGGAAGGAGGGTGGGAAGCCCGGCAGTGCGGGGTGACGCCCGCAGGCTCCGGGGACCCTGGCGACTCCTTGGGCCGAGAGGGTGTCTAGAGACGCCGGGGCGAAGAAGAGTCGCCCTACGGGGGCCGGACTGAGCGGCGGGGCAGCTGGGCGGAGAAACCGTGCAGCGAGCGCGGCGGCCGGCTCCTCAGGCCGGCGCTGTTCTGAGGGGATCCGCTTGCTCCGGGGCGAACGAACGCCGGGGGTTAATGCAGTTGGGACCTGGAAAAAAAAAAAAAGGAATCGCTGAGGGATCAAGGGGACCCGAAGGGCGGGCCGCAGTCTAGAGGTGTGCGGCCACCTTGCGGGACCCTCGTGCAGACGCGTGGGCGTGAGTGAAGATTACTTGGTCTTAAGGGCGAGACCGTGGGCGAAGGTGGCCCACGGACCAGGAGCGCCGGGAGCAGTGGAGTGGACCTGAGTTGGGCAACTCCGCGCGCAGTTCCTCGCCCTAGGCATCGCGGCTCAGCCTCGCCGCGGCGGCGCCGGGCCTGGCCTGGCGCGACCTCTTCTGCCCGCGCGTCCCTTGCGCCCCAGGACCGCACTCGGCGGTCCGCAGGTCGCGACGCCTCCATCCTTGCGCTCTTCTTGGTGTCCGGCTCCGGACACGGCTGACCGGGAATGCGTCCGTCCGGGTGGCATGGGGGTGGCTTGGTTAATGGCGGCGATCGAGCACCTCCTCCCCAGCGGTCCGGGCCAACGGGCCGGCAGTTCGCAGGCCAGGCCGCCCGACGGCGGGGTTGTTTGTTGGAGGCCGAGCGAGCCGGCAGCGGCGGGGAAGGGGGACGGTTTTCCCCCAGATTGTAGAGGCAAGAAGCAGCGGGGCCCACTTGGTTATGGATGACTCCATGGCCTCCGCGGTCTCCTTTCCCTCGGCGACCTTGTGCCCGCGGGCGCACAGGCCCATGCGGGTTGGAAGTGCGGGGCGTAGAGGAGGCTCTCCCGGGGGTCTCCTCTGCTCCTCACATCTGCACTTATTTAAAGCTCGGCTGGTGGTCCTCGTTCTCTGGAATGCCAATTGCGGGCCTGGCCTCCCACGACATTTGCATTGATTAGTGAGCAGGTCATGGGGGGGTGTGTATGTATGTGTGTGTGTGTTAGGGAGGAGGGTGGCATAGGGGAGACGGGAGATTCGCAGTATTCTGCCTGCCGTATCACCCCACAGGCCAGCCTGGAGCCTGGCAACTCCTTCTGCACCAGACTACTGAGACTGTGTCTGGGACAGAAAACCTGACTTGGAGAACATTCGCTGTGGAACGTGGTCCTGGTCAGGGAGTCTGCTGGCTGTAGGGTGGCTCGCACACAGAGGCCTAAATCTCTGTAGGGCTAAAGCGTTTTGTTGGGTAGAGAGGATGGCCGAGGATTGACCCTCCAGCCCCTGAAAGAGAGTGCAGTGTCAGGGATGTGCAGCATCCGTCCTGCAAAATTCTTGAGAAGTGTTTGCTGGTGCAGGGTCATAGAGCAATGTCATTGGTCTTTCTTGCTTGAAGGGCGCACCTGCGCGCCACCATGGAGCCGGGAGCAAATTCATCTGTGAACAAGCTTGGGAACTTAGGTGACTCCTATGTCCAGGCTGGGAGCAAGAAGGAACCTTTTGATTCCACGAGCCTTGCAAAGTTTGGTCTGATTTTGCATGTGCTTGTGGACTTGGTGCAAGGAAGGGTGAATCTAAGGTTTCTCTGTGTTTCAATCTCTCTTTTCTCTGATTAGCAAAGCTTTCTACCTCTGAGCAAAGTTTTAGTAATGGGGTGACTGGAGGAAAAAAACAAAGGAAGGAAACCATGTGCTGAGTCTGCAAAACCGCCATCAGGCCAGTGCAGTAGGGCAATTTGGTAATATTGCTACGTGTCCTGTGCACATGTTAGGTCCCATGGTGGAAATCATAAGAAATACAAGATTCTCATGGCATAGAAATTCCCACAAAACCATGTGCAGGCAGATAGGTCTGATGAAGCAAATGCTGTTATCTTCTAACAGGAGGAAATAGGTTCTGAACATGTTCTTGTAACAAGCCGTTCCACATGGGAGAGAACAAGTGAAAACACGCTCCTCGGAGCAACACAGAATGCGTTTTCCAAGCTGTCGTGGTGAGGAGCATTTGAACATCCTGTTCTGATCCTGCTTTTTTTTCCTCTCTCTTTTTTATGACAAGTGTTCAAGGTGGTTCCAACAAATGGAATCCCATTTTCTCTTTTTCTGCACCATTAAAAACATTTTTCAGAAACCTCTTTTCAAAGATCTGAAAAGTCACCTTGCCAATCCTGCGCGCACCTTGGTAGCCTTGTATGGACCATACATTGTCAGCTGGTGCCAGGGATAAGCCGTTCAGCCCCTTGGAAGGAAACTGAAGCTGAGAAGCAGGCATTTTTCAGGATGATTGCTCTGAACTGTCTGCGTGTGTCCCTAATTTGCAAAATGTAAGCATTTCAACTGTTCTATAACAGTCCACATTGTAGCCTCTAATGGCAGACTATTTCTGGGGTTATTTATTCATAGCAATTTTAATTATATCGGTTAGTGGCAAAAAAAAAGTGTGACTTCTAAGAAACACTAGCATATTGCATAATGAACCAACCAAAAATTTGCTTCCCTTTATTTTCTCCCCTCGCCCAAAACTTAAATGAAACTAGTTCAGCTTCTATGCTTTTATTATTTAACCTAGTAAAAACATAGCTGACTTCTTTAAGTTGTTTCGGAATAATGCAAAAACATCTGGAGGTAAAGTGAAAAATCAGTCTGTCACCCAGCTTCCAGATGTTTGGTTCTACATAGACAAAACATCAGAATGAATGACTGAAATCTCCCCCCTCTCCCAACACACACACACACCACCACTACATCCCCTCACAATCCAGATGGTTTAGTGCCTGGTGCTTCCACAAGGAATCATATTCTTTCTCTAAACATCACATCCTACCGTATCCCACAGAAGGCATGATTTACACTCTTCCAACTACAAAATGCTAGATCCTTTCAAGTGCAGCAATCAGTAAATGAAACTCCGAAGGAAAAGCTTTGGGAAGTGTCATCCAAGTCCCAGTGTTAGTGTGTACTTAGGAGGGAGTGGTGATGCTGCAGCAGAAACGGGAGAGTGAGAGGCAGTGGGAGCTTGGCTTAATGAAAGAACAGCTTGGCTGAAAGAACACAGCTTCCCCAACATCCATCTGTGGCATCCCATAACCTTAAATAGATGAAGCGTAGCATTTCGCAGGTGTTCAGGCAAGGCCATATCTTGCCTGAGACACAACTGGACTGTGAAATGTCATTTTGTCTGTGGAAGCCCCCTTTCCCTACTGTTCTCCTTGGGGCACTATACAATCAGACAGACACATGTAATATAATGTGGAAACATGACGAGGACTCAGCATAACACAGGTGGGGAATCCAGCGCTGGGAGAGAAAACAAGGAAAATAAGAAGTACAGAGGCCATGAAGAGATTTCATATGAAACAGGCACATTTTATCATTTCAAAATGGAAGGATGAGGACACAGAGCAACAATTTTCTTTTCTTTCTCCCCAAATCATGAGATTTAAAGGTTTTGAGCAGAGCCAGAAATTCTCTAAAAATTTTTGCCTTAATTGTATTGGGAAAGGGAGAGATTCCAGAAGAATCGCCAGATAAAATCATACCCAGACTGAATTCCATTCCACTTATTATGCTCACACTCACTAGCTTATAGAAGAGTGTTTAGATAATGAATACAATGAATGTTAAAGCATCATAAAACCTGACCACTTAACAATTGCTGCAAGAAAAGCATACGTTCTTACAACCCAGAATCTGATCCTTGGATGAGACAGTCTTGGATGGTGTACTGGCCCATTGTCAATTCTGAAAAAAAATGGTTTATGGGAATCCTAGTAGAAGTTCAGAGCTCTGCACATTGAGTAGTTACAAGACCCAAAAGTCAAATGGGAATCTTTAACAGCAAATAAAACAGCATCGGTTATTTTTCTGGATTGCTAAAATTAGATGTTTTGTGACTTTGTGATTCATTTATTATAATAATAAAATGACAGAGCTGGAAAGGACTTCCAGCACATCCAGGCTCTTTGTGCTCCCTCATAGGTGAATAAGTAGGACCATGAGCAGGAAAGGACTTACCCAAGGCCACAGGTTAGAGGAAGGGTCAGATGGGAAGCCCTGAGTCCAGTGGTGACTCATAGAATCCAGTTGTCTTTCCAGGGCTGCTTGCATTTGGATTATCCCACAATGCTGCTCTGAGTTGCAGACTACCCAGGAGTGTCCAAGAAACTGACACCCATCACTAGGACTTGGAAACAACTCAACACTATTCATTTGTGTCATGCATCTAAGAACTGTAAAACAAAGCCAGCGTGAAGACTGAGTTTTCCCATTTGTCTCTAGAATAAGGCAGACTATTGCAAAACCAGAGCTAATAAAACTCTGTCAACTTCAACAGTTTGGCTAGAGGTCCCAAACACCACAAATGACAGCTCAGCTTTTTATGGAGAACTTACAGTACTAGGGAAGAATGTCAGGTGCAGGATCTGCTCCAATTTTGTTTTTTCCTTGAAAACTAACACATTGAAAACAAGCACTTCTAATGGGGTGTACGGAGGAAGAGAAGGTAGGGGTACCTCTGTCAGCACAGAGGACATAGGTGTCAGAGATCCTGTACCCAACTCAGAACTATTTTAACTCACTACTCCAGTAGCTTAGGGTGCAGGGGGAAGGCAGCAGGTGAAGCCTGAGAGTGGGCATGTCACACAGAAATTCCCTATTTAAGGACAGTTAGATGAGAGAGAGAAATACATTCCAGTCTTAAGGACCCATGGATCTCACATGCTTCTTCATGGCATGAGCCAAAGAAATAGACTCATATGACAGGGTACCAAGCCTCTTCCACTGAGTATTTTATTCAGCTCAAAAGAGAACACAGAAGTACCATTTCTAGGAACAGAAGACAATCCTCTTTATGATCATCTTGAACCAGGGGACACAGAGACAGTTAGCAATTAGGCGATAAGGGCTGGGGGAAGTGAATGGAATCTAGACTTAGTGTGTGGAGTGGTGAGAGAAGCCCTGTGTTGTTGCACCTGGAAAGGAGGAGATCCTGGTAAGGCCTTACCTTCAAGTGATTTCAAGGGTGATGCTGTCCAGGAAGCAGTATCTAGCCAGAATCTGGGGGAGGGGAATGCTGGGAGAAGAGGTCTGACAACCTATGTTCTTCTTTTGAAATTCTTAGGGGAGTAGAAGTTGAGCCAAATAAAACCAGCATGCTTACTTACCTCTTTAATTTACTCTCCCAAACACATCATCATTTGGACTATTCCCCTGAAGTCAAGCATGAAATCTATTTAACTGGATAGCTACCCATTTCCTCTGACCTGCGAAAGAGATGCCCTACTTTTTCAGCATCCAGGGAATGGCAGAATCTAGAGAAAACTGGAGCCATGTGCCAGGGCCCACTGAGAGGTTCCTGGCCACGCTCCTGTGCCAGGGGAACATTTTAATAAAGATGGAGCAGACGCTTAGTGCCACTGGCTCTGGTTCATCACACAGGGCTGATGAGAACCTCTCAGTTGATTTTTTTTTCAGCCTTTCTCATGCTTGGGACCCTTTAACAGTTTGGTAAAGCCTCTTAGACTGCTTCTCAGAATAATGTTTTTGATTACATTGAAATAAAGCTATCAAGATATTATTAAGAAGCAAGTTTGTGAGGAGTACCTGTATGGCTTCTTTATTAGTACAAAGGGAAGTATAACTTCTGTAATATTGATGTAATGATAAGTAAGAATGAACCTTCAAAATATCACGTCAAGAAAGAATCTGTGACTTTCATTGGTAATAAAGTTCCTGGTGTTGCTCATGCAACTTCAGTCTGTTGTTTACCTTCACAACTAAACACTCATTTTTCAAATAGAGGTTTGTAGAGATGAAGATGTCAAATTTCCACATTCAAGTTTGGCTTTTAGTTGGTTTTATTTTCAAATCATTTCACTTTCTGAGGGGCAAGAGGGGGCAAAAGGGAGAAGCGAGGCAGTTCTAGCAGTTCTTTAGAGGTGGGAAATGAGATAGAGGGTCATCCCCTTTCAATTTGATTATGCTCAGCCCCAACCTGGAGTGTAAGTGTTGAGCCAGTGATACAAGATCTCACTGCCAAGGTGAAAGGTAACTTTATACTGTAATCCTGTAGAGCTGAGATGTTGAGATGCATTCCCTTGCCAAGAGGATGCTGAGGGACGTGTCTAGATCACCTGTCAAAGTAGGGGAGAGGTAACCAGAGCCTGGAAGGACTCGATAAGGAGGAGAGAATCCTCTGCCTGCTAATCCAGCTCTGGGCAGGGCTCAGACAGGATCCTGAAATGGAGGGGGAGTTAGGAAAGAAGTACTGCCTGTGGATGGCAGGCAGGGAGACCCCCAGGGAGGGTGACGTAGTTCCATGCACCAAGACTGTCTACATCACAGAGGAGTAAGACCAAGCACAAGACAGACAAGAGAATTTGGCTTATCCAAGCTTGCGTTTCAGGGAATCTACAGTGAGCAAATAAAGCAGGTCCCAGAGAAGAAGGGAACTATAGGCAGTGGTGAGAAGGTTGAAACAGAACAAAGAGGGGCCCCATGCAGGAAGCTGTTCCTCAGGAGCAGGCAAAGAACTGATCTCTAATGGGAACGTCACCGAAATAAGAAGCTTCCAGCCATCCAAAAATACCATTAAGAAAGTAAGATAGCAAACCACAGAGTAGGAGAAAATCATTCAAGACACATATATCTGATAGAGTGCCGGAGTCCAGCTCCAGTACAGGTTTGGAACTTGCAAAGGGTGCGTGGAAGAGGCGCAGAAAGAATAAAGAAAGAGACGGATCACTAGGATTCCTTGTTCATAATGGACAATGCGAGGAAGCTGTCCGCTTTATTTATACAAAACAGTCAAACTCTGGCTCAGACATTTTACGTCATGGTCAAGTGGGTGTTTCTAAGGATAATTCTACCATTTGTTTTACCTTAAAACAATAGAAGTTCCTGCTACAATTCTTATTCTACAACTTAATCTTGTATCACGAAGAAAAGGAGAACCTAAAGATCAAGGAAAGAATGAAACCCTAAATACAGGTTCTTTGATTAGCATAAGGTCAATGGGGACAGCCAAGACAGTAGGAATAATAGAAGGCCCTTTTGTAAGACATTATTATTGACATTAACCTCCAAGCTCACATTGTGTAAAAAGCCAGCCTCACAGTAGCAAACGATGCCTGGATGGATTAGAATTCTTCCACAGGGTGGTCCGGTATCCATGCAAAGGAAGGTGGAGCTGCAATCAGGTGGTTGTAGAGGCATCCGCCCCGGCCCTGTCGTACAGCCGGAAGTTCCTTGCAGCCCTGCCTACAATGGAACAATACTCTTCACACCATCCTGTCCCCCACATCCACTGCATGGACCCCAACAGCAGAGGATTAAGATCCAGATTACATGAAGAGCCCTTTTAGAGCAAAAAGAAAAGTTCAAGCAACCCCAAACTTATAAAAACACAAAAGATTCAACAGGAACACCACGAAGGGCCTGAGCCATAAGCAAATGAAGAGATGCTCAATGAGTCATCAGCACAATGCAAATTAAAGCTTCACTGAGGGTGGGCATTTGGCAGTGTTTAGATGGTGTTTCCACTCTGCTTCTGAGTTAGCTTCCTACTAACAGGCACCCTGGGAGGCAGTAGTTGATAGTTCAAGGTCATGGGTTTCTGCCACCCCTATGGGAGACCAAGACGGAATTATAGACTGCTGGCTTTAACCTGGTCCTCCAGGTGTTGCAAGCATTTGAGGGAATAAACCAACAGATAGAGATCTCTCGCTCTCTCCTCACCTCCTCCATTGTTTCTGCTTTTTGAATAGTAATAACAACATCAATACCTTACTGAGATACACACATGGTAGAAGCAATGGAAAATAAAAACAAACAATATCACATGTTGGAGAGGATGCAGGACAATCAAAATGAGCACGCTATGAGTGATACAGTATAGCACAGCCACTTTGAAAAGCTTTCAGTATAGGGGCCAGCACGGTAGCCTAGTGGCTAAAGTCCTTGCCTTGCATGCACCAGGATTCCTACGGGCACCAGTTTGTATCCTGGTATTCCCACTTTCCATCCAGCTCCCTGCTTGTGGCCTTGGAAAGCAGTTGAGCATGGCCCAAAAGCCTTGGGACCCTGTACCTGCATGGGAGATCCAGAAGAGGCTCCTGGCTCCTGGCTTGGATCAGCTCAGTTCCGGTGGTTGTGGCCATTTGGGGAGTCAATAATTGGACAGAAGATCTTCCTCTCTGTCTCTCTTCCTCTCTGTATATCTGCCAGTAAAAATAGTTTTTTTTATTTTAAAAAAGCTTTCAGTATCTACTAGAAACACAAATTCATAACTGCAAGACCCAACAGTTGGAGAGGTCCAAGGTTGCAACCTTATTCATTATGTCACCAGCCTACAAACAACCCTAATTGTAACATATGTATATCAAGCTCACAAAGCTCATAGAAAAAAAATGAAATTACAGGTTTTGAGATTCATGTCTATGAAGAGTCTTCAGGATGTTCATGAAACTTGCATATTATGAAAAAGAAAACCATGCAAGGGATTTCATTTTTCTTTTTGCACCAAAATAAATTTTTAATTTTAATTCCATGAATTTTTAATTCCATGAATGTTTAAAAAATAGACCCTTGTATATGGAGTATCATATAGCAATGGAAATAGTAAACTACAATTACACACAATGTAGATAAATCTTATAATGTAGAGTGAAAGGAGCCAGAAACAAAACAGTCTATACTGTGTGATTCCACTTATGTGAAGAATGTGAACAGGCAAAGCAAATATCCATGGAGTTAGAGGTCAGGATAGAATTTACTTTTGCTGGGAGTCGGGAGGGGCATGTTTGTATTGATTGGGAGGGGCACAAGGGCACCTTCTGTGGTGCTGAATTATAAATATTATTGATTTTCTGAAAAGTGATTTGGAAATGTGGTCAAGTAAGAGCAGCCTGCCATCCTATAGATCTACTCCTCCTAGCTATGGTTTTATGTTACAACAAGATTTGGTTTGGCTCACATGAGCACAAAGGCAAGCTGCATGCCAGAAGATTTCTACAATAGATTTATCCAACAAAAGACTTTGTCTAGTGAAACATATGCAAAAGACTTGAAATGCACATCACAAAAAAGAGTGTAAACAAATAGCAAATATACAGAAAGCTGCTTAACATCATCACTTCTAAGAGAAATGCAAACAAAAGCCAGGACGCCTGTACTACTACACACCCACCAATACGGCTGGAATGTAAAGGGTGACTGTCAGAAAGGTGGACGAGTGTTCTGGGCACTGGAACTCCCCTGCACTCTGGATGGCAACACATACATAGCATAGCTGTATTTGCCAGGCGAGGCTCTGTCTAGACTAGGAACCAAGTTAAACAGGGTGGGTTGTGGGGTGGGAACGCAGCACAGCAATTAGGACGCTGCCTGCAATGCCAGTGTTCCCTATTGAAGTACCTGGGTTCAAGTCCCTGTTCTGTTTCTAGTTCCTGCTTCCTGCCAATGAGCACCCTGGAAGGAAGCAGGTGAATTCCTTGAATCACTGTCATCCGTGGTAGAAACCTGATCAGATTCCTGGTTCCTAGCTTCAACCTGACTCACTCCTGATTGTTGTGGACATTTGGGGAGTAGACCTGTGAATAGAAGATCTCCGTGTCTCTCTCTCTCAGTCTCGGTGTCTCTTCCAAATAAATAAAAATAAAATAAATTTTTAAAAGTAAAACATAGGAACAGGGAGAAGGAGCAGCAATCTTGTATCATGAACTATTCCAAGCTTAGAAGACTCATTCCAAGTAGTTGGGTTTTTCTTTAGGTTTCTGGCAATGTCCCTGTGCAAGACCCCAGCATTATCTCACTTTAGTTGCAGGGGAAAGGGAAGAGATCTGTTGTTATCTAATGTATACCATAGTGACCATAATTAATAATAATATACATTGCACTTCAAAAAGCTGATAGCAAATGGAATTAAAAACTTGAATTTATTAGGTTGCAGGAATGTTTGAAATACATGTATAAGGGAAGTCTTCAAAAAGTTCATGGAAAATGTATATAATTTATGCAAAACTGTGTACAATTTCAAATTTTTCTGCACCGAAATAAGTATCTTAATTCCATTTTTCATGAGCTTTTTGAAATGCCTGTGTACCGAATATTAGAAAATGATTAAGCAAGTAGAATTTGTAGTCTTAGCACGAAAAGCAAGGTGATATAAATGTTAAATAGTAGTTTTCCAAGGTACACATTTATCAAAACATGCTGTATAATTATGTATAATTATATCCAGTGCTTACTTGTCAATTAAGAAATATTTTATGGTTGAGGCAGAAAGGGAGTTGGCTTAGTGTAGTTTGGAATATTAGGGAAAGGAAGAGAGCAGGTCCATGGTGGAAGTGGCCAGGCCAAGCCAGGAAACCTGGAGAGTCCTGGGGTGAGTCAGGAGGGTTGAAGGGTTGTCTCAGTGGTTCCCAGGTGATCAGACAGAGTGCCACTCACCTCTTGCCGCCACTCCCCTTTCACAGAGTTCAGCTGCCTGCAGTGGCATGCAGCATGCATCCATGCTGAGCAGGTGTTTCCGCAGCTCTCCCTTCTGTGTAGGAGCTGGTGCTGCAGGAACTGATGTGGGGGCCCAGAGTGTGAAGATTCCAGCTCTGGAAGGGAGAATGAGGGTGATGGAAGAGGGCATCTGGGACCCAGCCCTGCAGCTCTCCTCCCTGAGCCCACCTGTCAGCATGGCCTCTGACCATATATCCATGCTTCCCATGAAATTTAGTGCTGGCCCAAATGGGCTCAGGGTGACTCATGATAGCTCACTGCCATGGATGACTGGGGATTTGACATCTGTTCTGTGATCCCTAAGTAAAACTTCTGCCCCTCTCTAACACTGAGGATGGGAGTTCCAAGTGCCAGCCTTTGTGTGTCATTGCCAGATTATTATTATTTTTTTCTGGTTCAGGAGACCAAGCCAATGAAACTACAGTTCTAGATTTTCCAAGTCCTGTGTTGAACTTCCAAACTTTCATCATTTCATGGCTGCTGCCTGCTTGAACAAAAGTATAAGATGTTAGCCCTCTTCAGGGGAGATACCATGATCACGAAGATGGTTTTCCCAGGGCGAGGCTCACCCATTGCACTCCGGGTGTGCTGACCCCTGCGATTTCCCCAAATGTGGGAAACTCGACTGCATAATTTGTGGTAGTGGGGGACTGCGTTCGCACTCTCCCCTGAAAAAATACAATATAAAAATAAGAAAAAAAAATATAAAAAAAAGATGTTAGCCCTCTTGCAAAAAAATTTTTCTGTAGAAAGATACTAATAAATTGAGATCCTATATGTGTGTCCTGGTGTGCTTGTTCGGCTTTGAGGTTTGATAGACTGCCTTTTCAAGCTCACCTTCACTGCCGTCATCTTCTACAGATATGGAGGTACCAACTGTGTGTAGGAGGCTGTGGTGGTCAGAGGGGGATGTGTGCACACTCGTGAAAAGCATCCATAGAATGACTGAGGTCTTGTCACCATATTCTAAGACACCATTCATTCATTCAGAGATTGCTTACTGGAGCCCTACCATGTGCCTGGCATGCTGTAGCTGCTGGTAACCCAGTAGAGTGTAGCAGAACAGAAACAGTCTGTGGCCCCTGAAGAGCTCATCATCCAGAGAGGAAGGAAGATGCATTTTCCAAAGCCCACTTGCATTCTGCACATGTCCCCTTGCCCTAAAGTAAGACAATTGATGATCTCAGGTTTGATTGAGATCCACTGTGGGACAGACATGAGCTCCCTGTACTGTGACATGGAAACAGAGGGGCAGGGAAAGAAGCAGGCAGACTGAGGAGGCTGTGCATGGTGGGTCCATCATCACCTGAAAGAGCTTTGCGCTGTTTGGTAGAGGGCAATTGTGGTATCCTCCAAACCAAGAAACATGATCCTGGGAGAAGACCTGGTTATGAGAGTTCTGTGCTCCCCCTACTCCCACAGCAGGACTGAGAATCCCCACTTGACTTCAGAAGGCAGGTAGAATCTTCAGGATGATCAAAGGCAAGAAGAACATTCTTCCAGGTGTCTCCCACCTTGATTGTCTAACTGAGTCTCCACAGTCAGAGAGGAAGTCGGGACAGGAGTTGAGTTGATGTGGCTCTTCCCCTATGAAGGGAAGAGAGATGATACATTTATAGCCCCTGTCAAGTTGACAAACACCTTCATAGACATAACTGCATGATTGACATAGCCAAGGCAGCCCATCTCAAATATGAGAGAACTGAGGCATAGTTGTACAGGTTTGATAATTTGCCCCATACCAGCCCATGCGTTAAGTGGCAGAGGGAAACTGGAACCCGTTTCCTCTGTTAGCCCTGTGTTCTTCCTGAAGGCATAAATTTCCAGAGCTGAAAGCACGATGAGCTCCCCCACCAAGGAGCCCCGAACCTCCCAAGGTGAAGGTCTGCTTCTGAACTTGGCAAATAACAAGATTCTGCCGGGAAGGAATTTTGCATTTGCGGGGATGCTTCCCAGGAGAACAGTCTTGGTGTGCTGAAGAGAAAACAGATGTCAGGGACAGGTTCCCAGCCTCCCACACAGTCTGCACAGTTCTTTTCCATGGACAGAACGAGACTGGGACAGGGCCATTTACATGGACAAGAGCTGTCTGCACTGGGGTATTCTGGCTCAGCGGGCCCTCTAAAGAGGGCCAGGCAGCAAGCATGTCATGCTTTCCGGCTGCATGTAGTCTCTACTAATAATTTTTTTTTAGATTTATTCATTTTATTACAGCCAGATATACACAGAGGAGGAGAAACAGAGAGGAAGATCTTCCGTCCGATGATTCACTCCCCAAGTGAGCCGCAACGGGCCGATGCGCGCCGATCCGAAGCCGGGAACCTGGAACCTCTTCCGGGTCTCCCACACGGGTGCAGTGCCCCAGTGCATTGGGCCGTCCTCAACTGCTTTCCCAGGCCACAAGCAGGGAGCTGGATGGGAAGTGGAGCTGCCGGTATTAGAACCGACGCCCATATGGGATCCCGGGGCTTTCAAGGCGAGGACTTTAGCCGCTAGGCCACGCTGCCGGGCCCTCTACTAATAATTCTTTAACTGTGCCAACATGGGACAAGAATGGCCACAGGCAACATGTAAGCAAATGGACATTTCTGCCTCCAGTCAACTTGACACACACGGAAATGTGCATATGTCACAAAAAGCTCTTCCACTGCTTTTTAGCCTTTGAAGAATGTAAATGTCATGCCTAGCTTGTGGCTTATACAGAGCAGGTGTTGGGCCAGGTTGGGGCCCTGGGCAGTAGAGTGCTTTATCCCTATTCTAAAAAATCAAGAGGACCACAGCCCCAAATACTGCCCCCACAGAGACCTGGAATTCCACCATTTGTGCTTATTCCTTTGGGTTGAAAAATCCTTTTCCAGATTTCTTTGTAAGACAGAGATGTCTTAGGAGAAGAAGCATTCAATTCCTAACAATGTTTTTTTTTTTTTTAAAAAAAACATCATTTATGTGGGGCCCAACAAGATATCCTACTGGCTAATTCCTCAGCTTGTATGTGCCAGGATCCCATATAGGCACTGGTTCATGTCCCGACTGCTCCACTTCCCATACAGCTCCCTGCATGTGACCTGGGAAAGCAGTCAAGGATGGCCCAAAGCCTTGGGAACCTCCACCCATGTGGGAGACCTGAAAGAATCTCATGATTCCTGGCTTCAGATCAGCTTAGATTTCACCACTGAAGCCACTTGGGGAGTGGACCAGCAGATAGAAGCTCTTTCTCTTTGTCTCTCCTTCTCTTTGTGTATCTGCCTTTTCAATAAACATAAATTTTTTTTAAAAAATCACTTATGGGAGTTACAAAATAAACGAACATGGCTTTTTGTCTGTTTCATTCACTGTTGAGTTAATCATAATGTGCCTAGGACCATAAACATGGTTATACACATACTCACCAAATACTGAAGGAGTTGGTGAATGCACTTTCTCCTAGAACTTGAAAGGTAGGAGCTACCAGAAGCCTGGTACCTAGAGTAGCAGTGCTTAGGCCCAATAGACTCACTGGGGATCCAGGCCATTGAAGTGGCGCAGTACATTACAGGGAGAATGTTAGCAGTTGGCTACGTTTGGCAAGTCCCTGAGACATGGAAGTTCAAAGGGTTTTTGGAGAGGTGGGGCAAATCCCAACAGGTATGTGAAATCTGCCTTCCATGCAGGGATATGCCATGGGAACAAAGACTGGAGAAGGGAACAGGTCAAAGACATACCCCAGGGCCTGGAACTGGTCACCCTCTTTCCTGGATTGGATGCATGGTAAAATGCTGTGCAGCTGGATGAATGTTGCAGGTGGCATTGCATTAGAAAAAACTAGCCAGGGCCCTTTACTGCAAATGTCAGCAAAAGCATCAACCAGGACGCTCCCTGGGTGGAAAAATTCGTGGAAATAAACTGGCTTAGTATGGGTGTTTCTCCTGGATTTCTCCTGCTGGGTAGAACAAGATAAACAGCCCACCATGCCCTTGCCACCTACTTATCTGATCCTCATCTTGCTTATGGACATTGAGATCTGACTTGCTGATTCCTACACTTGAACCAAACCAAATCAGGACTGTGTTGCTGTGAGACTCAGGGAAGTCTCACATCCAGGGCCCTGCGAGTTCTTCCAGATGTCAGCACAAAGAGTAAAGGTCCCACAACTGGCTCCAGAGCCTAGGATGGGAAGGAATTCCTAGGACAAATTGAGCACTTGATTTGATCTGGGGTCTGGACCTGCAACACAGAAGGTCAAAGTTTGGAGCCAGCACGAGGATGATACAACTTTAGAGAAGGCTTACGAGGGAGTTATGGACACATGCAGGTCTCTAGTTGGTCTCTTCTTAATACACCCACAGTAGTACAGGGTAGTGGCTAAGAGTCCATGAACTAGATTTATAATCATATCCTAGACTTAATCTTACTAGCTTTTCAAAAACAAAGTTCTTCCCTCCTTCCCTCCCTTCCCTTCTTTTCCCTTCTCTTCCCTTCCCTTTCCTCTGCTTCCTTTCTTCCCTCTTTTTCTTCCTTCCCCTTCCTCCCTCCCTTCATTCCTTTGGCAGAGTGAGAAAGGCAGAGACAAGTGGAGCACCTAGGACTCAAACCAGCGCTTATATGGGATGCTGGCATTGCAAATGGCAGTTTAACCAATGTCACCACAGTGCCAGCCTCTTTGCTTCCTTTTTGTTACTATACCTCTCTGGCTGTTTCATCAGCTCTAACAAGGGAGCAACATATCCCTCACTGGCTTGTGGTGAGGTTTGGCTGAAATGAAATGTGTAGTGCAACCAATGTGGTGCCTGATGTGTAGAAAACACGAGATAAACAGCGTTTGCTGTGGTTGTTTTTAACTGCAGTTTAGTAAAGCTATTTCCATTGGCCCTTCCTTAGAAGGGTTTGCACTGCCCATGGCCGGGGAGTCCAGCTATGACACCTGACATCAGCACATCTGAAGCCCAGGAGATAGGAAAGCAACAAGGCTCTCAGCGGGGTTAGCTCAAAGCACCACTCCACTGCCAAGAAATTCCTGGGACATCTCACCCTTCATTTGTGCATTCTTGCCAATTTTGCGTTTCATGCCATAAGAAGTTTTTATATATATGCAGTCTTAGGAAATCCATTCTCTCAGAATCTTTGCATAGCTCCAAGTCTCCAAAAAGATGAGAGTTGAATCTAAACACAAACTCCTGTTGGGGGAATCTCCGACTGTTCCGACTCACAGCAGGGTCCAGCTCCTCAGCATCCAGGAGGGAGGCTTTGGGTTGGACCATCAGGGTGACCTCCTGCACGTGGTGCTAACACCACAGCATGTGCAAATGCAGAAAAGGAAGAAATTATCTGAGCCAAGGTCTGGAGGTGGGGAACACAGACAAAACCCAAACAACTATGGGGAAACTTTGTTTCAGGAACTGAGAATCCTTCTCACCTCAGTCAAGTATCTTTGTGTCTCTTTCCGTTAAGACCTGATCCTCCAAGAGACTGGTTGCTGTCCCAAAGCCATCCGTCACCTTCAGCAGCTCCATGATCTCTCCTCATCCCTCCCTGCTGGCTCCCCACACAGTTTCCATCTGGACAGGAGCCCCTGCGAAAACTTGGCTGGCGCCGGGCCTCGCTCACACAACTCCCTCAGGACCCACGGTTATTAGGAAATTCTCCTCAGCAGTGCTTGGGCCCCAAAGCATCCAGCCCTGGCTGCCCCTCTCTGCGGGCATTCTTCAGGTCCTGCCCTCCCCACTCCAGGCCAGGCACCTTCTCCTTTTGAGAGTCACCTTCCCCTTCTGCTTCCTTTCTCAGTGAAACTTTCTTCCTGAAAGTCTCAACAACAAAGATTGCTGGCCAGGCGAGAATGAACTGTGACGCTCGATTAGTAGATAAAATGCTACGGAAAACGTGAGCGATCTCCACATGCTAGGCTAACGGCTCCTTCACCACACTGTTCCCACTTTTCTAATGTCAGCTATCTTCCTCCATCCAGAATCAAAGCAAAGCACACTCTGCTACAGGCCTGAATAGAGCCTTCTGCCCTCCGGTGCATGGACCACTGGCAGAGAAGGATGCCTTGTGAATCCACTGTATTCTCTGAGGTACCCTGGATACGTGTTCTGCACCGTGAAATGACACCTGTGCCTCTGGGGTGTGGGGCATGGCTGCAATGAGGGCTCCAGGCAGGTGGAAACTTGTTTCTGGGTGTTCCAAGGCAAGTGACTGAGTTGTTGTTGTGGACTCTGCCCCCTCTTCCACCTGCCCCCCAACAATGTCCAGCACATGGCAGGTGCCAATTATACTTGATGAAAGATTTGCTGGTCTCCAGCCAACAAGTTCTGCTGTCTAACCACCAGCATGATGGAACATCAGAACAGGAGCAATGACTCTTTAATTGGCAAAGACAGAGTTAGGGGTGGGATGGGGACAGCATATAATGGCAAGACAAACGAGGCAGTAGGACTCAGCACAGAAAAGAGGCTTTAAAGCTGACAGCAGAGTCTAGCTCCTCATCCATGAAACAGGGATGAAGTTACCTAAACAACAGGTGTGCTGTGAGGCAACTTAGCAATGGTCAACAATCAACACAATGCCCCACTCACAACCACTTCCTTCTGCCTTCTTTCGAATGGTCACAACATTCAAGATAGGTAAAAAGCACAAAGGGCTCTTTAGGAAGCTTAGGGGAGGGACAACATGTTTGATTCAGGGAATGGGGAGTCAAATTATGAAATACATTCTTCCTCGCTGTGGCCCTGGTGCAGAATACAAAGTGCTCCCAGCAGCAACTGGATCCACTATGATGGCTATCCCCTTTCCAAGCTGTGGAGGAGGCACTCCAGAGTGAGCCTGGGTGTGTCACAGCCGTGGAGTTGGGGATGGACACACCCCAGGGCTGCTGACACCAGGGAGGGCTGTTGACCTTCTTTCTCTCCCTCTAACTGGCTGACAGCCCCATGCAAGAGCATCAGGTTAGCAGGAGGTCAAGAATGGCTTCACATGTCTCCTTCTTGCTCTGGGGAGAGACTTAAAGCTGCTGGAGAGGGAAGAACAGATCCCTTGGAATTTCCATAAGGCTGGACTGATGGCATCCATGGTGTGACCTACTCTGTTCTGGCACAGCTAAGATGTTTCCTCTGACAGTGTGACAAGTCTTCATGGCTATGTCAGCTGATGCCAAGATTCTCTACCCTCATGGAGAATGCAGACCTAACCACAACTCTGACCACACTGCATTTCCAAAATGAAGTAGAATTTGTTCAATCTCTTTGTAGCTTTTTTTCAAGATATTTATTTATTTTAAAAAATTATTTGAAAAGAGAGAAGGAGTGGTATCTTCCATCTACTAGTTTATTTTCCAAATGCTTGCCCAGCCAGGGCTGGGCCTGGTCAAAGCCAGGAACCCAGAACTGAATCCAGTTCTCCCATACACATGGCAGGGACCCAAGTACGCGAGCCATCACCTGCTGCTGGGGAGTGTGCGTGAGCAGGATGCTGTGACTGGAAGTACGCTGGGACTCCCCACCAAGAACTCCCATTGGGATGCAGGCACCTTGGATGGTGACAACTGCTGTGCCAAATACCCACCTTGTTGTGCAGCTTTGATAACCCCATTGCACATCCGGAACAAGTCAAAGACCAAGGAGGTTTCAACTACACTGGTTTTGTTTTACTGCTTTAATGAGATGGTGAGAACTACAGTTTCAGAGAATCCACCCACTTAAGCAGGTTAGCTTTTACTTATCACCTTCTTTTCAGGGAGCTAGTAAGTCAACAGACTGTGTCTTCAAGGCAATGATGTAAAAAGGTTAAGTCACTCACTCGGGTCATACCACAGGGAGGTGGAGAAGAAGTTACAAGGGATCAGTTCTTTGACTCCTTGTTTATAACTCTCATGGGCAAAGGGATGTGTTTCTTTTGTAAAATTTGACTTTCAAATTTCAGCCCAAGACAACGCAGTCCAAGTCTTGAAGATAAAGTGCCCATGTCTCAATAGAAAATCTCCTGGTTGTACAAGTCTCCCTGGCTGTCCCCTAAGTTCCTTTGCTTTTGGATTCCCCAGTGCAGCTGCGGTGCCATCCATGAGCGAATTCATTACTACATTTCATACCTTTTTCCTGCTTCCAGACTGCCAAGAAAGGCTGAGCAAACGTCTTGGCCACACAGGTGGGCTGCTGCAGAGTAACAACGCTGCCTAAGGCCCCACTGTTCATTTCTGCCCAACTTCCTATCCCTGCTCCCACCTGCCTCCAACGTCCCAGCCATGCACTGTTCCTGTCACTTCTTCCACCACTCACTCTCAGTGCATGGTCTCACTGCTTCCTCACCCTGGAGTGCTGGAGGTTGCCAGCACTCTCCCCAGCTGTGCCATCACCCGCTGTCCACTGTCTTCCAAGGCCAATCCCTACACCTTTTTGGCTTTGGCCAAGATCTTGGCAACCTCTAGGGCCTTTTTCATCTCTCTCTACTTACTGATGACTCCAGCCAAGAAAGTTTTCCTCATAGTCATCACTGTAAAATTTTTTTTTAAAGATTTATTCATTTTTATTGGAAAGGTGGATATACAGAGAGGGGGAGAGACAGAGAGGAAGATCTTCCATCCAATGGTTCACTTCCCAAGCGGCCGCAACGGTTGGAGCTGAGCCAATCCAAAGCCAGGAGCCAAGAGCTCTTCCAGGTCTCCCACGAGGGTGCAGGGTCCCAAGGCCTTGGGCCGTCCTCGACTGCTTTCCCAGGCCACAAGCAGGGAGCTGGAAGGGAGGTGGGGCTGCCGGGATTAGAACCGGCACCCATATGGGAGTCTGGTGCGTGCAAGGCGAGGACTTTAACTACTACACTATTGCGCTGGGGCCATCACTGTGAAATTTTAAGGCCGTGTCCTACCCAACTCCCCCTTCCTGCAGGCTGCCCTCACAGATATGATCATGGGCAAGCACCTGACCAATGTTTACTTCCTCACCAACCTAACCAATTGCCCCAACCTCCTCATGGTTCCCAACATCCACCCCTTCCTCCAGAATTACTGCCTTGCCTTGCTGGGTCCTTCCTTTCAGAATTGAGCTGTGGAAGTCCCTTCTGCTCTGCAGCCTTCAATGCTCCCCTTCTTTGGCCTGCCCTTTCTTATGCTGTACAGGATCTGTTTATAAAACACAGGGAGATCACCACCTCGTCCCCCACCCACTCACTCCCATCCTCAAAGCTCTAACACCTCTAATGGGTACAATCTGCTGTGCAAAACAAAAACATAGCCTGGGTAGCTTGCTCTTCAGGGCTGTCAATAGAGCCCCAAGTGACTCTTCAATTACATGTCCCATCCTCTCTCCCATGTCAGTGCACATGCACATGCTACATGGCACAGGTACCTGGCCTGCCTGCATTCACTTGGGTCTAGTCCACATGCTTCAGATACAGCTTTAACCTCACGCCAGCGCCACTGCTATGCTGGCTCCTTATCTCCTCCTTTGAAATACCATTCAGCTTCCAAGGCTCACCTCTCCCACGAAGTTTTGCCCTGTTACTCCTGGAACAGCTTGCTTTGTCCTCCCACGCAGTCCACAGTGTTCTATGTGTGTCTCTGCCTCCTAAAGAGCCTGCAGCATGGCTAGCACACGGGGAGAACTTGAGAGCTGCTGAATGAATGGATGAATGAATGAACCACAATCCTGCTATGCATGCAGTGGGGAAGGTGTAATATCCACCAGAGCCTGAGTGGACAGCTTCCGCATGTGCCTGTTGTAGTGGCATCTGGATCCTGCCCCAAGCTCAGCCAATGCACAGGAGTGATCAGCAACTTCATGTCCTCCCTGCCTTTCCATCCTGTGGGGCATGGTCCTCTCGGCCCCCTTATACCAGAGAAAGTAGGTCTCTACTTCTTCCATAAATCCACTGGCTAACATTTTTAAAATAAAGATTTTCATTAAAGACTTGTATTACTTATTGAAAGGTAAAGTTAAGACAGAGAAATCGCCCATCTACTGGTTCAATCCCTCAAATGGCCCCAACAAAGCCAAGAATTCAGGACTCCATTTGGGTCTCCTGTATAGGTGGCAGAGTCCTGAGCACTTGGTCCATCTTCCAGGACTAGAGTTGGCAATATGATGTGTAAGCTGCAGCCCGATTCACTACATGACACCAGCCCCACCAACTGTCATTTAACCAGGCAACATTCTGTATCATCAGGGGGTCACTCAGAAGGTGCCCAGTGGCTGCAATGCTTTCCTTGCAGTCTTTGCACCCACCCCTGCCTACTGCTCAGAGGCCAAGTGGTCTGTGTTTTCACTCTCTCTCCTTCCGAGGCTGGGCACTGCCTTGCCCATCATTTACACCTGCCAGCATCTGGGTCTCCTTTCCGAGGGCTTTTGCAGAAGTGAAGGGATTTGTGTCCTATTATGACTCAAAAGTGGGTCCTTTCCTTTGTCTTTCCACTGCCCCAAAGAAACAGGCACCACACAGAAACCCTTCACTAGGGACACAGCCCTGCCTGGTAGGACAGTTTGAGTCAGCATTCATGCAGTTGGCCTCTGGCTCCTGTCCCCTGGTCCCAGGGGAGAAAATGCTGAGTGGCATATCTTATGGGCAGCCACTTTGTCTTGGCCCCAGATAGTTCATGGGCCTTGGATCCTCTCTCTCGACCTATGGTAGGGGACTTAGCAGGTTCCACAGCTGTGGACAGACTGGGAAGCCGTCCTGCTGGTGGTCAGATAAAACACAGGCATTTGGGGAAGGGGCAGAGTCAAAGACCTTGTGTCTACTGCTGGTACCTGTGAGTGGGAGCTGCAGGGTCCCCATCCCAGGCAGCTCCTGGCAGAATTGGAGCCAGCAAAGGCCGAGGCCGCCCATTAGCCAGTTCAGGTTTTCATTCATGGGCCTTGTTCAGACACATGGCTGTAAGGCCACCTCCCTTGCCATGGCTTTCAGTGCTGTGTGCAGCCCAAGTCTGGCTATGTAATAACGAGGCTGTATTTTCTATGAGAAGATTTATTCAAAAATAAATTTAGCTGGGGGTGGGGGGAGTAAAGAAAAAAAAAAGGAAAACAGAGGGACAAAATTTTTCCCATTGACTGGCTGCCAAGGAGTGAAAGATGGAGGCAGCCATCCCCCTCGGAAGCAAGGGACAGCTGCAACATTTCACGGGGTAAAGTCAGCGAATTTCCACAGGCCTGCCTGCCAGAGACCGCAGGCCGCTTTCAAACAACGGCTTACTTCATGATACTTGCGTGTGCTTGTGTGTGTGCATGCGGGTGCATGTTAGGAAAAGAGCAGGCAGGGCTGGGCCTGGGGGGAGCAAGGAAGTGTCCTGGGCCAGCTGCTGGCGTGGGCAGGGGCGTCACAAGCAGATTGATGGAAACGTTTCGCTGGCACGAGGGGTTTGCTTGCCGCACCGCGAAATTGCTTGCAGATCCGAACGCAGCATGTTTCGTTTCAAACTCATTCTCTTGCCATACATTAGCACTTGTCAATGTAACCATTAAGCACGGGCAGTGCAGAAATTTAATTACAAAACCATTTATTTTAGTGAAAGAAAAATAAACCCAAGCTACCTCAAATGCATTAGGTGGGTTCAAAACATGTTCAGCTGATAACACCCAAGGGTAGGGAGCTGCTGCCGGAATCAATGCGTCTTTCATGTGCGGCGGGGGCTCCATATTAGAAACAGCTGCCTATGGGTCCTCTTTATTTAAGTTCAATTACGGATTAAAAAACAATCGAGCTAATGAAGGCACCTCTTCTGACTGAGGCTCCTGGGTTGGGGTAGTCCCTCTCCTCTTGCCTGCTTTTTTGCCTCCTTGCTTTGGAGCATCTGAATTAAAAATGTTAATGAGTTGCACAGAACTTTTTTTCATTGAATGGGTCTCCCTTACGGCCTCCCTCCCTAACCTCAGCACAGGCTTGTCTTTTGTTCTCCCAATGGAAGAATGCAAGGACTGGGGTATTAAAGGAAGTCACAAAAATGTGCTAAACACATCAAAAAGTCTCCAATCTGTATCTTATTCATGCCGGCCTCCCTTCTCCCCCAGGTCCCTCTTCTCCATAGCTGGGGCCAGCAGGCAGCATAGAAATGCTAGATTTTGGGTCAAGCAGGAGGGCCGCTGTCATGCTGAAGGCGGCCTCTCCTTAGCACTAATGGGCTGCCAATAACGAGTCTGTTTTACCATTCTACTGGAAAGGGGCATGGGGGAAAAGTTATAACCTTCGTGGTTTGGACTGATTTGTCAATTTAAAGTGCATTTTCCCTCCTTGTCTGAGTTACCACCCCATGTTACAGACAGCTCATGCAGCACACTCAAAAGGAATCTGCAAAAGGAAGACTTTTCTCATTTAAAAAAAATTTTTTTGAAGAAAATGTCCCTACAGAGAAAATAGATCTGCACCATCTCATGAAGGCAGTGTTTGACAGAGGAGCAGGAGGCAGATTGACATCAAGGTGGCTTGACAGTGACACAGAGATGATTCTGCCCCAACCCTTGCTTCCCTGGGTGGGACTGGAGGTGGGTGTCCTAGTCCAGAGGGATGTGCAGGCCTCGCAGAAGCATGGTCAGTGCTCCCCGGTGGGTGCCCCGGTACTATGTAAACTGCTCCAACACACACCAGGAGGAGCAGAGCCTTTGGCCACCATGGCATCCAGGTGGCTTGCAAAGCTTAGCTCTGCCTCTGCTGGGGCACCTGTGACCCAGCCCCTCTTGACACATGCCTTCCCTTCCTCCTTTCCTTCTTGCTACAGACTCAGAAAGCCTGCAGCAGGGAAAAAACATTGGGAAAGAGAGAAGCTGCCTGTGCTGGCTAGCAAAAATCTTTCCCAACAGATTCCAGATAATCCCCGGCAGGAGAGGAAGAAGGCAGGCTGAAGGAAACCAGAGAGGGAGACAGAGCAGGGGTGTGGGGTCCTGTTGAAGTAGTCCAAGAGAACTGGCATTGAAATGGAGCCCTACCCATGCAGAAAGATCCAGAGAGTGGACCTCCACCCTATTATCCCAAGTGTCCAGAAGGAAAACAAGCAGCACTCTATAAACATCCTCTCAGCAGGTTGAGAGTGCGATGATACCACTGCTCTCTGACCCAGCCCTGGAGATTTCTTCTTCTGCCTCCCTGGCTATGAGAGGGGTACAGGGCAGGGGAGGAAGGTCGAATGAGCCAGTATTCAACGTGGACTTCTCGGAGAGTGTGGAGGTCCCAGCCCTGTTGTATGTCGACCCAGAGCTGTATGTTCTGTATAGTCTCACAGGCAAAGCTGCTTCTTCTCCCTAAGGAGCAGCAGTGCTCATAGCCAGATCAACAGGGACCTTGCTTTCAGGCAGACTCATAATAACAGCACAGCCCCTTCAAATAGGACTTCTCCCCTATGTCCGAAGTTCACCCCTCATTCATCTCCCTACTTTGTGATACAGGGGATGAAAAGAAAACCTTTAGTTTTAGCTATATCTATGTATTTGTTGAGGACCTCTTACCTGCTAAGCACTCTAGTCAAAACTAGGGGGTTAATAAAGAACAAGACAGGGGCCAGGGTCGAGGCATGGCAGGTTAAAGCTAATGCCCACAATGCTAGCATCCTATATGGGCACCAGTTTGTATCCCAGCTGCTCCATTTCTGATCCAGTTCTTGGCTGAGTGCTTGGGAAAATCAGCAGAAGGTGGACCAAGTTTTTGGGCCCCTACCACTTACATGGAAGACCCTGAATAAACTTCTGTCTCTTAAATTCGACCTGTCCCAGTCCAGGCTATCGTGGTCATTTGAGGAATGAACCACTTGGTAGATGATCTTTCTCTTTCCCTTTAATAAATCTTAAGAAAAATATAAAGAACAAGACATACAAGTTCTTTGCCACCGTGGTTGCCCACCAGGGAGGTAGATACAAATCAGGAAAACAAATGAACTACACAGTTAGTGCCCTAAATGGGACACACTGGACATTTTTTACAGGCTTAACAAAGGAGAGCTATTGGAGGCAGGGAAGGTCCATGTGAGAATTAAGCTAGATCCAGTCAGGCACATGAAGAGCTGGCAGTGAAGGACAACAGCACCAAGGCAGATGTCAGACGGGGACTATGAGAGGCCACTGTGATGGAGTGTGACATGTGAGGGATGAGGCCAGACCTGGGTCATGGCAAGATATGTGGACTCAGAGCTTTGTAAGTGCTGTGGAAAGCCACTGAACAAACTAAAGCAACAGGTGATCATATTCTAGCTTGTGTCCTATAAAGATGACTCAGTGTGATTGTGGAAATTGGGCCAACAGCCAGCAGATGTGATCCAAGAAAGACCACTGGGGAGTGTGAGATGGTAGTGGGACTTAGGACGGCCATGGGTGTTCTACCTCTCTTATTGGTCTGGGTTTTCAGCCCTGCTACAAGGCTCCTGGAAAGCAAGACACTTGCTTTTTCTTCACAGGATAAAGGAGCACTACCCCGATCCCCTCCCTCCACCTGCAATAGGAACACTAAAGCCCTCAGCTTGCTCTTTAGGGCAGCAGCACACAAGTTCCTCTATGGGCTCCTGTGCTATCCCTGCCCCCGCCCAAGGATGCTGCTCTCCAGTTCCTTTTTTCTCCTCCTCCCAAACCACGACCCTTCAACCTACAATGTTCCTCTGACTTGTTGGCAAAGCAGAGCTCTTCCTGCTAAATAAATCACCCATAAAATACCGAGCCTCTGCAGGCTTGACTCCCTGGGGTAGTGGCCACAGTGGCCATATCTGCTGCCATGGCAGTTTCTTCACATCTGGGCACACCGCATGGTAAACTCTCTGCTGAGTGTCTACTTCCTAATTAGACCCGTAGGCCCCAGTCAAGTTATGTATGCATCCAAAAATCTCAGCCTTTTCTTAAGAGCAGTTAAACTACAGATAGAATTGTGTTATATTTTAAATAATGGTATCATGGGCCCGGCAGCGTGGCCTAACAGCTAAAGTCCTCGCCTTGAACACACCGGGATCCCATATGGGTGCTGGTTCTAATCCCGGCAGCTCCACTTTCCATCCAGCTCCCTGCCTGTGGCCTGGGGAAGCAGTCGAGGATGGCCCAAAGCCTTGGGATCCCGCATCCGTGTGGGAGACCTGGAAGAAGTTCTTGGTTCCCGGCTTCAGATCGGTGCAGCACCGGCCATTGCGCTCAAGATCTTTGGATAGAAGATCTTCCTCTTTGTCTCTCCTCCTCTCTGTACATCTGACTTTGTAATAAAAAATAAACAAATCTTTAAAAAAAAAAAAACAAAAAAAAAACCCCAAAAATAAAATAAATCATGGTATCACATGGTTAATATTAATAAATCATCTCATTGTACTCTTTCATTATACCTTAAAATTTGAGCTGTGGCCTCAAGTTTAAAAGGAGAGTAGGCCTGGCAGAATGAAAGCTCACTGTCATGATACAAGACTGAATAAGTGAATTGGAAGACTGAACAATAGAAATCATATGATCTGAAGACAAGATAGACAAAAAGATGAACAAATGAATAGGCTTAAAGGATATGTGGGACAACAACCAAATATTCAATATGTAGTAGTTACAGTCTCAGGTGGAAAGGACAGAAATAATAAGGCAGAAAACACATTTGTGAAGAATACTGGCTGTAAAAATTCCCCAAATTTGTTGCAAAGCATAAATTATAGAGCCCATAGCACAATGAATCTCAAATAGAATAGTTATGAATATGAATTGCATCAGTCAGCTTTTGTTACTGTCACTGAAATACCTGAGAGCAACTACTTAGGAAGGAAAAAGATTTATTGCGGCCCATGGTTTGGGAGACTCACAGTCCAAGACTGGGAGGCCCATTGGGCTGGTGTCTGCTGAAGGCCAGGGGCAGTGGAACACGTGCAGACAAAGGTTACGTGGTGATCTGGAAGGCAGAGGGACACAGAAAGAGAACACTCTACCCTTTCCCTACATCCTTGGGTCTCTCTATGTAAAGTTAACATGATTCAGTCACAGGGCTACAACCTAGCAACTGGAGCCAAACTAATTATTTCCCAATTCCCAACCTTTGGACATAACAACCGCGCTAGGTCTACTCTTAATCCATCAACCGTTAATTTAAAATGCTGGGACTCGAGTCCAAAAACAATGGCTTTTGGGAGGTCAATTTAAACTACAGTATGAATAAAAGCTTATCTAAGGCATAATAATACTGCTGAAAATCAGAGATAGAGGGAAAATCTTGCACGCATGCAGAGGAAAATGACCCATTACATGCAAGAGAACAATGATTTAAACGACTATGAACTGTCAAATAAATTTATATTGTTTCCAAGTTTCTACATTTTAGGTAAAGAAGTGTGTTAACAAAAGATACCGTGAAAGTCAAGAGATGGGGCTGGCACAGCGACTCAAGAGGGTAATCCTCCACCTGCAATTGCCAGCATCCCATATGGTCCCTGCTGCTCTACTTTCCAACCAGTTCTCTTTTTATAACCTGCGAAAGCACTGGAAGATGGCCCAAAAAGCCCTGGGACTTTGCACCCATGTGGGAGACCTGAAAGAAGCTTCTAGCTTGAGAAAAAAAGGCAAGTTTTACAAATAGAATAGAATATTTTAAAACTTGCTCTCAGCAGTTCATAGCACGAAGGAGGGCCCAGTGTGGTAGCCTAGTGGCTAAAGTCTGCGCCTTGCACATGCCGGGATCCCATATGGGAGCTGGTTCATGTCCCGGTGGCCCCACTTCGCATCCAGCTCCCTGCTTGTGGCCTAGGAAAGCAGAAGAGGATGGCCCAAAGCCTTGGGACCCTATACCCATGTGGGAGATCTGGAAGAAGCTCCTGGATCCTGGCTTTGGATCAGTTCAGCTCCGGCCATTGCAGCCACTTGGGGAGTGAACCAATGGATGGTAGATTTTTCTCTCTGTCTCACCTTCTCTCTATAGATCTGACTTTCCAATAAAAATATATAGATCTTTTAAAAAGTACAAAGGATAGAAAAATTGGCAAAGTCACAGAAAACCTGAGGTTTTATCAACAACTTATTTTTTAAAAGAATGATCTACCAACCACTAAAGAGTAGATGTGTCCATCTGTACACACTTGCCTTGAAAAAGTGTCTGTTCTTTACAAAATTTCCCAGTCTCATATATTCTGTTAGAGCAGCCTCAAATAGACTAAGACACCCTAAGTAGGCTTTCTTGAATACAATACCAACAATGCAATCCGTTAAAGAAAAGGAAATAATGATAAATTGAACTTTATCCAAATTGAGCAGGAAGCACAATATTGCTTTACAAAGGGCTGAAAATCAAGGCTCCCACAAGGTCCTCTGGCCAGCAAATGGCTGGGTCTAGACATGCTCTCAGGGCTCTGCAGAATACCCTGTCACAGATCCATTTGCAAGGCCCAGTGCACAGGAGCCGGGGCCTGCCACAGCACAGCACAGCTGTGTTTCCTGGCTGCCCAGTCGTGGATTGGCCCCAACCTCCTCCAGGACCCAGCAAGGCTTGAATGCTTGTGTTTCAGCAATGCCAAATGAGCTTTCAACAAATTTGGTGATGCCTCATTCCCAAAGAAAAATGTTATGACACAGCTGGGGCCCCGGACTGCCTTTCCCAAAGACTCACTAGCTCTGCCTGCAAGACTCATTACTGTTGAGAGCCAGGGCTGTTCCCGTGACTGGTGTCACCCCAGGGGCACAGCTGCAGAAGATGCAGTTTCAGGTGGGTTTGTACCAGGAGGGACAGGCAGGGCTTGAGGGCCAAAGTTCTGCTCTGTGGTTGCTGGCTTGCAGTCCAGGCGTCTTAGGCTTTCTTTCTTGGTACTCTGCCCACAGCAGGTTCACACTATAACCCATCACCAGCTCCGTAGCCACGCATGAGCTTCAGCCTACAAGCACTCCCTACAGTGATCTGGTTTTCCATGTGAGAACGCTGTGGATGCCATCTTCCACAGCAGGGATGTGTTTGTCATTCTATACTTTAACCCATAGGTTGAACTTCTCTGCATGCCACAGAGCAGCATATACAGTCTCTACAATTCAGACTTTGTTTCAGCAGGTCTGGGGCAAGGGTTGACACACCACTTTGTCAACAAGCTTTGGAGGGAGGCTGCTGTCCGTGGACCACACCGCGCAAGGCTGGGAAACCTGAGTTCCCAGATGGCTTCGCCTTCCCTGTCAACCAAGAGGGAGTTCACCAGGAACGATGCCTTAACGACATTTTCTTACTGGGAAGCAAAGCTCCAGGTGTGCATGCCCATGCGTTGCATGCATTCACTCATTTTCAAAAGGTACACTGAGAATCCTCGTATACTCCATTTCCAGTGAGGCTGGAGACCTGGGAGCATCAGCACAGGCTCTTAATCTGCTGCCTGTTACAACCTGGGTGCTTGTGTTCCATTGATCCACTTGTTGGCAGTCTCCTCAGGGCTGCTGTTGGGGACTAGCTGCCAAAGCCACTTCCTGTAACGCCAGTGCCCCATATGGCCACCAGTTCAAGTCCCAGCTGCTCCACTTCTGATCCAGCTTGCTGCTAATGCACCTGGAAAAGCAACAGAGGATGGCCCAAATGCTTGGGGTCCTACACCCATATGGCAGACCTGGAAGAAGTGTCTGGCTCCTAGTTTTGACCCGAACCATACCCAATCGTTACAGTCTGGGGAGTAAACTAGCAGATGAAAGATTTTTCTCTCTGCCTGCTTGTCTCTCCTTCTCTTTTTGTAACTCTGATTTTCAAATTTATAAATAAATGTTTAAAAACAAAGGAAGGAAGGAATTCTCAGAATGGTGGGACACTTGCAAAGGGGGCAGTTGTTAGGTCATGGGGTGGAGTCTTCATGAGAGGGATTAGCACCTCATGGAATGTTCCCTTGCCCCTTCTGCTGTGTGGAAACATGCAGAAGAGGTGTTGTCTGTGTGACCAGACATAGAGCCTTGAACTTGGCCTCTCCAGCCTCTAGAACCATGAGAACTGAATCCATGCTGTGTAGAAGCCACTTGGTCTTGCAGTGTATGTGATGTCACTGGTCTTCTAAGGTCCCTAACAACAAGTCCTGTAAGGTTCTAATCCCCAGAGTTATGAGGTCATTGGGTTCTCCAATAGCAAGCATCCTGGTGTTGTGTCTTCTTTCAAGGTATTTCTTTTCCAGGAACTCAGGTCCAGAGCAAAGGGTAGCTACCACTTACATGGAAAGCTGATGGAAGACCACTGTAGCACCATTACAAATCCTGAAGCAGATGGTCTCACCAGGCAATTAAAGGAGGATCACAAGCACTACAGACCATCCAGGACCATGGCCACAAGCTGAACATGCACCTCTCAGCCCCAGGTGCAGGGTATAAGCACCTGCACCCCTGACCTCTCAGGGCGTGCAAGAACTGAGCAATGACCATCCAGCTCCTTGCTCTGTACATAGCAATAAAGTCCTCTGAGATTAGTTTGCTGGGCATCCTGAGAGAGGACTAGTTTGGGGTGGTTCTACAGCAACTCCCCTAACCAGTTTTGGGGCATTACTGTACCACAGCTGAGCAGTGAGAGAATAACACCCAATATTTGGCTAAGCGTACACAATCTGGCTGCTGTGAGAATGTACACAGGACACTGTGGTCTGAAGGAGCTCAAAGGAAAGGCAAACACAGTGTGAAGCCAGAAAGCATGAACTAAAGCCAGGGAGGGAAAGTTGTAGTCTGGACAAACGCATATGGGGCCAAGCCTGCAGGTGTCAGGAGCCAGTGCTCTTACACTCCAGGCCCTCTCCAGTCTCATGATCCTCTTACCTGCACCTGCCCAGAGTCCCGCAAACATTCCCATTATGAATTCAGGCAGGCTGGAGGGTTTCACTCCAGCAAAGACTGAGCCAGAGGCTTCGACCAGAATGTAAGACATGAAGGTGGAAAAGCAATGTTTAAAATGTTCTTTATCACTAATCAGGAAATTCTTAATAGAAAAACAATAAATGACAGTTTATGAATCTACCAGAACACAGAGAGAAATTCTTCAGGGCACCTTCTCCCAGCTGTGATTAGGGCCCCATTACTTCTCAGAAATGGCATTTGTTGACACGGCCTTGCTACCTTGGGTCTTTGAGAACCTGGGTCTAGAGCAGGTTAAGCCACTGTTTTGAGACATTAGTATCCCATATCATAGGGCCTGAGATGTAGTCCCAGCTTGGCTTCTGATCTAGTTTCTTGCTAATGTGTCTAGCAGAAAGTATCCCAAATAGTTGGGTTCCTGCCACTCACATGGGAGATCTGGATGGGGCTCCTGGCTTCTAGCCCAGCCCTAGCTTCAGCTGTTGTAGGCATCTGAAGAGTCAACCAGTAGATGGAAGATCTGGAAGGTTCTCTCTCTCTCACTCTCTCTCTCTCTCTTACACACACACATACACACACACACACGCTCACTCTCTCTGTCACTGTGCATTTTAATAAATAAATATAAACAAACAAATAAATAAATAAAACACACACCAAAGAACAAAATTGAAAGCAATGAAGAATCTGGTTATGCCCCTAATCCTGAGGCTACAGTCCAGCCCTGGGTTTTGTCTGCCATGACAGCACAGTGTATCCACCTCTGCCATCGTCCCTGCAGAACAAAGCATCAGGAGGCTGGAGCAGCTGTAAGACTGCATTGATGGGTGACATACTTGGTGGGCTAAGATGCTCTAGCAGTCTAGCTGAGGATGGAGGGGAAGACAACTGCAAGAAGGCCTGAGCACTTACACCCCATGGGATGCTCACTGCAAGACCAAAGAAAAGGTGTCGGGACAGTGGAGAAGAGGGAGGCCTGTACCCCTTAGGGTCAACCCCACCCCATGCAGCTGTCCAGAAGTTCTTGCTGATAGGTGAGGTTACTTTGGAAGGCAGCCAGCTCACAAGAAAACGATTGGCAGTGACCACAGTTAGCACTGCAGCACAGGAAAAGCTGTCAACATGGTAGCCAGGGGTCCAAGTCCCTACCACTTAGAACTTACTCCCAAGAGGGCTTTGAGCATCTCCGCTGCCTGGGCATTCAGAATTAGGGAAGGGCAGACAAGGCCAGGGACAATATGGCAGTCACTTATTATAGGGTACCAGCCTTCTGAGACACAGTACAACCCCACCAGGAAGTCAAAGCCTTAAAATATAACCCCAGTTCACCTGCCCAGCCTAACTGATCCCTTACAAGACATCCATTGGGGAGACTCGCAAGATGGCCGACATAGGAGGAAGACTGTGAGAGAGCTCACAGACAGAGAGGGCTAGAACGCGACAAAAGCGTAAGTGGAGCAGCATAGAACTACAGGGAGAAGAACGTGAAGTTCCCTGGACAGTGTGGAGCCAAAAAAATCCACACAACTCGGAAGAGCAACCAGGGAAAAACAAAGCAAAGGACAGGGAAGACGACTTTCCGCTCCTGACCTGCTGAGTCACCTCTGAGGGCAGACGCTGAAAGCCGCCGAACCCACCCAAAGACCGACCTGAAGACGCTGTGGCCGTGAGGACCGGAGGTGATTGGGACCCGCTGGCATCTGCTCACCCTGGTCACCAGGACTCGCCAGGACCTGCCCCGCTGCGGACACCAGGACCCTGAATCACCGGGACCCGCCGGCATCTGCCCACCCTGGTCGCCAACCCCCGGGACCTGCACCAGCCACAGCCTCCAGGCTCCATCGCGACCCGCGCGGAGACCAGCAACGGACGCAGCAGTCGGGAGACGCACTGGCGGCCAGGATTCCCACCAGAGGAAGAGGCAGACTGCAAGAACCTGAGGTTTGAGTGAGTTGGGTGGGGACAGTGGTGGGTTGGAGGCTTCGGGAGTTGGCCCCCCAGGGGCACGGACAGAGCCTGAACACAATTGGCCTCCCCGCCCCTCCCCCCCCCCCAGGCTCCAGCCTCTAGAGACACAGGGCGAGTGCCTTGAGACTGCCAAAACTGTGTCTGGGAGAAAGGCAAAAGGCACACTGGATACTCCCCTGTGCCTTTGCGGTGTGGCACTCAGCTGGGCGGTGCTATCCCACAGGAACCCAAGCACGCCTCTGGGCTGGGCAGTTCCCTGCTAGCGCAGGGGCGGTCGGTCCCCTGCAAGTGCTGGGGTGGGCGGACCTGCGCAGGAGGCGTTTCCAGAGAGCACCTGGAACACGCCCTATAGTCCCTTGCTCCGAGCCCTGTGATCCAGTAAACAGGGTGCGCGCACAGAGAGTGCCTTCACTCCCCCACGCCCTGTGGTAGCATACCTGTAGGGGACGAGCTGGGAGTGTGCTTTGAATCCGCTGGGCCCTGGAAGAGGCGCCCTGAGGTCCAGTGTTCTGGAGACGCACCAAAAGTGCCTTGAAAATTCCCACACCCTGCTACTCCATGCCTGCAGACTCCGATCTCTACAGGATAGTGCTTGGAGACCCCTCAGCACACTGGTGCCTAGGTCTCTCAAAAAAGAAACACTAACACAATGGGAAGAAATACCAGAAAAGGTAATGATCCAGATGAGAGTGCCAACACCCTACCAATAAAGGATCGAAAGCCAATGTCTATTTCGGAGATGCGAGATGAAGACATAGAAGATCTACCAGACAAGGAATTCAAAAAAATAATGTTAAAATATGTCAGAGACAATGAGAAGAATTGGGAGGACTTCAAGGAATTCAAGAACCACATAGCCTCAGAAATACAACAAATGAAAAGTAAAATCCTTGACTTAGAGCACAAAATTGAGAGCCTAACCAACAGAACAAATACAGCAGAAGAGAGGATCTCTGAAACGGAAGACACACAAAACGAACACACCCACTTCATGAAACAGCTGGAGACAAGTCTGAACAAAGCCAATAAGACCATACAAGAAATGAAAGACAACCTCAGAAAATCAAATATTAGGATTATTGGCCTTCCTGAAGGAGCGGAAAAAGAATCAGGAATGCAAATGGTGCTCGACGAAATTATACAGGAAAACTTTCAAAACACTTGGAACATGAATCCAGCTCAAATCCAGGACGGTCAGAGGACTCCCAGCAGATATGACCCAAAGCGATCTTCACCCAGACATATGGTGCTCAAGTTCCACTCCAACGAAGACAAAGAAAGAATCCTGAGACAAGTACGAAGCAGAGAAAAGATCACATACCGGGGAAAACCAATCAGGATCACGGCTGACTTTTCTGAAGAGACCTTACAAGCAAGAAGAGAATGGACAAAGATCTTCCAAATCCTGAATCAGAACAACTGTCAACCAAGAATATTGTACCCAGCAAAGATCTCATTCGTATTTGAGAACGAAATCAAATACTTCCACAGCAAAGAGAAATTAGAAGAATATGCCAGCACAAAACCAGCTCTACAAAATCTCCTTAGAAATGCACTAATTCCAGAAAAAAAGGAGGTGAATCATAAGCAAAGATGGCAAACAGGAAGGTCTCCCCACTAAAGTCCACACAAGGAAGGGCAATTACACAGATATCAACACCCACAAAAACAAGTATGGCAGGGCAAAATCACAACCTCTCAATTTTAACTCTCAACACAAATGGCCTGAACTCACCAATCAAAAGGCATAGATTAACAGAATGGATTATCAAACAGCACCCAACTATCTGTTGCCTACAAGAGACACATCTAACCAGAAGAGATTCAAAGAAGCTGAAAGTGAAAGGTTGGAAACAGATATTTCATGCCAATGGACGAGAAAAAAAGGCTGGGGTAGCTGTCTTAATTTCAGATGATGTGGACTTCAATCTGACACACATCAAAAAGGACAGGGAAGGACATTATATATTGGTGAAGGGACTGATCCATCAGGAAGTAATTACCATTGTGAACATATATGCACCAAATTCAAACGCACCTAGCTACGTGAAGCAATTACTCACGGACTTAAGGGGAGACATAGATATGCACACAATAATAGTGGGTGATCTTAACACCCCACTAACAACTATAGACAGATCAACAAAACAAAAACTCAACAAAGAAACAACAGAACTCATACAAACAATAGAACAACTGGACTTGGTTGACATTTATAGAATTTTTTACCCTAAGGCCACAGATTATACATTTTTTTCAGCAGTACATGGCACCTTCTCCAGGATCGACCACATGATAGGACACAAAGCAAACCTAAATAACTTCAAAAAGATAGGAATCATACCATGTACCCTCTCAGACCACCACGGAATGAAGCTGGAAATCAGCAATTCAAAATACCCCAGGAAATACAGAAACTCTTGGAGGCTGAACAATATGCTACTAAACGAACAATGGATCAGAGAAGAAATTAAAGATGAGATCAAAAAATTTATGGAAACCAATGAAAACTCTGACACAACATTCCAAAATTTGTGGGACACTGCCAAAGCAGTGCTACGGGGTAAACTCATCGCAATTGGAGCTCATGTCAAGGCCCAAGAGAGGCGCCAAATACAGGAACTAAACACACACCTCCAGGAACTGGAAAAACAACAGCAGAAGAGCCCCACACACAATAGGAAACAAGAAATCATCAAAACAAGGGAGGAAATCAACCAGATAGAAATAAAAAAAACCATACACAAAATCAATGAATCAAAAAGCTGGTTTTTTGAGAAGATAAACAAGATAGACACTCCACTGGCCCGACTGACAAAGAAAAAACAAGAGAAGGCAAGAATTAACAGCATCAAAGATGAAAAAGGCAACATAACAACAGACACCGCATCCATTAAGGCCATAATCAGAAATTACTACAAAGCACTGTACTCCAACAAATCAGAAGATCACCAAGAAATGGAAAAGTTCTTAGACTTCTACCACTTGCCAAAACTTAGCCCAGAGGCAACAAACGACCTGAACAAACCCATAACTGAAGTAGAGATTGAATCAGTGATTAAAGACCTCCCAACAAGGAAAAGCCCAGGCCCAGACGGCTTCACTCCAGAATTCTACAAAACATTCCGAACAGAGCTGACCCCAATCCTCTACAAACTCTTCAAAACAATAGAAAAAGAGGCAACCCTTCCAAACTCATTCTATGAAGCCAACATTACCTTAATCCCAAAACCAGACAGAGAACTAACAGAGAAGGAAAACTACAGACCTATCTCTTTGATGAACATTGATGCTAAGATTCTCAACAAAATCCTAGCCAACAGAATTCAAAAACACATCAGACAGATCATTCATCCAGATCAAGTAGGATTCATCCCTGGAATGCAGGGATGGTTCAACATTCGAAAATCTATAAATGTGATACACCACATCCAAAAACTGAAAAACAAGAATCACATGATAGTATCAATAGATGCGGAAAAAGCTTTCGACAAAATCCAACATCACTTCCTACTAAAAACCCTAACCAAGGTAGGCATAGATGGAAAAATCCACAACATAATTAAAGCAATATATGAAAAACCCAACGCCAGCATCATACTGAATGGAGAAAAGCTGGAACCCTTCCCACTGAGATCTGGAACAAGACAGGGATGTCCACTTTCTCCACTACTATTCAACATAGTCCTAGAGGTACTCGCTGAGGCCATAAGACAAGAAAAAGAAATCAGAGGAATCCAAATGGGAAACGAAGAAGTCAAGCTCTCACTATACGCAGATGATATGATTCTTTATGTAGAAGAGCCAAGAGACTCAATACAGAGACTGCTAGAACTTGTACGAGAGTTTGGTAGAGTGGCAGGGTACAAAATTAATGAACAAAAATCAACAGCCATAGTGTATGCGAACAGCCCCAAGATGGAAAAAGACTTAACCAGCAAGATACCATTCAAAATAACAGAGAAAAGTATGAAATATCTGGGAATAAATCTAACCAAAAATGTAGAAGACTTATTTGAAGAAAACTACAATCTGCTTAAAAAAGAAATTGAACAAGACCTCAAAAGATGGAGTAATATCCCATGCTCCTGGATAGGTAAAATCAATATCATTAAAATGTCTATACTGCCAAAAGCAATATATACATTCAACGCAATCCCAATCAAATTGCCCAAAACATTCTTCACAGATCTGGAAACAATGATCCAAAGGTTCATCTGGAAGCACAAAAAACCACGGATAGCTAGAACTATCCTGAAGAACAGGAAGTTAGCAGGGGGAATCACAGTTCCGGACCTCTGGACATACTATAGGGCAGTGGTTATCAAAACAGCGTGGTACTGGCACAAAGATAGAGAGGAAGATCAATGGAGCAGAATAGAAACGCCAGAAGGAAACCCACACAGATACAGCCAAATAATCTTTGACAAAAAGACAAACGACAACCCAGGCAAATGGGAAGGTCTGTTCAATAAATGCTGCTGGGACAACTGGTTGATAGCCTGCAGAAACAAAAAAATAGATCCACATCTCTCACCATACACTAAGATCAGATCTAAATGGATAACAGATCTAAACCTACATCCAGAAACCTTCAAACTTTTGGAAGAAAATGTTGGAAACACACTGGAACACTTAGGGGTAGGCCCTCACTTCCTAAAAAAGACTCCAGATGCAGTAGAAATCAAGACCAAAATAAACAATTGGGACCTCATCAAACTAAGAAGCTTCTGTACAGCTAGAGAAACAATCAACAAAGTAAAAAGGCAACCCACAGAATGGGAGAAGATCTTCGCACACGACTTAGGTGATAGAGGGCTAATATCCAGAATATACAAAGAGCTACAAAACAACCAAAATGTCAAAACAAACAAGCCACTCAAGAAATGGGCACGGGAAATGGGCAGACACTTCACAAAGGAACAAACCCAAATGGCAAATAAACATATGAAAAAATGCTCAAGTTCCCTGGCAATAAGGGAAATCCAAATTAAAACATCAATGAGGTACCACCTAACGCCAGTAAGACTGGCCCACATGAATAAAAGCACCAACGACACTTGTTGGCGAGGTTGCGGGGAAAAGGGAACCCTACTCCACTGCTGGTGGGGCTGCAGGCTGGTACAGCCTCTATGGAAATCAGTATGGAGAATATTCAAACAACTCAAATTCAACATACCGTATGATCCAGCAATAGCACTCCTAGGAATATATCCAGAACACTTGTTCTATGAGAAACCAACATGTACTCCTATGTTCATAGCAGCACAATCAGTAATTGCAAAAACATGGAAACAACCAAAATGCCCATCAACAGAGGATTGGATAAGAAAGCTATGGTTCATCTACTCCATGGAATACTACTCAGCTATTAAAAAAAACAAAATGCAGTTCTTTGTGGCCAAATGGGCCAAACTGGAAACCATAATGCTAAGGGAAATGAGCCAATCCCAAAAGGTTAAATACCACATGTTTGCCTTAATTTAAGATGATATGATGTTATGTATAACATGTTATGTTTTGAATGTTATATGTTGTGTATAAACTAAAATTGAAGTATAGGTGAGGTGGTCACAGAAGGTGGCTGGGAACCCGCATTTACTTTTAACATATTGGTTACTCATTACTATGTCAATTAATTCCATAATGATGTAAATTTTTGCTGATGGTATGTTGGAGCTTTCAATTGACTGGGATGATACTCTGCTGGCTCTGTCATCAGACCAGAGAGGGTATACCTAAGAAACCGTTGAACTTGACGGGACAATAAGATGCTGGACTTTATGTTTGGTATACGCTTGCAATGGGGAAATCTCAACTGAACTTGAGCTGTGGTTATGCAATAGGGTGGAGGAATCCACCATGGTGGGAGGGTTTGGGGAGGGGTGGGGAGAACCCAAGTATCTATGTAACTGTGTCACATAATACAATGTAATTACTGAAGTTAAATAATAAATAATTAAAAAAAAAAAAAAAAAAAACAAGACATCCATTGTGCTCCCCAGACGCCAATATTCTCAGTCCCACACTGGGCTCAGTACTAGCAGGGCATGGGCAAAAGGGCATTGTTTGGAAAGGATTTGCTACAGTTTTGTTAGTAGTTTTGTTTTTATCTGTTTTGGTCAAAGATTTTTGAGAGAGAACATGAGTGAGTGAGATCTTCCATTTGCTGGTTCACTCCCCAAATGGTCACAACAGCTAGGGTTTAGTTAGGATGAAGCCAGGAGCTTGGGCCTTCATCTGGGTTTTCCTCAAGGGTGGCAAGAGCCCTGCACACCACTAATGGGATAATGGTGCTGCAAGTCACACTACAAATAGAAGCTTAACCTACTGCACCACAGCATCAGTTTCAGACGTTTTCTTGCCAAAGTACTGAAACAATCATAAGTAAAAGATGAACTTTTTCTATAGTTTTCCTTTCATTGCTGATAGAATTATTTTTAAGGTGATGAGGTAGGGCATCCTGTAATTTTTCAGCCTATCTTTCCCTCACCTCTTCATGCAGTGACTACCTGTGCTGCACACCAGGGCCCTTACTTACACGGGTCTCCTGTATGGTGAGCTAACTTTCCTGTCTAGTTTCTCCACTAGAGTAGAACCTCCTCTTGGGCAGGCACTGAGGATGTGATGCACAGAAAGGTGTTAGGACAGAGCCCAGCAAATGGCGAAAGCATAGTGTATGTTAGATATTGCTATCTTATCATCGTTTTACCTCCTTACATCATCCCCAGAAAAGAGATGTTTATTTCCTTCAAAGATTGGGCCTGGGCAGATGACAGGAGCTTAATAAATCCTTGTTAAAGTACATTACAACAATAAAGTAAGACTATCTCAAATGGTAGACTAGAGCCAGTGCAGCATTACCATTGAAAGCAGAGTATCTGGAGACACGACATTCGAGTCCAAACACTGGCAGCATAATGTAACCTTGGAGGTGGCACCTGTGGCCTTGTCCAGAAGCCTGATGGCATGGGTTTGCCATGAGACTTAAATGGGCTAGTATCTCCACAGTACTTCAAACTGTGTTGGCTAGGTGTCAAGCTCTTGGGCAGATGTCTTAAATAAAAACATCTCCAAACAGAGCAGGGCAAAAGTTTACCTTAAAGAAATCATTTTAAGTGCAGTACCAAGAACTCTGGTACCATTCTGCAGAACTGAGAAATTTCATTCACCTCTTTGATAGTGTCCTTGGCTTTTCTGGCACAACTTGGCTCATGACCACCTCTCTAGATGTTAATAAATGTCCTTTATTTCAATCCGTTTTCCCCATGGGCTGTAGGTTCTGGGCTGTACCACTGTGATGCCCTCAAGGACTGCTGGGAGTGCAGCCAGCTGCCAGCCATATCCAGTGACTATCTGATGTGGAGGACAGAGGATCACCCCCACACCCCAACTTAGCACAACCCTCAAAGGTCACCCCAATCCCAGAGCTCCCTATGGGAGCAGCTTTCAATGAGACCCAGAGTGGTCTGGCCTGTTCCTTTGTCCCACTTCACCGTTCCCCTTTTCTTCCTAGGTGTAAATCCTAGAAGTGCACCCTAGTAAGCATCCTGCCCTGGTAAGCTCATCTCCATCTCAACCACCACTGCCAAAGAACCCAGCCTTCAGCACCCAGTGGGCAAGTTCATTAGCTTTCAGTAGTTTTTATTTGATTCCTAATTTGCAATTACCTGCTTGGGACCATCTAATTGTGACTTTAGCTACCCTGTCTGCAAACAGCCCTCATGCTTCCCAGGCCTCAGTCAGCAAGAGTGAGAGTGTGCTGATATGGTCCGCATTTTCTGAGCTTGGAAGCCCCATGCGCGTAACTTCAGACTCTCAACCCCCTTGGCAGATCTGTCTGTGTTTTCATTGTCCCCACTCTCCCACATTCTCAACAACCACACTGCTGCCAGCCACAGCTCTCAAGCCATATGATAAACATTTCTTGCTTCCTGGAACCAGGGCTCCCATCATGCTGCAGCTCCCTGGAATCAGTCTAGCCAGCTTTACCATGGCCACAGGTTCAGCTGGTCCCAAGTGGTTCCACAGATGCCCAACCTAGCCTAAGCTTTGAGTCTCTAATCAGGACATAGCTTGATGTATTGCCCCATTCCCATGAATTCAATTAAGAAACACGCTCTCTTTGTCTCCTACTCATTGTGTTAGCTAGTTGGCATGCAGAATTGTAGCTTCTACATGGGCACAGCCTGTCTCATTTCACACACAAGGTTCTTTGCATCTCTGGGATCACACACAGCCCTTCAAAGTGGCTGCATCCGGTTGGGGTTGAATAACAGCCTCCAAATTACACTACCTGGAATCTCTATTCCTATGTAATCCTAATGGCTCAAGTGCTTTTTCCAGAAGTTTCCTCATTCCCCATATAAGCAAACTGACCCAAACAGATGTGAGGAAATTGTAATATAACTCCACATAAACCAGGTATGCACACAGGCAATCTTTGCTTAGCACATAGTACAGGGCCACAAAAATGACTGTATAAATTGAAACCGTGCAGAGAGATCTTAATAATCAAGGGGGAAAATTACAATTGGTCTGTGACCTTTAAAAATTTTTGTGAAAACGTTAAAAACTCTCTTACTATTGGTTATAAATGCAAAGGGAAATGAAAAATTAGTAAAACCAATATTTATTTATTACACTGTAATTTAAAACATCAGAAGCATTGCGAACTACAGTGTTTTATTTCTTAGTAAATATATATATATATATATATATATATATAAAGTAGTTTGAACAACCCTTGCCTCCTTCCTCTCATTGCTTAATTTAGGTCTCTTAGCCTGCACGTTTGCTGTGCCTTGCAGAATTGCCAGAATTCTAAGTTTGGATCAACTATTAACATTTTATTTTTTGCTCTTACAATACCATAAATCATCACTGAGAATTCCTTCAAGGTGAGATAATTTTTGCTGGGGCCACTTCTTTTGCGATACCTTCATTTTCTTGGACCACAAGTACACAGACCACTGCAGCATCCTTATCTGTGCTTCTCCAATAACTTCAGTGCCTTGACCTGAATTCTACCCAAACTAATCAGGATTTTGAAAGACTAAGTCCTCAATCCAAATAGGAGAAAACACTCCACTTCAGCCATAAGCAGCTTTCTGTTCCTAGTGCAATTCAAAGCTAAAAGGTGATGGGAAGAATTTCCCTTGTATTTTATACTCATTGGACTTTTCTAATATACAAGGCTTCATGCAGACCATGTGTCTTGCTATCCTGGCTCTGGTGTTGCTATTTCCTTTTCTTTTTTCTTTTCTTTTTTTTTTTTTTTGTTGTTGTTTTAAACATATTTTTATTGCATTTCATTTTTTAAAATTAATTACATTGCATTATGTGACACATTTTTTTATGCACTGGGATTCCCCCCACCCCTCCCCACACCCTCCCCCCATGGTGGATTGCTCCACCTTGTTGCATTTCCATAGTTCAAATTCAGTTGAGATTCTTTCATTGGAAGTATTTACCAAGCATAAAGTCCAGCATCTTATTGTCCTGGTAAGTTCAACGGTTTCTTGGTGAGACCATCTCTGGTCTGAAGGTAGAGCCGGCAGAGTATCATCTCAATCAATTAAAAGCCCCAACATAATATTTCCAACCATTTACAACATTGTGGCATTAATTGACATGGTATTGATTAACCAATATGTTAATAGGAAAATGCAGGTTCTCAACCACAACCTGTGACTTCTTCATAGACATTTCAATTTTGGTTTATATTCAACCGTGTTCTATACACCTTAAAATGGCTTAGATTGCTATTCAACTGTCTCATGCCTATTTTAATTTTAGTATTTAGCAGTTTATAGCATTGAAGCACGTTTTCGCTGAACCTGGCTGTTTTTCAGGTGGTCTGACTCTATAATTCTAACAGGATATATGTCAACAGTTTAGGTGAGCATGTTTAGGAGGGGTGTGCAGAGAAATCTTCCATACCCCAGTGAGGAGTAACTAATCTTTGTGTCCCACCCAGTGAGTTATAAGTGCATCCCCACTGACTGTTTCCTGTTTGTTTCTAAGCTTTCCTTGTTGTTCTCTATCTATTCTAGTTTTGTTTGTTTGTTTGTTTGTTTGTTTTGAGGGGTTTCTGGAGTGCTCCTGATGGTTATTACGAGAGGGGGTGGGGACCCAAAATTGGAAGCAGACAAGGACCAGAGAAAGCTCCCCTCCCTAGTCCTGAAGGAAGTTTACTGTTCTTCTGTTTCTTCGGACCGCTCAGGGATCCTGGTTGTTGTTCCAATGTCCTTGGATCCTGCAAAGCAGGATTTGGTATTCTTCCATCCCATGTGGTAGATCCAATTGGGTGTGGGTGACCTCAGAGTTCTTGGCCTCCGAAGGCACTCCGTTTCCCCGTGGTCTCGGATGTAGTCCTCGGTGCTTATACTGATAGTCCTTGGTGAGGATCTAGGAGTCTTCAGATTTGGGATAAAAGCCTCCTCCTGTCCGCCTGCTCCACTCTGGGGACCCCTCCCTGCTCTATGCGCATGACCTCCTGTTAAGAGGTTGTTAGGATTACTCCTGATTCCCCCATTTGCCTTTGTAGTTTTGCTATTGTCAAATGCTAATTCGAGTCTGTTGTCTATGAGTTACCAGTTATGATCCTGATAGGTTATATTTCCCGTCTTCCTCACACCTTCTAGGGTGATGTAAGATTTCTCTGCTCTCCCTCCCCATTTCCAAGTATCATGGGGTCTTACAAGTGTATTAGGTTTCACAATTCTTTGATGTAGATCATAAACAATCTGCCTCATATGATTGGTTACTTCACAATATCTTATTGCATGAGATACAGGCTGTTTGGGGTTGAGATAATATTACTGTTTTTCGGATTGACATCATTTCATAACAGCCACATCGATCACAATAACAACAACAACAACAACATCAACAACAAATTGTAGCACCCTGCTAAAACAATGTGCCACTGAGTAAGCAACACATGCTTAACTAAAAGGAAACACAGAAGTCTTTTGGGAAATGTGATGCCATCATATGCTTCATGAGCATTGGATGAATTCTAGAGAATAGAGATTATTTGGAAGCAAACAAACTGACATAAAAAAACATCAAAACATATGAGATACAGCCAAAAGAGCAAACAGACAGGTGATGGGAAGAATTTCCCTTGTATTTTATACTTATTGGACTTTTCTAATTTGCAAGGCTTCATGCAGACCATGTGTCTTTCTATCCTGGCTCTGGTGTTGCTATTTTCAAGTCTTTTAATCACATCCAATTCCAGAGTTATTGCTTTTCGCTTCTTTTCCGCACTTTTAATTTTGTGATTTGTATCCACTGTCAATTAGTAATGAAACATTACGTAAGCTTATCACTGGAAGACAAGAAAGCAGGACGATTCCATGCCTTGCTCTCCGTGCAGGAACTGAAGATAACCCAAAAGTGCAGGGCAAGTCATAGACTGAAGTTGAGTGACTAACCACGTCACATGTGTACCTGTTGTTTGCGCAGTGATTTCTGGATTGACAGTGTCATAAGTGGTAAACAATGCATACCTCCAATTTCCACTGAAATTGGAGTAAAAATTATTTTATTTTTTATGATGTTTATATAGTTGAGAAGGATGTATACACATATAGACCACTGATCAGGGTGGGGAGGGTTGATGAATGGGGAAAAGTGCATGAGACAATTGTTTCTATTTTTTTTTCCTTCCTGTATCTGGTAGAAGTGGGGAGAGAAGTAGAGGGTGATGCTCCTAGCAACCTAACTGCATTAGTACTTGGGGATGGGGAATGGCCATTTGATGTCATCCTAGAGTCCCCTACATGAAGCATGCTCCAAGGGTGCTGTGGTTTCAATAGTTCTGAAATGTTTTTGATTTCATTACTCTACAGTTGAGGGAATCCTTCCAAGGTCTGCTGGCTAACAGTCCACCTTCGAGTTTCCACTCATCCAGATACTTACTGTCAAAACTTGGCCAGGAGAGTTATCCAATTTATTCTGCAGTCCATGTTACTAGACATCCTCTGCAGGCCTCAGTGATCTCTCATGTCCCCCATGTGCATATGTGCATGCCTTTCACTGCACAGGCTCCAGCAACCACGGAGGGGCCCAGTACTGACACATGTATTCCCTGGTCTGAGCACAGACCCTATGATTTTCCCCATGGTTGAAATTCTGAGTCCAGTGGTCCCGTTTGGAGGGTCCCCAAAGACACTTCACTAGAGGTGACCTCAGACTATGTGTGCCAGCCAGTGTGGGGTCTGGCTTAGTCAGTCACACAACACACACTGGAGGTTATAGCTGCCCAGTCAGTTCTGTCCCCAGCCCATATAATACACAAATCAATGGATGCTACTGCCCATCCTACCACACATTCGGCCCTCATGCACACCAGCAGGATCTGCAGCCTAGTCAGAGTGACCCCCAGTAACCTGCCACCAGCTCTGGTTCCTGCTCATGCCAATATGCGCAGCAGACTGGTCCAGTCAGTCCTACATCCCATTTGGCTCTTGTACACATCAATGGGAGTTGCTCAGCCTGACCAACCTGCTATCCAGACCACACCTTTTCTGGTGGGTTCTAACACCTGTCCAGTTAGGCCTGCCCTTCGCCCTGGTTCTCATGCTCACTGCAAGTAGCTGCAGCCCATCAGAGGGGTGCCCACAGTTTCCCTACTAGGCTCACTCCCAGCTCTGGATCTTGTACCTTCCATGTGGTACTGTGGTCTAGCCTGACAGGACTTGCCCCCTGTTCCAGCACTTGCCAGTCGATGCTGCAGCAAGACCCGACCAGCCTGTACCTACACTGACTCATGCATGTACCAGTGGATATAGCCTGGCTCTCTCCCTAACCCAGCTCACGCGCAGGCCAACAGGTTTTGTAGTCCTGCCCAGACTGGTCTGCCCCTGGTCCCAGCTTTCACACTCACCAACAGGAGCAGTGGCCCAGCAGGGCAGCCTTCACAGTTCCCAGACCAGATCCACACATATGCTAGCAGGTACTGTAACCTGGCCTGGACTGGGCTGTTCCTAGTCCAGTGAATTCTTACAGTGATCATTTTATGGTGACTGAAATTTGAGCTCAGTTCTTGGGGATGGGTGAATACTTAACTAAATGGAGACCTGTACCTATCAGTGTCAAACACAGCAAATACTGCCTTACTAATGTTTTGCGAATATTTCTGAGCATATTTATAGCACAGCACTTTGTCCTTCTGTATTTGAGTGGTTGCATGTGACCAGTCTAAGTGACAGATTATGAGTAGAAGTTAAATGCATCAAAGACAGGCTACTTTGTTAGCCCGTGTCCCCGAGCCACCTAGATGAGCAGAGACCCCAGCTGAGATGTGCTAGACATGTAGCACAAGCAAGGAGGAAAAATGAGATCTTTGTTTTAAGCCACAAAGACCTTGGGGCTGTTTGCTTCCGAAAGCCCATTTTGATTGGCACAAATATAATTAGGAAAGAATGCAGGAAAAGCAGGAGAGGGAGTGAGATAGAACTCAGAACCCAGAAATTAGCAGCTAAGGGTTGTCCAGAGAGTTCCAGACTGATGAGGGGTAGGATAGAATTAGGGACATGTACTCAAAATAAACAAAATATCCTTATGTGATTTTTTAAAAAGCACAAACACAGAATACAGATGTACAGCTTAATAAATTATTTAAAGGTGAGCACTCTTGTAACCTCCACCAAGAAACAGCCTCAGCCAGCATGCAAGAAGCCCCCCATACCCCCTCGTCCCCACTTCACCTGCCTCTTGTGATAACAGCCTGCTTCCTTTCTTAGTACATGTGCATCCCTCAACATAACAGTTTAGCTTTACCTTTTAAATATTCTCAAGTCTCTTTAATGTGCAACCTTCCCCTCTACTCTACCACTTTTCCTTGTGAATTAGTTAATTCATTAATTTTGGAAAGGCAGATTTGCAGAGAGAATGAGAGACAAAAAGCGAATTTTATCTGCTGGTTCACTCCCCAAATGGTCACAATGGCCAGAGCTAAAATGATCCAAAACCAGGGGCCAGGAGCTTCTTCTGGATCTCCCATGTGGGTGCAAGGTCCAAAGACGTTGGACTATCCTCTACCATTTTTCCAGGCCACAAGCATGGAGCTGAATGGGAAGTGGAGCAGTCGGAACATGAACTGGGACCCATATGAGATCCTGACGTTTATAGGGTGAGGATTAGTCAGTTGAGCCATTGTGCCAGGTCCTTCCTTTCAGATTTGTTGGTTGAAGGAACTCAATCATTTGTAAGGATTCCTAGACCATGCATTTTGCTGCTTGTGATCCCATCCTGTTGTCCATATATTTCTTCAGCTCACACATTTCCTATCAACTGACTCAGTTTGGGTTTGATTATTTTTGATGGAATATAAGCATCGATGGCTGTGTATTTGTTCACTAGAAGAAACATAACCACCTATAAAATTATTTTCTGTTAGTTTTTGAAAAGTCATAGGTGTTTGCCTCTATCCATTCATTTATATGGGGTTTCCTAATGGTGAGTTTTTTTTTTTTGAAAAGACTTATTTATTTGAAAGGCAGAATTACAGAGAGAGAGAGAAAAAACTCACTCCCCAAATGGCCCTAACAGTCAGAGCTGGGCCAGAACAAAGCCAGGAGCCTAGAATCCCACTTGGGTCTCCCCAGATGGGTACTCGTTCTCAGAGACTTCGGTCTTCTTCCACTGCCTTCCCAGGTACATTGGCAGGGTACAGGAACAGAAGTGGAACAGTTAGGACTCAAACGGGTACCAGAGGGGGTGGCTTAATTCACTGAGCCATAACATCAGCCCCAAGAAGAGACTCTAATCCTCCCCTATTCTACTATGCAGTCAGCAGGGTAAATGCCTGTGTTTTTGCTTTCCTAGAGCTGAAGGTTCAATCATATTCAGCTAAATTAACAAGATCTGAGTTCAGCAAAATTGTTATCAAGGCCAAGAAAGCCTCCACCAGTTCATCCTTCTTTTGTTGGTCCTTGGACTCCTGTGAGGTCTCCTGTGGTAAGCTGGCCTCTGGCTAGGCCGAGTCCAAGTTTTTCTCTTATCAGAAGGAGAAGTTTAAGGAACAGGTGACAGAGGTTAGCACAGAAGCAAGACTTACTTACACAAAGAACAAAAGTGCACACTTTTGAGAGAGTTGCAAGAAACTAGTGCTGGGAACACCCTTTTATATAATCTGGAGCTATGGAAGTGGTGTGTGAATGGGGCTTAATTGAATATTCAAAGAGAGGCAGGGTTTTGTGTTAGAGCTTGAACATCTCATGTCCTTGCCCTTTTTTTGGACGCCTCCTGATGTCAAGTGCATGATGGGAGTGGGAGTTTCAGCCATAGTGATTTTATTAGGAGTGCATTATAATGATCTAGAAGTTATCTTGAGGACACAGTCTCAGCTATATTGAATAATTTTCACTGGATCTGTTCTAAATTGCAACATCTTGGAAGTTGGGTTTTCTGTTATGTGGAAGGGAGTTTGGGGGATTCAGCCAAGAAGTGATTTGAGCAAGGTGGGCCAGAGTGTGTGTAAAGTGAGGCTGCCACGCAAGTTGGCCTGGGTTTACACACAGGCCAGTCAGGGCTGGCAAACTTCAGTGCCTCTCTGCTCTATCAATCCCAAGGCTGATGAAAGCTCAGGCTTTCTCTTCACTTCCCCACCCATCAGAGTCCACTTTTAGCAAGAGAAAGCCCTCATTCCCCACCCTCCCCACCTTGGAAGGTGAAGTGTGTTCAACATCCATTTTCTGTCTTGATCCTCGTGGAGTTGAAAACAAGCCATCTCAAGCCCAACCTACCTTGCTACCATATCTTGTGGTGGCTAGTGTAGAGTATTTTTTCTTTTTAGTTTTTGTTTTCAAGCTCAACAAGAATGTATTTAGGTATGGGGCATATATGTTAGGCAGGGGGTATATATTTAGGTAGGGGGTATATGCTGTCCAGTTGACCCAAAGTCTTCCCCCTCCTGTTGTATGGGTGTTACTCCTGCCTTGCTTTCCCAGGGTTTTTCACCTGTGTCATGGTTTTCCTTCCTTCCTTCCTTCCTTCCTTCCTTCCTTCCTTCCTTCCTTCCTATCTTGATTCCTTTCTTCCAGATTTATTTATTTTTTATTGGAAAGGAAGACATACAGAGAGAAGAAGAGACAGAGAGAAAGCTTTTCCATCCACTGATTCACTCCCCAAGTGGCCCCAACAGTCGGAGATGAGCTGATCTTACGCCAGGAGCCAGGAGCCAGGAGCTTCTTCTGGGTCTCCCACACAGGTACAGGGTACCAAGGCACTGGGCCATCCTCTACTGCTTTCCCAAGCCACAAGCATGGAGTTGAATGGGAAGTAGAGAAATTGGGACACAAACCGGTGCCCATATGGGATCCTGGAGCATGCAAGGTAGGGATTTAGCTATTAGGCTATTGTGCTGGGCCCTGTCATCTCTGTGTTAAAATAGCCTTTCAGGAAGGTTTCATTAGCTTTCCTTGTAGATGAATGAACATGAAGTAGGGAACTGCTGTGAAGGGTCTGTGTGAGGCATCATAGAGCATCATGGACAAATCATGGAGTGCTCTGGGAAGGAGACCACAAGGCCAAAGTATAGTCCACCCAAGGAAGATCCAAGGGCCTCTAAGGGCAACCTAGCACAAATTAAAATCCATACTTGCTGTTTTTCTTGCTACAGGCACAGCTCAAGGATTCTTGATACAATGAGGTATAGGATAATATCAGGAGGGTGGGTATTTTTTTGTAGTCTGTTCGCATTATGGCATCAGGAAAAGGGAGGCAGAGAAAGACCTGTTCCAAGGGGCTGGACTGCAGAAGCACAAATCCAATGTCAATAGTTGGAAACACAAGTGTTTGGTCTCATTAAATGTATTTTTAATAAATAAATAGATAGATAGATTTAAAAAACACATATTTAGGGCCTGTGTGATGGCTCAGCTAACTAGTCCTCAGCCTGCTAGCACCAAATGCTAGTTGTGTCCTGGCTGCTTCTACTTCCCTTTCAGCTCCCTGCTTAAGGCCATAGAGGGTGGCCCAAAGCCTTGGGACCCTGCACCCACATGGGAGGCCTACAGGAAGCTCCTGGTCCCTGGTTTCAGATCGGCTCAGCTCTGGTCGTTGCGGCTTTTGGAGAGTGAACCAGTGGATGGAAGATATTTTTCTCTGTCTCTCCTTTTCTCCTTAGATCTGTCTTTCCAACTAAAAATAAAAATAAAAATAAAAATAACACACCTTCTTTTTACTTCCTGGGGCAAGTCAAGGGAGGAGGAGACCGGGTGGAAAGGAACAGCAAGGCATGAGGATGGGAGCTGGGCCTCATTTGGGCATGTCTGCAGGAACTTGCTCCCCACTGAGTGGCTTTAGGCAGCCTACAAGGTCAGCAGTCCTGCCTGGGAGCAGTCATCAGTGTGCTCTGCTAGCCCCAATGGCTTATCAATCAAGCAAGTGGGACAGAGTGCACCAGCAAAGTTCTTGAAAAACCAAGTGAAAATGAGCAAACGTCAAATCAGAATCCTCCTGGGGAAAATGACTTAATTTCTGGGTTCTCACATGGTCCCATTCAGCAACAGCTGCCCTGTTTTTTCCTCCTCCAGCATAATGTTGACTCCTGGCTGCCCAAGGCAGAGGCCAGATCTACAGAGCTGGAGGAAGGCAGTTAAGAATGCAGGTTCTACAGGTAGGTACTGTGGCATGGGGGGTTAAGCAGCCACTTGAGACGTGGTTCTAAGGGTAGGTACTGTGGCCATGGCGAGGGTTAAGCCGTCACTTGAGACACTACCAACTCATATCAGAATGCCTGGAACTTGGGACCGAGTTCCATCTTTTGATTCTGCTTCCTGTTAATGTGCCTGGGAGACAGCAGATGGTGTCCTGAGCACTTAGGTCCTTGCCACCCATTAGGAGACCCAGGTAGAGTTTCTAGATTTTATGTTTGTCCTGTACCAATCCTGGCTGATGTGGACATTTGGAGAACAAACCAGAGGACAAATCTCTCTCTCGTTCTCTCTTTCCCTGTCCCTCTCTGCCACTCTGATTTTCAAACCAATAAACCACTTTTATTTTTAAAGAATGCCAATTACAGTCAGACAGCATTGGTTTTCAGGTTTAAGTCCCAGCTCTGACACTTCCTAACCGGGTCACTTTCAGAAATCCTTTATGCCTCAGTTTTGTCTCCTGCAAAATAGAGAAATGACTCCATGGATTAGTTTTAAAAAAAAGATTCAACAGGGGAAAATGCTTAGTGCAGTGTCTCATATGTGATAAGTGTTTAGAAAACATTTGTTGCTATCCTATCATTTTTAGAGTTCTCACTCTTAGCCTTTGTCCTCCCATTATATCTCACTCCTTGGCAATCCCACTAGATCCGTTAAAATGAATCTACCCTCCAAAGTGAAAATATGTTTTTCTTGCAGTGTTTTACACACTAATCTAGTCCTGTTCTCCCAGTAAGTCTCTGCACAGCTCCCTGGATGCCACACCTGAACCTCACCAACACCTCCTGGTTCACTTGGTCCTCTTCATTCACCTCCATCCACCCAAATCTAACTCAAGATCTACTTTCAACACTATGTTTTCCATTCCCAAACAACCAAGCCAAGATTACATACAAAGAAAGCAAATGAATTAAGCACAGGCTTGAAAAGCCCAGGGGTCTGGCTTCAGGTGTGGCTTGACTTAGGGTTCACAGGATGTCATTGGGATCTGGTTTCATCTCTTGGTCTTATTTTCCCCATGATGGCTCCATTTTTAGACAGTCCTAGTGGTGAGAGGTTTGCATATAAAATGAACTCTAGCTTCAGGCCCAGTGAGAAAGAGAACTTCCCTCTTTCCTAATAGCCTCAGCAGACATCACATGTGTCCATCCCTGAACCAATCTTAGGCTTAGATTATGGGGGAGCAATGTGGTACTCTCACCTGCAGTCCCACCTGTGGTTCAAGGGCTGATTGAAGAGAAAGGATGCTCACTGGAAGGAAATGAGGATAGTTCCCAAATAAGGGATAATGGACACAAGGGGCTCAAATCCCAACAAGTGTCCACCAGACACGCATTCCCCGCCCTCCAATACCAAACTCCCTAAATTCCATACAACTCTCTCCTCTGGACTCTTGGCACAGTTTTTCATGATGCCACTCATTGTGGCACTCCTGTTGGTATCCATCAGCTGACAGTAACCCTCATGAAACCACCTACTCTGAACTGCTTCTGTGTAAAGCTGCCTGTGCATCCTTCATCTGGCAGTAGACTTGACACTGCCTTCTCTCACAGCACAAGGGAGAGAGTCTATGCATGTGCTTAGCTCTCTCACACACTGCAAGCTCCTTGTGGGCAGGAAGCAAGGACATCTTACACATTATAAATGCTGCTCATATGTCACTGACTGAATATTTTCTCTTTTATACTTTTCATTGGTTGAGTTTCCAGTAGGTATTACATAATCTTAAAACTATCAGATTCAGCAGTAGCACTGAGTTTGGTCAGGCCCTCGTAATCCAATTCAGCTCCTTTTTAGCAGACATTGAAAAAGAAAGGCCCAGAGTAATGAAGTGATTGAACACACAGGTTATCATGCACCACAATTGGCTCTTTGTAGAACTGGTGGGATGATTGTGAATTCAATGACTTTTCCACTGATTCTCTCAGTAAGACCAGGAAGAAGGCAAGGATGTCCACTCCTATTCAAAAAGCAAGTAGCCAAGAAAAAGAAATAAAAAGCATGCAAGTCAGAAAGCAGCAAAATTGTCCCTTCTCATGGATAACATGCTCTAATAGGTAAACCCTAAAGCTTACACACACATTTACTACTGTGAATAAAGTAACTCAGTAAAATTACAGGCTACAAAATCAATATACAAAAATCTTACATTTTTAACACTGTAACAATTGACACTGCAAAAATCAATTAAGAAAATAATTACTTCATAATAGCATAAAAAGAATAGAATATTTAGGAATAAGTGTAAAGATTGTACAATGAAATGTACAAAAGATTGCCAAAAGGTATGAACCACAACAAAAATACCAACACATCTTCTTTATGGATTAAAAGATTTAGTTTTAAAATGCCTGTACATCTCAAAGTGATCTATACATTTAATGCAATTCTTTTTTTAAGATTTATTTTATTTTTACTGGGAAGTCAGATATACAGAGAGGAGGAAAGACAGAGAGGAAGATCTTCCATCTGATGATTCACTCTCCAAGTGGCTGCAACAGCCAGAGCTGTGCTGATCTGAAGCCAGGAACCTGGAGTCTCTTCCAGGTCTCTCATGTGGATGCAGGGTCCCAAGGCTTTAGGCTGTCCTCCACTGCTTTCTCAGGCCACAACCAGGGAGCTGGATGCGAAGTGGGGCCACCGGGACATGAACCAGCTCCCATATGGGATCCCGACATGTGCAAGGTGTGGACTTTAGCCACTAGGCTACCACACTGAGCCCTATTTAATGCATTTTTTATAAAAGTCCCAGTGGTAGTTTTGAAGAAATAAAGAGAAAAAAGATCCTAAAAATAACACAAAACCCAAAAGAATCCTGAATGGCCAAAATAATCTTGAGAAAGAACAAAGTTGCAGGCCTCAGCGTTCCTTGTGTCAAAAACATAAAGCAACAAGAATCAAAACAGTATGGTGCTGGGATAAGGACAGATATACAGACCGGTGGAAAAGAACAGAGAAGCCCGGGTCCAGCGCAGTAGCCTAGAGGCTAAAGTTCTTACTTTGCATGAACCAGGATCCCATATGGGTACCTGGGTTCATGTTCTGGTGGCCCCATTCCCATCCAGCTCCCTGCTTATGGCCTGGGAAAGCAGTCAAGGATAACCCAAAGCCTTGGGACCCTCCACCCACGTGGGAGACTCAGAAGAAACTCCTGGCTCCTGGCTTCAGATCTGCTCAGCTGTAGCCATTGTGGCCTCTTGGGGAATGAATCAGCAGATGGACGATCTTCCTCTCTGTTTCTCCTCCTCTCTGTATATCTGCGTTTCCAATAAAAAATTAATAATGTTTTTTTTTTTAAAAAAGAGAACCTAGATAGAAAGCCATGTTTGAATGGTCCAGTGGCTTTCCACACACAGTGGAAACCAGGATGCCCACATATAAAAGAATAAAGAGGGACCCCTGTGGTATACCATATTGCCAAATCAATTCAACATAGATTAAATCATTAAACAGAAGAGCTGAAATTGCTAGAAAGAAACATAAGGAAAAACATGCATGGCATTTGATGTTTTGGATATGACACCAAAAGCAGGGACAACAAAAGCAGACAAATGAGACATCACCCTCGGCATCTGCCAAGTAAAGGATACAATCAATAGACTGGAAAGGAAGCCAAAGAGTGGGGAAAATACTCTCAAATTGTATACTTGATAAGAGCTTGATATCCTAAATATGAATATACAAGGAGCTCCTACAACTCAGGAACAGCAACCACCAAAACAACAATGTAACTTTAAAATGGGCAGACATTTCTTCTCAGGAGACACATAAATGGCCAACATGGAGAAATGTAAACCCAACGGCAGATGGGAGAGCTGTGTTTCCCTCTCTTCCTCTTTCTTTGTCACTTGGACTTTCAAATCAATCAACAGCCTTCCAAAATAAATCAGCCAGTCTTAGAAGGATTGATATTGCATGATTCCACTTGCAGGAGATAGTTAAGCAGCCCAGTTCTTAGGAGTAGAAAGTGGTTCCCAGGGCCTGAGGAGACAGGGAATGGGAGTTGCTGTTTGATGGGGTAGCAGAATTCATCACAGCAGATGAAAAAGATTCAGATAGTGTGCTACATGGCAATGTGCGTGTGGTTAACAATACTGTACTGGGCATATAATCTGATCTCAGGCTTGAGGGATCAGATATTTTGGGGTCAAGGAACTGTTTTCATAAAGCATGGGCCTCAGATCCTAAGAGCTGTGAAGCATTTTGTATCTCCAGTCAGGCAAACTCTGCCAGGCAGGGGCCCAAACCACCTGAGCCAGTATAGCATAGCCCTTAAACAAACTGAATAATCCAAGAAATGAAAAAGCTATCCTTTTGTGCTTTTCATGCTCCAGGGAATGGAGACTAAAGCAGGGTACATTCTTAACAGGCAAACAACAGAATTGGAAAATTAGAGAAATACCAAAAGGGCATTAAGCCAGTCCAGACACTTCCTCGACAGCTTTTGCCGCTACTTGCCGCAATTACATCTGAAGGGAACTCTCTCCTAGGTCACAGGCTCCTCTTGGGGACCAGGCAGGGCGCTGTATCCCAACTCAAGCCAAGCTGAGCTCTGGGAAAGGCCCAAAGTGGAGGCTGCCTCTGCTGGTTCCTAGGCCACAGATCCCAGGGACACTGGCTGGGCCTCAGCCCTGGGAGACGTGGGGCTTCAAATTCTCTCCAACCCTCAGTCTTCCTTAAGAGAGTGAGGGGTCCCTGAGAGCCACCCACCACCTAGCAACCCTGCCTTCCACTGGGAGTTCTGGGTGGGGCTGGGGCAAGAAGTGGATGCATGGTCTTTATTTTCCTGGACAAAGAGGGAAAGCATAGCATAGTTGACAAGATACCATCAAGAGTCCCTGAGCTGCTCCCCCTTTGGCTACTTGGCTACAGCCCCCAGACCACCTTTCATGTCCCATTGCCTTAACCTTAGGAAGCCACCAGGTTGGATGACATACTGATCAGATACCCAAGTTCTTCAGTGGACACCTCTGATCAAATTCCCACCCTGGAGCATGCTTCCAGGTCACTGGGCAGTGCCATCCAACAGTGCAAGGCACCCTTCGCAGCCAGGCTGTTACTTAGAATCATGGCTCCATCTCACTTGTAAAATACAGGAAGCTTGTATTTGCAGGGTTGCTGTGAGGAGGTGGTTAGACAGACATACCTGGACAAGGCCTGGCTCTGGGAAGGGCAGTGAAACTGGCTGTTCTTACCCTGGATGCGCAGGAATCCATCAGGTGCTCAGATCTCCATCCGAGCTCACAAACAGCCTAGCACGTGGTCCCCAAGGACTTCCTCCCAGGAAGGGTAAGCTTAAGACATGGGGTGGCGGAGGAGTGGGGTGTGGCTGTTCTCGCCCTCCCTCTCTAAGGCAAGACTCTGCTCTGGGGCCTGGAGAATGGACAGTCCACCCTTGCCTGTCAGCTCTGGAGGGCAGCGGAGAATGCTGAGGTGACCCTGATGAGCCACGCCCAGCTTTGCCCGGTGGGACATGGGGGCCGGATGTGGCCGCTTTTCTTAGCAGCCTCTGCCAGGCACGACTCCATTAACCTGGGTGCATTTCAGGCCTTCTCGCTGTCAGCAGCTTCTCGCTTTCAGCTGCTGGAATGGGGGCGGGATCCTTCTGCTCCTCTCTCTCTGCGCTACCACAGGTGTTTGTTTCACAGCGGCCAGGACCGCAGTGCGGTGTGGGGATGGGGGCGCCTCTTGCCTCTGTCTTGGGGAGACTCTGCTAAGACCCACCGCTGACATGGTCCCTCCATCCAGAAGGGAGGCCGGGACGTGGGCGGAGCCAGGTTCTAAGTGTCCAGCCCATGCCAGGAATCGCTCATGCCTGTTGCTCTGGAGCAAGACCTTTGCTGCTGGGAGAAGAAAAGGATGGAGTAAACTCAAAAAGGGAAGAGTGCGCTATAGTCTTACCTCCTGCATCTCCTTTCTCATACCTGTCCTCCCGTCCCCTCTGCTCGCCTCCTTTACTCTCCTCCCCACTGCTTTCCTCTCCAAGCGCGCACGAGGCTGGGCCGTGGATCCTACTGCCTCCATAACCAGGTCAGAAAAGTTCTTCAGCTGCCATTAAGTCACTGGAAGGGGTGTGGAAGAAATTTCAGCTCTGAATAAACACTTCTTTCACCAGAGAGCTGCACAGACGACTCCTTCCATGGGGAGGGACAGTTGGCAGCTGCGCCCTTACTCTCCCCCAGCTTTCCTCGCTGCCACCTCGTCCTCTGGTCGGCTTGTCTGCCTGCCCAGGTGAGGGCGGCACCCTGTCTGCCCCCACAAGCAGAGCCCAGACAGGCTGGAATTCTCCAAAAATAACCTCACAGAAAGATCAACGAAAGGAACAAAGAGAACACAAACAGCAGAACCCCAGAGGCGCTTCCTGAATGCGGGTACCTAATCCTAAAACAACCCAAGGCTTGTCTCCAGCAGGCTGACCAGGTCTGGGGCGTCTCTGCTTTTTCAGCATTCCCAGCTCACACCTCAGTCATGCTGCAAGTGGGTTAGACAAGGTGTAGGTGGCCTTGTGCTTGAGGTGAGGTCAAAGAGTAGGTGGGCCACTAAGTCCCCTAAAAGGAGCCTGTGGGGTACAACAGTCCCTCATGCCAATTTGGGTGATCTTGGAAAGGATTCCTAGCTGTGGGGAGATGAAGCCTTATTTGGAGATGAGGCCCAAGGCTAGAGCATGGGCACTGGTGCCTGGCTCAGTTCTGCATTTCCTCTTCTCTGGACTTCCCCACTGGTCAAAGGAAGAAGTTCACGTAGGTGATTTTGGAAATCTTCCACTTCTAGTACTTCTTAGCTCTGCAATTCTCCAGGTCTGTCCATGAGTACTTAGAGGTCAGAAACTCCAGTCCACCCATACAGGTTCTGAACTCCCAGCAGACATCAGCTCCCACCACGGCAATAGCCCCTTACCTTCCTGAATGTTGAGCAAGGGTTGAACTATTGTGGTTCCTGTGTATGTGCTGACTCACATTCATCCTTGCAAGAACCTTAACCAAGCCTAGGACCCCACTCCCCCTTTCACAGGTAAGAAACTGAGGCACAAGAGACCAAGGTGGTAGGTGAAGGGATTAGGGTCTTGGCAGTGCTGCTCCACAGCTGAGCTCCGATCCCCCAGACCAAAGCACTTTCGTCAGATGACTGACAAAAGCCTCTATTAGAGACACAATAGACGAAAGGTGGAAACAATCCAAATGTCCATCAACAGACAAGTGGATTAATTCAACGGACTATCATCAGCCTTAAAGAGGTTTGAAATTCTGACATGCTACAACATGAGCGACCCTTGAAAATATTATGCTCAGTGACTCAAATCAGGCATGAGAGGACAAATACCATGTGACTGCACTTGTGTGAAACAGCTAAAGCGGACCGATTCATAGAGACAGAAACAGACCACAGGCGATGGAGGAGGGCGAAGGGGGAAAGCCAGTAAACACTGAACCAGGCTTGGTTTGAGATGACAGAAGAGTTCTAGAGGTGGAGGGGGGTGGGGGTTGCCCACAATACTGCTGAATTACAAACTTTAAAAAGTGCTTGAGATGGTATATTTTGTATGTTGCGAAAAATAGATTTTAAAAGTATAATAGAATATAATTTATTGAACACCTGACAAGACAATACTGCCCTAGGTGCCTTATTGCCGCATGTTACCTTTACAACAACCCTATGTCTAGGCTGCCTTTTCCTTCTACCTACTTTACAGGCAAGGAGACCGAGGTCCATGGAGTAACGTCCGTAAGGACCCACAAGCAGCAGGTGTCAGGGCTGATGCACCAGGTAATGGTTAGCACAAACTCAGAGAAGGGGGGTGGGAGAAGCTAGAAACAAATTACCTATACCTCTACCAACACTGCAAATTCCATAAATGCTACCTTTACCTTTTCTCATGTTTTCTCACATTTCTCCCAGCATTTGTGACATGTTTTCTCATTTTACATTGAAGCCGCACCAAGCTCACTCCACTTCCCTTGCTCTGCTTTCTATCTCTCCAGACCCTCCCCACTCGGCCCAGCTGGAACAACAGCCTGTGGGACTGGAAGTGGGCACAATCTCTCTCCCTGTGAGGCAGAGCAAGGCCCTGGTCTCTAAGGCAGCCTGGACACTAACTGGTGATCATATGGTAGGTTGGCACTTGCAGATAGAGGATTAGCTAATTGAGCCATTGTGATGGCCCCAAAGATGCCATTTTAGATTCCACCAGCAAAATGTGGTTTCTCCACATCATTGCCCACCCTGCTGTTTTCTGCACTATTAATTATGGCTGTCCTAGCAGGTATGAAATGGCAGCTCAGGGCCAGGTACAGTAGCCTAACGGTTAAAGTCCTCGCCTTGTACATGCTGGGATCCCATATGGGTGCTGATTCTTGTCCTGGTAGCCCCGCTTCCTATCCAGCACCCTGCTTGTGGCTTGGGAAGGCCTTGGGACCCTGTATCTGTGTGGGAGACCCAGAAGAAGCTTCTATCTCCTGGCTTCAGATTAGCGCAACTCCAGCCTTTTCATCTGCTTGAGGAGTGAATTAACGGATGGAAGAGCTTCCTCACTTGCCTCTCCTCCTCTTTGTGTGTGTGACTTTCCAATAAAAAAATAAAAATTAATCTTTTTTAAGATTTTTATTTTATTTTTATTGGAAAGGCAGATATACAGAGAGGAAGAGAGAGGAAGATCTAACATCCAATGATTCACTCCCCGAAGGACCACAACGGCTGGAGCCAGAAGCCAATCCAAAGCCAGGAGCCAGGAGCTTCTTCCAGGTCTCCCAAACAGATGCAGGGTCCCAAGGCTTTGGGCCATCCTCGACTGCTTTCCCAGGCCACTGGCGGGGAGCTGGATGGGAAGCGGAGCTGCCTGGATTAGAACCAACGCCCATATGGGATCCTGGTGCATTCAAGGTGATTAGCCACTACACTATCACGCCGGGCCCTTAAAATAAATCTTAAAAGAGAAATGGCAGCTCAGATAATAGTGTTATAGGAGCTACTTATCTATTGTAACCACAAGCCTCTTATTAGATTTATGATTTGCAAAAACATTCTCCCTTCTATATGCCTTTTCCCTTCCTTGGAAAACAAAAAATTTCTATTTGATGCCATTCTTAGTAACTTTTGTATATGGCATACAAAGTAGAAACAGAAAGGTCATGGTTTATAGATAGATGGTTGCATATCTTGAAAACTCTAAATGACTTGCCAAACAACTGTCATGAACAAGAGGATTTCGTAAGTGAAGCCAATTATAAAATTATTAGATTATAAACAACTGCTTGTACACATAAAAATAAGCATGAGTTAGAAGATAGTGGAAGAAAAGACCTGCTTTTCATTAGCAAAGTATAAAATAGTTAGGAATAGCTCTTAAAATATATCATAAATGTAGGGAAAAAAAACCCTTCCCAATACTCCCACAGACACAAGAGGGACTTGGACAAAATGGAAAGATAACCATATAGCTAGATGGCAGCCCATCATGCTAAAAATATGAACTCTGTTCAGGTCCTTTATCAACCTAACACAGTCTCAGAAGAACTGCTCATGGGAGTATGTGGAACCAGGGCAGCTGACTCTAAATTTCACAGGAAAGATGACCAAGGAGAGGCCTGCATGCAGAGGCAACACAAACACTGAGCAAGCTTTGAGGTGGGAATCAAGATCCCAGGGCTATAGGCCCATTTCCATCCTAATAAATGGAAGGAATATTCAGCTTTTCAGTTGGGCCTTGAACTTCCTCAGCCAAATGAGGCACCCGGACAGTAGCTGTTTAGTCATTTTTCCAGTTCTACAACCTTCTAACCAATCTTGTCACAGACTATTAGTTCAAATATTCCAGATTTGGTGGGCACCATTTCCACTGTAAATGAGTCCAGGACAACTGAGTTTGGCAAAGCACCTAAGAGAGTGTTTGGCTTAGATAGTTGAGCTTCTGAGACGCCAGGAAACCCCTTTGCCAAAAAATGGTCCAACCCTTACTCCTACTGTGTCTCTAGTATTGGTGTGTTTATTTAGTTGATTGAATTGACCTGGTTTCTCCTTCCATTGACTACCTAGAGAAGTAGGCAGTGTATTTGAGTGTGGGTACAGTTCCACCATGATCCTCTTAGGAGCCAATCTGAATAGCAGAATGGAGAAGATGAGAATCAGAGATCCAGCAGGGGGAGGGGTGACCTGGAGCAAAGAAAAAGGGAAAAGGATACAGAGAAAAGAGAAGATCGAAACAGAAAACAAATACTGCAGAAGCTTGGCCCTAGAGAGTTCATTCTGAGAGTATCACCTGCATTGAGCCTCAGAGAGAAAAGTAAGTTCTCCAAACTGAAGACTCAGAAGATTCTAGACCTTCACCCAACGTATGATTAAATGAATCAATGTCTTACGGAAGAATAAGTGTCTTGCAAACTAAGATCAGCATGTGTCATTGGAACAAAGCAAAACAGTGTGCATAAGAAGGAAAGGAATGCTCTTTTGCTCTGCACAGAGGCAGAGGACAAAAGATAGCAACCTCTCTCTTTCCCTCACCATTTCCCTTCCAAGACCACTCTCCCTGAACATAGCCCACATGTATCTGTATTCCTCACCTTCTGAATAAACCTTACCACTTTCAAGAAAAAGAAGAGAGGAAGGAGGGAGGAAGGAGGAAGAGGAGAAGAAGGAAAGGAAAACATTCTCTCTTACTCTCCTGCCTGTTAGCAAAGTCCTTCCGGGGAAGGGGAAGTATCAGAGTAGACTGAAGAAAAGGGGAGGTGATGCATGGTGTATTCGTTTTTCACTACTATAACCAGGTACCTGAGGCAACTACACAAAAATGAAAGGTTAATTTGATTCCTAATGTCCAAGACTGGGCAGCGCCATTGGTTTGACCTCTGATAAGAGTGGTAGAGGAAGGGGAGGAAGGACCACATGCACAATGAGCCAGAAAGCAGAGGGAGCAGAGCTAAGCCCTACTCAGAGGAGTTTGGGCTATTTTTTCTTAAAGATTTATTTATTTATGTGAAAGGCAGAGTGACACAGAGAGAGAGAGAGGTGGTGACAGAAAGATCTTTCTGTTGGATCACACCCTCAATGGCCAAGCCAAAGTCAGGATCCTGGAACTTTATCCATGTCTCCCACATGGGTACAGGGATCCAAGTACTTGTACCTTCTTACACTGCTTTTCCAGGCACATCAGCAGGGAGTTAGATGGGAAGTGGAACAGCTAGGAATCAAATTGATACTCAGATGTGAAGTCAGCATTGCAGGCTCCAGCTTAATCTGTATCACCATGAAGTCCTCCTGACCCCCACTTCACTGTGTTTTTATCAATTCTTCTACAAGAACCCTTCTAAAGTTATACTCCTAATGACCTCCTACTAGGCTGACCTCCAAAACACCATGATTGGATTAAATGTCAGCCCTCCTAGTTCCATTAACTTATGATTCTCAGGTTTGAAGTCCCTTGCAAGTTTGGGACCCCAATTTCATTCAAACCATGGTACTGAGAAAGTCTTGTTAGGATGTACTTTCTCCCAAATTCAGAGGAGACATAGAAGAGGAAAAGGGGGATTGGCAGAGCACAAGGAGAAAATCAACCTTTACTTGAAGAAAATGAGAGAATGGAAAACTGGGAAAGAAATCCTGGTCCTGGAGAGTTCTGCACAGTGAAACAGCTCTGTCGTGCATAGACAGAAAGTAAGCCAACCAACTTTCCCTATAGAATGGGACAATTCCCCAGGATCCAGCACTGTGTGGGAGTTTGTAGATCACACTCTGGGTACTGTAATAATTCCTTCTCATGTGCTGGCCAACCCCCAGCACTCCTCAACTAAGCTTAGAAACACAAATCATGCCATGGGATTGCTAGTGCCAGACAACAGCACAAATTCAGGGAAACTTAAGTAGCTGCTGAACTCCTACTAGAGTCCAGCTTCATACTAGAGGCTGTGGCAAACAGAGAGGAAGCCTGCATGTGGGGTCTTGTTGCTAAACAGCGTGCAGCTGGTAAAACAATTTAGTATTGGGAAATTGTATGAATGACACAGAATACAGCAATTCTAGCATTAAGAAGGTGGAACTCAACCCCACAATGTGTCAGGAGTTTAAGGCCAGGGTCAGTGCTGTAGTTTAGTGGGTAGAGTCACCACCTGCAGTGCCCACATCCCATACAGGCAACTGTGGAAGTCTCAGCTACTCTACCTCTGCTCCAGTTTCCTGCTTATGGCCAGGGAAAGCACAAGATGGCTCAAGTGCTTAGACTCCTACACCTGCATGGAAGACCCAGACAAAGCACTCTCTCTCTCTCTCTCCTTTTCTCTTTTTCTGTAATTCTGTCTTTCAAATAAATAAATACACAAATAGAGAGAGAGAGAGAGAGAGAGAGAGAGAGAGAGAGAGAGAGAAAGAAGCTAAGACCCCCCTCTCCCTTTCTGCCTACCCCTTAACTCAAGGAATTGTCTGGCGGCAGAAGAAGCAACTTGTCTCTGGCAGTTTCACTCTCACTTGGACTGCGTGTGAGAACTTTCAACTGCTCTATCTTTGTTTGAAAAGGATAAAGATGTTCTGGTAACAATAGCCAAAACCACAGAAATAAATTGAGGGGGGAGTGGCAAAGGACAGGCCTGGAAAGGGAGTGGAGGCACCTGGGCGTGGTGAAGAGACCTTGGAAGTGGCTTTCTCCTCACAGTGAGTGTGTTGAGTTCAGGGGCCCAGAGACTCCAGTGTTCCCCCAGCCCTGGGGCCACCTGCCTCTCCTGGACCACTCCACCCACTCTCTGCCCTCCCTGCTTCCTTCAGCAGCGTTGGCAGGCAGTGCCTCTCAGTGTCCAGAACCAGTCTGGAGCAGGATCAAAGCATGGCAATTCCAGAAAGCATTTCTTCTTGTCATTGTTCACTTTGGTAAATACTTGAGTCACTGAGATCCAGTGAATTGCTTGAGAGTGGTGACCAACATCCTGCAGCAGAAGTAAAGATCTCCCCAGCCTGGGACCAGGTCTCGGAAAAGGCAGCTATGGGCTCTGTGGACACTTTCTGGAAACATTTCCTCCCCACCAGGTTACATGGAGCCATCTCTCTGACCTCAATGGTTCCTTCCTGCCTCTCTCTCCATTCCCTGGGCAAGAATGGCCCCCAGCACCATGGTTTTCTACAAGTACAGCTGTGCTATACCCCAGAGAAGACAATACCCTGGCTCAGGACCTTATAGGACCCAACAACCCTAGGAATGCTTTCAGCAGCACCCCTTACTCCCCTATAGCATGAAAGGCAACCTTGCATGCCTCCTTCAGTCTTTAACAATCTTCCTTGACATTTGAGAGGCTCCCTTAGAAGGCAGAAGGCAATTTTAAGAATTAAGGCAATGAGAGAACATAATATAAAACCAAAACAAACCATACTTGTGAATGACGAGTGATTTGAAACTGGAACAAGGTAACCAAAAACACCCAAAGATATGTGGACACAGGAAGTTGTAAGAGAATCCACATATCCATGACTCTCATGGGTTTCCCTTCCCCACTTCTTTGTACAACTCCACTTGACCAAAGTAAGGGACTCTCCAACCTGGTCTTGAGCCTTAGCCCATGTGACACACTCCTCCTGGGAGAGGAAAGCATCCAGTGTGTCCCATGAAGGGGACATTTAAAATATATTTAATCAACAATCTCCACCCTTCTATCCTAGAGTGCTACAGTGCAGAACCATCTGTTGAGGGAGGGGTCCCATGAACAAAGCAGAGGGGGTGGAAGAGAGTCAGGGAAGGTGGCAGCCCCTCCAGTCCTGCAGGTGACACACTCACGGCCAACGTCTGTCCCTTCCCTTTCGCTCCCCTAGAAACAGAGTTCATGAGTGGGACTGCACGCAGAGCACATGCTGACACACTGGCTTGAATTACACAGTGAAGTCTGGCTTTTTCTGACTGAAAGTAAGTCTGATTTGGCCATTTGATTTGATGGTGAGTTTTGGTTTTATTAATTTAGTTTAAAGGTAGACAAAGATCTATGTACTGAATGAGCATAATCTGCAGCTCCAAAATGTGCATATATATACACATATAAACTATTTTAAAAGCTGTATTAGCAAGGGAGAGTTCATAATATTTTGATTTTTAAATAGCTCTTATAATGTATATGAGGTTCACAAAGGTACTTGTGCCTGAAAAAGTAACCCAATATAGTTGTCATTCTGTACATTCTGTATCATTTTCCTAATTCAAGTCTTTCTTTACTCATCATGCTTTTATGAACATGCTTTCTTAGCATGTATATCTACAAGAAAAGAAAGCTAGGAATAAAATTAAAACTAAACACAGGTTCATTCAGTCAATAAAAAATATTCATCCATAAAAAAGAACAAATAGAAAAAGAAAGTCCTTCCATGTCAATAAGAGATACATTCCCAGTATTATAGTTACTTATTAAAATTTGTTATTTATGATGTTTTGATCAATTATTATTATTATTTGGAAAGGCAGATATACAGAGAGGAGAAGAGACAGAGAGGAGGATCTTCCGTCTGTTGATTCACTCCCCAAGTGGCCACAACAGCTGCAGCTGAGCTGATCTGAAGCCAGGAGTCAGCAGCTTCTTCCGGGTCTCCCACATGGGTGCAGGGTCCCAAGGCTTTGGGCTGTCCTCGACTGCTTTCCCAGACCACAAGCAGGGAGCTGGATGCGAAGCAGGACCACCAGGACACAAACTGGCATCCATATGGGATCCTGATGCGTGCAAGGCAAGAACTTTAGCCACTAGGCTACCACGCCAGGCCCTATTTTGATCAATTATATATAAAACTCTTTCAATGAATAATCTAGAAATTGGGTTCTTACATCGAAAGCATATGATCACAGGTAATTTATCAAGCTAATTTTAATACATACAAACTTATAAAAAAATCTCAACTTTTATCGGAGAGGCGGAGTTGGGGCAGGGATGGTAACTCCTACCTTCTAATTCACTCCCCAGATGCCTGCATAGCCCGGGGCCAGGACAGACTGAAGCCAGGAGCCCAGAACTCACTCCAGGTCTCCCGCAGGGTGGAAAGGACCCAAGTACTTGGTCCATCACTGCTGCCTTCCAGGAAGCTGCAATCAAGAGTGGAGCAGGGGGAGCTGACTTCATGACGTAGCAGGTAAAGCTCCTGCCTGTGATGCCAACATCCCATACGGGCACCAGTTCATGTCTTGGCTACTGCATTTCCAATCCGGTTATCTGCTAATGGCCCCTGCACTCACATGGGTCCCTGCACTCACATGGGAGACCCAAATGAAACTCCTGGCTCCTGTAACTCTAATTTTCAAATAAATGTATCCATCTTAAAACAACAACTACAACAGTGGTGCTGATGATCAAAGCCAAGCTCTCTGCTATAAGATGTTGACAACCCAAGCAGGTTTGCCCACCACCTTCGATGTATTTTTCTGACAGAGCATAAGCATAAACCTATATTAGGATCAAATTCTTTAGGAGAAATGAAATGAAATGCAGATTCAAGGGGAAATAGGACCAATGTAAGGCCTTCTGGCTGAAGAGCTTACTCATATATTTTTTAAACAGGTGATGGTGGATATCAGCTTACTATGATGCTTATATTCCACTGGAAACATTACAAGAATAATGTTACAGCTTTACTTTAATAACTGTCACATTTTCAATATGCCCAACATTGCACCTGTTGAAATTTCCATTAGGTGTGTGACGAAAAGGCTGTGATTGTCAGTGTGCACCTGCTGCCTCCCAGCGGGGCTGAGCCTCATTGGGGGTGCTCAACCCCACTGGCTGGTGCAGGTGGGGAACACCTAGGACCAGCATGGAGGAGGCAAACAGTTGAAACCTGGGAACCCCAGCTTCAGTGTCTGCAGTACAGCTCCGGCCCTGCTGCCCTCTCCCCTGAACCAAGCAGAGAGAAACCTCACACCTCCCTTAGCTGAGGGAGGCAAAAGGTGCTACACACACACCAAGAGTCCCCAGGATACTCAGGCCACAACCCCCTCCAGTGTACTCTGCTGTAACCAGAGATGCCCAGGTTCTTCCAGGGACACTTGCTTTGGGCTACAAGCATACACACACACACACACACACGCACACACACACACACACCCCACCCTCCCAACACGGCACGGCTCTCCTTCCCCCAGCAAGTAGTGGTTAAGCACCTGGGGGAGAGAGGGAGGTAAGACCGATGGGGAGAAGGGGAGATGGTTCCTATGTAGATATTGAGAGAGGGCAGCAAAATCCCTCCTCCGTGCTCAGTCTAGACAGGTATGTGATACTGGAGGAACACCTCAAGTCCTGGTTATTCTACTTCCAATCCAGTCCAACTTCCTGCTAACTCATCCAGAGGGGAAGATAATGATGGACCATGTACTTGAGGCCTTACTCTTGCAGTGGGAGACCCAGTCGGAGTTCCTGATTCCAGGCTTTGGCCTGGTCCAGCCCTGGACTGTTTGGGACATTTCACAAGTAAACCAGTGGGTAGGGGATCATTCTCTTTCTCCCTTCTTTCTTTCTTGTTCCTCTGTATGAATGAATAGGTGCTTTAGAAGATCTAGGTCCTGAAAGAATCACAATATTCCTTCAGAACCAGCTACAGGACCAGTCACAGTATTCTCCTTAGGATCAAAGACAACTAGCTATATAAACAGCAAAGCCATCTAGAAGGAAGTAAAGACTTAGGAAAAGGCAATCCAGGAAGACTTCCCGAAGGAAGAAAGATATCCAAACTATTTTTTAAAGGAGATTTGAGTTTTGTGGATGTTACTCAGCAACAATTCCCATGTTTGTTGCCTTCTAGAATGTTCCCTCTGTGGTCAGGAGTTGTATCATTGAAAAGACAGTTCAGCTGCTGACAGAGAAATTGGAATAAGGGAAGTTTGGGAATTCATGGGGTGGGGTTTCCAAATGACAGTATAAGCTGAAACGTGATCCCTTGGGGAAAGTGTATCAGCTGCCTCCATAATTACAGATCTGCTCTCTGCCCGTCTGCCACGATGGCCTGTGTGGACACTCAGAGCTGCTGGGCAGGGGCACCTTCCATCGAGATACAAGATGACACAGCAGGGCAAGGACAACAGTGCATGGCAGAGGGCCTCATGGTGCTAATTCTAGCTGGGGCTTTTGCTGATGACCTGGGTCCAACCCTGTTCAGTAGTACAGTCAAAGAGGCCAGCCAAGCTCCTTGTTGGCCATCTTCCCCTTACGTGAGGGGGTACAGACAGTCGGGCACTCTGATTTTGCCACTCCCTTCTATCCTCCTAGGCACTTTTTTTTTTATGAATTAATCTATTTGAATCGCAGCGTTAGAAGGGGTAATGTGATTGGGAGTGGTGATAGAAATTTCGCATCTGCTGGTTTATTCCTCAAGTAGTCACAATGGCCTGGAAATGGTCCACAAGCTGGAAGCCTAGGACTCCATCTGGGTCCCAGGCTCCCAAGTGCATACATAGGAAGCTAGAATGCAAATGGAGCAGCTGGGACTTGAAGCAATGCTCAGATGTATGCCAGCATTCCAGACAGTGGCTTAATATGCTGTGCCACAACATCAGCGCCACTTTGTTCCAGCTTAACTGTGCTTCCTGCTCCAGCCTGCACCTCCCAGACTCTGTTTTCCTGTCCAGATCACTTCCCTCCTTGAAATACTTGTGTTTCAAGTCCATGGCTGTTGTGAGCATTGTATGCTTTCTACCATCCTTTTAGGCCCTCCCTCCATGGCCCTGCCTCTGTGAAGGCTTCATTGATTGCCCATCAAACCTCCTGTCCCTTGAGCTGAAGCTCATCTCCCGTCCTCCAGGCTGTAGCCCCTGGTACCTGTCCAGTTTGACATCTCTGCCCAGTGTGAGGTGAAGATGGTCAGCCCTTTCTCACTTCAGCCATGGGAAGGTAAACTGGGCCCCTCTGGAGTGGCAGACCCAGTGCATGGTACACAACTGAGGGAGACATATACTGCCTTGCAGCCAGGAGCCCGCAGCCAGGAACCCACAGCCTGACAGCTGAGTCACTGCATGGCCAGCCTCGTGGAGACAGCTGTGCCACCTTGCTCTTTGGCCAAGCTCAATGCTCCGCCTAAGCTCTTAGACCAGATGGGGGATTCTGGACCAGATGACGGGAAACTACAGTACTTCTAGCTGAGTGCTAGGTGACATGACTGGGCGATGGTCCAAGGAAGCCGCAATTGGAGGGCAGCCCCACAAATCCTCCCTCTTCCCTTCCCTTCCGGCCAGTGCTTAGTCATTGGGCATAGGCCTTGTCCAGGTGGTGAGTGCACTGTTGGCTGTGACATCTGATCTGTCTGGAGACCCAAGGGAGAGTGAGCTGGGTAGGGGAAGAGGAAAAGGAGGGGAGGACAAGAGTCCCCTTTGCCCCATTGGGGTACAGGAAGAACATTCAACTCCAACCAGGAGGGGGTTCCTAACTTTCAGAGTTGGCAGGCACAGAGACATAGTATGTGTATTTCACCCAAATTCTGGGCATCACCTGCTCACAAAAGCTCGTCCTTGGGGACCTGCACCAATCTTGATCTACCAGAGGTGAGGAACCTTTTTCTACCAAGGGCCAATTGGATATTTATAACATCATTCCTAGGTCCTATAAAATCATCAACTTAAAAAATTTTCAGCAGCCAGTGCCATGGCATAGCGCGTTAAGCTGCTGCCTGTGATGTTGGTAACTCATATGGGTATTGGTTCCAGTCCTCACTGCTCCATTTCTGATCCAGCTTCCTACTAATGTGCCTGGGAAAGCAGCAATAGATAGGCTGAGTGCTTGGGTCCCCTGCAGGAGACCCAGATGAAGCTCCTGGCTCCTGGTTTTGGCCTGATCCAGCCCTGGCTATCTGTGACCATGGGGGAGTGAACCAGCAGATGGAAGATCTCTGACTTTGCCTTTCAAATAAATGATAAATAAACATATATTTTTAAATCACCTGTTGTAGATTTCTTGAATTTCAAGACCCACCTGTGGTTGCCTTGGTAGGATCAGACCAAAGGATCTTACCAGCCCAAATGGGTTCTTTTTATGGTTACTGTGGAACAACTGGAAAAAGGTTTACACTCTGGGCAAAGAAGTACTCAATACTCAAAGCATTTGTTGGATTAACAACTAACTGATGAGACCAAGATCCCTGCACCACTAATGGCTACTTCTCATACTTTCTGGTAGAGTCCACAGAAGCCCTGAGCATCATGACATTTGTGGGATTCAGGGAATGCCCTGCTTCTCAAAAGCATCACCTCCCAACAATTTTCCTTTAAGCCCTGATACTTTACCATTAACACTGCCATGGAAACAGCATTCTTCTGAAGCAACAGCTCAGACAGCCTGGGTTTATGGGGCGCCCTCCCTCTTCCAGGAGAGGACTGCAGAATGAAGGACGGATGCTTGGGAAGGGTGGAGGGTACTGGGCAGGAAGCCTCACGGCTGGGATCTGCTCCTGCTGCCCCGCACTCCCACCCCACCAGCGAGGATAACGTTCAGGCTGTGCAGAATCTCAGACATCTGGAGAATGAGTTCTGAGCATATACCTCTGTTGGGAATTGACCGTGCAGATGAAAATGAGGACTGCTGGATGGTGTGAGAAGGAAAGACTTTCTCAAACTGGGCTATGAAGAAGGAGGACCAATATTTATTGGGGTTTCACTATGTGCCAGATGAGTTCCACCTATCAGCTCATTTAACCCCTACACTGGCAAGGAAAAGAAAGATCACTTCCTCCATTTACAAAGCTGTATAGAACCCAGATCCAAATTCAAGGTGATCACTATTCAGATTCCCAAAGCTTTCCTATTGAACAGGTGCTGAGGGTATTTTCTTGCTGGTTGGAATAGAGATGGGGCCTTGAAGTCAGCTCAGCTCAGAATCAGGGACAATTTCAGGGAGATCAAGACTGCCCCAAGTGATTCCAACTTCAAAAACTGGGGGATGAGCTCCTATGGCATTACTTCTCATGCACTGAGTATTGGGTCTGCATCATTGTAATTAGAACTAGTAACTTTTCTTTTTCAACATGTCCCCCCCAAACCCCCGCAGGCTCTAGGACTTTCATGAAATCTGTGAAGAGAATGACTTTCCCCAGGGGCCATGGCTGGTGCTATGATATGCACCACCACGCAGACACCACGGCTGGGAGCCTTGAGGATCAAGCCCAGGAGGGCTAGCCCCTGTGAGTCCAGGTGAACATGACCAGGACCTCATGTGGCCCCAGTCACTTCAATATTTCCATTACTTTCCTTCTTAGAAAGTAGGTATTTATTTCACCTCTCTGGCTCTTCCCATAATTCCTATGAACAAGCATATTTTCACAGATAGCATCATCATTGTCATCACGGCTAACATCCAGGAATTACTTCACAGTTTAACAAGCACTTTCCAAAAACAGCCAAATCAGGAGAAAGAGCCATCATCAAAACTTAGAGTCCAGAATGAGATAATTTCTTCTTTTGTAATCAATAATCTTAGGCATGTTTATTCATTTTCACTCCTAGATTTTTCCTCCTCTTTTTTGTGTGGATAAATCTAACTTTAATGAGATGATTTTTAATAAACTACTCTGCTACTGAACCCATTAGACACAGAAATAGGGATCAACCAGAGTATCTATTGGTAGAGAATTTTTTCTTTTTACATAACAATACTTACAAACTGAAGACTTTTCAGGTCTAGTTAGAGAAGTTGCTCAGATAAAAATCATTGGGATAACCAATAGTAGCTTTTTGCATTTAATAGGAGGTTCTGCAAAAAATATTTTGGTGCCTTAAGATGTCTTATTGTTCTTCAGCTATGATTATTGGGGTTCACACCAGAACTATGTTCTAAAAACTGTTCATCTCAGACACAATCTCGCTTTTAAAAATTAAGCCCAGCACCAATAACTCAATGGCTAAATCCTGATCATGCAAATATTAGGATCCCACATGGGCACCGATTCACATCCCAGCTGCTTCACTTCCCTTCCAGCTCCCTGCTTGTGGCCTGGGAAAGCAGTAGAGGACAGCCCACAGCTTTGGGACCCTGCACTGCATGGGAGACCTGGAAGAAGCTTCTGACTCCTGATGTTGGATGAGCTCAGCTCTAGCCATTGCAGTCATTTGAGGAGTAAACCAGCAGATGGAAGATTTTCCTCTGTCTCTCATTCTCTCCATAAATCTGATATGCCTTTCCAATAAAAATGAATAAAACTTAAAAAAAAAAGACATTAGTCCCCAGTATTAAAAAAAAAACATGCTTGGAACCAATAAAAATGCTTGTTTACACACCTTGCTATAGAAAAGAAAATGTTTAAACAAGATATTTTCCTTAGGTCACTGAACGTTCTCTCCCCTTTTTGTGTTTAACATGAAACCAGCCCTCCCATTGTTAATCACCCCTGAAGAGACTGAGCCAACTCAGTACCCAAGACTTGGCTAGGAGCTCCATGGCACTGCTCGCTCCCCTCCCAATACTAGGTCTGGCATGAGAAGAGCTATTTCTTTTTTTTAATATAAAGATTTATTTTTATTACAAAGTCAGATATACACAGAGGAGGAGAGACAGAAAGGAAGATCTTCTGTCCAATGATTCACTCCCCAAGTGAGCCGCAACGGCCGGTGCGCGCTGATCCGATGCCGGGAACCTGGAACCTCTTCCAGGTCTCCCACGTGGGTGCAGGGTCCCAATGCATTGGGCCATCCTCAAATGCTTTCCCAGGCCACAAGCAGGGAGCTGGGTGGGAAGTGGAGCTGCTGGGATTAGAACCGGCACCCATATGGGATCCTGGGGCGTTCAAGGCGAGGACTTTAGCCGCTAGGCCACGCCGCCGGGCCCGAGAAGAGCTATTTCTATGGACGGGTCACTGTGGTAGTGGACCCTGCAGAGGGGCCCTCCTGCCTACATGAGCAGCAGAGAGCCAGAGGCGTGTACTAGGGCAAGGGCCGTGACAAAGGGTGGAGTTTCTGTTGTATTTCCCAATCCAGAGGAACCCCACCCACCACCACTATCACCATTCAAACTTGAATTTTACTTCAGCCGAAATTACTAAATTCTTTGAGATAGGACAACAGTTCACTTTAAGATACTGCAGCACTGATATCTTGAAGCTAAAAGTTGCCCTTCAATCTAATTTTAATTTCCTGATTGAAGCTTAGGGGCTGATCAGTATCTGAATTTCATCTGTGTTACCAGACGTGATAGATTTCTCACACACATTTGGCTGCACAGGTATAACCCTATCATCATTCACTCTGCTCTGTGTACCTAGTAACCCTGGAAAAGGGTTTGCAGACTTAAGAGTGGTGGAGTTCCTTGATGGTAGTATTTCTCTCCTGGGTGCTAAAAACACAAGTTAAGTATTGTTTTACAGTATCATCCTAAGAGCTTGAAAGTTCCACTCAATCATAGATGAGATGACTTTTTAAGGCTTCTTTAGTTAAACTGTGAAGTCCTAACAAATAGAATAAATTCTACTTAGGGTCATTAAGTGGCAGAGATGGCCCACAAGGACAGAGAAATCGGTTCTGGAAACTATATTTTTGCTTATGTGTAAACATGCAGTGTCCACTCATTCTTGCCTTCCCCTGAAAGCCTAGCAAATTCTAAACAAACGACTTCTCTGTCAGTGTTCTGTAAGAGACTGGAAAACCAAAACGAATCTGACACCGTTTTGGGCCCATGATGTCATTCTCTATCTTCTGCAGCCTTTGGGTCCAATTTTGATGTCAGGGTGCATACTTCCGCAGCGACAGCTCCTGGTGAGCGAGGCTCCCCCCTGTTCTCCCCGGCTGAAATCACTTAGTGTCAATCAAGGGAACTGAATCAGCTCAGCGTTAATAATGAATTCGATCACGTGCGCTGGCAGAGAGCAAAGTGTGAGACAGCTGAGCACTCTTTCCACGTGACACTCTCGGCTTCTGTGTCAGGCTGGACTTTTCCCAGGCCGGTCGGGAAGCAGCAGGTAATTCAATCTGCCGCCCACTCAGACTGCTACACCGAGAGGGCTCTCAGAGCACGGGCCGAGCTTGGTGGCTGCTGTGTGAGCTGCACCTGGGCTTGTCATTAGTGGTACCCATGGGTTTCTCTGATGTCTGAGGCTGACCCAAATTGTGCTCTCTCTTCAAGGGAAAAAAATAGAAGATTATCCTAGCAAAATGAAGAGCAGGGACTTGGAATGGGCTCCATGTGTATGAGAGGCCCCTTAAACTTACTGGGCACTAGAGGCCCGACAAAACCTTCCCTTGTTGCCCCGGAGAACCAAGAGACCCTGGACCTCTTCCCTGTATCCCAGCTGCTGCATGATCTGCTCCACTGGGGTCCACCCTGCCCACTCTTATGTGAGTCTTAGCACTGTGTCTCTTCACATGTGGATGAACTACACAGGGCTCCCACAGGTCAGGGCCATCCGAGCCCTCAGACCACCTCCCATAAACGCAGTGCCCTGTTTCTGAAAACCTCCAGCTGTCCTGCCTCAGTTGTCCTCTGGGAAGATGATTTTGGAAAGTTTAAGGTGTATTCCAAATAGCTTTAGTTTCTTCCAATAACTTAGGATAAAACCCTGAAAAAGACAACCACAGATTAAGTCATGCGAAGCCAAAATAATGAAACAATGGAGTAGGGGAGGCCCTGGCAGGAATCCCCTTCAGATCAAAGGAAGGTAACTCATTCTATTTAAGTATTTATGAATAAACTCAAAAGCATTTTTACCACAAATGGAGGAAGAAAAAGCAAACAGAGCTTATCCCCAAAAAGGCAATGTTGGTTCAACATTCCACAATAGTATAAAATAGAGGAACTATAATAGTATAAAATATATGAACTCAACAGAAGTAAAAAAAAAATGTATTTCATGAGCTTTCACATCCATTCCCAACAAATCTTAGCAAGCTTGTAAACACAAGAAAATTTTCTATGCTTGATAAAGAATGTCAGAAACTTAGGCAAACATCACACTTCAGGATGAAGGAAGGGAAGAATTCCTATCTTAGGAATAAGTTAGGGGTGTCTGCCACTATTATTCCTACAGTCCTAGAATTGAAAATCCTAGATAATCCAATGATAAGGAAGAGAAAGTTTGAAGGGAGGAAATACAAGTGTCAATATTTGCAGGTGGCATAATCGTGCAACTGGACAACCCCAGGCGACCACCGAACATAAATCGTCAGTATTCACAGGGTCCTTTGAATTAGAAGGCCAAACACAGCATTACCACACGAAAGCAGTGGCTTGCCTCTGTTCTACAGTCACCACCAAACATATCACACACCAAAGAGTGGGTTCAAAAAACTACAAAAAAAGGATAAAACTTTACCAAAGAATATGAAGGAAATGTTCGCACATCTGGTTAAAAAGACTTGACAGTGTAAGAATGTCCATTCTCCCCCAAATTATTCCATAAGTTCTGTGAAAAGTACAATCAAGTTCAAGTTCCCAGTGGGAATTTTCAAAGAACTTATAAGGGATCCTAAAATTTTTCTGAAGATAACTGTGAGAAGATATCTAAGGGAAATGTGTAAATTTCTAAAGTAGTCCAGTAAAGACTGGACAAACTGAAGGATGAGCAAGAGGAAACACTCCAACCCTCCAATGCTTGCTAGGAGCTGACCTGTGCTGATGTCATGAGCTGGGGGAACTCAGACTAGGTCTCCCACTCACTGCGTGGCAGAAACCCATCACCTGAGCCCTGACTGCTGTCTGCATTGGCAAGTGAAGTCAGGGAATCAGACACAAGCACTCCACAAGGAGACAGAGCATCTTAACTACTGGCCTAAATGCGTGCCCTAAGTCTGCCTTCTAATTCCACTTTTCCATGAGTTTTTTTGAAATATCTTTCTATATAATGAAGAACTGCTGTTTAAAATACACAAGGAATACCTTCAAGAAAAAGACAAACAAAAAAATGGGTTAAACATAGGAACTGATTATTCATGTAACTGTAAGTTAGCATTAATAACAAAATTATTGTTCATTGTAATAGATGTAACAACAGAGAGAGAACTAATTTTTGGCTTATGTTCAACAATACTTTTGTTAGTCTGAAAAACTTCTTATTTCTGTCCTTGATTTCCGAAAAATATTTTCATGGAGTAGAAAAATCCTGCTTTGATAGTTTTCTGCTCCAGGCACTTCATGTCACTCGACTATCTTCTGGATTACAAACTTTCTGACAAGGAGACTGCCATGATTTTTATTTCATTTCTTCGTATAGAACATTTTTTATCTCCACTACCTTCAAGCTTTTCTCTGTTTTTCCACCAGTCTGAGTACAACATACATAGGTTGTCTTACTTTGTTTTATATGTACTTGGTGTTCTCTGAGCATCTTAGATCCGTGGTACAGTGCTTGCAATTAACTTTGGAAAATTCTCCACTACTATTCTATAAAAATAGTTCTTCTGCCCTTTTCTTTCTCTTCTCCTTTTAGGATTGTATTTTACATGTATGCTAGACTGACACTGTCTTGAAGATTTTACATATTCTTTTCTGGTTTTAATCTCCTTTTTTCACTTTTTGTACTTTAGATGGATGATTCCTATTGATCGCTCTTCGTGGTTACTGATTCTTTCCTGTATCAAGTTTGCTCACTGAAGGCACATCTCATCTCTGGTGTGGTGTCTTTCACGTCTACCATTCCCATTCGATTCTTTCTTGTCTCCATACGTCTACTGTAAAAATCTACCTTCTGTTGTACACCATCCTTTTTCCTTTAGAGTTTTTAACATATTAAACACAGCTTTTAAAAAGTTGTCTTACCATTCTGTCATTTGTGTTGCATTTGAGATTCCGTTGATTGCTTTGTCTCTTGATAGTACCTTGTTTCCTTGGTTTTTTAACAATGTCATTTTTTTGTTGTTGTTAAAAGCCAAACATCTTACATATGATCTTAGAAATGAAAGCAAGTACTTTCTATGCCTGGAAATGAATACACCTTCGCCTCTGCCAGGTCTCTGGTGCAAGAGTTTTGCATTGGTCTGCTTAGGAGATGCGTTACGGCAAATGCTGTTGGATTGGTTGTCTCCCTTTTTTCTGTTCAAGGATGGGGTGGCAATGTCTTTAGAAAAGATGGACTTCCTCCAGCTTCAGAAGATGAAGGACATTTCTTGATTTAAGCTAGCCACGAAATTCTGGTCCCCTTTGCCAGTGCTGAATTTAAGATGAGGCACTGCACTAAGTTCACACCAATTAGAGATAAAATGAAGATGGCGAGACTTCTGGGAAAGGTTCTCCCACATGACTAAAATTTAAAAGAGGGAAGAGATCCCAGCCCATCTCATCCACTCCACCTTTCTGCCGTGCTGTTTGAAGCTAGGATGCCAACACTGGTCACAAAGAGAAAACCAGGGGGCCTCAGCTGACACTGATCCAGAGCTCTAACATGATTGAGTTGCTGAATGAATCAACTGTGAGCTCAACAGCAGCCGGATTTCATGTTGTATGAGACAGTGAAACATTCCTGTGGCTGGTCTTGTTTTTAGAAGAGAAGTTATCCCCCGCAAAAAAAATACAATGTGTAGAAAACACCCATTGGCAGAATGAATCCCAAGGCTCAGGGCTGGGCCTCTGCTCAGCCCCAGCAAAACTCTCATCACTGCTCTCCACCTCTGAGATGCCCCAGCTACCTCTGATGTGTTCCCACACCCCAGGCCTTTGCCTCTTGTTCCTTCGCCAGAAACATTCTTCACCAAACCTTTGCCTATCTGCTCCTACTCATCCCTTAAGTCTCACTTAGGACATTGCTTATGCAAAAATGTCTCAACTAGACCCTATCTGCACCCCAGGGTAGCTGAGTGTCTCTCCTGTATTCTCTGTCACATCCTGTCTGAGCCCCTAGATATCACTCATCACACTGAATGGTTATCATCCCTCACCAGACTGTAAGCTTTGTAGGGTAGGGACTGTATATATCCCATTCACAATGTTACCACGTTATCCACAGGAATAATTTATTGTTTATGACATATTTACTGAAAAATGAATGAAATTATATCATCAATGAAGGAAAAAAGGTCCACATATGAAACAAATAAAAATATAATTCAGGATGCTAAATATCTAATAACTTCGATAATAATAGTTCAGGAACATTAGATAGGGAAGATTTCTTGAGAAGGAAGTGTATTGGGCCCTGCAGGAAGTGTTCCAGGGGGTGAGGAGCGCTCAGTAGCACAAGCATCAAGGAGGTCGCAATGGAAACAGTGGGAATAAAGTAAAAGGCTGGATCCAAAGCTTCAAGCTAGGTGACAAGCTAGGTGAGCAGCCAAGAGAAGGTTGGGCCAGATTTCAGAGGGCCCACCAGGGGATTTCAGCAAAGGGGAGTCCCTTCGTAACTTCTTACGGAGCAGTGGCCAACACATGGTGGAGGTTTTGACCACTCAATCTTGACACAGTGTGGGATGCCTGGGAGCAGATGGGATGGGGCCATGGCAACCATAGGGCTTTTGCTGTGACTCTGCAGTGTGTATGCTAGGAGACAGGAGTGTGCTCAGAGTAATCATCCCACTACCATTTTTAGCCTTTGACTATGGAATAAAAACTGTGATGGGAATAAAAAAAAAACACATGCAAAAGGTACTATTGAGAAGGTACACTTTCACAAATTCCAGTGTCACCCATTGTTTGTCTTATTGTCAGCTGCAAGGCAAATTTTCCTGCTGTCACTAAAGGTTGTAACTTTTCTTCAAACTGCAAAGTTAAGGTCAAAACAGCACCAAAGTGGCTGAGTATGTTTTGCTTCAGAAATGACTTTTAAGAAGGGGTGGGAGGATGGGGACTCATGTAAGGTTTTTTTTTTTCTTTTTATCACACAGCACTTTAATTTCAGTAACAGTTTGAAAATTCCTAACACCTTTCAAGTGAGGGGATCGAAAGCAATTTTATCACTCTCACCATTTTATTTATACACAGAAAATCTCTTTGGGTTTCAGCAAAAAAAAAAAAAAGAGAGAGAGAGATTTATTATATATTTGCATCAAAGCTACCAACTCTTATTGCTGACAGCAAGTCATATTTTACCAAACATGAAGTCTTAACATCGTGCTGTCATGGGATCATGGTCCCCTCCTGGGTGGGAGCATTCCTGCGGAACTTGCCCAAGAGAAGGCCTTGAACTTTGCTAACCCTGTTGTGTCAAACACATCTCCTGTGCGTGTCATTCATCGCCACAGTTCTCTGACAGCCAGGGCTGAGTGAGGTTTAAGAAATTCTCCCCAGGAGAGACCTCAAAACACACAGCCTACCTTCCATTGCCATTTGAAGCCACACATCAGAGGCTTCTCTCACAAACTGGCTCTTGGCTCTCCCTATAAGAAAGGAAGGAGTGTCTAGCTCTTGCCTAGAAGCAGGTATTCCCGGGAGTCTGTCTTACCCTCCTGTTCCTTCATCTGAAATTTCTTCTTTAGAGACTCTTTTCTTCCTCCTTGCACTCAAGAGTCTTTGGATGGTTTGTCCTTGATTTTCCAAGAACACCCCCGAATAACTCCTCATCCAGACTGCCCGACTCCCACCCACCGCAGTAGGGCTTGCTCAGCTGTGATCTGTGCCCAGAAGACCAAACTTGGGAAGTCCAGTGTCACTACCACTTAGGAATACTTAGTCAGTGAAGGGAATGGAACTTAACCACTAATGGCGGTGGTTAAGTCTTTGCCTGGGATGTCCGCATCCCACATCACAGAGCCTGGTTTCGGCCTCGGCTGCTCAACTTCTGTTCCAACTTCCTACTAGTGTGCCTGCTGGGAGCCAGCAGGTGATGGTTTGAGTTCTCCCTGCCATGAATGTGGGAGATCTGCATTGAGTTCCCAGCTTCCTGCCTCCACTCCTTAGCACTGGCTAATGTAGGCATAACTAGGACATAGAAGATCTTTTCTATTTTTCTGTCTCTTTCTGATTCTCTCTTTCAAATCAAATGTAATAGAAAAGATACCTGTGGGGGGGGGGAGGCAAAAACATTTGAAATCCATGCATTTGAGAGGCCTGCTTCAAAAGCTCATGAAAAATTGTGTATTAAAAAAGTTTTCTAAGGATTTCAAAAAATTTTTGCACTAAAATAAATGTATATTATTATCCTCTGTGATACAATTTTGTAGGTATACAGATTATCCCCTCTGCCTCCCTCCCCATTTTCCCTGCCCACTGTTTTCCCCCATATTATTACAGTAGTTTAGTCCTTTAGCAACAGTCACGAGTCCAACCTTAAGTATATCATGGCATTGTAGGTATGGCAATGGTAGAAAATCTACTATCATACCATCAAGGTCTATGTGACAGTTTCATTGAAAGTCCTCCTTGTACGTGGGAGTAGAGAAGCGTACTGTAATGTATCTTCACTTCCCAGTATGCAAGTCTCTATCAGACAATTCATCTATGAGAATATATGTATATACATGTTTACCTATGTATCTATTTGTGTTGTATTTCACATACATTCATCTTTTAAATCCTTTTCCCACAAACTTTCTGATGCACCTTCATACCTAGGGTTTGGGACATAGCCCTGTGGATAAGGGAAGGGGCACTATACTTTAGAATACTGAGGCCCACTTGAACCTGCATCCTTGTGGGAGAAGCTCAGCTATCAGCTCAGCTTTTTTTTTTTTAAAGATTTATTCATTTTATTACAGCCAGATATACACAGAGGAGGAGAGACAGAAAGGAAGATCTTCCGTCCAATGATTCACTCCCCAAGTGAGGCGCAATGGGCCAGTGCGTGCCGATCCGAAGCCGGGAACCAGGAACCTCTTCCAGGTCTTCCACGTGGGTGCAGGGTCCCAAGGCCTTGGGCCGTCCTCGACTGCTTTCCCAGGCCACAAGCAGGGAGCTGGATGGGAAGTGGAGCTGCTGGGATTAGAACTGGCGCCCATATGGAATCCCGGGGCATTCAAGGCGAGGACTTTTAGCGGGCTAGGCCACGCTGCCGGGCCCTATCAGCTCAGCTTTTGAAGCAGCCCAGGTTACTGGAATCTGCAGCCATGGCTCAGAAATCCAGGCTGGAGAAGTTCTAGTGTCCTGTGACCTATGCTTCCAGGGGCTGCTGATGACTCACTGTGGTACTTCTCCAGATGTTTTCCCTCTCCCTGGAATCACAATGGCTTATTCCAGAACTGAAAAACTGCCTCAGCATCAGGAACTACAGGTGGTTTGGCAGTGGCTGTCCAGAATTCCACAAGGGACTTTCAGGCAGTATCTGGGCTGCATGGGAAAGAGCCAGGGTCAACGCAGTGCCTGCCACAAGCAATTGGGAGAGATAGGTATATGTGATTTTTCTCAACCTGTCCTAATCCACAGACAGCACCACTCAAGTGAAACAATACTATCCCTCATTTCGGCCATGTTGTTGCTAAGTGATAGAATGTTCCAAGTCGTAATGACTCCAAACACGGATCAAGTGCTCATAACGGTGCAGTTTCAAAAGGGTTCAAGAGCAACAGCTCATCTCCATTTCATGTGGTGGAGAAGAGGGGCAGGGATGGACCATGGTTGGGACTGGAGGATCCGAGCTGGCACTCATGCCTGGTCCCTTGCCACTGGGGAGGCTGGGATGGCCAGCATGGAGAGGTAGGCCAGGTCCCTCTTTGTAGCAAGGGAGTCAGCCTTCCTTGAGAGATGTCTCAAGCTCTACAAGAGAGAAAGAAGCAGCTGTCGGGCATCTTAAGGGTCTCTTACACACAGAATGCTTCAGACCAAAACAAGTCACCAGCCAGGTTCAAGGAGAAGAGAAACAACCACCACTTCTTCATGAGAGATCCACCACGGCATCTAGGGAGGGGAGAACTCTTGTGGTCATCATCACAATTTACCACACCCCTTACTGCACCCATCTGAGGGATGCTATTATCTATGTTCTGACCTCAAAGCCTTATAAAATAGACAAAGGATGTATCTTGATATTTATGATTAACCATCCCTAATTTAACTGTTAATATAGGGGCCAGCACTATGGTGTAGGCTAAGCCTACAGTGCCAGCTTCCCATATGGGCACTGGTTCAAGCCCTAGAAGTTCTACTTCTGATCCAATTCCCTCCTTATAGCCTGGGAAAGCAGCAGAGGATGGCTCAGGCCCTTAGACCCCTAAAACCACCTGGAAGAGGCTCCTGGCTTCAGATCGGCTCAGCTTCAGCCATTGCAGACATTTGGGGAGTGAACCAGCAAATGGAAGATCTTTCTCTCTTTTACTTTCTCTCTCTTTCTCTCTTTCATCTCTGTAACTATGCCTTTCAAATACAAAAAAAAAAATCAAACCTTTAAAAAAATTAATGTAATCACACACATACATATTTGCATCATTGCCTTAGCTTATATGCAAGTATTGCCACATGTGATCTTTTGTTACATTATTATCATTACCAGTGACTATCCTTAAAGGACAGGTGGTTGAATTTCAGTTCTACAATGATCAGAGGAATTCTATTTTGCTGTACATGACAGGAAGGTAAAAAGCTGAAAGTAGCAGTTTCTTCCCTCAGTATTCTCACCCTGCACTCAAGCTGGCAGACATACAGTCTTCTAGATGTCAGCTTTGGGATACTGTACACAGCAAGGTCAATAGCAGTGACTATAACTCTTCTGACTTAAAATTCTCTTCTTCCATAAATGACCACTCCAGCTCCTTTCTCAGCCACCTCACACTGCACCTTCCTAGCTTGGCTGTCTCCCTCCAGCAGCTGCTCTGTTCACTTGTTGTGGTCCTTGGCACCCGGTCATATTCACATCATACAATCCCAACCACTCTATGGCAAAAGCCCTGTGTATTATGATCACGTGAAAGGTGACAACCAGTACCCCCACATCTCATGTTTAGAGACCTCAACCCTAATTTAGAACCATGCTGGAATCTGGGAAAGAGCAATGGAAAATAACAGTCATGAATCCTATATGGATGGTTTCCATTGTCCAAGTCCTTCGGTACACTTTGTCTTAGCTGCACCTCACGTTTTGGTTGAATAAACAAACAGAAAGCCAAGTTTCACCCCATAAATAAGGACACAGTCAGGTCTCCAGCCCAGGTCTTTGGATTCCTTATCCAATGTCTTCCCACTGTCACTGACAGTTGCTCCCATCAGACCCTCCACACCTCCCCTCCTCTCCCCTGCAACCTCCCAGTATCCTCTCCACTAGCTTGAAGTCCTAGGGCTATAGTTAAATGGAAAGGAGAGCAAAGAATCACAGACTCGAAACACTGCTTCTCAATCCTAGAGGAGGTAAATGTAGCCATGGTGAAAAAGATATTGCAGTGGGAGCCAGGGAGTTTCAACATGAGTCTCTGCATTACCGACCCATCACAATGTGCCCTGCAGGCCCTGCAGGCCCTGCATTCTCACCTGTAAAATACAAGGATGGTGAGGATGACTCCCAAAGGGTCTGTCCAGCTCCATCTTCCTCTGTCCCCATCACTGTCTACACAAGTCTTAACGATTTCAGTTGCCTGCTGTTTGGATGCCACTGATTGCCAAGTCCCACTCAACCCTGAGCTGACAGATTGTGCCATTAATACTGGCTGCTTGGCATGTGGAACACAGCCAGGACCCGTTTCTGCTCTCACTGAGTTCCTTTCCTCTATTTATTAGTTAACCTTGAAGCACCAAGCATTTCCGTGCCTATGCGGGATCTGCTTTGTAGCCTGAAATAAGATATGTGTCATGTCTCCCTATTAATATCTTCACACCGTCTGGATGCATTTTAAAGTCTTACCATGCTCGCCAACCTGAGGGCCTGTGTTTGTTATTGTTGGTTGGAGTCTTGCATACTTGACTGAGAAGTTAGCACCAAATGTGGCCTTATCTGATCAGGGAAACATGAACTAAGAGGAATTGGGTGAACTTCCTTTGGGTAGTGTACACCCCCGGCTGGGTTTTTTTTTTTCATGCTGGAGATTTGCATCAACCCCTCTGAATGGCAGCCACTGGTTCTCACCAGGCAGGGTGAGTGCCAGTGAGATCAGAGGGAGAGCAGTGGGCGTTGCTGAGATGGTAACATAGACTGAGTATGCAAGGACCCAGGGAAAGGGCCACAGAGTGACATCCATGGGAGCAGAACTCTTGCATGCCTTCCTCTGTTTAGGCAGAGCTTGGGCAATGTTCCAGATATCTGCATCCCTTCCTTCATTCCAACTCTGTGGCACCTACAAGGGGATCAGAGCACAAGCAATTGTCTCCAGTGACAAGACACTAAGGTTGGGAGAATGACCAAGGTCCAATGGGAAGGCAGGATGAGAGCTCAGGTCGGCCACCGCCTAGTCCTGTGTTCTTTCCTCTGCATCTTCTGCCAAACAATTGAATTTTGTTCTCTGGGCTCAGCATACAAAACAAATAATAACTAAATAAATAAGCATGCTGAATTGATTGAGCTCTCACTGAACTAATCAGAGAGACTGATCTTTACTAATTCCCTTGAATAAGGACAGAAAAACCTCAAAATCCTTATAGTGCCTGTGAGGCCCTGCATGAGCTGTTCCGTTTTCTCTCCAACCTGGCCATCTTCTGTTTCCCCTACTACTCACTTTACTTTGGCCTTTCTGGTCTTCTTCTTGTTCTTTAGATACAATGGACACACTTCTGCCCCAGGGCTTCTGCACTGACTGTTTCCACTGTATGGGATACCCTACCCCACATCCTTCTTTGGCTAACTTCCTCTTTTCCCTTAAGTCTATTTTAAACATCATCTTTATCAGGTTTACCCAAAACACCTTCCTCGAACATGTCACCCATCCTTTGCTCCAGTATTTTCAGTCACTCTCACCCTGCTCTGTTTTATGGCCATTTTGGCCTTCTGTCCATGGTTCTTAGTTTTGATGCTTATTTTTTATCATCTGTCTACACTTACTGGAATGTACGTTGTATGAGAGCAGAGGTGTTTAACATGCTGGTAATATTCCAAAGGCCTAAAACCATGTCTAGCACATAGGAGACCTTCAAAAAGTTGTACTGCATAAATGAATGAGTGAATTTGTAGGTACAGCATCCTTTCATAGCATGGAGGTTTTCTTTCTGGTCTGTCCGGGGTCCATCAACTAGACTTGGTGTTTTGGGTTGAGAGGGTGTATCTATCTTCTATCTCTGCTATTGTGGCCTGGATGATTGACCTTGTCTTCAGCTGGGCATGGGCCTTTTGACTCTAGATGGGCTTCTTGCAACCAGGAATAAAACGGTAAATGCAAAACACATGGTGCACGATCAGAGGCCCTCTCCCATCTCAGAATCAATAAAGCACAGTGTTGACAGTGCTCTGTACAGAAATTCTAGATTTTTCCAAATGTTTATTTTCATCTGTTTGAAAGGTAGAGTAACAGAGAAAGAGACAGATACACACACAGAGAAAAAGATCTGCCTTCTGCTGGTTCATTTATCACTTACAACAACAAAAGTTGGACCAAGCTGAAGCCAGGAGATAGAAACTCCATCTGGGTCTCCCACATGCGTGGCAGAGGCCAAACACTTGCGCCGTCATCTGTTGTTTCCCCAGATGCATTAGCAGGTAGCTTGATCAAACAGCAGAACCAGGACTCAAACTAGACATTTCAAGATGGGAGGTGAACATCCCAAGCAGTGGCCTAACCTGCTGAGCCACAAATGTTGGATGCCAGGCAAAGTCGGGATGTGGTAGCAGATCTACCACCAGAGCAGCACAGAGGCTAGGACGGGCACTCAGAAGCAATCTGATGGGCAGGCACGGTCAGTTCAGTGGTATAGCTTCCAGATCCAGCTAAAGCAAGCCTGAGTAGTGAGATGGGTTTAGGGAAGGAAGAGCTTTCCCAGAATTGGTAAGTCCACAGCAAAAAGACCAAGCCCACGTACAGGCAAGCTGGAGAGTTGGCTGTAAGCACCCGCTCATCCAGGCAGAGCAAGTTGGAGTTGCTGCTGCTGGGGGCTCATCACCAGGTAAGGCCAGCTCAGGAAGCAGTCTGGTGCTGTGCTCAGCTACCAAACAAGCAGCTGGGAGAGACTGGGCCCACAGTTCCAGGCCAGCAGGCTGGAGACCCTTGGGATCCCTCTGTGGCCCAGGCTGGCCTGGGAAGGGACGTGTTGAGCCAAAACTAGGGCGTGGCATGGAGCAGTGCCAGCTGGGCAGAATGGGACAGAGGTAAGGCAGCACTGGCTGGAGAGCTCAGGTTCCTTTCAGAGAGTACTTGCCCTGTCCTCTAGATTGAGCAAGAGAGACGGCAAGGGCCTTTGGGGTCAGGTTCTAACCCTCTCCTCACAGTTCTAGGGCTGGAAGGTCTTAACAGTCAGAGCTCCCATTTCCATAACCTCCTTCCTGCACTGGGCTCACTGAAGGGGTGCACCCCTGGCAAGTAGGTGTGCAGTGGGGTGTCTGCCACAGCCCATTCTGGAAGGACCATGTCTCTGACTGTTCCTCTGCTCCCACCAGCCCGGCCCAGGCAGGCTGGACGAAAGGGGAGTGCAGCAAGCATGGGCCTTGCAGCTGAACTGATTCCCTTTCCTAGACCAGCCAGAGCTGGTTTATTTGAACTAGGAATTTAAAAGTAAATATGCACCCTGCCCCTCCCCCCACTCAGCAGGAGGGGGCATGCTTGCACCCGTCAGCTGCAGCAGCTGGGGAGGTGGGGGTGTCCTGTGCACGGAGATCCTATCTGCACATTGAAAAGAGCAGAAATATTAGACGCGGCTAAATAAGAAAACACAGATTATTGCTGGAGACCCCTAAGGCCTACTTTGTCTGTACGATAGTTTGTTTTACTTTTCACAGAATTTATTTTGGCTGCAGCCAGATTGATGGTGATTATATCTGAAATCCCTCCCACATCTCTGTCACATAAACACTTCGTTTAATTCAGGTTTGTAAAAATCTATGGGCCAACGGGGAGCTGGCTCTCAGATTAATTAGCAGATGCTAGCTCTGGGCATCCTGTCGGAGGGTCCAGTGGCTCCAAATCCGGGAGGGCACAGTCAGGCAGTACTGGCTCTGCTCTGCCTCAAGGAGTTGGATCCTTTGGGCTGGCCAAGGAAAGCCAAAGAACAAAACTGCTCATCATCCAGCCCGGCCTGGGAAATGGATTCCGGGGTTGCGCGCTGGGCCGCCGCCATCACCCATCCGGGACCAGCCAGATCATAGGCATTTTTTTGAAGTTGATACAAAATAAACCCCTAGCTTCCTCAGTGTTTCTGCTGATAGCATCACTGCATCTGACACCTCCTGGAAAGGGAAGGGCCTAAGGGGCTGAGGCCAAGGTGGGCAAGGGGGAGGCCCCTGCTCCAGCATCCAATAGAGGGGACACAGGGCCCCCAGCGGGCTGTGAACAGCAGCTTTCACTCCCTAAGACCCTCGGCCTGGCTGCTCCCCAGTGGCTGCTCTGGCCCTGCCATCACCAGGCAGGACTTCCTCGTGTCGGGTGGGAGTGTGTCCCTAACAGGCTGCAGATGCCTGCCAGCTGTTGCTCCCCTCTGCCACTGCAGGCCGAGACAAGCAAAGCATTATTTCCTCCTGGCCCTCTGATCTCCAGGCTTCCTCACAGCACAAACCTGCTTTGGGCATCATTCACGAGGAGCTTCTTAGGGTGAACTCCCCTCAGCTCTGAAAAGCCACTGTGATTATCCCTGTCTTGTTCTACCTTTTCCCTTGGTGCGAGGCTTCCTTGAATGAGGGGCTGTGCTGAGAAGACTCACGATGCCTACTGGGGCGTTGGTGTCTTGAGAGCCTTCTTCCTGGTTCACTGGTGCCACTGAGGTTAATCCATCTGCGGGCATGGTCCCCAGTCTGCAGCCCAAGAAGGAGCATGGCTTGTCTAAACTCCCGTCTCTGCACACTCTCCTGTTTCATACAAATACCCAGTGAACCAGCCTCTGTGGAGTCCATTTCACAGGTGAGGAATGCGGTGGGAGAGGTGCAGGGCTGTGCAAGAGGTAATGCAGTCAAGAAGAGGCTCAAACAAGCGTGGGATCTGTGTCTGTCTGATTCATACTTCAACACAACCCAGGGTTGTCTGGAAAGGACACAGACATGGGTAGAAGTGAGACGCCTTGGCTTTGCCACTGACTGGGACAATCTTGCTCCAGTCCGCAGCCCTCCCCAGGCCTCAATTTCCCTTATGTGTCCAGAAAGGGTGGGAGTACTTCCCCAGGTCCTACCTGTATGGGGCTGCCTGACTGGATTGCACCTCCAAATAACCACAAGACACGGACCAATCCCAACTGCTCAACCTGCAGAGGGACCGAATGCCAAAAAAACAGCCCCAGTCATATCCAGTTACTAACCAAACACTTTTCTTTCTTTCCAGCTGAAACTGAACGTGCCTGTCTGTCGCTTGGGGTTCTTGACCGCCAGAGCTCATATTTAACCCCTTCTCAACAGCTAGTTCTCCTCTCGGTGCAGTGATTTGTTAGGTGACTAGGTCTGCTCAGACCTTGGCTGGGGACACCGTCAGAAAGGAGAGAGATGGAGAGAGCTTGAGGATTTGTCCAGTTTGGCTGAGCCCATCAGAACTTTTCACCCCCGCTCCTTTTTAGTAAATGTCACTTTGCAAGTGGGATGATTTCACCTCCCTTGTAAAACAAAGGATGCATTGTTTAAAGAGAGGACAGGAAAGGAGAATCTGCTTTGGGGAGGAGAGAGGTGGGATAGGGGTCAGGGTCAGAGGTTCTGTCTGGGTACTGCACATGTGTATTCCCCAAGGGGGAGCAGGGGAGAGGGTTGGCACTCCTGGGAAACAACCCTTCACCCCTGCATCCCATCCCAAATCAAGACAGTCAACCTCTGCAGGGACCGACTGTCTAAGCATCTCAGTTGGTCTGTCCCCTTCTAAGGGACAGCCCTGGAGCAAGAAATTGGTTCTTTCACACTGATTTTTGTGGGGTTCTAAGACTTTTTAAAGCTCTAGCCCACTACCACATACTAACCAACCAACCAAAGCAGCCCCAGGAGGCGATACTAGAGAAATAATGAGAATCCAAATTCCAAAACTCTTGGGTTTGCCCCAGGATTAAGCACGTGCTGGTGTGAGCCAGGAAACAGCAAGCAGACTGCCGGCCTCTGGGCCTGGCGGCTTCACCGGAAGTGTGATTCCAGATGCAAGCTTTCTGCCTTTGGCACGGACTTTTCCTACAATAAACCCACTCTGGGGTCATTCATCAGTGGATAAATGCACACCTGGGAGGTGGGGGACAAGCCCCCAGTTTTCCAGCTTTATAAATATGGAATTCGTGTTTCTCCAATTGACATTTCCCAAAGAATGATCGATTAGAGCACCTTCCACCACAGGGCAGTTTAAAATAAATGAACATTGGCCAGGGCAGGCTCTGGCTCTGCACAGGCCACAAAAGAAATGAGCTTCCCTCCCAGCCTCTCCCTTTTAGGTGAGCCAGTGCAAGGAAGCCAGCCCTGAGTGAGCAGCTCTGCTTCCAGCTCTTACCCAAGGGCAGAGAGGAAGGCAGGGTGAGCTCAGAAAATGAGGGTACAGAGAGCTGCCGTCCCCAAGGCCATCTCAGGACTCCAAAACTGGTGGCGGTGAGACGTGGCACCAAGTAGTTCCCCAAGGTCACCAGCAGTGGGGATCAAGGATAAACCCTGTCTATGGGCCAACTCAGGGGATGTCCACTGGGCAAGGTTTGCAAGAAGTGTTATTATCTGTCAGGAGATCGTCTGCCTTTAATGCCTGGAGGACACCATGGAAGACACATCGCTTTGGATTAACAATCACCTTCTTCGGTTTCCTATTTTCTTGAGCAAATGTGCTAAGTGGGAAAACATCTTGAGTCCCTAACTTCTCTGAGTGAATATGCCCATGAAATCTCTGGCCAAAAAAGGACAGGGATAGACCATGGCACTTTTTCCTTCACTCTTCCTCTATTTATTAAACAAAAGTCAAGTAGCTACCCATACCAGGTACCATGTTGGACACATTAGGAAAAAGAGGGTGAGCAAAGGCCTCTGTGAGCCTAAATCCACATGAGAGGGAGGATAGTCTCTCTCTCTCTCTCTCTCTCTCTCACTCTCTCTCTCTCTCTCTCTCTCACACACACACACACACACACACACAACCATGGAGCAGAAAATTCCTGCTGTGACAGGCAAAGCACGGGCTCCAAGGACCTCCTATGGGAGCCAGAAAGTCTGTCCTGCTCTACCTGGGGGAGATGATACTCCAGTTGACACCAGAATGGGGAGCAGTGGGATGGAAGTAGCCATTGGCCTGAACACGCAAGGAACACTGAGAAACTGAGGGTGGAGATGGGACACCAAGAAGTCAGGCACTGCTTATTTTGTGACCCTCCTATACATGCCAAAGCCCTTCCAGTTCCCACAGCCAAGGAGTGAGTGTAATGGTGGCTTGTGGGCAACATTTGTCCCATGAGGCTGGCCTCATAAGACAATGGCAGCACTAACCAGAGTTGGTGGCTGGGAAGCTGAGCTGCAAGTGGTAAGTCAGATGGGCTGGCACATGAAAAAGTCCCATAGGCAGCTGGGTCCTGCTGAAGCCTCTGGGGCTAGCCCTGGGCAGCTGAGTGAATAGTGACATCCTCCTTGCTGTGGTTCCTGGCTCTGAACCTCTGTTCACTTCATGAAGGATTTCCTAGAACTAGCAGAGAGATTCACAGCCCTGGAATCACTGTACGACGCCAGGCCTGACCCCCTACCCCTGTTCAGCCACCTTCACCTTTGACAAGCATGCCAGGAGCACGTAGCCAATCTGACAGGCCATCGTGGCCTCCCACTTGAGCAAGTGTCACAGAAGCTTTCAGGGGTTCTGAGCAGAGAGCTTTCTTCAGAGAAACTGAATTTTCCTCCAAAACCAGTCCCACTTAGCCCTCCTCTAAAGCACCTTGGTCTTTCCTACTAAAAGCTCAAGAGAAAGACTACCAGGCACCAGATGCCTGTTTGGAAGTGCGAGGAGGCACAAGAGAAGGAGGAGGAGGAGGTGATGGTATCTCTTTCCATCATCCTTCCTCACACCTTTCTTTCTACATTACTCAAGACTAGGGTTAGGCTCGGCATGGTAGCCTAGTGGCTAAAGTCCTTGCCTTGCATGCACTGGGATCCCATATAGCCGCCGGTTCATGTCCTGTCAACCACGCTTCTCATCCAGCTCCCTGCTTGTGGCCTAGGAGGGCAGTAGAAGATGGCCTAAAGCCTTGGGACCCTGTACCTGCATGGGAGACCAGGAAAAAGTTCCTGGCTCCTGGCTCCTGGCTCCTGGCTTCAGATCAGTTTAGCTGTGGCCGTTGTGGTCACTTGGGGAGTGAATCCACAGATGGAAGATCTTCCTCTCTATCTCTCCTCCTCTCTATAGATCTGATTATCCAATAAAAATAAAAATAATCTTTAAAAGAGGAAAAGACTAAGGTGTCCATTCCCTGGGCCAGGTACATGGCAAAGGCGAAAAGCCACAGCTGACGAAATTCTGGCAAGGGCCCGAATTGGGCACTGTATGGCAGCCCAAGATGCTTGGGATCTCCTGTCTATGACTCTATGCTTCCTACCTTTTCATAATCAGGACCCCAACTTTTCCAAACACACTACTCCCTGCTTTCACATACAGTGTGTTGCATACAGTGTTCCAGAGTCCACAGGAGTTTCCCCCATTCTTCAATGGCTCAATCCAGCAGTTGCTACAATTCTCCTACTTGCCCCTCAGTCCCAAAGATATGAACAAAGAAGGCTCTGGACTCTCTGCCTCCCATTCCCGTCTGGCAGCCCCCTGCTCCCCACGCTCTTACGGTGTCTACTAATGATCCAGTTTGAGTCCAAGGATCCTTCTCTTGGTTTTTGCCTTGGTGCCAAACATCAGCTTCATTCCAATTCACCTCCTCTTTCTTCCAGGCCACTACCCACTCTGCCTCTGATTAGTCACTAACATGTAGCTGTTTCAACCAAACTCAGGCCTCCCATCTGAACCCATCTTTGAATTGATATATGCTGCTAAACACTGCAGTGTCTCTTACAGACAACAGACGCTAATCTACACAGCATAGAGCAACACGTATGTGCTCCACCCTGAAGCATTTTAAATCTATGTCACTGCAACACAGTTTAGCTATGTAGACTCTTTCTGAATCAGCATTGCCTGGGGCTGGCAAATGAGGAAGGAAATCGCAGGGAGATGCATTATTCATGAACCCGTTGGAGCGCTGATGACTGGCAGCGATAAGAGCCGTGTGAGCAGCGTCCATAGCTTCCTATCAGTCAATCTAGCCGGCTCGCTTCCTGTTTTCAGGAGCCAGGGATATCGGCTCTCATCGCTTTCTCTTCTTCATTTAGGAGAGTGAGGGCCTGTGCACCTGTGGGAACTGAACTTGTCTTTTGCTCAGGTCATGACACGTGGGGAACAGGATGGTGTGGGGGAAGAGGAGAATCCAACTCCCTCGGGGGACACGGGATGCAAGTTAATTAGAGTCTTGTCTTCTACATTTCCTCAACCCGCACCTGCCGTGAGTGAGAGAGACTCACTGGCAGTCTCTGAAAATCCTGATTAGCAAAGAAATAATCATCACGCCTTCCTCAATATTGAGCTGCATGCCCTACAGGGTTCTGGGCAAGGGTCCCAGAGACTGAACATCAAGCATAGTTAGGAGTGCCCCTGATCAGCTTAGGGTCCTTAGCAGAGACAGGACTACAAACCTGGGGGAGGGTGATAAGCAGGGATTCCCAGGCCTTGAGAATACTCAGATTCTCTCTGCCAGTCCATGAGTTACCTTGGGCAAGATGCCTGCTCCACCTGGGCAGTGAACGCTCTCCCCACAATAAGTGAAAAAGTCAGGAGTCCATAGTTCCTCTTAAGAAGACTGAAACGCATATGGGCTCAGGTGGGAGAGAGAGAAAACTGAGAATAGCAGCAGTGTTCAAGATAAGCCCCAGATTATTAACAACACAGGCTCCCACATAACTTACATGAGACACGTCCTATAGATGAACATTAAGCTCCAAAGGGCATCGGCCAATCCACCATCACTCACGCAGGGGGTTGAGTTCCAGCACTGTGCGCACAAGGCAGGAAGGTCACTGAGAGAGGGGTTCAGGAGGCTCCTCTCTAACGCTTCTACAGTAGCCACAAGCCATTACTTTTTTGTCTTGTTAAGCCAGCTGACTAAGGTGGTCTGTCTTGGTCTCCCACCCTGATACATCACAACTTGCCACAGCTCAGGAGCTGATATACCTGAATAATCTCAAAGGAAGCAGGGTTGGCAGAACAAGGTGCCTGAATCATCCCTCCAAGTGGTAAGTTGAGAGGAGCCATGGTGGTGTCACCCCCTTTCAGCCTCGGCAGGAACAGTGTACCAGGTAAATGGCCAGGTGAGTCAGAGCCTGCACAAGGCCCAGAACAGGCAGCAACGTTTCACTATCACTCAGCTGAGAGTGACTCAGCACAAGCCACAAAAGTCTAACCTTTCCTGTCAAAAGTCTGTGCTACAGAGCCCTCTTTAAGCAGTGTTTTGATTGAGCTCTTGAATGAGGTCGGCAAAGATGGACAATTAAAAATCTCCAAGACTCATGGTTCATCCTTCCCTGCTCAGTTGTCTTCAAGCATATGTTCCTAATAGTGTGACTGCTGTTCTTTTGCTGGAGCTACCTTGCCTCTGTAAAGTTGTTCACACAACAGTGAGCACCTGTAAGAAAAACAGGCAGGACACTCGGGCACACAGAGCCATCATATACTCAGCAGGCAGTGTCAAGAACACCTGAGAGGCAGGTGGATTTCACAGAGCTCATATGTTGTACTCTTCAGAATCTGCATGCCCTTCAGCCTCCTGCCCAGGGCTGGCCTCTAAGAGGCAGAGGCTGGCTGTGAGAAGGACTGACAGAGTAAGCACATGGCCAACAGCCAGCCAGGTGGGGCCGTGGAAACAGTCCTGCACTGTGTTTCTTTCCTGGGTCATGAATCTGGGTCCATCTGGTTTAGTGATAGATACAACAATAGCAAAAACCTTTTTTGTCCCAGTGTGCATCCAGCTTGCTGTAAAATAGCATAGAAATAATAAAACATGATACCAAAATCTCCCTAAAGATCATCTAGCCAAACATTTTCGAAAACATTGCTATCGAGAGTTGTGAATAGAGGCTCTGTGTAAAGAATCTAGTGTCACGCTAGTTTGGGAAACATGTAATAACCCCCAGCATATTCACAGTGTACACTGCAATCGTAAAGGTACTGAGAATTGTGGTAGTAGATAAATCTTAACTTCAATATCCAACAAACTTATTTATGGGTAGAACAATTTTCTCCTCCACAAAGTCCACAATTCACTGTCAAGATGTCATTTTGGTTCAGTACATAACTGCCTTCCTTTTCCTCATCCTACCCAGCCATGTAACTTTGCCAAACCCTTGTAAAAGTTTGGTGATCGCCCAGATGAAGCCTGTAGAACAACTGCTTGAATAAGGCAGCTTTTTATACTTGAGTGTTATGCTTCTGGCTGTATCAGCTGGGTGTGCCAGGTCCCAGCCCGTGTAACTCTTCTTCTTTTTTTTTTAATTTATTTTTATTACAAAGTCAGATATACAGAGAGGAGGAGAGACAGAGAGGAAGATCTTCCGTCCGATGATTCACTCACCAAGTGAGTGCAACAGCCAGTGCTGCGCCGATCCGATGCCGGGAACCAGGAACCTCTTCCAGGTCTCCCACTCAGGTGCAGAGTCCCAAAGCTTTGGGCCATCCTCGACTGCTTTCCCAGGCCATAAGCAGGGAGCTGGATGGGAAGTGGAGCTGCCGGGATTAGAACTGGTGCCCATATGGGATCCCAGGCATTCAAGGTGAGGACTTTTAGCGGGTAGGCTACACTGCCGGACCCCTGTGTGACTCTTCTTACGCTCTTCTGCCTGTACCAATGCTGTGACCAGTGCTGGGTTAGCCTACTCAAGGGTCAAAGACAGAAAGAACAGAGTTCTGTCCTTTACTCCAGACATGGCTACTCAGATCAGCCTGTGGCTACCTATTCACAGACTCGTGTGGAAGCCAGCAGAAGGTCATTCTCGGAGTACTGAGCAATGAACACTCACGGTCGTATGCCACTGTGCTTTTCTGGTTGCTTGCTGCATATCATGCTGCATTGTTAAGCCAACAACTAACTGGTACAGTAAAGTCAAAAGAACATCGGCTTTGGAGTTAGCTTTAGTTGTACGTTATCATTATCATCACCATTATTATTATTTAAAAGGCAGAGAGAAAAAGTAAGACAGAGAGCTCCCACCGGCTAATTCACTTCCCAAATGTCTGCAACCATCAGCGCTTGGCCAGGCCTACACCAGGAAGCCAGAATTCAATCTTGGTCTTCTATATGAGTGGCAAGAACCCAAGTACATGAGCTATCACTGTGCATTAACAGTAAGCTGGCATTAGGAGTGCAGCCAAGTGTTACACTCAGGCATTCCTACGTGAGATGTGGCTATCCTAAGCCATGTCTTAACTGCCATGCTAAACTTTTATTCCAGCTTGAGTTACATTTAATTCTTAGCCCCATAATCTATGAGCCATGTGTATCTGAGCAAGTTTCACAGCATCCCTTAGCTTTGTCTACTGAGCAAAGGTATTTCAGAGTATGACCTTCTGGATCAACAGAAGTAATATTTGGAAGCTCCTAAAATGGCATGTGGCACATACATCGTAGGCAATGAGGGCATGTGACTTCCTTTGTTTGCAATCCTTTAACTGAGTGCACAGACTTTTCAGTTAAGCACTGTCACATGTCATTCATCGATTTGGGCAGTCTGGAGTCAGAACTCATAGGACTTTGGAGATACCAGGGGCTATCCCAATACCTGTTCTCTTTAACAGCCTACTTACTGACTGGCACAAAATCCTTTTCAACATCCTAACTTTTGGGTCAGTAGGATCCTACACTGCTGACTGGAGTGAGTCCCTGAAGATTAATGCATGGAAAGCTTGGTCCTCACTGGGATGATGTTAAGATATGGTGGGGCCTCCAGGGAGGTCTTTAGGTCACTGGGGGCACTGCCCTTGAAAGGAACTGAAGTCATCCCCACAGGATCTTTTGTTAATTCTCTAAAGACTGAACTATTGTAACAGAGCACCTCTACACTCCAGTTTCCTGTTTGGTAATACAATCTCGTGTCCCAGCACTGACTCCTGCCACCGTGATGCCATCTACCGTGAGGATCATAGCAGACCTAAGTTAACACAGGTTCTAAATCCAGGATACTCTGGATCTATGCACAAAATAAATGCCCTTCCTTTATAAGGTACCCAGCCTCAGGTATTTCGTCATAGTTACAGCAAATAAACTAACATGTAAGATATCCAAAGGCCTCACACAGAATAAATATGTTATCATTCACTGTACCATTTTGGATGTTTTTACCTGTCTTTTTCCTAGCCAAACAGGGAGTTAATATTTAATAAATGCCAACATAGATGAGGTGAGTTAATCATAAAAAAGCACATAATAGACAAAGAGAAGATGAAGCTTGTAAAACTGACACTGAGAACAAAGGCCCTATGTTATCAGTGAACATTTAGCACCTCTACAGTCATTCTGTTGGAGAGGCACAAGTAATATATTATTTTTTAAATGTCCATCTCTAATGGATAAAATAAAATCTGTGTTTTATAGAGGAAAAAGCCCTTTACCTAAGAACTTTTACTTCCAAAGAAAAGTAAAAAGCCAGATAATGTAAGCTTTCCTCCAGACTTTTTTTAAAAAGATTTTTAAATTATTTATTTATTTTATTAGAAATGCAGATTTACAGAGAGGAGAGACAGAGAGAAAAATCCTCCATCTGCCAGTTCACTCCCCAAATGGCCACAATGGCTGGAGCTGAGCCAACCCAAAGCCAGAAGCCAGGAACTCCTTTTGAGTCTCCCACGTGGGTGAAGGGTCCCAAGGCTGTGGGCCTCTCAGGCTATAAGCAGGAAGCTAGATGGGAAGTGAAGTAGCTAGGATACAAACCAGCACCCATGTGGGATGCTGGAGCTTGCAGGCTGCGGATAAGCCAACTGAGCCATCATGCTGGCCCCTTAAAAATATTTGTGTACTTTTTTGAAGGACAGTGTGTGTGTGTGTGTGTGTGTGTGTGTGTGTGTGTGTGTGTGTTAAAGAAAGATAGTGGGTGTGACTAATAAAGAAGAAGAGAAAGAGTGAGAGAGAGCGGGAGAGAGAAAGAGACTGGCTGATTCACTCCCCAGTTGACCACAATGGCTGGGGTTGACTCACATCAAAGCCAGGAGCCTGACACTCCATCTGAGTCTGCCACTTGGGTGGCAGGGTCCCAGGTGCCTAAGCATCTTTGGAAATGGCACAAATGGGATTCGAATCAGCACTCCATTATAGGATGCCATCATTGCAGATGACAGCTTAACTCACTGAGCCACAATTGTATCCCCTCCAAATTTTTAAGAGCAAAATAAACAAATAAAAAAACAAAACAAAACAAAACAAAAAAAAAACACCCAGGACTGAGATAAAGCTCAATTTTGTAGATTTCAAGGGTTCACATGAGTGAGGTTGGCCATTCTGATCCCCATCCCTCTGACCTACTCCTATTTCTGATCTTCTCCACGTGTAAGATTAACAAGAGCAGCTGATTGGCTTCAGAGGGAGGGGAGGGAAAAGGCTGGGAGAAACAGAATGGGAGAGAGTGTGTCTGCCTTTCCCAAGAACCCTCAGGGAGCTCCCAGGCTCCTTCACATGAAATTTTCTTCATTTCTGAGCCTTCCAGTGGGACAGTGTGTAAGTTTAAAATAGCTGCTGCCAGCTAACTGGTCAGCAAGACAGCCACACCCTATAACCGATGGCTCACTCCTGGAGGAAGTCATACTGGCCTACAGTGAAAGTCCATTTCCAGTCACAACCACTGGACAAATGGCTTTTAAATTGCATCCTTAAAGGCCAGCAGGCCATTTATCTTCATAAGTAATGGCACAGAAATACTGTATTGCTGCCATCCTTACCCTGTAAAGGGGTGTGCCTTGTAAGGGGGAGAGTGGGAGGGTGAACAAGAAAAAGTTCCAGGAAGTTGAGACACTGGGGATGGGACAGGGATAGAAAATGATTTGGAAATGTTGGTGCCTTCTCTAGAGCCAAAGGAGAGTGACGCAAGCTGCCTGGACCTCTGAAAAGGCAGACACAAAGCAGTGTTTCCTGGAAGCTGTTTAGATCAACCATGAGAACTGGAGCAGAACTCCCAACATGGGAAAAGGGGGCAAATCTGAGGAGCCCTGGAGAGCTGGAAACTGGAGAATGAGAAAGTTGGGTAATAGTCAAGACCTGGCTTTGACCACTGTGCTTAGAGAGTCTGGCCTCTGGCCTCACTGCTGTAAACTGGTAAGCCATGGATTTCCCTGGGAGACAGCCAGAGCCCAGGCTGGCAACCAGAGAGCCTCTCTGACACCAAGCTCAGCCTCTGGGGTCCCAGGCCTCTGTCCTCACCACCCTTGGGAAGCCTTAAAAGTCAGTTACTGCTACCTCCACTAGGTCGGGTGTTAGCTCTCTGACATGTTATGAATAGGGAGACATTAAAGCAAGAATTCCAGCATTCCTCCTCCGTGCTCTAAAGCCTTTGTTTACCTTATTAGTTGAGTCCTGTCAGTTCCCCCTGAGCTGACAGGTCTGGAGGGTGAAGGAAGCTGTCACCGCATGGTTTCCACACTGACAATCTGTCTCGACTGCGTTTCAGCACACAGTCGGCCTCCAGGCACCAAGTCACGCTACATCTTTCAGATCTGTGGCCTCCCCCAGGCATGGCAGGACCAAAGCCCCCAGTCTGGAGCCCAGAGCGTCACCCAAAAGGCCCTCCGGGTCTGCCAAGAATAAAAAACTACCAACCTTCAGGGATGAAGTTATCATCATCTCATACTACTGGCTTTACCTCCTTTTGGGGGAGACGACAGCACTTTGTGTAACCTTCTCTCTTCTGTTTCCTGGATGAGATCTGAAGTCCCACCTTTCACAACTACAGTCAGCAGGCCAGCCAGCCCAGCCCAGCTATTTAACACGAGCCATACACTAACTTCATGCCTTTCCAATTGTGCTTACACACTCACTCTAATGGAAAGAGGCTTCTGGGTTCTATGCATTCTATTCTTTTCTAGTATTAGGAATACTTCGGTGAAAAAGTTTAAGGACTTCTTCCTTATGTGACATGTTGCAAAATAGTTCTCTGTATCAAGTTTCCAGTAAGTATACAGAGCAGGTCTCTGTCTCAAGTTCCTTATCTACTACCATAAGACTAGAATAACAATTATGAACCTTTTTCTATTCTATGAATCTTGTATGGATTATCTTCTTTAAACACAGCTGCCATCCAATGAAGCAGGGACTATTCCTATAACTTCTTGAAGAGTTTAAATGACATACCCAAGGTCATACAATTTTGCAGTTCTTGGCACCAAGCCAGGAGGTATGATATCAGACCCCTCTTCCTTAGCCATTTGTTCACAGGGACTGCAAAATGAAAGGGCAAGTTCAAATGATTTCCAAGGTCTCATGAGCTATGTACTCCAGAGTAAAAAGCATGAGGAATGTCATCCAACAAAGAGGACCCTGTGTTTTTTTTTAACTTTCATTTTCATGATATGGTTCCATGGGCTCAGGGATTCCCCCTTCCATCCTCCTCATTTCCCTCCACACTCTCTTTTCCCTATATTATTATGACAGTGTAAGTCCTTCAGCAATAGTCACAAGTTCATCATTCTGCTTTTTAAGTCATCATGACACTGTGGTATAGACAATGGTAGAGAACCCAGCACCCTATTGTCAAGATATATTTAAGTTTCACTGGGAGCCCTCCTTTTATTTGGGAGTAGAGATGCGTGCTACAACATAACTTCATTTCCTGGTATGCTAGTCTCTACCATAAAGAGAACCCCATTTTCTAAAAAATAAACCCAAGACAGCCAAATAACTTTGGTTTGGTAGTTCAAAATTTGGAGCTGAATTTCTTATTAGAAACAAATTAGACAACGTGGGACCTTGGAATGTTTCCTAGAAGAAGCACTCAAAGTGGGCTTAGGTGACATGGATCCCCCAGGCTTTCCAAGGTTTACACAATGCTACTGTAGGACCAACTTCTATAGAATGGCAGAGGCTTCTTAGTAGCCACATTCACTTAAAAAGCCAATGGAAGAGATGACAATCAAGTGACAAATGTGTCATTTGAAAGGAGGTAGCTGAACTGAAGACTGGACCCAAGAGAAATGCTTCTCTTTCTATGGGCTCCTCAGGGGTCCCAAGCAAGTGACTCTGAAGGACAAGAACATCCAGTACTCAAATCCCATCCTCTGCCGCCTTTGAAAAGCTCCCTATTGGTCCAAGATACTGGCTCCAAGACTCTGGACCTGATCTTATACAAGGTATAGTAAGGGTCAGTATCACAAAATCCAGGGAGGAAGCAGGCAGCTATGTAGGAGGCCCAGAGGAAGAATAGACAAGGGAAAGTCACTTACAAGAGCACAGAATAAGAAATGTGGAAGGGTTCAATCCTATGACCCCTGAAGGCAGCACAAGGAAAGCAGGAACCCTAGGTGACAATCTGAGAACACCGAGCTGTCTTTATTACTGACCTGAAGCCCTGCCTCAGCTACCTGTTCCTGAAGGCCCACCCACCAACACACTCACCAGCAGTTAAGGAGCCACAGCTGCCTCCTGGATATGGCAGTACAGGTTTTCCCAAGGACATGGCTTGAGATGGTGCCCCTGCCTCCATTATACATGGTAGCAGCCCCAAAGCATGGGATGCAGAGGCCAGCTTCGGCTCCCATCTGAGACTTTAATGTGGAGTCCCCTTTGTCCTTCCATTTTAACCTTTAGATGATGTCCTCCCATGTGGAAAGCATGGTCACCCACAAACCTATCTGCTAAAGTATTACCCCATTGGCAGCACCAGACTCCACATCCTATATCCCTCTTCATATCCCACATGCTTCCCCCAGTTCCTATGCTCCCTCCAGCCAAAGGCACCAATGCATGTGACATGACCATGACTCATTGCAACCACCAAGTTGTCATTCAAACTTTCACCCCGCAGAATGGCCCTGTCTTCTTCCCAGTGGCCACATCTCCCATGCCCCATGCTGAGCTCTGCCTTCATCCTCCTCCTCCAATAAGCCCTTCCTCGACTCAAACCAGTGTTGTGACTCTTGCAGAGCACTTCAGTCTTGTTGAGGCATTCGATGCTAAGAAGCTCAACTATGACTGGCTACTGTCAGGCAATAGCTTTTAGCTTTCGTTGTTCGTTTTGCTATCTCCTCTATTGCTTTTGCCATTAATACTCCACACCCTCACCCTTCCCCCCACAACAGATTCTTCTTGAGGTCCAGCAGAAACACTTAGGTTCTTCTTGTAACCTGCCTGGGCATAGAGCAGAACTAAAACTCCCTTCTGGTGTCCAATAACCACAAAGCTGATTTGTGCTGGATTCACTTCCTGATCCTGACGCTGGCAGTCACCTCCATCTTGACTCTCAGTTTCCCTATTTGTAAAATGGTGTTGGACTGTAGTTCTCCATCTTGGCATCATCTGAGAACCACATAGGAACTTAGAGAAAGTCTCCACAGCAAGGGCCTGTTGAGGGATGCAGCAAGCAAAGTGCAGAGCCAGATGTCAGTTTTTGTCCGGTGCTAAAGCATTCCAGGTGATTCCAATGCGCAGCCAAGACTGAAGACCACTGGATGAGATCATCAAAACAGTCCTATGTGACTTTGTGATTTCACAAATTGGACTGAATTGGATGGGATTCCAAGTGAGGTCATTGCTGGGAGAGAGTTCAGGTTAGAGCTTTTCCTGATTCCCAGGTGAAGGAGAGGTGCAGTGTGGGGCCTTTTGGCAATGGCCACTGTCAAGTTCCACCCTGCTCATCACCCATTCCTGGGGTCTTCTCCCCTGGGCCCTGCTCACAGGTGACGTGTGTCTCCACAGGACTCCAAGATGCTGAATAAAAGGGTTAAGACATCCTCTAGATCAAACCCCTCCCAACATATTTCGTGCTCTTTAAAATGTCAAGAAAAGTTCAGGATTGCTGTTGGCAGGTTGTGCCAAAATTCTTGCCTGAACATATTGGATTATAAAATATGTGGATATGACAAGCATATCTGACAGATCAGTGTGCCTCACATTAAGATGTTTAAAAGACAGACATGTTTCTTCACTGTTGTGGTTTAGGCTTTGGGGGTTGTTTTGTGTGTTTCCTAAGTGTTTTCATTCTTTTCTCTTGAAAATACAGACCTGACTTTGAGTTGTGACATCAATTAAAACCTACACTAATGACCAAGCTCAACCCAGGGGAGCACATTAAACACCACTTATGAAAGTTGGTTCCAGCTCCATTTCAAAGCCAAAGTTTGGACAGCAAACCTGCTCAGGTACCAACCTTCCCCTTCCCCATTTCTGGTATAAAAGTCTCTCTGTGACCCTGCTGCATTATAGGGCCACATAAATGGGCCACATTCATATCCCTCTCTTTCTCCCCTTTCCTCCCTCCCTCCTCCTTTCCTGTCTCACTTGTTGAAACAAGCACAGTAATTGCATTACCAGATTTCCAGGATTAACTTTTTGGTTCAAGAAAGAGAGCTCGGTCTGAGCTAGTATCTGTAATTAGAGGTGGTAGGGTAATTAGCTGCGCACAGCTAGGCTGTGCCTACACCAGGCCTGGAGGACAGGTCTGTTTGTTCTGTTTCATCAAACAGTGAGTGCCCTGCTCACAGGCCTCACAAAACAAATATTTGCTGATTTATTGATTCATCAAACAACTGGTCAATTCAGCCAAACCAGCTCTTTGCTGACTGGAAAAGTCAAGGAAAGAAAAATAATTGACCTAAGCCCTTCACTTTTCAAATGACTGTTTTGCTGCCTTACAGAAACAACCACAGAATGGCATACTCGAAAGGTGTTGGAACCCGCCTCTCTTTTTCTCTCTGTCTCTCTCACTCCCCCCACCTTTCCAAAATAAACAGCGTTTAAAAATCAATAGAGTGCTGCAGCTCAAGACGGAAATCTACAAAAGATGTCCACCACTTGGTCTTCAAGAAGCTTTTTCCCCAGTGTTGGGGGGCCAAGGGGTCTTCCAGCACAGAGCCTTGGCAGTCATTGCAGCCATGGAGCAGAGGGTCTCTACCCATAGAGGCACCCTCCCCACTGGCACCACTCCCAAATACTAAAGCCAAGAGGCAGCCACCTCTCACGGTATTTTGCTGTGGATGTGATGCCAACACCTAGATGCAAAGGAGACACTAACACCAGATGTTGGTGTCCTGTCAGCTTTCTCTGTCCCTCATAACTGCCCTGGAGAGGACTGGCTGGAAGTCCCTAAGTACCAGAGATTGAAAAGTCCCATGAGGACTGAAGAAAGCCAACACATTGCATTTCCCACTGACCAGGGCCGTCTGTCTCCATTGTGCTAGCGGAAATCAGCTTGCCACATGGTACAGCAGCACTGCAGCTGTCCACAGAAGGACCCACCTGGGAGGCCCTGGGGGCTGCTAAATAATGGGGGGGAGGAGAGGGAGCAGCTTTCTTGAGGAGAAATTTCAAGTGACAGCACGTGAAAGGCCAGAAAGTCCACCAAAGATAAACAGTTCATCACCTGTGAGTGATCCCCAGAGCCCCAGGAACATTCTGACAAAATCCATCTTATACACTGCCCAGTGTTCAGGCTGAAGTCCATCTGTTAATTTGGTAAACAGGGACATGATATTGACTTTGTGCCTCTGATCAGGGCAGGAAGGAAGTATCTAGTGTCAGGCAACTTTAGTCCCCCTCCGTTCTCTTCACCTGAAGGGCAGGAGTGCAGGTGGGGTGTCTGGGGAGAAGTGACAGCTCAGACAGCAGGTGGAGTGCAGGGCCTTTTTAACCCCTTGTGTGCCAGGACCCTCTTCTTTGGGGACAAAGGAGAAACCAGCAGCACTCCCCCACTGAGCAGTTTATAGCAGTGTGTAGTTTACAGACCAATTTTCACGTCTTCTAACCAATCAAATTTTGGACCTGTGGGATGAGACCATCTGGGATATAATACACAGGTTTTTTTGTTCAAACATCATTCTAAATGTTTTTGTAAACACATTTTGGACAAGCTTCACGCTTAAACCTGTGTTCTTTGAGTAAGGCAGATGATCTATCAAGTATGTACATCTCAAAAGATCAAAGGCCTTACAAGCACCGACTCACTTCCTTGGTGCTGGCAGCGATTCTCTCGCACAACACAGTGCAAACCTAAGGTCTCAGCTTGCTGGTGTAACCAAAAGTTTTGACCCTGTCTCTCTACAACCACGTGAACCAACTGTTCCAGTCAAAGCAAACCAACTTCCTCTCACTCCCACTCTGCTCTCTCTCCTCTCTACAGGTCCCACACATTCCCCATTGGTCTTATTTCTCTAGAGAATTCTGAATACTATACCAACAGTGTTACGGACCCCATTTTATGGATAAGAAAACACACTTATTGAAAACAAGCAAAATCTGGGATACCACCAGAGTTTCAGTGTAGTGGGTTAAGTCACTGCACTGCTATTTCAATACCTGGGACTGAGTCCCAACAAACCTCTAATCCAGCTCCCTGCTAACGTGCCTGGGAAGGCAGCAGAAGATGGCCATGGACACAGCCTGGCTTCAGCCTGGCCCAGCCCTAGCTCTTGTAGGCATTTGCGAAGTGAACCAGTAGATGGAAAATCTCTTCTCTTCTCTTCTCTTCTCTTCTCTTCTCTTCTCTTCTCTTCTCTTCTCTTCTCTTCTCTTCTCTCGCTCTCTCGCTCTCTCGCTCTCTCGCTCTTCTCTAGCTCTCCCACTCTCCATTTCAACCTCTTTTTCAAACAAATAAGTGAATCCTTAAAAGAAGTGCATAGCTGGGCCTCTATGGTACAAATGGCTCACTCAGATACAGTGCACAGGGCGTATGAACATACACACACAAAAATCTTCAGAAGCCCAAGAGGCCAGGCCTGGAAAATAGCCCAAGAGGCCAGGGTCTGAGCCCCTGATACCAAAGTAGCACATATGGATTATGTCAATTCTCTTCTCAAAAATGTCTGGGACATATATCCCCCATTCTGCCCCCACCACTTCTTCCCCCTCTGCTGACTGGATTTACCTAGGCTTTACATGTAAATCCATTTCCTTGAATACCATCATTCACATGGAGGGAGCCTTGTAACATTTCTGGCAGGAGCCATCTGTGAAGCAAATTATCATTTTCTTATTTATTTATTTATTTATTTATGTATTTAAAGAGACAGACAGGCAGAAAGAGATCTCCACCTCTGGTCCACTTTCCAAAATGCCTGCACATTTCTCACGTAGGTGGCAGGGATCCAACACTGAACCAGCATCTGCTGCCTTCCAAGGTGTACATTAGCAGAACTCAAACCTAAAAACTATATTCAACACGGGATGCAGGTGGTCCAAGCAGCTTCTTAGTCACTCTGCCAAACACCTACCCATAAAATTCCTTTCCTGGCCCAAAATTTCTATTTTGTTGAAAAGCTTATTCAAAGGTGATACTTTTTATCCTTGTTTCAGACTTTGGGAGAAAGAATTATGATGGCAGAGGTTAAACCTGGATATCCACCCCATACTTCAATGAAGTATAGTAGACTGGCATCAATATAAAAAACATGGCTAGCAGAGAGTTCCTTCCATGGCCTACTCCTAAAGAAGACAGGAATGCCACCTCCAGAATTGTCTACCACACTAGTGTTTCTCGAATCTGGCCCTGCACCAGAATCACTAGGAAAGCTTGGAGGAAATCCAGATACTCTAAGCCTGCCTCCACTGGTTCAGAGGCTTTGGACTAGTAGTCTCCAGCAGCCAGCAACCTTGTCTACTCTCTTCTGCCCCCAAAAGAACAGGACCGGACAACAGGACAACCAATACAGGTAGCAATAGCCTCTTCTTCCTCTTCCAACCCTCCTTCCTCCAACTCTACCTAAATGACTGTACAATTGCTTGGGAAGCCACTATAAAATATCAACAGTGTTGATAAGAAGAATAATGTAATGACCCCCGTGTGAACTTTTCACTGTGTATCAAGTGCCATCCCACTTACGAAGAGTTTCCTGCCAGCTGCTCATTGTGCTAAACTGGTCCATCAATGGTGCTTCATTCCATCCTCACAACAGCCCCCTAAGGCACACGCTTCATGGCCATGTTTGACAGATGAACCAAGTAAAACTCAGAGAGTTTACAATGACTTGTCCTGCATCCTCAGTTATAAGCCACTTACTCCTGCCTGCCACCTTCAGTTAGAGCTGAATTCCAGGAGATTAGGAGTGACAGGTAGCTGCTTTTGCTCATCTCACCATCCCTGGCACTAAGCGTGACGCTAGAAATGTAGAGTCACTAGTGTTGGGGCTCGAGGGGGGGTGCCAATATCAAGAAAACAAGCAATGGCATGGTGGCCTGTAGCTTGGACCTGCCATGGATCCCACCAGAGTTTTCAGGCTGGTGGTCTGCAGGTGGACTGAGCTGCTCATCCTCTCAGCCGCTGGAACAGCCAAAGGCTGCTTCCTCTGATAGTGCCAGCCCACCTACCTTTAGGATGCTGAACAACTATGCTGTGTGTATGTCAGGACTGGGACAGTTGTGGAAAGTTTAGCATACTCTCAAAGAGTAAAGATCTGTCCCTGCCCCCACTCTTTCTCATTATCCAAACACTTCTGTGAGATGTGCTGACAATTGTGCTTTATCTTCTATCTTGAGCAAGCATGTGGATGACAGTCCTTCTAGGCCTGCAGCTGACTCTGTACTGCTACAGCACCCCAAAGCTTCTTTCTCCCTTTCCTAGGTTTCTACTCAGACCCTAAGAGCAGGGGGTTGAGTGGGGGTGGTTTCTCCTGGGTAGAGGTGCTGATTGAGAAGGCCAAGGCCGGCAGCATCTGGCATTCCTCACATGAAATCCAGAGGCTCCATGCCTGATGCCAGGACTCCACAACGCCTTTCCTGCCAGGGAATTGTGTTCATTTGCACAGGATCTGAGAGAAATTCCAAAGAGATGATATTGGAAACCAAAGGCCTATATCATATTAATAATACAGACAGGAAGGCTCCCTCGGCAGCTGGTAGCAAACACATATTAAATAAAGAAGGGGTTCTGGCCCCAGCCCAAGCCCCAGCAATGCAGCTAGGTCATTTCAGATTACAAATAGAAACAATTAAACCTTATTAGCTTTATTATAGACCTTGTCTCTGGCTAGCTATTAGGTTTCTGCACTTAAATGCTAATTTCTGAGTCAAGGAATCAGAGATCCCCCCAGATTAGATATCTGCCACTGCCCAGCAGGCGGCAAAACCCAAGCTGTATTTACACTTGCTGGACCCCCCCTACCCACACCGGGTGTGGTAGTGAGCGGGAAGCCAGCGGCGGCTGAGATGGCTCATGAGGCACAGCACAGAGAACACCAGCTCTGCATGCAGAGTGTTTGGGCTGGAGGCGTGCTTGGCTACATGCCAGCTGGGCAATGGTGAGAGGTAGAATCCATGCTTACCTGCTTATGACCTTAGTCTGCTCAAGCACCGTAATCTTCACCTTCTCCAGCCCCAAATTCCACATCTCACACGCCTCTACACACTGCTCCCCAGATAGCAAATGAGCCAGCTCGGCTGATGTCCACAGGAGACAAGCACATGGTTAAGTAACAGGAGTCCAAATGTGGAGGAACCAAACTCTAGCCTTTCATCTATAAAAGGATAATAAGAATGTTGGCTGAGGTTCTGGACCCATGTGGGTCTTTCTTTTTGCTTGAGTCATTAGCTACTGAAGTTCTCACGGCTTCTGTTTCTTCATCCCTAAAATGGGGATTGGCTTTGGGAGAGAAGAAATGAAACTAATGTCATTCTTCACTTACAATCAGCTCATTCTGTCCTGTATCTGCTTTTCTTTTGAGATGCTCATTTTATGGATATGTGAGAGCTCCTCACATGTTCTAGACTTTAACCCCCACCAATGTTATTGTTCTTAATATGTCACTTACGGCAGTGCTTAGTCTACTGACACATCAGCAGCAGTTTTATTAAGGAGAAATGCTTTATCCATGGGAAATGAGCTATACACATTCCATTATCACCAAGAAGAATAAGATCAGAGCCACAGAACGATGGGGCAGGGTGGGATGTTCTCTTCCTCGAGAACTGAAATCAGTCCAAGCTGGCTGGAAGCAGAGGGTGATGAAGAGACCAGCAGGACTGGCACGGAGACGAAGGTCCTCAGATGAGAAAGACAAATGTCAAAAGGAACCAAGATCCTGCAAATGAAGGGTTCTTCTTGGGTACACACACTTCCATTCCCGCCTTCCTCTCTCTGCCTCCCTCGCTTGAGAAAGCAACAGAAAGGCTCTCAGAAAGACCATGTGACACAACGCTATTAGAGAAAACCTAAGAGAGCAGTTCATCTCCATAGTTAGCACTGGCTAGAACAGAAACTGATCCAAGAAGGGCTGGACGTATTCATGTGAGCCAGGGCCATTGTGGATTATTAAGGGGCCTCCAAAAAATCAAGAGATTATGACAAGGGCCTACTTGGACACCTGGCTGGCTGTGACAGTTTGTCCTATGAACCTCAGAGCAGCTCTGAGCAGCATCTAGCACTGGGATATCTAGGCCATTTCACAAAAATGAGAAACTGACCTCAGAAGTTCCATCTTTTATTAAAAAAAAAAGTTAAGACAAGGGTCTCTTGATTTCTAGTCAAAATTATTCATCCACAAATATGTAATAAGACCCTGTCTTACACCTGGCTCTAGGTTACAGTTTGTTCTACTCCCTGGTTTCAGGCCCTCTTGGGATGCCTCAGCTCTTTCCATGTTGGCCTCATGCATGTTGTGAGACTCCTCAATCAGAGTCTTCAGCTGCAAGGACCCTACAGAAAGACCCTGATCAGAGTGGCATGGCCTGCAGCTTTGTGAAGTTTCTGTAGCCCATGCCTAAGCAAATGGAACATTGTTCTCCAGGCAACTAAGCCACACAGCCGGGCTCTGCGGAGACAGCCACAAGTTGTGGGCCAGGAGAATCTCCTAGCTTATTTTGATAATTTAAGAGGTTTGTGAGTTCACCAAACACCACTGGTTTCCCTGCGGCAGGTGCAAACCTTTGACGTTTTTGTTCCTGCTAAATCAGCAAGACCAATTTGGCTGGGGTTAGGGCTGGTGCAGAAGAAGACGCCTCTAGTCCCTATACTCAGGCTGCCTGCGGACACAGCAGCCCCAGGGCACTGCAGCTCACTCCGTTGCTTCACCACCACCCTGAGATCAGCTTACGGATTCATCAAGGGGCTACTCCACAGAGACCAAAGGATAACTCACTGCCATGTGACGCTCTGGGCTCCCAGTCCATACAACTCTGCTGCCTCCTCTCCCTCACAGGAAAGCCTCATCAGCCAGTGGGCAGCACTGTGGTAAGTCAGCTGCTCAGAGAACGGTCCGGGTGTCCCAGGGGGGTTTACTAGCAGCAGACGGCAGGTCCCATCCTTCACCATAACCCTTCCTCCTACACTCAATGTACTTGGAGACCACACAGCCCATGGGGACAGAGATAAGTCCCAGCAGTGGGGCTGGGAGGAAAAAGCTTGTTCCACAATGCTTCAGGATGAAAAGGAGCCACTGGCTCAAGAATCCACAGAGGGGCCCATCCTGGAGAGTCCCACGGTGTGCTGCTCAGAGCCCAGCAGGGAGCCCAGCCTGGTGGGGCAGGCTCCTCACAACTGCGCCCTGAGGTCCCTGACTGCCTGTTTTTCTCATCTGCTGAGGAAACGTGAAGAAACATCAGCATATGACAGTCCTTGGGAAGGACAAGCCTCAGAATCCCAGAAGGTTCTATTCCATGCGGGTGACCACATCGCTGTGGAGAAAACACTTCCGTCCTCCCTCCATGGAGACGCTGCTGACAGGGATGGCAGTGGCCCAAAAGGTGGAAAAGCAGGATCTCCATGCCTGGTTCCTTGATTCAGTAGGGAGGGAGTCAAGGGGCCTACCTGTTCTGACTGGGAGTCCCCAGACCTCAAGAAACCAGGACAAAAGGGCAAGGGCACAGGCAGGGGGTGATGGGCAGGCGTCCCAGCTTCCCGGCTCACACCCTGATGGCCCAGGAGGTGCTTTTTCCTTGGCCATTCCTTTCTGTGAGCTCTAGTTGCCGGCAGTCATAGCAGGCCAGGCCTGATGGGGAGCTGCCCAGCTAGCCTAAGCATTTCCAGCTGCCCAAGGGGCCGGGACTATATGAGGTGACACTCCTCCAGGTTTCACTGCACAAGTGAGGAAGGCCAAAGGGCAGACCCGGAGCTTTTTTTTTTTTCCTACTTTTTTTTTCTACTGTCCTCTGTTTGATGAAAGACTTGTGGTTAAACCTTTATCTTCCATAAACATTTAAAATGTGGTTACCTTGATTTCCATGTCTCATTTTCTTTTATTAAAAAAAAAAAAGGGTTCCTTGCAGTAAAACATCTGATACGGGGGCTGTTTTGCAGAAAACAGATGTTTCTGCATGTAATAGACGTCAGCAGCCTCTGTATGCCCACCAGGCCTCACACTTGCAGTCAGACACACATGCACACACGTGTGTCTCATGAAGGGCAGGCCAGGCCTAGCCCTACCTCGTTCAGCCACGGGACATGAGTGAGGAGGCCAGTGGAGCGTCAATGCATGGAGGCCGGAAGCACAGTTGGGGAGCTGCCTGGATCTGGGTTTCCGCAGGCAACTTCTCCTCCCTCAGGCCTTTGCCCTTGCCCTTTGGGCCTCCTCACACACCCTGGGATGACAGGAGGTCCATCTGAGCAGCCATGGATGATGAGGGCCAAGCTGAAAACCGACATGCACAATCAAGGGTTCTCCACCAGCTCAGCCTCAGGTGAAGCTGGAAGAAGGCTTCCCTCCCTCCAGCCAACCTTGTGTTTCTCCTCTTCTTCCTGTCTCACCATCATGGGGAGGTTCACAGAACACAGTTTTTTGCATTCTCTGGAGAGGCATGCACACATACTTGCAATGGCTTTACTTGGCATGTCTTGGGCATTGGGAGAGCCTGGCTCACTCATCTGCCCAGTGCTCTTGCTCCTTGTCCCTTTTGGAAGTTTCCCCTACAATTAGCAGAGATGCCTGAGGCCAGCTGCCTTCTTGGGGATATTTGTAGTTCTATTGAGATTCTGGAAATTAAACTTTATCAAGACCTAAAGAAGCGAGTTCACAGCCCTTGAATGCCAGAATGCTAAGAAAGCTGTTCCTGAAAGGGCAGGGGACTGTCTGCTGCTGGAGGTGCCCCTCCGAATCCACCCCACCCCTGCCACACACACACATACAAGTCCAGAGGGCAAGTTACAGGACAGGTCCTGTGCCCAGATACCTGACTTCTGGTGCGCCAGCCTCTGTCTGTCCCAGGGCCCAGGGACATAAAGCTCCAGCTGTGCCCAGCGTCACAGGAGGAGAGCTGGATTTGTTCTCTGTGCACAAGCTGATTCTATGTCATTGTTTCCCTCCAATGATCTTGATCTTCACCCACCCTACTTCATCTCAAATATGCTTTGTGGATGCTTACCAAAGTGCACATAAGATGAGAAAAAATATTATAGCAAACAACTGAAAAATGATAGAAAAGTAAAATAAATCCTAGTAGCTACATAAAATCTTGGTTGAGAAAAGTCGTGGAGTTGGCTCTGGGCCTCCCAGATGCAGCCGTGTCAGTTCTGAGAGTCACTGCATCACCAGGATTTGGAACAGTGGGTGGAAAACATCACAGCAATTTCTCGCATGATTTGCAAAAGGGAATATTGTGGGATGTTGGAAGCCAGCAGGTTGCAGCTTGAAAAATAAACACAAAAACCAAACAAATCTTAAAGTGTATTAAAAACATAAAGAAGTGAAGTAGATAGAAGAATTTCTCAGACAGAAGGGGTCAAGGGCTCTGTGCTGTATTAAGGATGCCAAAGTCACCTGTAACCTCACTCCCCAGACAGCTCAGCTCACTAGATTGGCATGGCATGACTCACCATTTCCAACTTGCCACAAGGCAGGAAGGCCCCTGGAGGGCTTGTTAAGCCCACAGAGCTCAGGATCCCACAGCAGACTGAAGCCAAACCTGCGAGTAGAGATCTAGGGTAGGGTCTGTGGCCCCACATTCTCTTATGTCCTGGCATGCTTCAGAAATCCTACCAAAGGGGCCTGCATTGTGGTGTAGCGGGTAAAGCCACCATCTGTGATGCTGGCAGCCCATATGGGCATTGATCCACTCCAATCCAGCTCCCTGCCAACAGCCTAGGGAAAGCAATAGAAGACAGTCCAAGTGCGTAGGCCCTTACTATCCACATGGAAGACCTGGAAGAAGTTTCTGACTCTTGGCATTGGCCTGGTGTCACTCTGGAAATAAAAATACTGCCACAGACCAAGGCTCCACTCATCACTTGAAAAGACCCATCAGAATGGTACTAGTGTAGGGTAAGAAACAAGGACATCTTTTCCAAGACAAACAGGATGAGAAGGCTCTGTAAAAGCTCTCACAACCATGATCCAGGAGTGGGACAGAGGATTTCCCTGCTGGGTCCTCAGCATGTGTCCCCCACCCCCATAGAAGTTAACATCCCTAAACACCAGCCTCATCTCACCCTTCCTGCTCCTAGGTGGAGCAACTCTTGCTCTCCTCTCTGAAACTTGCAAATGTCAGTGATGACAGCACCGAAGCCAACTCAGGCACTCACGCACCCTGCCGTCATGAGGTTACCTCCACTTTGCAAAGTCCTTCAATGATTTTGTATTGGCTGCAGTGTTTGTTGAATTATCTCCTGGCTAGGAGCCTGGATGCTGGAGCTTCATCTGGGCAGAGAGATACAGAAGTTTTCACCACTGGTTCACTTCCCAAGTGGCCATGATGTTTTGGGCTGGGCCAGGCTAAACCCCAGAGCCAGAAATTCCATCTGGGTCTCTCACATGGGTGACAACTATACAAATACTTGCGCCATCTTCTGCTGCTTTTCTAGGCACATCAGCTGGGAGCTGGATTGGAAGCAAAAGAACTGAGACTCAAACCAGCTCTTCCCATTTAGGATCTGATTTGACATACTGTGCCACAACACTGACTCTAAGGTTTCTTATCCAAGTTAAGTTGGCTACAAGTCCAGGATCAGGACATGTGTCCTCCACAAGGAAGTTCAGCACTCCAGGCTGCTCTGGCTATGGGGCACACAGCCAACGAGATTGGAATAGGATTCTGTTTTATGCCCAAAGGAAACACATGCCTCTTTTATTTACCGATCACCGGGCCTAATTAGGTGAACAGGCCTGCCTTCAGCAAGGCCATGGCAAAGGGCATACATCCTGGTATCTAGAAAGGCCCAAGGGAAGAGGAAGCAATCAGCACGGAGGGTGTTTATTGGCGTGGTAAGAACGACTGGCAGTGTCCCACACATGCCTTTGACACAGTTGCTGTCATATGCAAAAGGTTTCAGAAGTGCTCATTACTTCTTGCCTTCTATCCCCCATTGTGGTTCTCACCACTGTTCTCAGAAGTAGCTGTCCATTTTCCAGCTGGTCACTTCTTTTACCCATCAATTCAAGGTTTTCAGAGTGTCCTGTGGCCATGAAGATCAGCATTCAACATGAGACAGCTAAGAACACAGGATGCTACAATAGCAAGTGCCCAGTGAGGACTTGCCATCTAATATGTAATCACACACACACACACACACACACACACACACACACACACACACCACTAACAGTTTTTAAGTGGCAGACTCAGGATCAGGGGCCAGAAGAGACTGCCACATGCAGAAGAAATCAATCTTGGAAAAGGAATAACAGCTCTGGGTCCTAAAATCTGTGTCCACATCTGTAAAATGCAGCTATTGTCCCTGCTTCACTGGGCTGTGGAAGCTGATCCCCTGTAACCAAAACCAAATGCAGGCTAGGACTGGCTGACAGGTGCCAGAGACCTCAAACACTGCTCTCTGTGCCTCGCGATCTCACTCCTCCAAAGGTCACTCTTAGTCCCTTCATAACTGACTCGCTCATGGCTGTCCGGTCACACAGCCCCACATTTTCCCCTCTCCCTCCCAGCCCCCCAGCCGGCAGATCCTGCCTGGGGTCACCAGAGCCTGAGCGCTAGGCAACAGGGCTGCTGTCCCCGTTGCAAGGTGGTGACCTTTGTGTGCCCTTCATACCAACACTCACACAGGCATCTGGGGATGTGTGTGCTGTGGAGCAGTCTGCAGCAGAAAAATGACTGACCTATACAGCAGGTTGAGAGGAGAGCAGCTCAGAACACCAGGAGAGGCAGAATTGCACATGCCTTAAATCTCCATGTGCTTGGGAAGAATGGCTTAGAGTCAACAGATCCATCATATCTCTCACAAAGACACGTTCCTGATCAGGAAGGACAAAAAGGAGCTAAGCAAATCTCACTCACAGAAGACCTACTATGTACCAACCTCATAGCAAGACCTTTGTTATTTTCTGCAAGTTCCCCAGTCACTTATGCAGTAGGTTTTATCATCAGCCTTTGCAGTAGATAGAAGAAAACAAAAAATCCAGCCAGTCACCTCATCTCATCCATCTTTCAGATGAAGTGTTGACCATTCTTGCTTGGGCCAATGGGGCAGGAACAAACACAAGCAGGGACTTGAGATCGCTTCTGTATCAGGATTGCCCTCTCTTTACTTTGAACCTTTTGCCAAGATGTGGATGAGCACAGGTTTAGGGTTAGAGATTGCATGGAGCTGACACTACACTCACAGGAGTAAGGTCTTATTACACCATCCAGACCCAGCAGAGGCAATCCATAACCTGAACAAATGCCCAGCCAGGCCACAGAGTCAGGACAAATGGTCAAGACGTGTTAAGGAGCAGTGTTGTTAGAAGCTGATCATTCAGTAAAAGCTATCTGATACAGTTCTTGTGGTATATGGTGAGACTGAAGCTCAGAAAACTCGAGTCATTTCTCCTAGATTTCTCACATGAAAGTGGTAGTAGAGGCATTTGAATCCAGGCCGATATTCAGTGAACTGTTACCCCTAGCAGGTACTACAATCCAATGTGGTGTGCCTGAGAGAAAGTTCCTGAGAAAGACTAACTTCCCATAGCCACCAACCAGCATCTTTGCATTTTAAGGAAGGCCATGAATTTTCAGACCCCTAGGGAAGTGTTACTGACCTAGACCTCATGTCTTACAGTGGCACAGCTCAGATCCGGAAGCTCCTGTCTGCGTCAATCGTCCTGAATGAAATCTTAGAATCACCAGAGGGCCCCTGGCAGCTGCTGCCGCCCAGTAGAGGAACTCTGCCTCTGCTCAGGTGCTCCGAGATTGGAACATGGCCCTTCAAGGGTACCCAGGATGTGTGGCAGCTGGACTGAGAATCATGTCAAATGTTTGAATTTATCTCCTGTGGAAACTTCTTCCTGGCCTGATACTGTATACCGAGAGGGACAGGGGCCTGTCTAATATGACCACAAAAGATTCAGGGAGCCCTGGTGACCAGTCCGTGCCATCCCTGCAGAGTTCTCTTAGGCTGGCCACTACATCCTCCGGATAACCTGTGCACCCTCTTGGAGGTGGAGGACAGCATGCAAGTGATGGATCTGGGGGAAGAAAGTCTGTGCTGATGATAGACAAGCTTCAAACAGAATTTGGGAACAATCTTTGGTTGTGTTTTGACTCTTCTGAGACATCCTTTCAGAACCCCCTGGACTCCTGTTGGAATGTGCTTTCTCCAATCATCAAAGCATTCCATACTTCTGAAATTACTTCTCCTTTCTTTTCCCTCCCTTCTGCTGTTTTCTCTCTCACTGTCCAGACAGACCAGACCTCCAAGGTAGGCTTCCTTCAACTCTCCCCATTTTTCTCCATCTTAACCACTTCTTTTTCTCCACTTGGAATCTCATGGATAATGCAGAAGCATCAGATATTTGTCACCTGGTTTCTCCCCTGGAAATGGCAGCAAAGAGTCTGCTGGCAGCAGCATCGACCAATCCATCAACAACTTTAATTTGGATTCTAATCACATCCGGGACTTCAGATATACACTCACATGCCTGAGGTGAACAGTCTGAACCTTAGGATCCTTCATGACTTAAAGGCTTAGCGTCTGAACCTGTTGAAAAGTAAAATGCATCAGGAGAAAGAAATCTTTTGATATGATTTATGGGGTACCGTATGGAACCTGGAATTTATTCTTGAAAGCAATTGTGTGCAAAGAGATTAGCAAGTACTAATTGCTTTTAGGAGAAAATTGCATCTCATTATAAACTATTGGATTTTTTTTTTCAAATGAGCTTCTTTCCAGCTATGTGAACATCTGGATTCCCAGGGGCCAGGGGCCATGCGGAGCCTCCCTTGCAACCCCAGATGGAAGACAGGCTACAGGCTGCAGAAGGGGCCAGTGCTATTTTCTGTAACACAGGGTAGACTGAGTAGAGGCCATCAGAAGCAAACAAAACCTCAAGCTTCAAGTCCAAGCTCAGTATGGCATTTCAAAGCTCTCTAAAACCTTAATCCTCCCCAACCCTCAACTCCAAACCATCCCAAATGCACAAAGAACCCCTCTACCCAGTAGCAATCCCCTCCTTGCCATCATTTTCAAAAAGAGATTTATTTGTTTTAAAGGCAAAGTAACAAAGAGAGAGAAAGAGATACTTACCTCTTCAAGTGGTCCACAACAGGGCTAAGTCAAGCTGATGCCAGAAGCCCAGAACTAGATCACAGTCTCCCACATGGGTGCAAGGGTCTGAGCTCTTAAGCCATCCTCTGCTATGTTCCCAGGCACATTAATCAGGGAGCTGGATCAGAAGTGGAACAGCAAGGACTTGAACCTGGGTTCTGGCACCAGCACCTCAGACAGCAGCTTAACTGGCTACATCACGACTCTGGCACCTTATCTCGTTTCTTCACTGGGCTAAATCCCATCCTTCAAGATGTGTTGCAGAGCACTTCCTCCCTGCTTCCTGCTGTCACAGCCAGCATTTCCACAGGAGGACTCTGTGGCCACTTGGCTCTCTCTTGCCTGCTCTGTGTACTGAGCCTCTAACAGAGGAAAGATGGTGAGGACGGACATCTCCTGGTCAAAACACCTGCCTCTAAGCTCATCCTCCAGCTCGGGGGCGGAGGCAGGTGGGGGAAGGGTCAGATACTTTTTCTCTGAGGCAGTACCCAATTTTGGGTGGCCAACTAGGCAACTTGGCATCCCAATCCCTGATTACTGATAGACTGCACAGTACAAAAGTGCCTTTGCAGATCTCCTCAGCAGGGGATGGGGCAGGAACCTCCCAGGGTCATTTGCAAGGAACAGTGAACCCTTACCAAACACACTTCAGGGCTCAATTAACTCCAGGTCTTTGGTTTAAGGGAACGTGGGCTGGAGCCAGAGTGGATTAACTGTTCAAGACCAGAGGAGAAGGGTCCATAGTTACCCAGGTTCCCCTCTGCGCACTTCCCCTCCAGTGTTCCGCCTCTCCCCCACATAGAAAGGATCTGGTCTGGGTCTTTCTTTCCGCTGAATCCACTATGAATGACCTTAACCAGGGTAGCTGCTGCATGCAACCAGCTGACTTGGAAGGACGGTCTTTGTTCCTTCTGTTTCCGATGACTAGCTGGACACACCTCACCAGGCCACCGTCCTGCTCACGGAGAGCTAAGGACTAGCTGGCCACTGCTGGGTTTCAGAGCTCTGCACCCTTCCACGGAAGCATGGCCACTAGCCTTCCAAAGAACCCATCAGTGAGGCCAGGGAATGCCGTCCTTGACATCTTTACTCAGATTCTCTCTTACGCTGGCAGTTGACAATGAATGACCAGGTCACTGCCTTGACCCTGGAAGCAAAACTTCCAGCTCCAACCTGGGTACCTGCTCTGGGTCTTTCCTGAATTCTTCCCAACTATGAAGGAGGAGACGGTCTCTGATTCCAGGCCAGGACCTCTACAGTTATCTACCATTGATCCCGGACCAAGGCAGAGCTGACCCTAGGACAGTTAACCTAGAAACACAGAACCTGTGCTTGGTGTTTTTTTCCCTTCCTAGCCCTGTTGAGAAGGGAAAATGGATTGCCCTAGGAAATCATTCTTGAGAAAACCCTATTCCTTCAGGAAACAACTTCTGCAGTTGGTAGACCACTAGCACCATCCCTTTTATCACAGCTGGCCCATCTTCAGGCCTGGGTTCATGGAGTCACCACCTGGCCGCTCTGCTCCCCCAGGATCACATAATGCTGGGCAAGAAGCAGCCTCCCCACCACATACTCCCAACATCCATGTGGAAGACCTGAAAGAAGCTCCTGACCCCTGGTTTTGGACTAGCCCAGATCCAGCCGCTGTGGACATTTGGAGAGTAAACCAGTGGATGAAAGATCTCTCTCTTTTTTTCTCTCTCTGTCTCTCTCCTCCCTCTGTAAATCTGCCTTTCAAAGAAAATAAATCAAAATGAACAAAGAAATACCCAAGATGGCACACACAAGCCTTCTACCACCACGTAAGGCCAAGTGAGATGGTACACCTGTATCTGAAGATGAACTTTGGAGAGTTGGGCTGGGTGGATGAGCAGAGCAGCTGACCTTCTGCAGTTCCTTCACCTCAAAGGCTCTGTGAGTCCTTCCAGACCAGACCACCAAGGGAAGACACATCCCCCTGCCTGCAGAGGGGCTCCTCCTTCTCAAACTTCAGCTCCTGATTTGGCCCTTGACTGGTGTCTATTTTCAGCTCAGGACCCTCAAACTTGATTCTTGTTCCTTCCTTATAACCAACACTGTCCCCTGGCTGGCACTCCCAAGGGATCACCAGCACATGACAATGGGGCTCTGCCTCCAGCATCACCATGGCCTGCCCACAAGTCTAATTTTCTAGGAGTGTCAGTGATCCCTGTGGTGAGTGCAACATGGCCAGGTCTTGGCTACGATGTCAGGCTGCCCTCCAAGCAGCACAGCCCAGACTTGCCTAGCAGCAGAAAGGCCTCCATCTTCAGAACCGGAGTCCTGGTTAGGGAAATCAACAAGGGTGCCTCTTCATCGCCACATATGAGACATAACTGTTTGATTTGGCCAAAGTCAGCTCTAACTGTAGGTGATAACCATCTCCAGGCTCACTGAGGGAGAAAGACCAAGGAGGAAAGAGGAGCCAGGCCGGGGGCTTTGGAATCAGGAGATAACAGACAAGGGGAAACGGTCTGAAATGCAAGAATGTTTCCCAGCGCTGGCTTTCCAGACACTCTGGAACACATTTACCGATAGAAAGATAAAGATGCCGACGGTGGCGCTGGAATCCTCCTCCACCTCATCTTTCTCTCAAAGCTGAAACCAGAAAGAATGGGCATAGAAACCTAACAAGAAAACCTTCACATTTCCATCACCTGCTATGTGAAGGAGGATAGTGTTTTGTTCCTATTAGCCCTCAACACACAGTACCTACCCAGGCTAACTCTGAATCACACTGAATTTACAGATACATAAAGGTAGCTGCCCTATTAGGGCTCCCTCTCCACTTGGAACCAGAATCTCTGGGTTCAAATCCCAGCTCCGCAACTCCTTCTGCCATGGCTCCCAGCAAACATTTGATTTCCTCACAGCCTCAGTTTCCCCATCCAGAAAACAGTGTTCACAACCAAATCAGCCTCACCTGACAACAGTGCATGATATGCGATATGACACAGCCCAAAGGGCTTGCCATGTCATCTCCAAGTTTTCAACACCACTAAGTATAGCTCGTTCTTTTAAGCAGCTTATAATCTAAAGCTACACTGCCCACTGAAGTAGACACATGCTACATGTGCCTTTTCAGCACTTGAAATACAGCTGTTGCAAATGGATGCACACTGAAATTATAAAGTATGTTTGAACATAAATGTGTAAGAAATATCTTGATAATGTTTTAAATTGAACAGATGTCCAACTGACAATATTTTTGTATACAAGGTTAAATATACTATTAAAAATTCTTTTTCTTTTTACTTCTTTTAATGTGGCTACTAGAAAATTCTAATTTGCCTATATGATTCATGTTGTATTTCTGTTGGACACCATTGGTCTAGATGGACCACAGGACACACATGAGGTCGACACTAACACGAGAATTAAACAACAGACTGTCAAGCGGCACTTCATCAATGATCAATTATGGCTAATGTTGGCAGCCACTAACTGGCAAAATGCTGGCCAACTAGCATGCCCTGGAATGCGCACTGCATGTGCGCCTCTTTTGGTCTCTGCTGGTCAGAAGAGCAAAGGAACATTTTGAATGCTAAGCAGCCTTCAGGATAATCAAAGCTAATGCCTCACTTTTATCTTTCAGAAGAAGCAGCACAGGTTCACAGGAGGTTGGGATGTCACCAAAATCACACAGTCCTTGACTGACGCAAGATGTCTCCCATCAGATGATAGTGAGGTATTTCGGGCTTTTCAAAGCTTTTTAAACGAACACCGCCTAAATTGCATCTCCTGATAATGCAGGGAAATAACAACCGTATCCATGTTCGGCGGATGAGAAAACTGAGGCCCCAAATAGCTAAACAGGAACAATTAGTTGCATCCTTGAGACCACAGTCTTGACTCTTCACCCCTCACCCCCTCTCAGCACAAGCTTCCTCCCCAGACCACTTGTCTAGTCCAACAACACAGAGCCTGCCCTTGGCTCGTGCCCCTACTCTCACTCAGGACACGCCATGAGCATTCTTCAGCCTAATTGAATAATGGAACCACACTGATCCTTTCTTCCAAGGTCTGGGGCACTGCTTCCTCTCCACCTCAGTCCTGCTTGGGAATGTTGACTTTGGAAAACAGCACCAAAGACACTCTGGCTACAATTTCCAAATCAGAAACAGCCTCCAGCTCCTTATTCAGCAAAGAGCAAGAGACTTCAGGAAGGCTGAGCCTTGAACCTCTTCTCCCTGCCTAGCTCGCAGAGTCAAGGGAGGCCATCGTGAGGTAGTTAAAATCCACAAATGGCTTGCTTCATTTGGAGAGGAAGAAAAAAAAAAATCCCACCTCTTTGTCACTCCCGGTCCAGTAAAGGAGATTCATGCCAATAGCTGACTGGCAACAGAAAGTGAAAGGGGCAGAGCCACACATCACCAAGCACTTCCGGCTCCTCCAGCCTTGCTGAGCGCCTGCCTGACAGTTCAGCAGCTGACACTGGCAACTCTTGGTGGCTTCCTCCATGGCCTTGTATCTCTTCTGGGGGCACTCTGTGCATGGCTTTGCCTTGCAGCTATTTTTTTCTCATCCACAGGGTTGTCTTTTCTCTCTCATGGTTTCAAGAATCCTACGGCCCACACAATAAAAGTTCAGAAGAATCGAGGCTGCCTTGGTCTGTAAGGCCCTGGGCAGAGGTGGCACAGGAAGCAGAAGAATATGTCAGAAGAGGATTTCAAACCTGGCTATTACTGCCACCATTCACAGGGCACTTGCTTTGGGTGTCTTTAAAACAACAAAAACCAGCCCCTGCCCCTGCCTTTATTTCCTGGCTTCATGCCCCTCACCTGCCACAATGGCTTCCTACTTGTCTACACACACCTCAACCACCTTGCCATCCTGATGGTTTGACTTTCAGGCTAGTGTATAAACGGCAATCCATTTGCCATCTATATTCTGGGCACAGAGCATAGGAAATGCGTGTGTGAGGGCTGGGGTGTGTTACAAAGACACACGCAGACTTGCTCTGTCTACTCAGTTTGAAATGAGATGAGCTGTAAAATACCGCCAGAATTTCACACAAATGAAAGAATGCAAAATGGCTCAGATGTTGAGACTCTTAGAAAAACTAGGCTAACTAAAAAACATAATTACATTTTACTTCACCTGTCTCTTTAACTAATGTAGCTATTAGGACATCTTAAGACATAGAGGTGGCTCACATTCTGTCTCTGATGGCACTGAGCTGTAGGAGAGTCTAGCCTGGAAAAAGGACACGCTGGTGAACAGCCCACTCAAGTGGGACACACATGTGTTATTCTGTGAGGGGAGGCATGTGCCTCCCTATTTCAGACTGCTGTATCTTCATTTATTCCTACATATTCTCTTCATGTGGTCCCTGTACCTGTCCAGTCCAATAATGAATGCTTTCCACCTCCTCTCCTCTACCATCCCAGCCTGTGATCTGCCTTTAGCCCCAGTTGCACATCCACATATGCCCTTTTCTGCTGATTGTTTTGCCCAGTTGCTGCCTTATAATGATAGCATAGAGTGCCTGCCACAGGGTGGTCTCTCAACAAAACATGAATGCCTAGTTGGAAAAACAGGTCAATGAGCAAATTAAGAGGGTATAATGCATTTATATATATCACCTCAATCTTGCCTGATACACAGTCATTCCTTGATATCTAGAGGGGACTGATCCAGGACTCCCAAAGATACAAGAATCTGCAAATACCCAAGGTTCTTATATAAAATGCCATACAACGGAATCTTCAAGAAGGTTATGGAAAATACATCTTACCAAAAAAAGAAAAAACTGCATAAATTTCAAACCATCTTTAACACCAGAATTAATTCCATCTTCCCCACACTTTAAAGTATCCTTACATAAGTAACAAACATCTTGTTTATTTTAAATCAATTCTAGATGACTTATACTACCCAATACAATGGAACTGTTACACAAACCACTGCTATACTATACTGTCTAGGAAACTGACAATAAAAGAAATAAAATTATACATGCTCAGTGCTGAAACAATGTGGATGCGTCCTGCCCCCAATCCCCACCAAAGATTGGTGAGTTGGAAGTATGGATCCCAAGTGACAATGTGGGTACCCATGGAACCTCCAAGGGGTGGGACTTAAGAAGAGGTTCTCAGATCACTGAGGGTGCTACCTCAGAGGTGGAACACTGGTCTGCTAGAGTGAGTACTCATCAGAGCGAGTCATAGAAGCCAGAGCCCGGGCCGTGGATGCCTCCTTTGGCTTCCTGTTCAGGAATACTAATTCTCATTGTGACCTGTGCTCCTGCCACTATCATCTACCACACAGCGATGCAGCCAAGAGGGGTCCTCACCAGAGCCTGGGCCCAGCTGTTTGGATCTTCAGCCTCCAAAACTGAGAGCTAAAGCCACCTCTTCACCAAGGGGTCCTGCCTCAGGTATTTTTTTGCCACAGTATAAAATACAAGTACAGATGCAATACATTTTTTTTTCAGGAAAGATATTTTGGGGTCTGCTATTAGTTGACACTGTGGATGTGGAGCCTGCAGCACTGGAGGGATGGCTGTGTATGTGGTCTCTGCAGTGTAGGGAGCTCCTTAACATGGGCAAAACAAAACAAAACAAAACAACAACAACAACAACAAAAACCAGAAACACTGCAGACCCATCGCAACGTAATTCTCTCCACCCACTCACAGCTACACTGGAATGAAGCCCTGGCCCCTGCTGTGCACTGAAACAGCAGGATGGGCACTCCCTCCCAGGACCCCATTTCCTGGGCCTCAGAAAATGTCCTAGGCCCTGTCCTCTGCCTTTGCCTGGTATGCCAGAGTACGAAGCTCCAGGATTTCATACCAAGGGTTCCATGCTTTAGTTCCTCTTAAACATAAAATAAAACTCTTAGAAAACATGAACATCATCTGCCACACACAAAAGGTTTGGACCAATGTGATTTATGTAACACTCAGTAGGCCCATTTTATGGCAGCTGAGCCCTGCTTGACACACTCATACCAAGGCAAGTCCCTGTGATTCCCAAGGACCTAAAAAAAATAGGCCAAGCCAGTACTAGAGTAGGAAACAAGTCCCTCCCTCCATCATGTACATGTTGGGAGATCTAGAAGTGGGGCTGCCAGGAGGTCAGACATGAAACTGGCCCATCCTTGAAGGCCAGGAAGCTCAAGGCCAAATTCGGGTATTCAGGGCTCCAGCATCACAGGCCCCTGAGACCAAACACAGGTACAAACCGGCCAAGAACCACACATTGACCCCAGGGAGAACTAACAAAGGAGCCCAAGAGAGGCTTCAACTCCAGAAGAACTAGGCCCTCCTAGTTCTGGGAACAACACATAGAGGGAAGCTCAGGAGGCAGTCCAGGCCCACAGCTGGAACAGGCCTCAGAGGTGACAGCTGCAGCTGCCGCGCTCGCCCAGATGCCCTTCATGGCAGTCAGTGAGCGCACGCAATCCTGTCTTTATGCAATTGTTCATGTATGCACGATGAAGGTGACAGGGACATGGCGCCAAAGCCTCCACAGACCACTTCAACAGCCAAGTAGAAGCCACTGGACAATGACCAGCCCTGAGAGGTAAAAAAGTGAACACACAAATGATGAGGTGACCCTGAGGCAGCCCAGGCCAGAGGCTCCCTCATGCCCTGCTCCCCAGCACCTATGGGATCTATGCATGCCCACAGCTGCTCCTTCTCCAATCCTCAACTTCTTGGGGGCCACACTGTTTGCATGCATGTACTCCCGTGTGTGCACATGCCTACTTCAGGCATGGGGGAGGGTGCCACTCTTTATTGTCCTCACAGGCATTCCTCCTGAAGTCACTTTTTTTTTCTAAAACTGAACTGCAGGTGAGAGAAATGCATAAATGTGTCAGGTGGAATGACTGACGCGTTCAGGATATATGAGGGACATGAAAGGCACCGTTAGGAGTTGATGACAGCTGCCAAGAATCCCGTCTATAGTTATAAATGAGATAAGCATGAAGCAATGAAGACAACATAAAAAACCTGGCACAGGCCGATGGCAGGTGTTTCCCTGCTGTGGCTAATGACCCTGCAGATGCCTGCTGCTAGCTGGAAGTGGCTCAGGGGCCGGGAATGGCGTTCAGTCCCTCTGGCCATTCTTACCTGTGTTGCTGGCCCGGCTTGGAAGGCTCCCCGTCTCAAAATCCCCGCCAGCCCTGCAAAGCTCTGCTGAGCCCCCTTCCTCCAGGAGATGGCCTTGCTTTCTGCATTCCACATCAGCCAGGAGCTCACCCTGCCTCCTCTGTGTGACCCCAAGGAGGAGGCTGAGGTATCCTCTGGCTCCATGCAAAGCTCCTGGTCAGCTATCCACCTGAGAGGACTCAGTTAATGAGGCAGGTCCGGCTCTGGTAGGGCCTACCGGTTCTGCTGCTGTTCCCTCTACAACTACCCTTCCCACCTTCTAAGAAAGGTGCTCTGCTGCAAATTTAGAAGCAAATTCTCAGCCACGAGCTACCCCATTCTGTCACCATCCCAGTAGGGACACCTCAGCAAAGCTGCTAGGTCCCTAGAGTGTCTCTGAGAGCACCCCTGCTACCTGTAAGTCCACTCCACCTGTCCTAGCCACACCAGAGTGCTTGCAACTTGCTCTCTCCTGGAGTTTGCACGCAATTTGAGAATTGTGGGTTCTTACTCTCACCTCACCTCCCCTCGACTTGGGGGGGTGGCCCTGAATAACATGGCTTTCAAGGGTGCCATGCCTAGTGCAGGTTCTGCACAGCTGCACCTCATAATGAACCCTGCGCACATTCAGCAGCATCAATGGCCTCTGACAGGAAGGAGCCAGAGAGGGAAAAGAGAGGCGGAGTGGTGGGAAGGACTGGGCAGAGAGCGCAGTTCTCAGCTCAGCCTTTCCACAAGCCACCCACCCACTTCAGCCTTTTATTTCTTATTTCTTCTTTTCTGCTCTTCTCTGCCTCTCTTCTTCCTCTAATCCTTTTTCTTGGTTTCCACCTTGTTCTAGTTTTAAGACTTTTTCTAGCATTTTGCCAAACTCGTTTTAAATTTAGACACTATATGTACGTACATGTAAATACTATTTTTTTTCTTGAAAACTAAAATGTTGTAATCCTTTTAATCCTTTGACCATGTCTCGGTGCCCTCCCAAGGCTAGCAATGAGCCTTAGGGCTTCTTTCTGTCCCAGACAATGGCCCTGCAGATCCTTGGAGGGTGAAACAGCTCCCATCTTGTACTTCCATCACACCTAACCCAGCATGGAAGGGAGCAGCCCCAGGCTTCCCTTGAAGCAGGGTTCTAGGATGCACTCCAGACCTTGGGCTCCTGTGGACTTGTACCCATAGTTTTTGCATACTGATTGGATTCATGTCAGTTTTTTGCAATATGGGCTCTGGCATTTCTCCCTATCACCGTCCCTATTGGAGCAAGTCCTCAGGAGAGAATGATGCCATTTCTCCTTTTCTAGGGAAAGAAAGTGGGACAGGAAGGGAGGCCAAATTTAGATTCACACTTGAGGCAGCCAAGAAAGTTCTACCCAATATTTTTTAGCCTTCTTAATTCAGAACCATTATATAGAAGTTGCCAAGATAGAGTTCCTGTTAAACCTTCTCTCAGGTTCCCCTCAGGTAACATCTTCCAGATCCTGGGTACATTGGTCAACACTCTGAAATTCACATTAGTGCTCTGCAATGAGTTAAATTTCAAATTTTATTTGTATTGCAATTTGTATTCCTCCAAGGCAGTTTTTTTGTTTGTTTGTTCCAAGATCTAGTTGGGCAAATAAATGTTTTTAGTAACTCAACAAATTCATATTTAGTACTCTGGGTGCTGGGAAATGCTTGAGCATCAGAAGTCTCTTGCCCACCCCATCTGCCATTTATAGAAATGCAAAGTTTCCATGCAGCCATATCTATGATGCAGCATGACAAGGTTCTGTGACTCTTCTGGGAGGTTGGCATGGACTGGCAGAATGAGTAGGAGGGCATTCCAGCCAGACTCTGATATTCTGGGCATTTCTCTGTCTGATATTTACGGCATTGCTCTGTCTGAATCACCTAAAGACCAGGGCCCCTGACTTGGCTGTGTCCCTCTCCTGATGAGACCAGAGGAATAGGACTGCCCCTTTCTCTTCCTTGGTGTGCTTGCCTACATGACAGTGGGGTAGACCAAATGATCTCTGCTTATTGGTTAACTGTCTACTGTTTGCCTGCAGGGCAGCCTAGAAATGGACAGTCAAGGAGCAAGAACAGACATCTCCTGAGCCACCCTCAGGAACATCAAAAGGTCATTTCTTCTGGTCTCATTCTCTTGGCCCCATGTCAGAGGTGGGGCCTTAGAGGCCAGAAAGCAGGAGAACGATTCCACAAATAGGTGTTTTTTAGCCACTTACAGCCAGTATGGCTTTGTCATCTCCCTTTCACAAAAGTTTTTGATGGGTTACACACAAGGCCATCAAGAGCCAGAGTCGTGGCATTTCTATGGGAAGGGGTGGGGTGGGGTTGAACAAATATGAAGGGTTGCTATCATCTGCCAGGTTAGAAGTATATACCCCAAGTGTCCACTGCCTCCCCCAACCAAGCCCAGCTGAACAGGGCATGGAGAAGCAGTGAGGGCCAGAGGGTTGAGAGGCAAAGCCCAGTGTGGGGTGGAGGACAAGTAGTTCTCTATGTTTATGGTGCTGGTGACAATAACAGCACTTCTGGGATTGTTTCTCATCATGCGTCCCCTGACACAAATCAACCTAGATGCTGGCTTGCTGCAGGAAGCCCCTCCATTTGAAATCACTGTAGGTCTTCCCTAACATGCTTCAGGGGTGTGCATCTGCACAGCCTCAATCTTTGCATGAAGTATCTAAGAAAAGGATAGAAAGACACCCTCCCCTGTAAGCTGGCAGTCAAAGCAACCAAAACCTAGGACTGCAGTCCAGAACTTCAGGAGTCCTAACTGTTTACAGAAGGTGAAAGCCCAGGCCCCACTATCAGAGGTTGAAGATTAAGGCCTAGTAACTGGACTGAGCAGTACGAAGGTTGCTAAGAGTGGCATACTGAGTGATGGGGGCAAAAATATGTTTGGGGTGAATTTAAGGGAAAATGGGAGGAAACAAGAAGGTGTTAGTGAACAAACACAACATCCCATAGGAGAGGTGGGTTTAAAAGAAGAAAAAATAATTTTAATGGAAGAAATAATCTCACTCTTACATGAGGCAAGGAGATGACTCCAGAGAGAATGAATAATTAAAGACACAGGGCACAGTGGCCATTATCACCAGAATGACATCTTTGAATGGGATGGGATAAATTTTGTAGGTGGAGAAGCTGACTCTAGAGAGGTGCAGGGCAGGGTCATCCCCCATTAAAGTCAAGGAAACTGAGCAGGAAGGCAGATGCTGGCAGGAAGTGGGGGTATTCTGTTGGTGGAGAAGAAAGCAATGTCACAAGTTTGGGAGGAAGGAGTCGGAGGTCTACAGAGAGAAGTGAAGATGTAAAGTGTTCATCCAGGGGGTGGGAGAGTAGCTGGACTGGAGACATGGTGTATGAGACCTGGGCAGCAGCCGAAGACCTCCTTGTAAGTGGTGGGCATGAAGTGAGCATGAGATCAGTCAGTATGCTTGTACTCTTGCCCCCAGTAGGCATGGAGTAAATGGAGAGTTGGCTTGAAACATGGTTGTGGTTTTGACAAGACAGGGCAACAAAATGAGTGGGACAAGAGCGTCAAAGAGATCCACAAGGGAGTGATTAGGATGATTGACCATGGAATTTAAGTTGTATTTTAGAAAGAGGGGTTTCCATTTTAGTAAGTGGGAACATGTGGGGTCTTTGGCTTTGCCAAGAGTGAGCTGTGGATGGAAAAAGTCTGAGTCTCACTGCCTGGAGCTCTCATTAACTCAGTGATCCCTGATGATTTAATAGAGGTGACCTGCCTCCTGAACTTGTTCTCATAGCCACCTCACCAAGAGATGTGATGCAGTACAGTGGCTGCCAATGGAACAGAGAGACAAGGAGCCATCCCATTGCACTCAACTTGCTATGGTTCTGCCTGTAGGCAGACATGAATAGTACCCCCTGCCCCTGTAGTAAACCTGTTAACGAGAAGGAGCTCTAGCAATTAACCTTGACCTCAGCCAGGTCTCTCAGCCCCTCCAGTTTGGACCAAAGCATCTCCACTATGCAGCTCCCTGTCCTTGTCCTCCTGCCTCATGTTTTATGGCTGACCTTTCCCCACTCAATGTATTAGTACCACCTCAATTCACATCCTCTGAAGCTCCAGAGATTCCTGAATCTATGCCCCTGGCTCATATGAGTGTGACTAAGTTGTTGGCTGTTCTTTCTCAGCTAACCCTCTTCCCTTTCCTAACCAAATAGCCCCCTCAAACATCCAGGTTGGCCCTCAGCAGACAATGTTATTCCTATACCTTCAGTGTCAAAGTTCATTGGCCTCCTTTCACCTCCCCACTGGCAGCAAGTCCATCTCCAGGTCTGCCACCAGCATCATGATGATAATAATAGCAGTGGTGACTATCACAGCTGTGTTCGTGTACCCAGAGCCCTATACACAGTAGGTAGTCAGTCAAGACACAAGGAAGAAAGGAATAAGTGAGAACACCATGTATTTAGGATGTTTCAGGGAGAGCAACATTTTCACATCTAACTTAAGCCTCCCAGCAGGTCACTGCAAAAGATGACACTGTCCTGAAACGCAACAGATGAGAAAACTGAGCTGCTAAGGACTGTTCATGCTACTGAGAGCGTAAGAGATTGCAAAAAACAACCTCCAGGCCAGAGGCCTCAGTGACTTCTCATAGTGGATGGCACAGGAGGAACAAGCACTTGGGTCCTTGTCTGATCTTCCCCTAATCTGGGAAGCCAGGTTCCAGGCTACATGGTGGTCCAGCTCCCCCAGGCAACTCTGCACAGGATGTACCAGATGAACATTCAGAGCTTTGTTAAGAACCTGAAACATTTGTCCTGCTAGTGACTACCTTCACTGTCTTTCTTGCACAGCCAGCCCCACTGTTTTCTGGGTGTGGGCCTAAGATATGAGGTGAGATGTCTATAATTTAGCAGCCCAAATCTCTGAAACAGATGCAAAGAAAGTGTGCTAGTTATTGCCATAGATTAATTTTGTCCTTAATAATGGAACTCTCAAGCTTTGGACAGCTGGAGCTGAGTCAACAATCTGAAGCCAAAGGCCAGAAACTTTTCCCCAGATCTCCACATGGGTGCAGGGGCCCAAGGACTTGAGCCATCTTCTATTGTTTTCCTATTTCATATACAGGGAGCTGGATCCGAAGTAGTACAGCAGGGACTAGAACTGGCACCCATGTGGGATGTTGGTGCTGGCAGGCAGAGAATTAGCCTTGTGAGCCACCCACCGGCCTCAACCAGTGGTTCTTAACTGGAGGTGATTTTTTGCCCCCACCCCAGGAGACATTTGACAATATGTAGAGACGTTTTTCTTTGTCATATGGGGTGGGATACAGCTGTGCCATGATACACAGCAAGGGAGATTGACTTCAGCTGTTAGTAGGCTTGTTAATCTGATGGCAAAATAAGGCAGTTTCCCTAGAGTACCTGATGGGGGTGGGGGAGGAAGAGGCAGTGCAATCGGTGCAATCACAGAGGTCCTTATGCATCAGCTGTGGAGTCAGGAGAGGCAGAGTCAAAGGACGTAGTGTGGCAAATACTTGGCCAGCTACTGCTGGCCTTGGAGATTTCAGGAGCCATGTGCCAAAGAATGTAGGCAGCCATCTTGGTGGGAGGGGCCAAGGTGAGTTTGACCTCCGGGCATGGGTGGATGGAGCTTCTAGAAGCATGGTGGCTGCTGAGGGTACCTGAGCCAGGTCAGGCTCAATGCTTGAAGCCCTAGCCCCAGCATTGGTGCCAAGCAGTGAGTGAATCCTGGGTTTGCCTAGGTCTGAGAGTTTTCTCCTTTCATGTTAATAATACTGTGAAGCTCAAGTCCCTGGCTTTGTCCACTGCCATTATCTAGGTAGGAGAGGCCAAGGTGAGTTTGACCTTGGGGTATGGGTGGATGGAATACAGCTGCTGGGGGTACCTGAGCCAGGTCAGAATCAATATTTGGGGCCCTAACCTAGCCACCGCTGCCAAGCAGTGCCAGTCTTTGCCTGCTGGTGATTCAGTATTGAGCTCTGGGGTCTTGGGGGTATGGAATTACTGCCTAGGGACATACATGGATAAGGCTACCCTATGTGTAGGTAAGGAATGAATCCTGAGGGACTCCCAGTAACAAGGCCATTGTACTTGCAGGTAGATGAGGTAACTGAGACCTGGCGATTTGGAAGGAAAGAGACTAGAAGACCTTTATGGGTCAGACTGATACACCAGTCTTGAGTAGGGCTTGTTAGCATGGAACATTGCTGACCACCACACGCCAGTCAACATGAAAGCTAGGGCTGGGGACCTGTTTAACAGGGCTAGATCCCAGTACCTGACTGAATGTCAAAACAGGGCATAGGTCACACTAGGCAGGGCCATGATACTAGCCAGCACAAGAGTGAACCAGGTCCGGGATAGATTCTGTGGTGGGATATGTGGGCAAAACCCTGTGGAAATACAAGTCCCGCTGGTTAGCTCAAGAGTTGGGGTGGTGATAGCCTGAACTAGGTGTGACAATGGAACCTGCCATCACTCATGGGTACAGGGACCAAGAATAATCTGGGCAGATCCAGGCTGCAGTTCTAGCATGTGCATCCTAAAACAGGCTGTAAGGTGGGCCACCACATTTCACCAGCTCACAAGGCCAAGATGGAGGAGAAGGCTAATGCCAGGCAAGGGCCTGCTGGTACCTGCTGGCATGCGTGAGATCTGGGTCTGGGAGTGGGCTGAGTGGGGTGCTGTGGGAAACTCCCCTAGTGGGCCATAGCTCCCAATGGTGAGCATGTGGTCAGGCAGGCTGGGCAAGGCAACTCCAACTGTTGGCAAATGTGTGGGTTGGTTATGGAAGAAGGTGGACCAGACAGAGCCAAGCAAACCTTAGCTCGCCAGCAAGTGCAGAAACCAGGCTGGAGTGCAGGTCATGCCGGGTTAGGCTGTCACACCTACCAATTTGCATGAGCCAGGGATGGGAACAGACTGAGCAGGGCCAGATTCCAGCACCTGCCAGTGAGAGTTAGAACTGCGGGCAAGCTGGGTCAGGCCAGGCTGCAGCATCCAAAAACAAAAGCCAAGACAGGTGAGGGAACTATGCCAAGCTGGGTCAGAGCAACCACTGGCACATGCAAGATCTATGGCTAAGAACCGGCCTGGCTGGGGAGCTAAGTGGACACTTGGCTGGGTTGTGGTTCCCACTGATAAGTGTGAAGGCCAGAGTGGGGGCTGCTATCTAGTCTGGACATAGCTGCAGTGTCCCTCAGCACAAGTGTGGACTGGGACTAGACTCCAGCACCCACTGGTGCTCATGAGAACCAGGGTAGGTGTAGGACGTGCTAGGCTAGGTCTGTGCTGCTGCTGAGCCATGTGTGTGCTGTGTTTGGGTATGGACCAGGCTTGGTTGGGCTGTAACACCCAACAGGAAAAACCAGAATGGGTTGAAAGCCAGTCAGGAAAGGTTACTGTTCCTGCTAGGACAGGAGGTGGACCAAGTGAGGTTGGCTCATGGACGCATTGATGGGTGTGAGATCTGGCATTGGAGAGGTTCTGATGGAGGAGCCTGGGCAACTCCTCTGTCGGGACACAGTCCCTGCAGGTGAGTGCAAGAACTATGGTAGGGAGCAGCCCAGACCAGGCCAGGGAATAGTACCCACCCGGCATACATTTGGCTCAGGTTGGGGGCAAACCAGGCTGGGTCAGTTCATATCACCTACTGGTGAGTCCAAGCACCAGAATATAGTGTAGGTCAGGCCGAGTTGGGTTGCAGCACATGCCAGTTCACATGACAGCCAGGACTGGGGGCTGGATGGGCTGGGCTGGGCTAGGCTGTAGCCCCTACCAGCTGGAATTGGGGGTGAGCTGTGCCCGGACAGGCTATAGCACCCACTGGCAAATGCCGAGATGAGGCGGGCCATGCCGGACTGGGCCACAGCATCCAACCAGCACATGTGAGACCCACAGGGGGAGAGGGCAAAGCTGGTAGGGGGGCTACATGAGGCTCCCCTGCTGGACCACCACTCCCACTGGAGAGTGTGAGTTGGGATGGGGGGCAGACCAGGCTGGGCAGGACTACAACACCTGTTGGCCTCATGTGAACTGGATCAAGGAAAAGCCAGGCTGGGTTGACTGTTCCTACCAGCGCATGCATAAGTCAGAGTGGGTGCGCATTGGTTGGGCTTTGCCACAGCATCAGCTGGCAGATGCTGGCTTGGGGGGGTAAATTCTAACAAGTTAAAATGCAGAACCACCTGGAGAGTATAGGATCTGGGAGTGGGAGTGCACCCAGTAGGGAAACAGTGGGCACCTCCCTCTTGGGTTGCTACTCCGACCAGTTAGCATGAGAACCAGGACCGGGGCAGGCACGGCTAGACAGAAAGTGTCACCTGCTGGCACATGTGTAGGCTGGATAGTGAGGTTGTTTGGGCTGAACTAGGTTTCAATGTCCATTGACATGTATGAGAGCTGAATGGGATGTGAGATGGCCTGGAGCAGTCAGCTGTACATACTGGCAAGCATGGGAACCAGGGTAAGGGACAGGTCTGGTGGGGGGTTATTATGGGTGCTCCTACTAGACAGCCACTCCCACTGGTGTACTTGAAGGCCGAGTGTGTGGTGGGCAGGATCGGGCTGGGCTCCAACACCCACTGGTTTGTGCAGAAGACAGGGCTAGAGGCAGAACTGACCTGGCAGTTTCAACCACCAGCATATGCATAAGCTGATTAGGGCGATGGACTGTACCGGACCCTGTACTGGCAGGCACAAGATCAGGTCTGGGACCACTTCAGATGAAGTTTCTTTGGGGATTCCCCCCAACTGAATTGCTGGATTCAGAATCCCAACTATGGAGAGAATTGCAGGTCCCATAGTCTGACTGTGGAGTGCATATGTCAGACCTGGGTCTCCTCAGTGGCTCACATAGAGCAGTGGACAGCATTTCCAGGTACACATGGAGGATATGGCAGTACATCGAGTCTACAGAGGATACCTGGTATCACAACAGAGAAAAGAGGACAGAACAAATTGATCAACTACCCCAGCCAAGTATTGGCAGTGAATATCGGGGCATACAAAGACTCTAAGGTAGACTATGTCAACCAGTGGATTCTGGAGAAATTTCATCGTTCTTGGAGTGGTGAGATTGGCAGTAATTCAGAACTGTTGAATTATCGAAACTTCTTGAGCAGGACCCTCAGAGCATGCCCCACATCAGGGATCCTGGGGTGGCATCCAGTGGCTGTCCTCCATCCCAGGGTGCAGCCAAATTAGGGAGGCTGGGTGTGGCTTCTCTTCTTGTCTCCCCACTTCCCCAGATACAAGAACAAAAAAAAGAGAACGTGGAAATGGTGATCTCCCCCACCTTCCTGTAGCCCTTGACCCTTATCTCCCAAATCAACTATGTAAAAATCAATAGAAAAGAAAAAAAATGTAGGCAACCCCTAGGAGCTGCAGTCTTCCTGAAGCCTCGAGAATGAACCAGCCCTGCTGATGCTTTCATTTGGCCCAAGAGACCAAGTGGGACTTCTGACTTCTCAAACTGTAAGAGCATGAAATTTATGGTGTTTTAAGCGTCAAGGGTGCGCTAATTTTTGACAGCAGCCAACAGAAAAAGAATCTTTATTACTTTCTTCCCTTCTCTTTACTCCAACCTTCTTCTGAATTTAGCTTCCAGGGATGTGTGAATTGCCTAGCTGAGTCTGAGAGAGCAAGGGTTCCCCCAGAGCCCCCACCAACCAGATGAAGTGGGCACCCAGGAGACAGTGGCCATGTTGATCTGCATTGCGGGCATGGGCCAGGGCGAGAGCCAGAGCTGAGTGGATTCAGGACTGATTTCTCTTATGAGCGGCTTTCAGAGCCCTGTTCCATCTGCATCCAGTCTGCTCCTTACGGAATCCAGGCCATCACCTGCATGCTCTACATTTCCAAAGGTGCCGTGGCCAACGCCAAAGGGACCAGTCGGCAAGTGCCATGGTAAATGGAGGTGGGATTAGCCAAGCCTCTAATTCCAAAGTGTTTAGCTTTGGAGCACAAAAAGTTAAACACCTTCCTGCAACACATTGTAAACATGTCAGTGTGTTTAACATGTTAACCGTGCTCTGTTCTCCTGCCCATGTGTTTAGAAAAGAAACAGGTTATGATGTTTAACTAGTAAATGGATGTATGTGCTCACAGCAGCTAACACTTTTTAAACACTTGTGGATGCTTAAAATTATGATGTGTTTAAGATTCGAACACGTTTGCTTTTCTACACTCTTAATCCAATGAGTGCTGGCTGTACTTTTTCTAATCGCAAGGTTTCGTCCACCTTGCAGAGGCCAGCGAGCACTGACAAGTTCCTAGAGCTGTCAGCTGCTCTTTTCTTTTTCCTAAGCATTTCCTTTCTACATTGAGCCCTCTCTCAGGGGGAAACACTGACCAGGAGAATGGAAATAGGGGTTGTTCTTAGAGGATGCCCAACAACCTTTTCCCTTGGACAATCTTGACGGCTTTCTTTGCATTGGCTGTGAGCCTTTGCCAATGGCACCCTAGGGTTCAGCAAATGAGAGCCAAAAGGCTCTGGGTCCAGAAAGGCAGCCCACACAGGAATGTGTGAAGGAATTAGGGGTGAAGCCACCCCTCCAGTGCTACTCAGGCTCTGCCTACCAGTCCTGTCTCCGTGCATGTGTTAACTACCACCTCACCCTTGCAAACACTCACTCCCTGTTGCCTGTGGCCAGGGATGACTACCCACCTGCTTAGCTTTAGCCTTCCATGCCTTCTCTACCCCAGGGCTCCATGTTTTCTCACCTGATGGCTCCAGTGATCCCAAAATCTCCTGTTGCACCCCACCTCTGATCTACACCTCATTCCCCAAGTGGCTTCCAAATGGCCTGTTTCTGCTATCAGATATCCTTCTGGTGTCCTTCTTCCTTGTCAATGTCTCACTCCCTCTGCACTGCAGTCACGCTGGCCTTCAGGTTCCCATTGCTTTCTGGCCCATCCCACAACAGTATGCAATCCCCATAGCCTTGTGACTATTCCATTCCCTTCTCAACCAGCTGTTGTGCACAGCAGCACCTCAGGAAAGCTTCTCTTGACAACCCCCAGCTCCCAAGCCCAGTTCACAAGCCCCCTCTTCTGCCATACTAGTTAGTACCTGGGCTCCTGTCCTTGTAGCACTTAATCACCATTTATTTAGGTTTGCCTTCCCCCAACTGAGCTAAATTTCCGATGAGGAAAGAGCCTGCCACCATCTTGTTCACTTCTATGTCCCAGCACCCAATGCCTGACACATAGTTAGCACCTAAGGTTGTTTGTCAAATGGCCAGCAGACTTTCAGCTACCCAGTTGCCCTTGCAGGAGCAGAAAGAAAGATGGCATTGTAATCTGGGGGCTTTGGGCCTGCTCTCCCAGTTCAAGCTGTTTAATTTCTCTGACTCTCAGCCTGGCTGCATGCCAGATAGGGAAAGGGCTCAATTCAGAGCATGTTACGGCACTGACACAAAGAACCAGGGCACTGCGAGGCTCTTCTTGTGCCTATGGAAATTAAAGCACTGTCTGTATCCTCACAGACAGTGGCTTATCCTCCAAGAAAATAAAAAAATTGGATTTATTTTTATTGGAAGGGTAGATCAGATTTATAGAGAGAAGCAGAAATAGGGAGAAAAAATCTTCCATCTGTAGGTTCACTCCCCAAAAGGCCACAACAGCTGGAACTGACCCGGTCCAAGCCAGAATCAGAAGCCAGGAACTTCTTCTGGGTCTTCTACATGGGTACAGGGGCCCAAGGCTTTGAGCCATCCTCTACTGCTTTCTCAGGCCATAAGCAGGAAGCTGGATGGGAAGTGGAGCAGCCAGGACAAGAACTGGTGCCCATATGGGATCCCAGTGTATGTAAGGTGAGGATTTAGCCATTGAGCCATTATGCCAGGCCCAAGATAAGAAGACTTCAACATCAATGATAATACTCCAAGACCACCTGAAAGGACTAGAGAATGCATAGAGATATGAATCCACATTCAAGTGGCAGACCACAGCAGCTCAGAGTGACACCTGAGCAAACCTTAAAACTAGTAGGCCTTCAACAAGCCCAAATGTGCGGGACTGAGAGGAGGTCCTCTCAAGAATGCAGTGACATTAAGGTCCAAAGATGGAGAAGCCTGGGACATGCTTGCCGAGGGAATCCAGTATGGCTGCCATGCAGGGTACAGAGGAACAGCTGAAGCTAGAAAGGTAGATTGAACTCACATTGAGAGCTTTTGCTCAAATGCAGCAGAGGGTTATAAAAAAAGTTGTGAGCAGGGCAGTGACCGAAGGAATGTTCACTTGAAGTGAAGGGTGACGGGGAGAGAAGGAAGAAGGCAGATGGCAGCAGCAAAGACGATGAGAAGAGGAGGCAGAGATCCAGGACCTACTGAAGAGGCAGGTCTGCGGTGCTGATTGGAGGTAAAAGCCAAGGGAAGGCATGAGTTCCAAAAACAATGTCAAAGTTGTAAGCCTGGACCATCAGAAACAAGACACTATCATGAAAACACCACGAGAGTAAGCAAAGTGGTGAGGATCAGACAGCGGATCCCAGACATGCTCCCCACCAGCACTGGTGAAACCACCAGGTGGAAGCATTTGTTGCCAATGAGAAGTGCAGGTGTTGATACCAGGATGTGGATTCGCACTTCTCAGCCTGGCCACACAGCTGCTGGGGAAATCTCTGGACGTGGTGAAATGGAAGGGATTCCGGGGTGGGGGGAGGTACATGTAGGCTACTGTGCATACGCAAGGCACAACAATTTCTATGACTGTGGCAAAATCCATTTTAAACTCTCTCATGAGGAAAGATGGGCAAGTGCATGGAATCTCTCTGTCTCTCTCCTTAGAGATTAGAAACCAACCCACAGACTTGCAGAGTGGAGGTTCCCTGAAAGAAAGTGGCTCACACACATGTGCTTGCACACACTCACATCCTAATTTCCGATGTCTGAGTTCCACCTACAGAAGTGCAGGCTGTTCTCCGTGTGTGCATTGGGTTATACAAGCTCTGCCTATGAGGACAGCCCATCCACAGCAGGCAGCCCTGATTACTGAACCCCACACCAGTGACTTTGCCAAGTGAATGCTGCCCAAAGAACACCCAGGTTGAAACAAGTGGATCCCCTAAGGGAATCTTGGGGAGAAAGTCCCAAGCTTTCAAAAATAGTATTTTAAAAATACATACATTTCACACCTATAGAAGTCAAAAAGAAACTTATATTCCAATAATAACAAGCATTCAGCATGTTTTCCTTATTAAACTCCCCTAATTAATATAAGCTAGAATTTCAGACACTGACTGGGCCATTAACACATTTCTGCTTTTGATACACACCTTCATTTTCCAGGCTTTTCATCGCGCATAAATGAATCGCGTTTGTCCCTTGCACCCCCCAAGGGAAAGTACACAGATGCAGTCATACTCTGAATGCTTTTCTCCCTGGCACCAAGTGGCCACTGCCGCAGAGTCAGAAAGGACTCTAAGGTCCGGCCACAGTTTTTCAACCAGGTAACTTCTTGCGAAATGAAGACATTTACATTTGTGATAGTAAATGAACACACTTATTTCCCAAACACAGCATTACCACCTACATGACTGAGCTCAGCTTCAGCTAACTGTACCCACCAGCTTTGGGCAACTGTGAGCTAATGCTCTCAGGACTACTGGGGACGTCAATTCACACCATGCCACCTGCAAAGCCTGTGATGGACACAGTCAGTGCAGTAGGGACTCCTTCCCAAGCTGTGGGTCACAGGACCCACTAATCACTAGTTCTCATGCCCTCCCTGTTCAGGAAGCAGCCCTACTCCAGGGACTCTGACCAAGGGTTGAGAGAAGTGACTCCAAGCCTGTGGCTGTTAAAGGTGCACATGTGGCTTTCCCAGTCTCCTCCTCTGCCTTGTCGATTCAGGGGCAGATGTTCCATAAAGCCCTCCAACAGCCCTCCTGGGCCCCTGAGTTGCCACAGGCAGGATTGAGCTTCACAGAGCTCTAGGACTACTGGGCACAAGAAGTGAAGCTTGTGTGTCAAAATTAAGATATTTGAAGATCATGCATGGAAATGTGACTTATTTTATCTAAGGAACATCTGCGCTCCTACAGTAGCTGGACAATTGTGTTAAACACTTACTGCTGCTGTAACAGATGATTGTGAACTTAGTGGCTTAGAACAACCCCAAGTCACTAGTTCACAGTTGTGGAGGGCTCATGGGCTTACAGTCAAGTGCTGGCAAGACTGGCTCCTCCAGAAGGCCTCAGGGAAAATGTTTTCCTTCCTGTTTCAAGTACTCCTTGACTTGTGCCCATTCTCCATTTTCAAATCCTAGAGCATGATGACTTCTGTCCTCACATTTCCCTCTGTATCTCTGGCCATCCCGCATCCCTTTATAAGAACCTGGGTGATTATATTGGGGCCCAGACTTCTAATGCCATTTCCCATGAACAATCTGAAGTATGCTGGGCATTAACAGCTTTGGAGAATTAAGTCATGGATATCTTCCAAGACCCATTATTCAGACTTCTACAGCAATCCACAAATTTACTTATCCAACTGATCCTCAATCCCACGCTGGTGAGATTTGGCCAGCAGCCAGGGTCTTCCTCATGCAATATGCCTCTGTTTTGCCCAAAGCCATGCCTAGATTTGTTTTGTCTTGTGTATTTATTCATTGTTACTTATTTGAAAGGCAGGCATAGATGCAGAGAGAGCTTCCATCTTTTGGTGCATTCCCCCAAATACCTACAATGGCCAAGCCAGGGTCAGCCTGAAGTCAGAAAGCCAGGAATTCCCCAGGATGTCCCAAGTGGGTGACAGAGACCCAAGTACTTACAGTGTCTTTCCTTTGGAAACACATACATTTGTAGAAGACCATATCACATGATCAGAGTAGAAGACAGCAAATAATTCAAGCGAAGGCAAGCTTGGTGTACAAAGGTGTTTATGAAGGATTACTGATGTTGTTATAAGGAAAACTAGAAGAACTTAATGTGCAACAATGGGGAAAATGTGCAAACGCACTCTATTGTGTCCCGTGTGACTATCATGTACCTGTTATGAATGCTGGGGATAGATTCTTCTAGCTTTGGAATCTCTGTGTAATAATTGTGAAGTGAATTATATAAATGCACGATGTCAACCATGAGCAAAACATAGGCAGCAAAGAAAATTCTGTACATTTATGCACCAAAATGTCAACAATGCTTTTTTTTTCCTTCTAGAGATTACATTGAATAACCCTTCCCCAAAATGGGTAGGACTGGAGGTGTTTCAGGTTTTGAATCTTTGCATAAACATAATGAGATATCCTAGGAAATGAGATCCAAACCAAACACAAAACTCATTTATGTTTATATATCTTATACACATATTCAGAAAGGAATATATATGTAATATAAATATTTTTGTTTTTTAAAAAAAGATTTATTTGGCTGACACTGTGGCCCAGCAGTTTAAGTCGCTGCCTTTGATGCTGGCATCCCAGCTCAAAAATCCAGATTTAAACCCCAGATGCTCTGCCTCCAATGCAGTGCCTTGCTAACCCTAGAAAGCAACAGAAGATGGACCAAATTCTCAGCCTGGGTGAGGCTCAGGGCTTACGGGTTCTCCACTACACTCCTGCCCTGGGGCTGCTGCAGAGAACAGCCTGTTCTTTCCAAGGTCAATGATGCCAAGTTGGGAGAGGCCAGCCCCAGTGAGTGCTGCCATCTCCCCGACAAAGACAATCCCTCAGAAGAGAATGAGGGGAGGGCAAGATGGGGCAGATGAGCCAGCTGCCCTGGGGAAGGAGGGTGGGGTGGGGATATGACCCAAGGGACACTACTCCCTGCTCTCAAGTCCTTTTGCCCATTGCCATCTCCACTCTCCCCCCCACAACTTGAAGTTTCCGTTTCTGCATCAGATATCAGAATCAGCTTCCATTCCCAAGAGTCTGAGCTCAAGTGGCACAGCTGCCCATGGGCTGGAGTGGTCTGTAGGGACATTAACTGCCAGCCACTGCCCCCTCCCCTGCATCTCATCCTCCTGCTTCCTGCTTCCCTCCCCAGCCTTCTGTCTGTTCCCTGGTTAGCTCACTCTCCAGTGCAACTCCTCGGCCTAGCTCCAGCTGCCCAAGCTCTGAATCCCTCCTCTTGCTCAGCCTCAGGGGAGAGTGACCCACCCAACAACGAACACCCCAGCAAGGCCCAATCCACAGCACCTTCCCAGGTGGCCAAGGCAGGAGCCGAGGGCACACTTTAAATAGCGGTGGCAAAGTGCCACCACTCTTCTCTGCTGCCCCACGGTGTTTGAGGACACCGCTGGGCTTGGTGGGCTTTCCTGCGACTGTCCTTCTTCCTTCAGGCCATGATTCAAAGTCCACATTCAAAATGGTGCTACATGTCTTGGAGGGAAAATGAGGGAGCTCTTAGTAGAGCAGTTTAAAGAGATGGGGGAAGGGATGATACAGGAATAAGGAGGAAGACCAGGAGAAGGAGGAGAAAGTACCTCTCTACCTCTGTCCATGCTGAAAACTAAGGGGAAGGCCACATCTGTACTCCTCTCATGCCCACTAGGTCCTCCCCCAGTCACTGGCCTGGCTGCCTGACTGTGCCCTAACCAGCCAGCCTGTCTTCAGCATTGCATCAGTCATGGAGCTATACCACCACTGTGGCTGCTCCTCCCCCATCCTCCCATTGGTGTCTAATGGGCCTTGGCTGCAGGCTTGATTGATTGGGTGATGGGGTGGCCAGGGCCTGAGGCACTCTCAAGGGTCCCTGCAGAAAAAGGGGGAGTCCGGGGCACATTCCAAGCCCTGTCAGCGCTGGCTGAGGCCCTCAGTGGTGTAAAATCTCACGCCTGCAGCCCTATGTGCTCCTGGTGCCAGCTGCAGTTTTATTGGAGGTCTGTGACTTCAAAGGCCTCCCTCCTGCATCACCAGCCAGGCAGGCTGCAAGGCGGGAGGCCCATGCCCAGGGCACCGAGGAGCTCTCCCAGGGCCTGGACCCAGCCTCCCCTCCTACCTGCTCTGTCTCCTTCCTAGCTACAAAAATCACTTTCCCAGATCACTGTGTGGCCACAGCAGGCAAGAACGACTGTCTATTTAGAAGATGGTTATGCTTGAAACAGACAGGAACGTCTTAGGTATGTGGGTAAGATGCTTCTGACCAAACATTTCTTCAGCATCCCAACAGAATAAGACACTAGTTTTTCATTTGTTTGGAGAAGGTTTAGCTTTTATTTGTTTAAAACGCAGTTGCAGAGAGAAGGAGGGAGAAAGAGAGGGAAAGAGAGAGACAGAGAGAGAAAAGAGATCTTCCATATGCTGGTTTGCTCTCCAAATGGCCACAATGACTGGAGCTAGGCCAGTCTGAAGCAGAAGCAGGAACTCCATCCGAGCCTCCCATATGGGCTGCAGGGGCCCAAGGACTTGGGCTATCTTCTGCTGATTTCCCAGGTACATTTACAGGAAAATGGACCAGAAGTAAAATAGCCAGGACTCGAACCAGCTCTTACATGGGGATGTTAACTAATATTGCAGACAGCAACTTAACTGACTGTACCATGATGCTGGCCTCTTTGTTGTTGTGGTTTTTTTTTTCCATAGAAAGTCCCTACAGCAGGCCAGATAGGAGGTAAGGCTGTGGTCTGGGTAACCCTGGTACCCACTTGGCATCTAATTAGCCTCACCTACCACGGAGGGTGATACTGAGGCTTGACCATTGCCTCTCAGTTCTTGGGAGGTTGGGAGAGGGAGGATAGGGGAAGATGCTGCCTAGTCCTCACTGCCAGTACCTCTGTCTGGCAATCATGAAACTCAAGGCAGCATTTAAGACCCACCAAGTGACTAACTTTAGACTCACCTCTCCCAGCTATGTTTTCCTGGGGGAGTTTGCCAGCCCCTCCGTGCTGCAGGTCCCTAAGGGGATTAGCTAACCCTGATGAAGTACTGAAGCAGCCCGTGCAGCTGCCAGTGCTATGGAAATGTGCACTTTGTCTCATTGCATCTTGCTGTGTCCTCCATGCAAATGGATCTTGTCTGCCAACAAGATACTAATGCTCTGAGTTCTTCCCTTCTCTACCACATCACATGCAGCACAAACCCTCCAGGTGCAGGTGGCAGCAATGGCAGCCCAGGTACCTGTTCTACCTGTGCTTGTTAACTGAGCTGGGGTAAGTTAGGAAACTCTGCAACCCAGTTTACTCATTTATAAAGGGGAGCTAAGAATAACCTGCTTCACTGGGTAGTATAGAATTCACATGAAACTTAAGGAAAGCTACCAAGGAAGGTCAGCAAAGCTTGGCAGAGCGTGGGCTCCTCAGAGTGGGCCCACGGCACAGCTCAATGCAGCCTTGGTGCCTTTAGATCATCCTGAAGAGTAGGTGTTAAGTTGTGTGGTGGCATCAGGATCCCAGGCCTGATGGGACTGTGGATCTCATCACTGGCCACTGACCACACCTGTCACCATGCCCACCCTTAGGACACACTGCAATGGACCCCAGAGTGCCCAAGGATCCTTGAGAAGCCTGCCTCTTCTCCTTCACACTTGCCAGCTTCTGTTAGGGCTCCGTGCAAGTCTCAACTGGACACAACTCCTGCAGAAGAGACCATTTCAAACCCTGTCCAGAAGAAAATGGAAAGAAAGACAATGTGGAAGAAGTTGCCCTCCAGAGCATCCAGAATCTCGCTGGTGATGGAAACGAACATGGCTGGAAACATGACAGCAGAAAAATACAGACTGTTTTGAAGTCTGCCCACCTGGGAGTCAAGCCACATTGAAAATCAATAAGGCATCAAGGCCAGGAGCTTGGAGAGCCGACTGGATACCTGCTTGGGCCTCCTTTCAAACAGGGAACGCTTTGAAGTTGCAGATGACCAATAAAAATACAGCTGGCATTTACAGCTCCCACTCCTCTGGCCCTGGCCTTTCCCTGCCGTGCTAGGGCTGCAGACAGAGCTGCCCATGGCAGGAATCTTGGCCCAGGAGTACAGGCTCCATTCCCAAACCATGGACAAGCACAGTTGGTTGTTGCTGTCCAGTGGCTGGGGACTGGCAATAAACCATGAGCGAGCTGGCACCTCCGCCCCCCGAACAAGTCTGTCTTGGGTTATGGCCATCAGAGGCTAGTTCTCCCAAAGCACTTTAGTCACATTGCGGCCAAGATGAAAACTGGGGACACTCTTGACCTTATGGACTGTGTCACGTGTGTGGGTTCCCACTCAGGGCCTCCCTCTGGGCTCCCTGGGTAACGTAACACCAGGAGAAAGACAGCTTGCCAGAATCACTCCTGTTCTCAATAAGATGGCATGATGGAGACACAGCAGGGTTAAGAGACACATCCAGAAACAAAAGTCACAGCAAATGCCCAGGGCCAATGGTTAAACATGCTAACCTTCAAAGGCTGCTTTCGTGTGTCTCATCTTCCTAGTCACCACTTGCAGGAAGCTCTGTGACCTTGTCTGCCATTCAGTAAGCAGGTAATTGCTTCTAAGAACCAGGGGACACACTTGGAGACATAAAACATCCAGAAGGAAAGCTCTGTGGCAGGCTTGGGATGAAGGGGAGATGTTACACTCCACAGCGTACGCAAGCAACACTCACTTAATGACCAGGCTGAGCTAATGTCAATAAACAGAGAACTATTAGGAAATTCATTCATCAAGGCCTTGTTTATACTCCTATTTGTCAACCAGATTATTTGCTTGACTTGTGGCCTCTTGGGTTTATTACGGTCATTTCTGTCACCGGCAGAGTGGGGCCAAGGGAATCTCATACATATGCAGGGCCATCCTGGTCCACCCACCTGCAGAATCACGACTCTCACAGGTCCAAGGTCGGTGTCCAGTGAACAAATAGCCTCTCGTTTTAAGTCTGTGGCTTATTGGACTTTAATTGATTCACTGATCACTCTTGTCCTACTTCCCTGGAAGTGGGCACCCTTTCCTCCAACCCAAGCACACTTCCATGTCTGGGGAAATCCCAGCAGGAAGACCTTGAGGCTGGTAACACAAGTGCAGGACCATCAGGAGGACTAGCAGCTTTCTGAGGGCACCTAAGGCCCTTCCTCCCTCTGCCCCACATCATCCATGCATGGCCGTCCTGCTCAGCGGCCCCTACTGGTCACCTCCTTCTGCCTTTTCCTAGCCCCAAACTGAATCTCCAGCTCCTCCAGACGGGTTTGCCCTGGCCACAGGAGCCAGAGAGGATCTGCCTCACCTCTAGCTTCTGAATTCCTCCATCCCTACCACTATCATAGGTTGGCACCTTTCACCCTCAGCTCAGTGCCCTGTATATGGCAGCTGGAAACAGTGTAGAAGGGCTGGGAGGCTGGCCAACTCTGAATGCCCCACAGCTCTTCCTTCAGTTTCCTTGAAGCTAACTCATCCCTCCCAAACTTACTCATGCATGTGCACACTCCCATGTAGCGCTAGACCAAGAGAGAGCTTGACTTGGTGCAGATATAATTCCTCGGTTCAGAGTTTTGCCTCCCTCTCCAATCTAAGGCTTTCTTGAGGAAGCCTGGACCACAAGCAAGGAGGGAATGGTAAGGACCTTGATAAGCGGCAATGGTCTCCCAAACTGCACCAGTTTCTAGGGTCTTTACCTTCTCCTATCGTCGCTTTCTGCTTGGGACCCAAAGTGGATTCTCCATGCAAGGTGAGATCACAGGAGGCTCCCAACCAGCAGGTGGCGGGACCTGCCCTAGAAAATGTAGACATCCTTTATGACTGAAGGGGGCAAGGAGAATGGGCCTTGCAGGAAGTGGGACCTGGATCGCGTTTCTCCAGAATCCCTCATGGCAACATGAGCAGCTGCCCGATGGACTCTGACATGCCTTGGCCAGGCAGGAGTCTGGAAAAAGCAGTTGAAATCTTTTACCTTCTGCAGAAAGCTACTGTGCAGCCTGTTCCTTTGTAGTTGGGGTTTAAAAAGAAAAATCAAACCATCTTGGAAAAATCAGAAAGCAGATGCTCCCGTAATTGGACGTGGCAGGGCAACAGAAACCTTGTTATGGGTGTTACAGGCCCTCGCACCTCAGTTCACCTGGGCTGGGGGGCTGCTCATGGCTCCACACAGATGTCTAGGGGAAAGAAACCCTCGTGGGCCACAGATGCCCAGGCCCTGAAACCTCTGGGGAAACCAACAGCCCAGGCCACCTACCCAGCCTGGATCTGGCATGCCCCTCCAGGCTTCAGAAGCTCTCATATCCAGGGGTGTCCACAGAACTGGGACCCTCTCTCTGGTAACCTCAGGACTGCCTGGGTCACCAGGGCCCACCCCAGAGAGGGCCGAGTGCGGGCTGAGGCCAGCTCCGTGTCCACAGCCACGACCCGGTGCCGAATTTTACTATCCGCCATTTACCACTCTGACGGGGAAAACAAATTGAAAACACCTGGAAATTTATGTCTCTGATGGGTTGAGTTGCACTGCTCCATTATATTAAATAATCCAGGCTGTGTGCTTCAAAGGCCGCCAGGGCACACGGCCTTTGTTAATACTGCAAGCACCCGGCAGCCCGCAACCCACCTGTGGCTGGTGTCCACTCCTGGGAGTGCCCCAGGAGTGCTGGGGTGCTCAGAGGCCCAGCAGAGCCACCCCAATGCTGATCACTGCCTATGCTCAGGAAATGTCCCCTCTGGCATTTCCAACAGTGCTTCTGAGTTTCCCTCCCTCCCTCTCAAACTACACTTTGGCCAGCACGACTCAGGCCATTTATACAGACTGGGCACAGCAGGTTGAAGGTTCCTTCCTCACCCTGTTGCTTATCAGCTCTTCCACTTAAAGGCTAGGGGTCCTCCTTTGTGAATCGGGGCATTGGCAGGGAGTGGCTATTGGCTTGTGCCATACCTCTGACAAACACCAGGACCCTGACTGACTTAGCTAGGGAATAGAATCTAGGGATTCCTGTGGCAGCTCCTTTAAATTTAATTTTGTCTCCTTGAGTGAAAATGTCAAGAACTCAAAAGGGATATACTTCGGGGTCAGTTTTCAAATGATGGCACTAGAGGTAGTCGTACATAGGTCAGAAGGTAATCCGGTCTCTGCCTGAGTGTGGGATGGGTTTTGCAGTCATAAAACTGCTCAACCAAACTGTGCCCAGCCCCACCTGCAGGCAGATCAGGCACCATTTCCTCTGCGCCCCTCCCAGAAGAAGGTCCAACAGTGTGCCACCCCCTTCCCCAGAAACAGGGCTCTTCTAATCAGCCAGACTCAACCAACAGGTGTGACCAACAGGTGGAGAATTTTCCTTCCTGAAGCTTTTACCATAGTGCTTATTGTTTGCTTAGTCCCACTTCGGTTGCCCAAGATGATCCATCATAATCCCTCAAGTGATGAGGCTGTTAATGTCACCTAAAATGGTGACATTTTAGAGAGAAAATCCATAGCCTAAGTGTGTGCCAGGGTGGCACTGTTCTGGGAGCCACGTCTCTTTGAGTTTCTACTGTGATTTAATCCTTAGCTTATATTTCTGTTAAACACTTCTCTTTGAGGCTGCAAGAAAACTGGCATCACTGGTTTGTTCAGCCACTTTAAACAAACTATTCACTTCACTGATGTAAATAAATAAATGTTTATGTCACTCCTTAAATGCCAAAGTTTGGAACCCAGAACTCCATCTGAGTCTCCTACATTTGTGACACGGAACCAGCTACTTAACTCAGCACCTCCTCCCAGGGCACATCAGCAGGAAGCTGGATTTAGAAACTGAGCAGACTCAAACCCAGGCATTCTGCTATGTGATGCGGGTGTCATAAGTATTCTGCCAAACATCTGCCCATGATTTTTGAAGGCAAATTTTTTAGTCACAATATGAGAATTGAAAATATTTAATTTTGTTTTTTAATAACTGTTTTATTTGAAAGGCAGAGAGAGAGAGAGAGAGAGAGACATTCTCCCTTTCAGTGGCTCACTACCCAACAGCCAGAACTGGACCAGGCTGAGGTTAGGAACTGAGCACTCCAGGCGGGTCTCCCACGTGGGTGGCAGAGACTTCAGCACTTTTTCCCAGAGTGCCCATGCGCAGGAAGTGGGAATCAGGAGCACAGCCTGGACTCAAAGCACAACAGGAAATGTGGACATCCCAGGCAAGATCCTGTTAGCCCAAACATTCGCTTCACCTTTGAATTTTAAAGTAAAATATTTCACAAATTGAACTTGAGTTTTACCAGACTGAGCTAGAGTAAGCATCAGTTCAGTCAGCCCCATTCACATCGCCCTGAGTTTCCAGTGGCACCAGCCCAGGGGCAAACAGCAAGCACCAAAGGGAGAGTGTGAAGTCTGGCACTCCCAGCAAAGGCTACAACGAATGGTTGTCAGCCATCACAATGGCTGCCTTCTCAGGGATTGCTCCAATTAGCATCTTCTTCGTGGCCTACAACACTGACTTCAGACAAGGAGCATCTGCAGCACAGCTGGAGCAGCTGGGTTGGAAAATCAATCACTGCCCAACAACTGTGCAACTGATGGCCCATCAATCAGAAACATAAGGCACTTGCTCCATTTATAAAACACATACATTGGCTTGCAAACCTGCAAATGCAATAAGCAGCCTAAGCACCTCGAGCCCTGGAGAGATGGCCACACCAGTCACCTAGCTTGCAAAGAATCACAGGCTGGAGCTCCCAAATGAAGCACTCCCACGGCAGGAGCCAGAAAGACCTCCAGCCCCACACCCACTGGCCCTCAAAGCTTCTGCTGTCCTCCCAGCCACACTCAGGGCTGCCTTGTACATTGTTGTTGACCCTGGCGACTGGCATGTCACAACACTGTGATGAGAACCCATCATGTTTGCTGCACTCCTCTGAAACCTGTCTTTCTTTCCTGCTTCCTTCTCACCCCCTGCCCCCCATGCCCCAGCTTCTGCCCAAGGTTCAGATGCTAAAGAACTCTAGATCACACTCAGGTAAAGACCAAATTGAAGGGATGCAGACACTCAGGCCACATGTGAACTGACTTTCTGGATGCATCTACTTCCTAGGCATCCAAGAGTTTGATACAAAGACTCATCCATGGAAGACTTGGCTTGTCACAGTGTGCCAGAGGCCCTCAGGAAATGTGCCCCAGATACAAATGAGAACAAAGGCCTCACATTCAAGTTTGTGCTTTGGCCAAGCATCACGACTGCCTCTACCCCTCCAGGATACCCTGATACCACCTGGAATGTCTCCTACACTGGGCTCCAGTCACTGGGCTGTGCCTTTCACAATGGGGAAGAGTTTAGCCAATACCCTAGGTCCCTACCACCTCTCTAAATAATAATGTGTACGAGGAACATCCTCTCATACTTTGTAGTTTATGGATTATCTCACGCAATCCCGAAAATCCCATGAAACAAACAGCATCATCACCAAAAGAGACAATGACCAAAGGGAACCAAGAGAGAAGCATCACTATTGTCTAGCAGTGATGTGCCTGGCAGCATGTTGAGCACTTTGCATATGTCAAACTGTTTCACACGATTCTAGAGAGTGTAGCATGTGCAGACATTATTAGACCCATCTTATAGATAAGAAACTAAGACTCAAAAAGGAAAAAAGAAGTTACAAAATATGCCAAGCTCATTTTGATAAGTATTCAGAGGAACTAAGAGTTTGGACTGCAAAGCGTCAAAACTTTCCAGTTATACTTTTGTGATTCAAAATACGTTAAGCGTGCAGTTCCTGAGGTGCTATAAACTCCCCCGTTTGGACACTGACCAGGAGCTAAGGATTTATTTTCTGGAGCAGAAAGTTGGACCAGGAAGGCTCCAACATGGCCCAGCTAGAAGCCCACACTCACTCCTGGGAGGAGAGTTCTCCATGACCCACCCTGTGGTTTAGCCCCAAGGCTGGATGGAACTTGGATGTTGGATGCTTTCTGAAGTCCCAAGACCCTCTACCTGTTCTGGTTTGGAAGGGAGTAAACAAGGCCTAACTGCCTCAGCCCTTGGACTGGCCAACTTTTCCTTTGGAGCAAGGAGCCTAGGTCACTGGGGACCGCAGGGAGAGTTACAGCAGGCCCCAATCCTGGCCCGAGAAATGACTGCAGAGTCAAACAGCTTCATGCAGCAATAGCAAGGTACCAAACCACAATGCGCTTGGGGATGAGCTGAGAAAGGATGGGGCAATCCATGTCTGGGGAGCTTGGCTGGGTTAACAGCATTCAGACTAATAACTGTAGCGAGTAGTTAGTGAGCATTTCCACGAGCCAGGTGAAAAGAGACTGAGCTTTTCCATACAGCTCCAAGGAAGGATCACAGGGAGTAGCTAAGGGGAGATGGATTTCAGGTTGTAAAGGGAAGAAGCAAGCTAGGCACAGATCCAAAAGGCTGCCTTGCAGGATACTGGTTTCCCACCTGTGGAGATGTTCAGGCAGAGCGTGGACAAGCCCTTGGCTCTGACACTGCAGATAGGGTGGTGGAACACAGAGCAGAGGGCAAGATTTAAGATCTCTAGCAACCCTCTCAACAATGAAGCATCCATGACCCTGCTTCTTTGTTTTGGCCACGCACCTCCTCTCACGCAACCTTCAAGCAAAGTTCTTGCTGACACTTTCTGATTCTACTTAGGGAATGTCATGTCGCAGGAGCTCCCAGAGGGGTAAAGATCCAAGGAATCCTTTCCCCTATATTTTTCCACAAGAGGTCAAGATCATGTCCAGCATCCTAGAAATCCCCTCCAACATGAGGCTGTGAGTCCACATTTATAGGCCATGCTACCCTCCAAATCATAGCCACCTAAGGTACAATATAAACTGAGAAAGCCATACTAGCTCAAGCTACTCCGAAGATTTGAAAACAAATCCAAAGACAAGCCAGTAATGGGGCTGAAATTCAGCCCTCACAAGGAAGGGGTTGGGAACAGGCTTCCTGACCCTGGAATGAGGTAGAAACTAGGTGTCACTACTGCTGTAGGCTCTAGTCTACCCAGAGGGTAACAGGAAGTAGCACAAGCTCCCAGCCAGGGTCTGGGCCCAGCTCCCCCGGCTTGGGACTGGAGAGGAAACCTGAACCCCAACCACCATGTCTAGGACTCAGTATCACTTCTTGGACACAGTCCCAAGACTCTGCAAAACTGCCGCATCAGGGGTGAGTACAAAGAGAGAGAAGAAAGGTAGAAAGAGAGACAGACGGGCCCAGCATGATAGCCTAGCAGCTAAAGTCCTCGCCTTGCGCACGTCAGGATCCCATATAGACGCCAGTTCTAATCCCGGCTGCACGGCTTCCCATCCAGTTTCCTGCTTGCGGCCTGGGAATTTAGTCAAGGACAGCCCAAAACCTTGGGACTCTGCACCCCTGTGGGAGACCCGGAAGAGGTTCTGGGCTCTTGGCTTCGGATCAGCGCAGCTCCGTCCATTGTGGCCGCTTGGGGAGTGCATCAATGGCTGGAAGATCTTCCTCTCTGTCTCTCCTCCTCTCTGTATATCTGACTTTCCAATTAAAAAATATAAATCTTTAAAAAAAAGAGAGACAGATGTAGAGACACAAAGAATACACTCCACTCCACAGGAGCTTGCAAACAAAAATTCCACAACACACAAGGAAAACTAACCCTCAGAAAAATAACCTGCAAAATCAACAGTAGGAAATTAATTTACTCGAAATGACGATAGCAGAGAAATCTGGAAGCAAATACAGAGTAAGTATGTTTAAGTTAAGGAAGAAATAACATTTATATTTGTAAAACTATGTAATAGAGAAGTAATATATTAGGAAGAAAGAGAAAAATAAAGAAAGCCTCAAGTCTTGGAAATAAAAATACAGTTGATGAAATAAAGAATGTAATAGAATAAATTCTACCTGGGATATCATTTAAGAAAGAAATAAATCAGAAGAAGTACTTGGAAGGTATTTTATATACAGAATGCAGCATGTAGAGAAAAAAATTCATACACAGTTCAAGAGGTCTGGAGAATAGATTGGAAGGCTCACGCATATATTTAATAGAATCTCCAATTTTCAAAAGAGAGAGAAAGAGAATGAGTAACAGAGGAATGAGAATGAGAGAGAATTTTCCAAAATTGAGGAGATAAAGCTTGCCAAATTGGAAGTAGTCGCTGAGCAGGATCAGGATAAAGAAATACATCTTGGCACAGGCAGCACAACTGTAGCCCATCAGGAAGAAGAGGAAATCATGCAACGTTCCTGGAACTCCAAAAAGGACACTCAGGGGGCTCAGGCCTCCGAGCTGTAGCTTCTCTTGGACTTGTTTCTAGAACAAGAGGTAGAATCGGCCCCCACACCAGGAAGAGGCAAGGGCAGAGAAGCTGCTGCCCCCAGCCTCTGCAGACCAGGCCTGGTACACAGAGAAGGTGCCCCCCCGGGGGACACTCTGAGGCCAGCAGGTGACCCCTACAGATGCCCACCCCGCAATGTCTTGAGGAGAACTCTCAGCACCATGGGGGCTGTGCTGGCATCTGCGGCAAGCACAGAACGCAGACCTGCTATGCTCCTGACATGACCTCCGCTTCCCAAAGAAACAAGTCTTTCAGAAGGCCCTAGATTCCTTCTCTCTCTATTGCCAATGGCTGCTTTTCTTCACAGCTTGCAATTTTTCCCACACTTTGTCAATCTGGGGGGAGAAAAATGGAAACGGGACTTTCACATACTAGAGACAGCCAACCAACTCCTGTTGGAAAAAATGAAATCTCCAACCTGCAGCCCCAAGAGTGAGTCAAATTTTCCATGGAATCAAGATCTCTCCCTGCAACTTGAGAGGCAGAATTAAGTTGTAATATTCTAGCAAATAGCTACAGCCATTCAGCATGCTACCCCTGGCTCCTTGGCTGGATGGCAAACCAATGTAGGGGCAAATTTAATTACCTGTCAGGAACTAAATAAAAGCTTTGCTTCATCTAATACTCCCAGTGTGAGGGACAGCTATGAAAACAAGACTGACACTCAATCGATTCGCTGTTTACAGAGGCCCAAAGAGGCGCGGAGACACACATCTGGCTACTTGAAGCTTCAGGAAGTCTAAATAATCTTCCCTGCATCTGCCAACAGCTCCCCACTCCCGACCCAGACTCAAAGCCACTGCCTAGCCCCAAGAGGTCTTGCTGTGTTCCACAATCTGGCCCTTAAGATGTCAAAAATTGCTGGTGAAGGAAGCACTCCCGCCCCCACCACCACGAAGCTAGCCACAACAGAACATTCTGGTGTCTCTCTATGAAGTCCCAGGGCCCTTATGTCAGCACCTCCAGGCTTCTATCAGTGACTTACGGTTGACAGAATAGTTTGGGGGACCACGGTGGCACATAAAGTTAAGATGCCACCAGCATCTCCTGGCTCAGTGCCATTGGAAGTCTGGCTGCTCTGTTTCTGGTCCATCTTCCCTACTAATGCCCCTGGAAGCGCAACTGAAGAGCACACAAGTGCTTGGGCCCCTGCCATCCACTCCACATGAAGTTCCTGGCTCCTGGCTTCCACCTGGCCCTGCCCTGACCACCATGGCCAGTTGGGGGAGTGAACCAACAAATGGAAGATCTCTCTATCTCTCCTTCTATGTCACTCTGCCTTTCAAATAAATTATATATATATAGATAGATAGATAGATTTTTTTTTTCAGAGAGAGGAAGGAAAGTTTGTCACCAGGAGATTATAATTACTGCAAACCTCAGTTTCCCTGCCTGTGACCTAGTGAGCAGAGTGTGGGGCACAAAAAGGAGGGCCAATGCAGGACTGTGGTGCTGACTGGGTGGGTAGGAACTGGGCAAGGAGATAGCCAGCCCAGCCAGGTCTTTGGCTAATGCCTAACAGAAGGTAGAGTCAGCCCTCAGGCCACTTGGAAAGAACCTACCCCCAAGGGTCTCAGGGGAGACCCCCAAGAGGTGACCGAGGCAGATGCTTGTTGAATACAAAGAGCTAAATCAGAACTGGGGACAGACTTTGAGCCTCTCAAAACCTTCTCTTCCCTGAGCCTCAGTCAGCGGCACCCACTTTTAGAGCAGGGATGCTGTGTTGGGCTTGTGACTCAACGTTGAGCTTCCACTTCTGAGTTTACAGATTCTGAAAACATAAACCTTTTGAAGTAACAACCATGATGGAAACGACTCCTGGTACCCGCCACATTCCAGAACCCGAGGAAACAAATGGGCCTGTCTAACCTTGCCTGTCCTTAGGATCTTTCAGAAGGAGGCGGAAGGGGGCCGCCCCAGAGACAGCGCAAACCTAGGTCAGCCTTAACCAGCCTAGGGCCTTGTTCACACATTTTCAACTCACACACGTCACAGCACAGGTCCTGCACTTGTAGAGGACATAATAAAGTAAGGTCTGTCTCCAAACTTGACCCCCCAGCAGGGTGCCCCTTTGTCCATTCCACTCCGTGACTAGGATTAACACCCCAGGGTGGCAGGCCCAGGGGACAGGGTCCTCTCTAGGCAACCAGGTCACAGATTAGCGCCACGTGCACCTCCTCTGGCCACCAAAGAAGTGCTCAGCTCCCTAACTCCCGGAAAGGGCTGCGAGTCACGTCCCTCCCTCACCTGGCCACGTAGGGCGGCCCAGCCTGGCTGAGGAGAAAGCCCAGAGCCAGGTGCTATGGAAAATAGGCCGCGTGTGGAGTGGTGGCAGACGACTGTAAGGAACACAGCGCGTTTGGAAATCTCTCCTCAGCTGTTCTGCCCTCAGGCCGCGCCAGTCTGTTCCTGAGAGAAATAAGGGCGGGAACGCGCAGCTTCCCTGCCTTTCCCCGCCCCGCCGCCATGCCGCCCGAGCCCGGCCTTACCTGCAAGCCGGCGCCTCTGGATGCTGCCAACCCCCTACAAGGTCCCTCGAGGTCTCCCCGGAATCCCGGTTTAATTACATGGGGTGGCGGGGGCGGGGAGCTCAGCGCGGCCCCCGGAGCCTCTGGCAGCTCTGTTGGTGGCTGCGGCTGAATTGTCGTTCTTAGCCGTTCGGCGCTTATTACCGCCGCAGGCCCCGGGGCGCCGTGTTGCCCGGACCTCATTTCAATATTTACCACTTAGATCACTTAAGGGCTGTCAGGTTTAATAACGTTTTATCAATTGGATACTTATATTATTCACTGCTTCATAAAAATAACAAGACCTGCCTTAGCATTTCAATCATACCCAGGCTAATTTCGGCGACTGCTCAGGGATTTCGTTTTTATTAACGTTTAGATCTGCCGTGACTGATTTGCTTCCCCTGGGGGCACGGGTGCGGGAGGTGGCCGCTCAGGGCAGGCTGCGGGGAACTGGCCTGTCAGCCCTGGTCTCCTGGCAGGGGAGGCGCCGAGTTGGGGGCTGACCCACCCCAGGCCAGGATGAAACCTCCCCACATCCTTCACTCCACCGCAGGTGCCCGGCTTCTTCACAGGACAAACTCCTGCCTGCGGCCCCTGACACACTAAACCCTGCCAATCCGACCTGCCCCAGGTCTGAGTGGCAGCCACAGTGAAACATCCCTCCCCGTGCTCCACCTGCACCTTCTCCCTTTAGGCTTCCAGACTCAGCTCTGAGGGCACCACCTCCAAGAAGCCCTCCCCTGTTGCCCTGTTGGGCACAGTTGGTGCTCTGTCTGCATTACCCACCCCTCCTGCCCCTGCCCTCCCTCAGGAGCACAGCTCAGCCCCTCTGACCTTCCCCATCCCTTGCTATCAGTCCATAAAACATGCAAACTGCTTCCAGTCTGGAAGGTGTCAGGCCACTCTGTTAGGCTTGGCTACAGCCTGCCCCCCATTCCATGCTGCTGTTTCAAAGGAACCCACCCTTCCAAGGCAGTAGCAGCCCCTGCACCAAGAACCCCTGGCACCCATTATGAATCCTGCTGCACCTGGGCCTCCTATCCAGGCAGGGGTCACCTGCTCCCAGTCCTGCCAGCCCATCCTGCTCATAAGGTCATGGTCTGTGCACGTCACAGCAGCAGACACTTTGCTAGATTTTACTGCTCCTAGAGCCCAAGCTCAAGTCTGCAACCCCTGTTCTGTGCTTCCCTCAGCCTTACCCACTGCCCTTCCCCACTTCTAATCTCTGACCATCTGTCAGGGCCGTCGGCGTCTCAACTCCCAGAGACTCCACCATTGCTGAGAGACCTTGCCAGCACCCTCTCCAACAGTGGCTTCTCCTGGTAGAATTTGGTCCCCTTCGCTCCCTCCATGGGACTCATCACAACTTTCATATATTTTTTTGTAAAGATTTATTTATTGTACTTGAAAGAGTTACAGAAAGAGAGACAGAGAGGCTTCTATCCACTGGATCACTCCCCAAGCTGGGCCTGTCCAAAGCTTGGAGTCAACAGTTTCTTCTGTGCCTCCCCTGTGAGTGCAGGGGCCCAAGGATTTGAGTCAACCTCTGCTGCTTTTCCAAGCCACCAACAGGGAGCTGGATTGGAAGTGGAGCAGCAGGGAAGTAAACCCTCATCCCTGTGGAATGCCAGCAATGCTGGAAGAGGATTAGCTCAGTATGCCACCATGCCTCTCTCACAATTTTCAATTTTTAAATTTGTCTTTGCCTTTGTTCTACTCTGAGAACTTAGAAACTGTCACTGGTGTCTAGCGGTGACTGAATGATATCACCCATCCGTTCCCTTCTTGCTCCTCCTTAGCAGAAGTCCCTCCCCCAGCCCAGGATGGCTACCTTAGCTCATCCACAACCCACAGAGGGTGTAGCACAAAGTCCAGTGGCCTGCAGCAGGTGAAGCACCATGATTAGGGCCCACGATGTGAGGGAAAACTAAGCTTACTTGTCAGCAGGGTATTCTCAGACAAATCCCCCAGCTCTCTGTGCCCTGGGCTGTTCACCTAAACTTGTCCCTGGCCCTATGCCCTTTGTCCCACACAGAGTATAGACTTGAGAGAGGCTTGCCCCACCTCCCAGAGGGACTTGCACTTCCTTATACCCACAGCAGGGCTGCGGGGGTGGGGGGGCAGGGCCCAGGACAGGCACCACTCCCAGGCACCATGACTGGTCTCCCAGGGGGGTGGGGTGGAGCCAGTGAGTCCCTGCTGCCAGCCCAGGATATGCTCCCCACAACGGTGGACACACACTTCCTTGCAGCAAGAAGCATCTGGGTTTTCCCACCGGGCAAAGCGGGCTGAATGTTATAAAAGCAGTTGTTTCTCACAGCTGTTCTCACGACACTGCTGTGCCGTCCGCATGGCCCTGGAGAGAAGGCAGGCCTGGCCTCTGCACAGGGGCGGACATTCCCCGGCTGCCAGACTCCACTTGCCTCCCAGGTGACAGTGCTTCAAGGGTTCCAGTCCAGTCTGCCCATACCGTGTGTGGGTGTGGGCCATGATGGAGCTGTGTGAAGTGAGCTGTGTCCCTTGGGACACTCCAGGTGGCCAGTGTCCTGTTTCCCCCAGTGATCTCCACAGGGGAAGAAACTGGCCTGTCAGAGGCTCCGGCTGACAATGTCTTTTGCTGCACAGAGAGGTGTTGATCCGTCTCTAATCAACAGCGTCATTAGGGCTGCCGAGATGAAAGAGGCATTTTTACTTGGGGAGCTAATATTTCTAGACAGGCCTCTCCCCAGCCCCTGCACCAGAGGTGTTAACAACTTGAGGGCTAAATCAAAAATTATAAAACTCGTTTATTCACTCTACAGAACTCACTGGCCAACACTGAACCCTGCAGATCATGAGCTGCCCCCTACAGCAGCTTCATGCACAGTCCTAGAGCCCCACGCAGGTTTCCAGTACACACCTGACATACATGGGAAGGATTTGCTGAATCTTAAAAAAGAGTGGTTTACTTCTGGTTTCCTTTCCTAGCTGGAATCACTGTGGCATTGTTGTTAAGAGTTTGGCTTGCAAATCACAACTAAGTCTTGGCAGCCTTACCACTCGGTTATGTGACATTAAGCTAAGTTGTTATCACCAAGACTCAGTTTCCATAGCTGTAGAATGGGATGATATTATATCATTAGGTTATAGGGCTGCCACCCCAGGACCTGCTGCTCAGTTGTTGGTACACAGAGGTGCATTTGGCATTTGGCAACCAACACAAAAGGTGACAGGTAAACATTAGGGCCTCTACTGCAGATCTTCTGGGTGGTTTTTAAGCAGTCTCATTGCAGTGACATCTGAGGATGTATCAGGGTCCCTCATTGGGGAAATGAAAATCAAGATCATAGCAAGATACCACTTCAAACCCTCCTAAGCCAGCCATAAGGCAGAAAATCAGAAGGTCATGATGTCAGAGAGGGCAGCAAGAAATTATAACATTCAGGCATTGCAGGCGGGTCTTCAGGGGCGTGGCCACACTGGAGACACGGCAGTTTCCAGAACCAAGACTGCTATAGAGTTCACAGCAGTTATCACCAGCAAATCCACTCCTGGGCATATGTGTCAGGCTGTTTGGGCCACTAAACATACTTTGGACTGAGAAACTTTATAAACGGCTAAAATCCATTACCAGCAACAGAAGATTCTATGTCTAAGGGACCAGAAAATTTTGTGTCTGGAGCAAACCCACCGCTCACAGGCGACACCTTCCACGTGTCCTCACAGGGTGGGAGCAGCAGAGGCTCCTCCCTCTGGCCTCTTTCCTAAAGATGCTAACCCCAGGAGGCAGCCAGAACCCCTCTCCCGGCCACACTCCACAGACCCAACCCCTCTTCCTTCCACCACGATGTGGACCAGGCTTCCACAGGAAATTTGGAGAAGTACAAATCTTCACGCCTGGCATTAGACAACCAAAACAATGGTCAACGGGCTCTGACAGCCAGTGTGGCAGCAAGATTCTCAGCATTCTTCACAGGCCCATGCTGTGGTACTGTGTATAAAGCTGTTGCCTATGGCATTGGCATTCCTGATGGGCACCAGTTCATGCTCTGGCTGCTCCAGTTTTGATCCATATCCTTGCTAATGTGCTTGAGAAAGCAGTGGAGGATGGTTCAGATCCTTGGACCCCTGCAGCCATGTGGGAGACCTGGAAAGTGCTACTGTCTCCTGGCTTCAGAACTGCCTAACCCCAACCATTATAGCCATTTGGGGAGTGAATCTGAAGATGGAACATCTCTCTCTGTCTCCGTCTCTCTTGAGAACTCTGCCTTTCAAATAAATAAATCTTTCTTAAAGTGAAAGCAACACAAATGTCAATTGATTAATTAGAAGATAAATGTAGAAAGCACTAGAACAAAAGTTTTTAGTCATAAAAGAAATGAGACTCTGGGACTTGGCATGGTAGAATAGCGATTAATGTCCTCAATTTCAACGCATTGGCATCCTATGTGGGCACAGTTCTAATTCTAGGTCCCTACTTCTTATTCAGCTCCCTGTTTGTGGCCTGGGAAAGTAGTCAAGGATGTCCCAAAGCCTTGGGATCATGCACCTGTGTGGGAGACCAGGAGGAGGCTCCTAGTTCCTGGCTTCAGATTGGTGTTGTTCCAGCCATTGTGGCTGCTTGGGGAGTGAATCAATGGATGGAAGATCTTCCTCTCTGTCTCCTCTCCGTATATCTGACTTTCCAATAAAAATAAAATAAATCGTTAAAAAAATGGAATGAGATTCTACACAAAAGGCCGAGAAGCGATTGGAATGAGATTCTAAAGCTCACAACATCATGTATTAGAATTTAAAACATTAGGATAAGATGCTAAACACAAAGGCCACATAATTCCATTGATATGAAATGTCTGGAACCGACAAATTCATAGATACAGGAGGGGAGTAATGATTGCTACATTTGCTCACTTCCTCTAAAGGTGGAGACAGAGGGTGTCACTGTTAGTGGGGACGGAGTTTCTTCCGGGGGGTAATGATTATGTTCTGGTTTAGTGATTATGACTATACACCACAGTGGCATTTCATTTCTGTGGATTATATCTCAACTTCTAAAAAGAATGTATCAGGTTCCAAGGGTGCATACCCAGCACTCACTCCCACCCTTATGCACCTGCTCCACAGGAGGCTCCTTCAACATCTTGCTGTGAGTGACGAGGACCCACAACCATTTTCAGGGAAAAGGTTATCCAGCATAAAACTCTCTCTAACATGTTGCGACTCAAAAATCCCCTTCTAATTTGATCTCTGCCATAACTGTGAAGGCAGGTGTTATCATTGTTTCACCCAGGTGGAAATGCAACTCAGAACAATGAGGCCAAACATCAGGGAACAAACAATTGCAAGCGCTGGAATTCAAGGCTTCAAACTAACTCAGCACTTTCCAGTCTCCCTATTGATGAAATTACCAACAATGCTTCCCACTAGCACAACCGGAAGACACTTCAACCCGAGACCTGGCTTGCCTCTGACGTCAGCTCTCAGCCCGTACTAGCTCTATGAGCACTGGGCCTTCAGCAAGTGTGGCCTGCAGGTCAGAGGCACTGACCTTCGTACACTGTCAGAAATAAACCACACAATCTTCCCTGCACCCAGGCAAGGGGCTTACCTGAAGCATGTTTGGCTATTCAGCTGTTGGCAGCTCCCCAATGCTCCTGCTGATTTTGACATTGACCGAAACCTCCAACAAACAAGAGGAACGAAGGAAGACCTTGTGTTCATGGTTTCTGTCTGTTTCCCGCCCCCTAGAAGTCCATGTGAATGTCAGCTTCCCATGAAGGTTAGAGGCCTTCAAGTGCAAGCGAGCAATCAACTAGGTCAAAAAAAAAAAAAAAAAAAAAAAAAAGAGAAGCTGAGAAGAACAAAGAGACTTCCCGTGCTAGATACTGGTAGAAGGAGCCAGGGAAACCAAGGCAGAGAGTAGAGAATGTGCCGAGTGTGCATGGAGAGAACCACAGGAGGCCGTCTGCCTGGAGCACAACAGGCATAGGTGAGCAGGCAGGCAACAGATCCGATAAGGCTCTGGAACCCGACTAAAAAGAGAGGTGGAAATATTGTTAGAGTTATTGATGCCTCCATGTGAATCCCAAGTTCGGAAGTGACATCCTTGCCAAACTGTCATCCAGCCTCTGTTGAAACACCCACAGTGACAAACCCCCTATCTGAACCATTTCCTTGGGTGAAAGTGAGAATTCTGCATTGCGGGATGTCTGAGTCCAGGTTCTGTCTGACATAATCAAGAGTCTGAGGACGAGAGGTAGGTGCAGGGCAGCAGGGAAGGAAGACGTACAGGCACGCAAAGCAAAAGCATACACCCAGAGGGCAGGCTTGCTCTAGACAGAGCGGCACTCCATGAGGTTTGTTGGGTTGGACTCTGCAAAGGGGTTTAGTTGACTAAATGAGGAGAAAAGTTTGGGGTGGTGATGCACCACCACACATTTCCTTGACCTTTTTCAGAAGTCTTGAAAGTGTCATGGTGTCGGGTTCATGGTGAAAGTGGGAGTATCACTATGGACATTTTATTATAAGCACTTCATAATGAATTATAAGTTGTATCAAAAATGCAGCCAGCAAGCATGTTGGATATTTTTGGCTGGCATCAGTGCCACAAGGTGTTCTTGCAGAAGGTGCAGGTCTCCAATTCATGGAAAGGGCAGGCAGACCTGCAACACAGGTGGGGCTGCAGGGAGGGGGCCGACAAGCTCAGCTCTTTTCTGCTAGCTGCCTCCATGACCTTAGCCTGATTTCCTGTGGCTTCCACTCATTGGCCTTCTTCCACTTCCTAGGTTTGTTCCAAAATACATTTGCTTGGGTCAGGATTGAGGCAGAGTGGTTCAAAGGCTACGTAGGATGCCTGCCTCCCATTCTGAAGTCCCTGGGTTCAAGTTCCAGCTCTGCTTTCAATTCTAGTTTCCTGCAAATAGTTCTTCTTGGAGGCAGAGGTGACAGTCCAACCCCTTGATCCCTGCTACCCATATGGGAAACCCAGAATGAGTTCCTGGCTCTTGAATTTGGCTTGGCCCAGCCTGGGCTGTTGCAAGTATTTGAGAAGTAAACCAATGAATGCCAAGTCTTCCTCCCTCCCTTTCTCTACCTCTCATACAAATAGTTTTAATTTTAGAATATATTTGTTTATTCTGTTACATGTTAACTGTTGAATATTTTGTCTTCTATTATATTCTCAACATCCACTCAATGAGTCTCCTATTTCACATCTATCTAAATGTATACACAAATATACTGATTTGAAGCTCTAAAATATTCTGGTAGTTTTTCCATTTTCTTACAATTTAATTTTTAAAGAAGGAAACGTTCATATTCTGCATCTTCTCTGTGATATTTCTGATACCTCTCAATGAGGTAACATTGCATAGGAAGATTTAGTAAAGGCATGGTCATATCTTCTCCTCTTTCTCCATGATCATACATGGATGGCAGTAGGGGTAGGGACCTGGAACTATACATACCAGCTGGGGCACAGTTGGTTCCCAGAGGAAGTCAAGTATGACAGCAGAGTAGGACATCTGATGGGCATGGACACACGCTTCAGTTGCCACTGAGCAGCAATGCATCAAGAAGGCTGTCGCCATAGGTTAAGGGATGAGATATTTCAGAGGACCCAGCACACAATGGTACAGAAAAGTTTTGCAGCAAGTGGCCAAGCATCAGGTCCAGGATTCTCAACTTTATAAAAAGACTGGGATTTTGTAAAGGCCATCGGTAACAAGGGTGCAACAAGACTGACTACAAGCCCTGGGTCTCAATGAGAGGCTTGCTCCAGGCTGGGTTATGTACAGACCCTGACTGTTAGTCAGCAGGTAAAGATGAGTCTGGTTCCCACCTGCTCACGAAGTTCACCTCTGTCCTCTTGCTCCAGGCAGCCTCAGCTCCTCCATGTACCCGGCCTATTCTTCACTCTCTCCCTAGGTTCCTCCTTTCTCCCCCTTTTCTCACTCCCCATCCCAATAATCTGACCCTTTCTTTCCCGAGCTAGCTAACTGGATGCTCCTATACCTAAACCATCCTGTAAGACAAGGTTCTCTGACACCCTGAGGAAAAGAATTAGCCTGATGGGTTGTCAATGTTATTCCAGGCATAGAAAGGAAGAGAAGTGGTATGGATGTTGACTATTTCTAAACTGGGAACAAGGTTTGTTACTGAAGCTGGGTCCAGGATCAGGCCAGGAAGAGCCTCAAACAGTGCTTGAAGTTGTTGGGCCTTGACGTTGGGCCAGAGTGGCTTCAGTCCCTCCTGCTGAAGGCCAGGACTGACAGCACCGTGTGCAACATAGAGGAGCCCTGGGAGCTCCAGGGGAGTGAGAGGCTGCCAAGGCTGGAAGCCGAGGCTGGACTCAACCACCCCAATCTGCAGGCCAGCACAAGGCGCTGGCTGTTCAGATCACCTCCAGATTGTGCTGACGCTCGACTTTTCTCCATCTAGGTGGTAAAGCTATGCATTCAGGAAACATTCTGCAGAACCGATTTTCAAAGTGAACCAAAGAGAGAATTCCATTTGTTTCGGGTCCAAAAAAACCCAATAAAAGCCAGGGCGATGGGGAAGGCAGACGAAATGAGAATGGAAACAGTAATAGATTGGGTTCTATGGTAAGTAATTGGCAAATGATTTGAAATTTCTCTAGTATATTGAAAAGCCTCATATCACTGCTTGGAAGACTCTGCTGCCTGTGAAACCTGCAATAGAAACTGGCCAGGTCTTCTCTGAGTGACTCTATTATTAAAACAAAAAACCCACAATCTTACTAAGGCCCGGGTGAGTCCAGGAGGCCACCAGGACAGACTGCTGCAAGAATGGCAGAGATCTCGAGTCTTTTGAGTCAAGACATCGGAGTGGGATTTTATGCAAATTTAATCAGCTCCCAAATCAAATCACAATTATTTAAACCATTATCAGCAGCCCAGGGTAATGCCAGGCACAGGTTTTATCCTCACCAGCCTCCACCCCCACCACCACCAGTGGAGATGAACAAAAAGTATGTTTACTTTGATTATCATGCATCCTGCATCAGCCCCGCTGCCGCTAAGTGCATCCAGCACCTTTAACTAAAGAAACTAATTGCAAGCCACTTTCAATATCTCTTGTTTTTTAATTTAATGCCCTTGGAGAGATATAATTGGGCTGGAGGGAAGAATTTTCACTGAAGTCATGAATTTGCTATATAAATACAAACAAGAAAGAAAGCTAATACAGTAAGGGAATATGGGATTAATTTTGAAATTGTCTGATTAGTGGATTGCTGCCCATCAATAATTGCCTTATATTTTCCCAAGGCCCTGTCTTTATTGGAGTCTGGCACCGCATCTGCCTACGGCCTGTCAATCAGCTGCTGCAGCTGGGAGGGTGTAGAGAGACCACAATTGGAAGCCTGCTGGGGCGCCTTGTTAGACAAAGCAATATATCCCAGACGTGAAGGCGCGTTCCCAAGTGCAGCTCGCCTGCTAACGTCTTGACACTCAATCTTCCTGCCTCTGAGCAGGGCCCTACACAGGACCAGGTCTGGGTAGGAAATGGTCACAATTGCCCTGCCTTTCAGAGGCCTGGGCTCTGCTGGAGTCGGAGGTCAGAAACACCTTCCCCCTCAACAGTGGCAAAGCCGCACAATGATGGTGTAAGAAGACGTGGGCAATGGCTGGAACTTTGAAAGCCCCACAATAGCGTCATGGGAGGCAGATGCATAAACACAGTTCATACAGCAAAAACAAACAAAGATGATCAGCAGGGTTATAGCAAGTGCAAATGGTGGGTATCTAATGGAACTAATGTGAAAAATCTGGAATGTTCCTGAAGGTCCAAGAAGGTGTTCATCTGCCCTCTCTGGGCTTGATATTTTGTAACCTGTAGGAGTCCAGGTCAGCAGAGGGCGGGGGAGGTCTCCTGATGAAGGGCACAGTAAACAGCTTTTCAAAGATGTGGGTGCATGTGCATAAGCGCACCCACACACACACAAGCTGCAGTGAGGCAAATGATATGCTTGTGACATGTCCAGTTTCAGAACTACTTATGCTGATTCTGCCAGCAAACAGTCACAATGCACAATTCAGATTTTCCTGTAAAGACACTCACTTGGGAGGCAGACTGCTATGCAGGGCTAACATGGCTGTGAGCTCATGCTTGCTTTGCCTTGTTTGCCTGTTCCCTACTGTGTTTCGTTAAGTCAGGATTTGCCTGTGAGGAGGCAGGACCCACAAGGAGCTGCAACCAAGGTTCCTACAGCACTGCCACAGGCTTGTTCGCCACTACAGGGCCATTTCCTGTTTGTGTGTGTGTGTTTCTTAACCACACAGTTGATGGTTTTATTTTCAAGAGTATGACTATAGGTCATGACCTTAATTTTATCTGTCCTACTCTGTGTTTGGGAAGATGAGGTACACCATCTAAGAGAAAGAGACATTGCTGTGCCAAGTGGGGGCACCAACACTGTATGATTTCTTTTTAAGATTTATTTATTTTTATTGGAAAGGCAGATTCACAGAGAGAAGGAGAGACAGAGAGAGAGATCTTCCATCTGCTGGTTCACTTTCTAGGTGACTACAATTGCTAGAGCCGAGCTGATCTGAAGCCAGAAGCTAGGAATCTCTTCAGATATACCCACATGGGTGCAGGGTCCCAAGGCTTTGAGTCATCCTCCATTGCTTTCTCAGGCTATAAACAGGGAGCTGGATAGGAAATGGAGCAGCCATGGCAGAAAGCAGTGTCCATATGGTATCCCAGCACTTTGCAAGGGGAAAGTTAGGCAATTGAGGCATCATGCCAGACCCATTTTTTTTTTTTAGCAGATTTATTCATTTGAAAAGCAGAATTACACACACACACAGAGAGAGAGAGAAAGAGAGAGAGAGAGAGAGAGAGAGAGAGAGAGAGAAAGAGAGAGAGAGAGAGAGAATGAATCAATTTATCTGCTGGTTCATTCCTGAAATGATTACAACAGCCAGGGCTGGGCCAGGCCAAAGCCAGAGGCCAAGAGCTTCACCTGAGTCTCTCCCATTTGAGGCAGGTGCCCAAGCACTTGGGATATTTTCTACTGCTTTCCCAAGCCATTAGTAGGGAGCTGGATTGGAAGTAGAGCTGCTGGGTCTTGAACCAACACCCATAAGGGATGCTAGCATCACAGGTGGCAGCCATACCACTACACCAGCCTCCCTCATTACTCTTTATCCCTTCTTCCTGCTCATTTCTTTTAGTCACTGGCAGAAACTGTATTTTCTTGCTGTTTTTGGTATTTCCCCCATGTAAGACCCCTAACAACAGGAATTTTCTGTCTCTTTCACTTTTATCCCCAGTGGCTGGATTGTGTTTGCTACTAAGAGGCACTCAACAAATATTTGGTGATGGAGTGAATTAGTGAGTGCATCAATAAATAAATGCTAAATTAGCCATATTATCGTGTACACAGTAACTCATGGAACAATTCTAAAAAGCTCTTAATTTCATTGTGGAAGAAAGATTGGTTCCCAAAGGGGTCCAAAGGATTGATGATAAGACAGAAGAGATTAGAGAGATTATTGGCTTGCTTAATGAAGCCATACTCAGGTCTTCCATGTTGGAAAAGTGTGTTATAGGGAGTGTGGCTAGGCTTCTTCACCAGACTTCACTCCAGGAAGCTCTCTCTCCTCTTAAGAGCTCTAAAACATTTACCATTTTCACCCTAGCTCAAATTTCTAACAACAGAGCAGCGATAAGACTTAAACATCTCCACAAACTCCACCACAAGTCCGGGGGAAGCAGAGGCAAGGGCTCGGCACACTCGCAGGATGTACGAAGTCCTGGGCATTGTGCAACAGGCACAGACGAGGAGGAAAGAGATTCTGGTTCTTCCTTCATTGAGCGCCATCCACACTCTCCAACAGTACACCATGCCCACTTTGGATAAGGTGTGGGAGATACAACGGATCTGAGAATGGCAGAGAGCAACTGCTTCAATTTTCATTCACTCCTGTCTAGCTTCCTCATGATACCTGCAAGATGGAAATCCTAAGCCCAAGTATAACAAGTCAACACTATGCATGGAGGTGGGAGTTGCAACCAGGACTGTATGGCTGTAAATCTGGGGTATTCTCAAACACCTTGAACCCCCATTCCACCAGGGACAGCTAAACCAAGATCTTTTCCTACAGCTGGAGCCAAAAAGAACACCACATGTGAGACTACTCATTTCCCATGGTCTTTTAAAAGTCAACCAACACACGCTGGAGCCTATTGTCAAGCCAAAGGTGTCTTCCTTGATTCCCAAGATTCTCACACCAGAATGGAAGCCGGAGGGGGCAGGGAAGGAAAGCTCTGGAGCAGAGCTGCTTCAGCAATGTGACTGATGATGTGATAAGAGGATGCCTATGCTACACAGAATGCAAAACAGGAATTCCAAGGTAACAGCTTGCACACAGAAAACTAGGGAACTGATGGCATATTAGGAACACAGTTTTCACTTACCAACTTGGAGCAGAACAATCTGGAGCATAAAAGGAGGGTAGCATTTGGCAGGGCTCACTGGGAGCCTGGGAGGAGGCAAGAGTGGAGGGAATTCCTAAAAGAGACCCTAACTCAATCAATCACTTGCGGCAGGAGGCCAAAAGCTGCCTTCGGAAATAGATCAAAGGGGGTTGTATGGGCCCAGGCATGCACACACTGTATCAATCTCTGGTGCAACCGTGTGAGGCTCCAGGCATCTCCTCATAAGCATACCCAGAGCAGCCTGGTATTATTTGTGAATGTCCAGGAAAGGCCTGAAACAATCTCAAAGTCAGGCAGATGGGACACGGGGTGCGGGGAGTAGGAGTCAGGACCAAATGGGCATCCCCTTGGATTTATTTTCCTACTAATTTCATTCCTGCAGAACACACACTAAATCCACCCTCAAAGTGACTAATTCTAAGAGATGGAAAAGGGCTTGAGGCAGGAAAGAAAGCCAGAGCTGGCTTGTGTCAAGGACAGATGACCTGCCTCTTTGGCCTACATGTGCTGCAATTCAGTTCCCCAGTCCCAGAGGCCATTCCTGTCCCCCACTTCTGCACTCAAAGCTGTGGGTCCAACAGTCAGGCGGCCTCAGCTCGCCTAGCTCTGTATTTACAAGCAACTACAATGGTAGCATAATACACAGAGGGACTAATTATACACTTATTTGTCTGTTGCGGTTTTCTCACTTAGTACCTGTTTTCACATCTTTCGGTATCTCGCAAATATCTTCATACCAACTTTAAAAGGATACTGGCTGAGTGATCTCCAGAAGTGACCAGGGTCCTGAACTGACTTCCAGGTTGAGCATTCAGAAGGCAGAAGCCATCCTTGTTAGAAACAGGAAGAGTCCTTCCAATCACCATGTGTTTTCCAGATTTCGGAGAAGAGCCAGATTTAAAAAGGCAGATGGAGAGTGACACTGCATGGGCCACTAGAATTGAACCAGTCCTGCACTGATGGCCATTTAGGTCCCCACTTCCCAGGCTCCTTGTTTATTGCCAACAAGGTTTCTTTGTCTGTCTCTGCAACATATCTAAGTACACTTTTGTACATCTGCATGGTAAATTCCTCATCCAGGACATGTGCTGAACTAAACTCCTTCATGATGGAATAAATGTTTAAACATTTTTTTGCAATCTTCCTTTGCATAGTCAATATGTAAGTAGTCATCCATCCTTGTCGACATGAATTAATGGAAAAGATACATGTCTTTTCCTGAAATGATAGAGTGATAAGCACAATATACAACAGAACAAAATGGTTTAGAATGAAGTGTTAAACAAAATGGCAACCTTGTAAAACTTCTACAGGAATTCCAAATGGAGGCTGTTGCGTCTTTGATTTTTATCCCTTTTCCTACATCTGAATTTTATATTGCATTGTTAACAAACATCTTGATCCAACAGACCAACTATGGACAGGTTACTTCTGGAGTGAACAAACTGGAGAAAAAGAGATTCTGGTCAGAATTTCGTCCAATCCCTGGAATTTATGGAAAGTATCTTGAACGCCACAGATGAGGGTGATTCGAGAACACAGTGTCCTTCCTAGTAAACTGAGTTAAGATGTTAGTAAAAAACCAAAAACTTCTAGAAAAAAATGCTATAATTTGGAATTTTCTATTTTTCTCCTTAAAGTGATCTGGATTCAAAGTCACTCAAGCAAAGATCCAACGAGTAATCAGAAGTTTCTAAACTCAAATTGTATTACAAACATGAGAATTATTGGATACAGAATCCAGGACAGTTGCTAATGACTGAAGCTAGCTGGTTAGTTCAGGAAGATGATGTCATCATATTCCTACCATCCCATCCCCATGCTGTGAGGGTTTATGATCATGTCACAAATGAGGTCCAGGGAGGCCAAAAAGGTGCTCCACACCCATGCTTCTCTAATTACAGAGCTGAGCTTAAATTTGGACCTGCCGTTCTGCTTACCCCCCTTTGTTGAATAAGTAGCTTGCAAATATATACTTTTTTAAACTTCTGATATGCTGAGCTTTGGGGGTCTTAATCAAACAACCATTGCTACACCAATGTCCTATGCTGTTCCCCTCACGGCCTGAATGGTGGCATAGCATATGGCAATAACATCCCATATGGGTGCCCATTTGTGTCCCAGTTGCTGCACTTCTTTTCTGATCCAGCTCCCTGCTAATGTCTTGGGAAAGCAGGGGAGGATGGCCCACGGCCTTGGGTTCCTGCACACATGTGGGAGACCTGAAGGAAACTCCTGGCTCCCAGCTTTCCCAAATAATTCTTTCATGCTCTGTAACATAATGAGGATATAACTCTAGGTTGACTGTTTCAGATCATTTGTGTGTGTGTGCGCCCTCCCCATACACAGATTCACATCTTTCTTCTTTGGGGGAAGAATTTTCTTGGAGTCTCTCTTTAATTTTTTGTTTTGTCATAATTTCTGTAGCCCTTCTTAGAGACTCTGTATTAAGATTCTTGGCTTGTCTTCTATATTATCATTTCTCCTCTAAGCCTTTCGACTCACTCATTTACTTTCATTTTCCTTTGTATTTTTTTTTTTTTTTTGCCTATTTTCTAATAGTTCAAAGAGGAAGGCATTGCCCCGGATAAACACTTTCCAGGGAACACGCAAACCCAGAATGTTAAAAACCACCAATGTTCACATCCTTTATCTTTGTAATTGTTCTTTTCAAGCACTCACCTACTAAAAAAATAGACTTTTGAGATTTTTTTTTTCAGTTTTCCCCTTTAACAATCATTTAACAGCACTGGTATGGGTGAGTTCTCCTTAATCAAGTCACCATGTCTTTCCTTCTCTTACACACATTTATGTTAGGGTTGAAGCAAGGCTTTAGAAGTGGAAAATTTTTCCTGTGTTGGCATATTCTGAATTTACTGTAGAGTGAACAACTAGACAGATGACACATTTTGTTTACTAATCTCACTCTTTCCAATTCACAACTGCTCTTCAAGAACTAATTGCTCCTAAAGGAGAGTCTTGAAAGGATGAGCTGGGGATGAATACACGACGAGCCCTGACTCTATCTTCTCTCCACACCTATTCATCTAAGCATTTGGGTATTAATATCTATTTTTAAAGGATCTATCAATGCCCCATAAATTGTTCTTTCTGAACTTCCACCATTCTTGGTGATGGAGCCTGGAGAAAACCCTTATCTCTGCTCTGGTCAGGTACATAGCTGCATGATCATGAGCAGGAGGCAATGAACTGTCCCACGCTGGTTTCTAACGCTTCCAGGAGATGAGTGTTACATCTGGAAACAGATCAAAGAGCTGAAGTTGGGTTTCATGCTTTCTCGGAGAAGGGAAAGCATTCTCATTGACTTTTTTTTTTTTTTTTTTTTTTAAATTTTTTTTCTTTTTATTGTATTGTTGTTGACAATCTTTACATAGTTAATTACAGTTATAGGAAAAAGAAGGAAAAAAAAAAGGTTTAGGGGGATAGGAAAGTGGGTAATGCTATTATGTCCATATTGTTTCCATCACGTATCTGAGGTAAAGGGGAATATTGAGGGAGAAGCCCCACCCGGTTTCCCGCCCACCCTAAGTCCCGGATGTGGGGCATGCTCTGAGATATGTGCTAGAGTGGTGTTAATAGTTCTGCAGTTATGAATCGCTGCCAGTTTCGCTCGATGAGGTCGTCCACCAATTGATATGGTCCATCATAAAGTCTCCGTTTGCCCCATAATTTGCTGCCAACATATAGCTGAGATGAATGATTGTCCTGTTCTGTCTTCTGTCTTTTCTTGGTTAGAGTTCTGAGTCCAGCAGTTCGATTGGGGAGATCTCCAAAGATACTTTGAGGTATTCCCAGACTAGTTTCTTGCATGTTCTAGCAAGCACAGGGCCCGGCACAGTCCATCACCCCGATCAGCTGGTGGTTGCAATTGCTGGGTTGGTTCTGTTTTCAGTCCCGAGTTGCACTGGAACCAATGGGTGTTGCAGTCCAGTCTGGTTCGGCCCTTACATCAACCAGTGGGAGCTGCAGCCTAGTAGGGGCGACCCACAATAACCCCCTCCAAGCCCGCCCCCTACCCTGGTTTGCCAGTATGTGTAGCAGAAGACCAGTCTGTCCCCCATCCCATTTGGCTCTGGTACTTGTCAATGGGTATTAAAGCTTAGTTCTATCTAACCAACTCAACCATCCAGCCCTCACAGATGTTGTTGAGTGCCTCTCTATCTAGCCATCCCAGCCCCCGTCCTAGTTTTCATGCCCTCCCACGGGAATAGTGACCCAAGAAGGGGGAACCCACTTTTCCCTCCCAGGTCTCTCTGTCCCGGTTTATGCACTCTTTAGGTGGTCCTGAGATTTGACTCGACAGAATTAGTCCCCAGTGCCAGCTTCTGCCAGCTGATGCTGCGGCCCTGATCTAGTCCACATGCAGCGCACAGGTGTTATAGCCTTGCTTGGTCGTGTCTGTCTCTATCCCAGCCAAAACTCTCCAGTGGGAGTAGCTGACTGGTGAGGGGACCAGCCCCTTAATCCCCCCGCCAGCTCTGCCCCTTCCTTCCTGGATCTCACGTGTGCTGGATGGGTGCTGCATTCACATCCAGTACAGGCAGCCACGCCCTGGCATTCCATAATGTGTACTGGTTGTGTCGCAACCAAACCCGGCCCATCCCACACTCTGTTCTGGCAATCGGATTTGCCAGTGGTTGACATGAACTGATTCAGCCTGGTCTGCTCCTGACCCATGCCGAATGTATGCCAGTGGGAAACTTTCCATGGCCTATTCTGGGCTGTTTCCTATCATGCTTCTTGCGCTTACCTGCAGGGACTGTGTCCTGCCAGAGGAGTTGCCCAGGCTCCTCCATCAGAACCCCTCCCAATGCCAGATTTTGCGCTTGCCAGGGGGTTCTTGAGCCAACCCTACTCAGTTCACCTCCTGTCCTAGCAGGAACAGTGGTTTTTCCTGGCTGGCTTTCACCCCATTCTGGTTCTTGATGTTGGATGTTTCAGCCCGGCCATGGCTCGTCCATACCCACGTACAGCTCACACATGGCTCAGAAGAGGAGTGAGACCCAGCCTAGTCAGTCCCACATCTACCCTGGTTCTCCATAACACCAGATGGTGTTGGGATCTGAACCGGCCTGGTGCATCCAATCCCAGCCCACACTAGTGCCTAGGGTGACTACAACTGTTTCCTAGATAGAACGCAGCCCCCATTCCAGCACATACACTCCTTGGTGGGAGCCTCATCCCAGTTGTGGTGTCCCCTTACCTCCCAGATTGGGCCTGTTCCTAGCCGTAAATCACACACCTGCCCGTGGTTGTTCTGAGGAGCATTAGCTGCAAGCCTCAAGTTCATTTGGGATTCCCTCATTGCCAGCATTCTGTTTCCTCCATTTTGATTGAAGGGATCCCCAAAGAGACTTTGAGGTGTTCAGAGATCAGGTTACTAGCAAGCACAGTGCTTCATGCCCCAAGCAATTCTCATTGACTTTTGCCAACAGAGTAGAGGATGTTGTAGATTCATATTTGTCTTTTATTTGGACATACCTGTCTTTCTCATGGCTACTAGCAAACCATTTGTACTCAATTATTTTTCCATCACACAATATTAGATTTTTATCATCATAGGAAGAATATGTTATAGACATTACTGTAAATAATGTAAAATAATATGTGTAACTTCAATTGTTAATAAAGTTTTTATAATTTCTTTACTCACTGATGACCCATTTTTTTCATTTCTACAAGGTAGTTTAAATTGCATTTTAAAAACAAAACATCCCTATGCAAGTGCAAAATGTTTTCCCAAAAAAAAAAAAAACCCAAAAACAAAACATCTACTTTTGAACAGGTGTAGGATAAAATGTTCCCCAAACATACACTAAAGCATAACATCATAACTCTACTGAGCTAACTTTATTTAATTAGCAATAATTCTCTCTCAGATGTTGATGTGCTTTTTAAATAATCTCAAATACATAATTGTAAACACGCTGCTTCTGAACCATTAAGTAAATTACTAACTTATCCTTAATAAGAATCAGGTCATCCAACTCTACCTGTCTTACGTTTTTTAGACATTTCAAGATGTTTTAGAAAATGTAAATTGTAGATTAATAACAAGATCATAATTTTAATTGTATTTTAAATGATCTTTTAACAATTAAACTACAAAAATGAAGTTTATTTTAAAAATTACAAGAATAATTAATAATCATTTAATAAGGCTTGAAAAGACTATCTAGAAAAATTACCAGAAATTGAATAAAAACCAGAAAAAGTATTTTTTTTTGCATATGGGGCGGCTTCTAATTCCTAGGTTTCAATAAAACTGAGGGAGAATATAATCCATTTATCAACAATTTAACATTAAAAATAATTTTTGATATCACTTGGCATATTTTCCAAGCCTTTAGTAACATTATAAAAACTAAAATTCCAGGCCCGGTGTGATAGCCTAGTGGCTAAATCCTTGCCTTGCAACCTTCTGGGATCCCATAAGGCCATTTCCTGTCCTGGCTGCTCCACTTCTCTTCCAGCTCTCTGCCGGTGGCCTGGGAAAGCAGTATAGGATGGCTCAAGGTCTTAGGACTCTACACCCTTGTGGGAGACTCAGAGGAAGCCTCAGACTCCTGGCTTCGTATTGGCTCAGCTCTGGCTGTTGTGGCCATTTGGGGAGAGAACCAGCAGATGGAAGATCTTTGTCTCTGTGTCTCCTTCTTTTTGTACCTCTGCCTTTGCAATTAAAAAAAAAAAAAAAAAAAAAACTCAAACTAAACTAAAATTCCTTTTGCCTCCACTTGGCTATTTACGTAAATAAGGGTTTTCAAGTCTTAAATTTACAAAAACTAAAATGACAAACAAACTTAATGTTATGCTTGTCTCATTCTGAAAATGTCATATTTATATATTTACCCATGGATACATGAACTAATTAGAAAATGCTTCATCCAATCTCATTAAGTGATTACTTTCTAATAAGTGTCTACTTTTGAAATTTAATCAATATGTCAGAATTTATGACATTCATTTTCTTAATTATATAACTGCTAATAATAACAATAATTGAAGTAGAAGAAAAAATGAATACTTAGGAGACTTTTTGACACAGGAAATTAAAACAAATTTAATTTCATTTTATACATTGTTGCAGAGAACTACCACAAGGTGAGTAAACATCTTGTGATGAAATGTGGAAAAGAAAGAAGAACAAGATAAATGATATACAGTGTTTATTAAAATAAGCTCATTCAGCTGAATGGATAACAAAGTTTGCAAACAGTTTTAACGCAGCTCTTGGATTTTATCTCCACCTCTGGTCATGAGGAAAAGATCTTTCTTCACTGGAGAAGAATCAATCATAACGAAAAATGAAATAAAGGTCAAGTCTTAAAACTGAAAAGTATAAATTACTGATCATAAACATTAGAAATTAAAACTATACAGACACAGAAGAAAAGATTAGCTAAAAGACTAGTCATTTTAGATATTCAAAGTAAAACACAGAGGAAAAATCTAGGGTTTCACAGGCCTATGCCAATCTGAGACTTACCAAATTATACATGTTAAGGATGTACAACTTACTGTACGTCAATTATTCTTCAATATAGGAGTGTTAATCATAATGGAACAAAGTAGAATCAGATTTATTTTCAGTTAAGTAATTTTCTAGAGCACAACAGAGCAATATTTTGAAAGTTTCCATAAAAACATTAGTTTTATTTTAAACTCTATGCTCACCTACACTAGCAAAAGAGAGAAAACGACTAATATTTCGAAACACACACATTTCAAAGTGTTTACATTCTATTCATATTTTCCCCCCAAAATCTCAAGAATGAATCGTAACTGAAGCAAAACAGAAGCACAAGATGACACCAGTGTTAAGGAACAGTGACACCTGCCTGTGTGTAAGGAAACACAGACTAGGGGTGCCACACAAGAAATAGGCAGACGCTAAATATAGTACATTTGTCTCAGACTATAGAAAAGATAAATCACTCAAATGGCACTGGGAACATTTCCCTGAAGAGTCAGCGACATGAAGGTGTATGTTCTTCACTTCCATTAGCACTGGTTAAAGTCACTGTTCATGATTTCAGCAAAGCTCATGATACCTTAACCAAATGCTTTTTTCCTTTAACTGATAGACCATATATTTGTAAAAGATTTATGTATTTTTTATTTGAAGGGCAGATTTACAGAAAAAGAGACAAAGAGAGAGAGCTTCCATTAGCTGTTTCATTGCCCAAATAGCTGTAATAATTAGAGCTGGGCCAGTCTGGTGCCAGGTGCAAGGAACTTATTCCAGATCTCCCATGAGGATATAGGGGCCCAACGACTTAGGCCATCCTCCACTGCTTTCCAAAGAGCATTAGCAGGGAGCTGGATCTAAAGTGGATCAATCATGTCCCAAACCAGCACCATGTGGGCCACCAGCACCACAGGCAGAGGCTTAACATACTATGATGGGCTGCATTTTTCAAAATGCACTGACAATTACAGTTTCAGAAAGGAATGAAAATATAAGTGCTCTAAAAACCAGCATTACAAAAGTAATGCAGTACTAGCAGATGTTGTGGGGTAAAATTAGAGAAAAGAGGCAGAAGGAATTGTAGTTATGTTTTTTCATGCTTTATGTAGTCAAATTAGTAGATAAGAAATACAGATTTAGTTGTACCAGGGGAAGATTTAAATTAAAAAAAATTATTGCTTACCCCTTTTGAGTTGGAGGAATAAAGAGACCTCTCACCCCAGGTCTTTTTAAAGAACAACTGGAAGCAATCAGAATACAAGCAGAGTGAAAAGTTGACTTGGGAGAAAATGTAACACCCCTGAGCTGACCTGAGGCTTATTTATGAGGAAAGGCTACTAAGTGTGGCGGGCGCTGGCCAGGACATGGGGGGTTGTGGCCACACATGGCAGGTAGAGTCTACTGGCACAGCTGTCCTGGTTGGCGATGTATCCCTGAGGAACCAAAGCAGGATCTGAAGTAGACTGAGGGCTGCAGTCTGGCTGTGGGATGCACTATGGCCCCCTCTGGAAGCCACAGAGGTGTAACATTACAAAAAAGTAAACATACTAAGCTGGAGATGGCCTGGAAGCTACCAGCTCTTTTTTTTTTTTTTTTATTGGAAAGTCAGATTTACACAGAGTGAAGGAGGATAGAGAGAAAGGGGAGATAGTGGCTGCAACTGCTGGTGCTGAGCCAATCTAAAACCAGGAGCCAGGAGCTTCATCCAGGTCTCCCACACAGGTATAGGGTCCCAAGGCCTTGGGCTGTCCTTGACTGCTTTCCCAGGCCACAGAGAGCTGGATGGGCATAAGCAAAGATCTGTATGGGACGTGTAGCAGCTAGGATATGAACCGGCACCCATATGGGATGCTGGTGCATGCAAGGCAAGGACTTTAGCTACTAGGCTATCGCCTGGGCCTAAGCTACCAACTCTTAAAAGCATCCAAAGAAATCATAAACCGGGGCTGAGAGAGACCCAAGAGGGAAGTGGTGGGGTTCCCCCTCCTGGGTCACTACTTCCACGAGAGGGCATGAAAACTAGGACGGGGGCTGGGGTGGCTAGAAGGAGAGGCACTCAGCAATATCCGTGAGGGCTGGAGAGTTGAGTTGGTTGGAGGGAACTAAGCTTCAATGCCCATTGACAGGTACTGGAGCCATATGGGAAGTGGGACAGACTGGACTAGTCTGCTATGTATACTGGCAGGCCAGGGTGAGGGGCGGGCCTGGTGGCGGTTATTGTGGGTCGCCCCAACTGGGCTGCAGACTCCACTGGTTGATGAAAGAGTCGAGTGCATGCTGGACAGAACCAGGCTGGACTGCAACACCCTTGGTTCCAGTGCAAGTCGGGACTGAGAACGGAGCCAGCCCAGCGATTGCAACCACCAACTGATTGTGGTGACGGACTGTGCCGGAACCGGTGCTAGCTGGAACATGCGGGAATCTGTTCTGGGAATACCTCTAAGTCTCTTTGGTGATCTCCCCAATCGAACTGCTGGACTCAGAGCCCTGGCTAGGAGAGGACGGAGGACGGAACAGGTCAATCAATCACCTCAGCTAAACATTGGGCAGCGAAATACTGGGCAAACGAAGGCTCCATGATGGACTGTGACAATCAGTGGCTTCTTCAATGACCTAATCGAGCTGGGAGGGATGTGCCTGGCAGCGATCCATAACTGGAAGACTATTAAGACCACTTGAGCAAGTATCTCAGCATGCCCCACATCTGGGACCTTGGGTGGGTGGGAGACTGGGTGGGGATTCTCCCTCAATATCCCCCTTCACCTCAGATACATAAATAATATAATAATAATAATAATATATATATATATATATATATATATATATATATATATAAAAGCAACATTTCGTCATGTTCACACCCACACCCACAGCATGCTCTTCCATAGGTAGGGCTTGCACCACAGGGAGGAGCAACCCTTGCTGGCTCAGAAGTTGTTGAAACAATGAGGATACCTAGAAAAGAAACCAGGCAATGATTTCACAACTCTGTGCACACAGTTCACAAATATTGACTTGTGCACTTCAGCTGGGTAAATTATTTTATTTGTGAATTATATTTCAGCAAAACTTTCTGACAAAGAAACCAGCACACAAAATCATGATGGAGAAAAAAGAAGCAGGAGACAGTAAGAAAACAAATTTAACATATGTCAAAAAAAGTAGTGTGGAATAGTTGAAAAGTATGATCTAATACATTCATACAGATTAAAAAACATAGTGAAAAAATGGCCTATATGAATCCAGCATATAGAAAAAAAATGACTAAAGGAGGAAATGAGGCAACATAAGATAAAACTGAACTAACACAATGTGGCAAGGCAGAATGATAGCACTGAAAATAAGATAAAAAAAAGAAAGTGGTATTGGAGAAATTGGACAGAAGGAAAAACAAAGAATTCTAAGAAACTATAGGAGAAAAAACATTTACAGGAGATAGGTAAGGAAGAGAATGTTCAATTATGCATGCAGCAAAAGACAACAGAAAAACACAAAACTTTAAAAGTTTAACTCAAGGAAATTCTTTTTAAGCAGGATTTCAATCAGCAGATTTAAATAGGCACTCCATGCTCCAGGAAGAGCTAAAAAAAGATGAACTGACAAGAACATAGTCCAAGTTGCCACAGCTCAATTACAAAGAAAATGATCAGAGAGAAAATCCAACGGCCTCCAGGTGGAAGGATGGAAGTCAGTGGCTTCAATCTCCTTTAAGGCAACATTCAGCAGTGTAGAAATTCACCGTCCTCGGAAGACTCGGGACAACTGACTTGATTTCAAACATACAAAAGTTCAAACAGCACAATTCACAGGAATCATTCTTGAAAAAAATCACTCAAAATAAGTTGGTATATTGAAAGACAAAAGGAGAATGGAAGCCATGAAGTATTCAATTAAATAAATTAGAGAAAGAATAATACAATAATCTTAAGAACAAAGTAAGGCAGATATTAGTAAAGCTAAAAGCAACATTCAAAAGACTAGAACAGAGAAATAGAACAAAATATCTCCTACTAAGTCTCTTTCAGGAACCAGTGTAAACAGCTAATCACAAAATAGAAACACAGAGAAGACAAGTAAATGTCAAAAATGAATATGAAGAAATATGCATAGATACTGAGGAAATTATTGCTCAACTTTATGCAAATAGATAATTAACTAGGGAAATACAAATGAATAAAACTGATTCCAGAAAAGGATGAAACTATAAACAGATCAATTTCTAGAAAAATTTTATAAATTTTTATCAATCTTTCAGGCATGTATAGTAACATTTTTAAATGGTTCTCAATGTATGGAGGAACATGTCCAAAACTGTGTTAACTCAACATTCCATAGTCTTAAGCCTAAGCAATGAAAATATTAGCCATCACATTAGTGCTGCATTAGTTAAATAAATAACAATCAAGTAAAATTCATACTGACAATGCAAAGACGGTTCAATACTAAGAAATCCTCGATAACAGTGTAACTTAACATGCAGGTCAAAGAGAAATACTGCATGGACTAGATACTGAAAGTTATCTAGCAACATTTGACATTCTTTTTGAACTAAACTGATTTATTGATAAAATGTTAAGAGACAAGCAGTTTTTTAACATCAAAAATATATTTCATGTTAACTGCACACACATACACACACACAAACCACTGAGATTCACTAAAATCAGACAAAAAAACTAAGGGTATACATTACTACCACTGCTGCTTCATTCTACTTGGAATTTCTAATAAATGTCATTTGGGAAGAGAAAGGAAAAAAGAGGAAAACATTTTCAGATGAGATGACAGAAAGTCCAGAAAAGTCAGAAAGTCCAGGAAATCAACAACAACAACAACAAAACTATTAGCAGCAGTAAGATAATTTAGTAAAATGGCTAAGAGTAAAGCTGTAACACAAAAATCAACCATTGTTTAAGTAAAGAATAATCCACTAAATAATATGACAGAGGAATATTCAATGTACAGTAACATGAAATATGGTAGAATTCTTGGTAATAAACCTGAAAATATGCAAATATTACTCAAGACCATTAAAACAGTTGAAAAATTGGTAAGGTCTAGCATGCTCTTAAATAAGTAAAGAGAGGATGGTAATACGAAAGCAAACTTTTGTAAATAAATCCTTCAATATGCTCTTCTCAACAAAAATACCAGCATTAATTTTGGGAATAAGGCAAGAAAAGAACAATTCAGGAGGACCCCATCAGTTTGAAAAACAAACGTTAGCATAAATAAAACAGCTTGGTAGCGGCACATAAACAGGAAGACAAGGGAAACAGATGTAAACATTGGGATTTAGTTTCTGATGATGTTGGCATTTCAAGTTAGTAAAATTATGTATTTAATAAGTAGCATTAAGGTAAGAGAGTAGTTACATAAAACTAAATTCTCTTATATTAAGATAAATTCTAGTTGGATTAACTAGTTAAGTGAGAAAAATTACATGCAAATATGACAAAAATTACAATCTAATTTTATGAAGATCTTGATTTTCTTTATAGTAAAAAAAAAAATCTGACTGCAAATAGTAATTTAGCTGCTTTTAATCAGACCTACTCTGTCATTTTAAAACATTCTATCTCCTTAAACAAGGGGGCCTCATGTGTTCCATACCTACTTTCCTTGAGTGCATGCAATACTTACTTTGTAAAGTGTCTCGTCACTCCAACATGTGGAGGTGGATGTGTTGTGGGCTCTTGCAGCTGCTTTTATTTTTGTTTTAATTCCTGCCTACCCTTCCTTGTTTATTTCTTGTTTCACATTTTGTTTTGTTAGTTATTCAATGTTTGTCTGCAACCTGCTCCTTGGAACTAGCCTTTTGAGAGAATTTACCTTTAAAGATTTTTTGTTCACTTCTGCGGGTACCAAAGAGCAGAAGTCATGTTAAACCATATTTTTGGTTTGGCAGTAGAACATCAGCAGGAAAAGCAACATCTGATTTGTAATCAGTTATATATATGTGTGTATATATATATATGTATATATATATATTCTAAATTTGATTTCTTCTTTGGTAATAAATTATTCTTAATCATCAAAACATGTATTATTGAAGTTTACAACCCTCAATTACCCCTCTGAGCAACCTGCAAGTGGACAGGGCCACAACTATCCTATTGGACCTTGGTCACCTCTTGCTGATACCAGAATCACCACTGCACACTATAGCATCAATGCTGTCTCTACGTCTATAGCAGAACGCTCTTTGCCGTTTTTCTGTTTGACTTCTGCTTTATCTTTATGTTGTAGCATGCTTACTCTAGAGCTTACACAATTTTTCCAGAGAAAAAAATTTACAGACAAATCCTCCTGGAGAGGGTAGCCAAGATGAGTGGGATCGCCTGGGCTACCTGAAACAAAGGGATCCAATGAATCAGGCAGTACACGTGCTTCCTCTGAGGACACAGAATTGATTGAATTTCAGAAAGGTCACCTGCTCAGGGAGAGGGAAGGCAAGTTCTGCTCTCCCCAGCCTGGACTGTAACCTCATCCCTGACAGCTGTGGGCAGGTGGGTGGGCATGCAGAGTGGATTCTTGCTGGTCACTTACCGTGTTTGGCCAACCACTGGCATCATGTTGTCCTGGGTTGGCTCTCTGTTGGCAATCTGTTCTCCACAGAGGTTTGCCCTGGGAAAGCCTCTATTTCTAAGCCCCCAAACCACCAGATCAGGTGGTCTTGTTCTCTTGGATTTATCCTTGGACTGATTTCAGTTCATTAACAAGTCCACAATGAGTTTGACACTGCAAGCTCCAGAAGGAGAAACACATGGCAACAGGCTCAAGTTCAAGGAAAATACAGGCTCCCATTAACATGTACTGTGCAATAACTACCTCTTTATGCCCCTCTGATGCCCACTGTACCCCGTCCACCAGCCCCAGTGCATTTACCCATCTGCCACAACAATCATCGTATGTATCTAAGTGGTCTTTCTTTCTCTCTCCTCCCTGCCCCTCGCAAATACCTTCCACGGATGTTCTTTGCTTAGAAATGAAAGTACAAATGAACAGCATCAGAAACAACAATATAGCAAACTATGCAAAGATACTTGTTTTCTTCTCTTAACTTCTTTAATAGACATAAAGTTATATAACTTATAATTATACCAATGCATTGTTGGATTAGTAACATAAACAGATCTAACAACAGTATAATATAACACAACAATTACTGTCCAAAAAGGAAAGGAATGGAGGTATAGAGGCCTAAAGTTTCTATATATCACTGGGAATAGGTCAATATAATCAGAAGCAGGTTCTACTGACTTGATATATAAATGGCAAGGTGAGAGAAACACTAACAATCTAAGTATAGATATCACAAATAAAAATACAGATCAACAGCTGAAACAAACAAAAGCACAAAAGACCCTGACAGAATACAACCTGCCCAAGTCCAGTATTACAGAAAAAGGCTTAAGCATTATGAAAGCTTGTTAGTGTTGTCCTAACAAAGTATTGCAAACTGGGTGCATAAATAACAGAAATCTACCACCTGTTACGTTTGCAGGCAAGAAGATCAGCTGGGCTGGTCAGGGACAGGGTTGGCTTTCCCTGAGGGGTCTAGGGAAGGATCTGTAGCAGGATTTCCCCTTCTGGTGTCTTGTTTCATGGTACAGTAATGCCCATCTCCATACATAGCTAGTGGTGTGTATGTCTGTGTGCATGTGTGTGCGTGGTCAAATTCTCCCTTTTATAAAGATAGTAAGCATATCGGATCATGGCTCATCTTAACCCAGTATGGTCTCACGTTAGCTAAGCACATTTGCAATGATCCTATTTGCAAGTGAAGTCACATTCTGAGGTGTTGGGGATAGGATTTTTGCATTTTTTAGGGATAGAATTCAAACCAAAACATGTCCCATGACTAAGGCAGAATGTATCCCCAAAATACAAGACTAACATTTGAAAATTATTAGATGAAACTTACCATAGTAATAGAAAAAAAGGACAGACACACTTCTCTCACTAAATGCAGAAAAAGAACTGATGATAAAACTACTCAGAAAACTATAAGAAGAGAACTTCTTTAGGCTTACAAAGCACATGTAAAAAAAAATACTCCACAAAATCCCAAACCAGCATCATACTTGATGAGACTGAATGCTTTTCCCCTGAAAATCAGGAACAAGGAACAGGCGTCTGATGGTAAGGGCTGAGATGCTGCCTGGGACCTGGCTATTCATATTGAAGTGCCGGGGATGGAGACCTGAGTCTATTCCTGATTCCAGGTTTCTACTAACATGGACCTTGGGAGGCAGAGGATGGTGCTTCAAGGTGCCAAGTCCGTCACCCATGTGGGAGGCCTGGGTTCACTGTGCAGCTCCTGGCTTTGGCCTGGCCCAGCCTCAGCTGTTGCAGACATTTGGGATAATGAACCTCAGATGGGAGTTCTCTCTTTCTGTCTTTCAAATAAACAAAAGAAATACAACTTAAAAATAATAGATTGGAAAGAAAAGAAGATGCTTACTTTCTCCACTTCCAATGAACACTGTGTTGGAGGGTCTAACTAGAATATTTAGGCAATAAAATTGAATTAAAATAATTTAAGTTGGAAGTAAAGAAAACTATTTTCTTTCAAAAATGGCATGAAAATCCTAAGAAATCCACTAGAAAACTGCCAGAACTAATAAATAAGTTCAACAAGGTTGCAGAATTCAAAATCAACATAAACTCAATTGTTTCCATACACTTGCAGCAACTATTCAGAAAATTAAAAAAAAACAATTACACGTATAATTACATTAAACAGGTTATACTGCTTGGAAATACATACAACAAAGCAAACACAAAAATCATATTCTGCAAACAGCAAAATGCTGTTGAAAAATACTGAAGAACCTCCCACTAAATAAGAAGACAGTCCATGCTTGTGGAACCAGATGATTTAATAGTGTTCTGATGGCAATATTCTTCAAGCTGACCTATAGATTCAACACAATCCCTGCCAACATTTCAGCTGTTCTGTTTGCAGAAATTGACAAGGTGACCGTATAATCCACATGAAGATGGAAGGAACCCAGAATAGCTCAAACAATCCTGAGAATGAGAAACAGAGAGACACAGCTCGAACTTCTGAAATTGAAAATTTACTACACATCTACAGTATTCAAGATTTTATGTGACTGGGGTAAGAATAGACATAGATCCTGAATTGAAACAGATGTACCTGCAGACTAAAACCCTTATTTTCAAGGTCAATCAGTTACTGACAAAGGTTCTAAGACAATTACAAGGGCCAAGAATTGTCCTTTCAACAAAGAACGTTAGAAAAACCAGAGAACTGCATATTCATAAGCAAAACAATCCATTTGGTCCTTTACCCAGATCCATGCACAAATGAACTAAAAATGGATCAGAGATCTACATATAAGAGCTAAAATTATTAACCTCACATTTGAGAGGGAGAGAGCTAGCGAGAGCAAGTGTTACAAGGGAGTCAGTGAGCATGAGACAAGCGTAGAGAAGAGGCAAGGGAAAGGCACCGGAGAGAGGGAGCAATTCCATCTGCTGGTTCACTCCTCAAACGCCCCCAACAGCCAGGGCTGGGTAGTGCTGAAGTTGGGGGCCTCACACATACTCCAGTTTCCCTTTCTGGGTTGAAGGAACTTAACTGTTTGAGCCATCATGACCACCCTCTAGGGTCTACATTAGTGGAAAGCTGCAATTAGGAGTGAGAGCTAGGATAGGAACTCAAGTACGCCAGAGTCTTCACTGCTAGCCTCAAAGCCCACGTCAAATTATTTAACTCTTAAAATAAAAATCTAGGCATGGTGCGATAGCCTGGTGGCTAAAGTTCTCACCTTGCATGCCCAGGATCCCTTATCGGTGATGGTTCATGTCATGGCAGCTCCACTTCCCATTCAGTTCCCTGCTTGTGGCTTGGGAAAGCAGTCGAGGATGGCCCAAAGCCTTGGGACCCTGCACTCACATGGGAGACCTGGAAGATGCTCCTGGCTCTGGATCAGCTCAGTTTTGCCCGTTACGGCCACTTGGGGAGTAAAATTGAATAGAAGATCTTTCTCTCTGTCTCTCCTTTTCTCTGTAAATCTGCCTTTCCAATAAAAATAAACACATCTTTAAAAAAAATTAAGATATCGGGCCCGGCGGCATGGCCTAGCGGCTAAAGTCCTCGCCTTGAAAGCTCCGGGATCCCATACGGGCACCGGTTCTAATCCTGGCAGCTCCACTTCCCATCCAGCTCCCTGCTTGTGGCCTGGGAAAGCAGTTGAGGACGGCCCAAGGCTTTGGGACACTGCACCCGCGTGGGAGACCCGGAAGAGGTTCCAGGTTCCCGGCATCAGATCAGCGCGCATCGACCCGTTGAGGCTCACTTGGGGAGTGAATCATTGGACGGAAGATCTTCCTCTCTGTCTCTCCTCCTCTCTGTATATCTGGCTGTAATAAAATGAATAAATCTTTAAAAAAAAATTAAGATAATACCTGCAAACATTTTCATGACTTTAGATCATGAAACATTTCTTAAATTTGACATCAAGTCCCAATCAGCAAAAGAAATTTGACATCAAATCCAAAACAGCAAAAGGAAAAACAAAAAACAAAGAAAAACAGATAAACTGAACATCCTATCAACTAAACACTTTGTGTTTCAAAAGATATTGTCAAGGAAGTGAAAAAGGGTGGGCATCTGACCAAGAAGTGAAGATGCCTGGGTTGCATATTGGAGTATCAGGATCTGAACACTGGTTTCTCTTTCAATTTAAGCCACCTGCTAAGTAAGTATGGCCTTGAGAGGCAGCAGGAGTTACGTCCCTGCCACCTGTGGGGAGACCTGGTTTGAGTTCGCAGCTTTTGGCTTTGGCCTTGCCCAGCCCCAGCTCTTGGGTGGCATTTGGGGAGTGAACCACGGGATGGGTAAATGCTGTTGGTCTCTCTCTCTTTGAAAGAAAAAGTGAAAGGGGGCCTGGCGGCATGGCCTAGCGGCTAAAGTCCTCACCTTGAACGCCTGGGATCCCATATGGGCGCCGGTTCTAATCCCGGCAGCTCCACTTCCCATCCAGCTCCCTGCTTGTGGCCTGGGAAAGCAGCTGAGGATGGCCCAAAGCCTTGGGACCCTGCTCCCGCGTGGGAGACCTGGAAGAGGTTCTAGGTTCCCAGCTTCGGATCGGCGCAGCACCGGCCATTGCGGTCACTTGGGAGTGAATCATCAGATAGAAGATCTTCCTCTCTGTCTCTCCTCCTCTCTGTATATCTGACTTTGTAATGAAAATAAATAAATCTTTTTTTTAAAAAAAAGAAAAAGTGAAAGGAAAATCTACAGAATGGAATAAAAGCTTTCATAAATCACCTACCTTATTAAGAAATGTTTACCTATAATATATAAAGAATTCCTACAACATAGGAAAATAACCTAATAAAAACTGGTCACTCTGAACTGCTATTTCTTTGACGATACGACGCAAAAAACACACTAATAAGCACATAAAAAGATGGGTAATGTTTCACAGACGAGGAAACTGCAAGTTAAAATCACAATAGAAAACTTTCATATCTACTTGGATGGCTGTAATAAAAACGGACAAGAAAAAAGGCCAGCAAAGACGTGGAACAACTGTAATCCTCATGCATTGCTGATGAAATGGAAAATACCATAGCAATTTGGAAAACAATTTGGTAATTCATCAAAAAGGTCAAACTTACACACCATTTGACCCAGTAATCACACTCCTATGTGTATACTCAAGAGAAATAAAAACATGTCTACACAAAAACTCGTATATGAGTGTTCACGGAAGGATAATTCATAATAGCCAAGGGATGGAAGGAATCCCATGTCTATCAACTGACGGCTGGATAAATAAAGATGTATATTCACATGGCAAAATGCTATCTGGCAAAAAAAAGAAATGAAGTTCTGACATGTGTTACAACATGAATGAACCCTGAAAGCATTATACCAAGTGAAAGAAACCAATTGCAAAACATTGTACTGAATTCCCTTTAAGCAAATCCATAGAGACAGAGGGTAGGTTAGTCTCTATGGCCTAGGCCTGAAGTTGGGGTTGGAATGTGGAGCTACTGCTAATGGGTATGGGGTTTCTTGTTGGGGTAATAAAAATACTCTGAAATTTACTGTGGTAATGGCTGCAGCACTCTGTGAAAATACTAAAAACCATTGATTTGTACCCTTTCAATGGGTGAATTGTATGGTATGTGAATTATATGTCAATAAAGCTGTTACCAGGAAAAAAAGGGCAAGGTGAAGTTTCTGGAGGCAAGATTTTTGATTGCAGACTATTTTTTTTGGTCTTGGCCCTATTCACTGGGACTGTATTAAGTGAAGAGTTGGCCAAAGCCCAAAGGAACTCTCTGGCTCTGTGCTTTGCCTTGAGCAATTTATTTTTCAATAACCCTTTGTCAAATTAGACATACACAGTCCAGTTTTGCATATCCTCTCCTAGGGTTTTTGATGTTTTTATCTTGGGGATGGCGTGGGGCATGTTTTTGCCTTTGAAAGATGTGATGGGTTAAGGGCCAATTGTCAGTTTTCGTTTCCTTGGCCCCTGAATCACATCCATTTTCAACTGCAACAGCTTCCAGTATCAATCACACAGGAGCCAAACTCTCCGTGAGCCAGAGATCTCTCCACTGCGCTGAATTTCTAATTTTCTTTGTTTAATAATGGCTGTGCAGCCACTACTTGGTGTTCTTAAAGGTCTGGATGGAAGGGAAGGAATCCAAGGAATCTAGCAAACAGAGGTTGTCTTTTTTTTTTTTTTTTTTTGTACCTCAGCTACTGGGTGCGGATGTAAATTGCGAGGCCAGAGATGCGTAGCCTGGGGGCTCTCGGGGGCTGGTTGGGTAGCTGGGTTAGAGTTGAGTTCCACAAGTGCAGAATGAGAGCAAGGGGCTTGGGAGTAGTGGAGTAAGCAGCTCAGAAAGCCAAGTAAGTTTGGAAGTGCCTCAATTACGATGCTCGAGTCTGACCTGGACCTGTTTTTGAGGCTCCCCAGACTCTCAGCATCACCCTCATCACCTCCACCCTAAGCCCAGCCAGGTCCACCACCAGCAGGCTGGCTATTTCTGCTGTCTTGCTCTTTGCTTTCTCACCCAGGCTGGGGGCAGGGAGCAGGCTTCAGTGTGGCCTTCCTCATGCCTGTTGCAGTGAGATCTCTGAAAACTCTCCAGCATAAGGCTCCAATACAACAGGGCTCACTTCTGTGACAATATCCACAGAAAAATCCAGAAGGGTACCTGGTAAGGTAGATGTTGCTCAGTAAGAAAAAAAATCAGGAGACAGAAGAGACAGCAAAGAATTTTATCCTACCTCCAATCCTCCTCTCTTTCCACTGTTCTGAGTGAACAGCATTACACATAGCTTCTTCCAAGACAACCTGCAACTAATAAGCTGGCGATGCAGCCTGTTGCACTGGCTCTTCTGCTTCCCAGGCCCATCTACTTTTTCCCCTTCCTCTTCCTGTGTTGGAATTTGCAACCTCAAAATAAAGCAGGAGTACCCAAGCCTTGTTCTAGACAAAGAGTGCTAAGACAGAGAGCAAGACCAAACTTGTGTGGAAGAATCAAAGCAAATCTGGGAGAAGGCTTTGGAGACAAGGTCCAAATCAGAGGAAGTAAGAAATAAGGAAGGCAGGATCTTGGGGGTGAGTTGCTGGGATTACCAGAAATAGCAGTCAGGGTTGCCATCCTGATGAAGGACACAGAGGAAGACATTAATGAAATTCTGTTATCATGTACAAGAGGTGGAGGGCAGGTATGTTGGACAAGAAGAATCCTTCATAGTAAACTTGATTTAGTCTGGGAGGTCAATAAGACATTTTTGAGGAAATGTCATCTGAGCTGAGATCCAACCCTGGGACTCCATAAAAGGGTGGAATTAGAGTGTGGTTGTTCCAGGAAAAGGATGCTTATAAGGGTGCTGCAGTGAAAGCAACACACTGAGTTGTGGGGAAAGAATGCTATCCACAAGGAAAGGGGCCTCCTTGCCAGGACTTTTTGTTTGTTTATTTTGTTTTGCTTTGTTTTTTTTTAAATTAAATCTCAACTCACAATAAAAAATATATTTTACATTTTAACTCAGTACCAGCGCACACATGGACACACATGACTAAAACAGAAGCTCAGGAATCAATGCTCGTAATAGCTATGGATGCTGACATACACATGCTCTGAAGCAGCAGGTGTCCTGGGTCCCTGCACTATTGCTTGCAGGCATCAATCACATGCAGTAAAACATATCAAGTCAATAAGTAGGCACTGATAAGGAAAGATGGACTTGCTCTATTGCAAAGAGAAAAAGTAGAATATATGATTCCAATTTGTTAAAAATTGCTACATACAAGCAGAGGTACAAAAGGCTGAACACATATAAACCATGGACGTGGCTATTTCTCAGATAACAGAGTTCTGTATTCCAACTTTTATATTTCATTACCTATACTTTATATAGCACTCATTAGTTTTATTTGTTGTAAAGTTAAAGTTATGACAAAATGGCTAAATAGCAAAATGGTTGCTGCTATAGGTAAAGACAGAATACCTTATTAGAAACCTAGTTTTTATTGTTGTTACTGAAGTAGTAAATTAGACCAAACTGGACTCAAAAAGCATTTGGAATTTTAGCTTCATGGAACCGCTTTAACTCTGCAGAGCCAAGAACTTGAGCAGATCATAGGTTTGATGTTCCTTGGAGCTACCACCTCCTTCATTGCCAAGAGATTTAAAGCTGGGAAGAAGTGGGCAAATGTTGAAGGACCAACTGCTGAGATGGGAGGACAGCTAACAGGCATGCTGCCTTGAGGGAAATTTCCCAGTGACAGTGAGCCTGGTTGGCTACACGGAGGTGGGAAGTCTGTCAGAAGTGGAAAGCTTTCAGTAGCAGGTTTTCACCTATCTGTTACTTGATTGCTTTTGCAAAATACTGCAATAAATCTGAACTTCTTTTTGGCTCAACCGCTGGAGTAAAACTTGGGGTAATCCAACAACACGGAATTGGTGGATTGCTTTCCCTCCCTCCCCCATCTTGGGCTTCATCATTTTGTCTTTCACTTCAGATTGTTCTTCCAGAGCAGGGCTGAACGAGTTTTACGCATTAGATGGGCCATCAGTTGTGACACATGCTCCAGCATCTGAGAGGTCGCTCTGTAATACTTAGATTAATCCTTTATTTCCTTTCATCAAGATGGGACTTTTTTCCTTTAAAATATTTGTGGGAAGTATAGGACAATCCTTATTTTTGGTAGGTGGCAAGGGGAACAAGCAGTATTTTCTGGGGGTGACTTTCAAATTAACTTCAAAAAAGGTAATTTTTAGTGCTGACAGGAGTACAATCTCCTTATCCCACTTGCTCCCTAAGAAACTGAGCCTTCATACAGAAAGTCACCCTCACCATATAAAATGAGTGAGCGAGAAGAAATCTAATCTTTCTTCCTGTAGACCAGACTGTTTTGGCAAACAGCCCAGTCATTCAGGAGTTCTCCAGGATCTGTTATTTAAATCCATCTCATAATGACTGATTTTAGGCAGGAAGCCAAAATGAAAAGATGGACTAAATATATTTTTGGTTTTTCCATCCCTGTGCCTTCTTACCAACTCCCAATTTTAACACAAGTGTTAATTCTTAGGTCAGGGTTAGATACATAGACACCCCAACATGAGCAAGCACCCCATCAATCAAGAGCTAAGCTCTCCAAAGGTCCTGGTGGTTTCCGATGAGTTAGGATGCGACCATGTTTTGAAGTTGGCAGCAGCCTAGCTGTACCCCAAAGTGCCCAGGCCATTCAGTTTAAAATCTCGTTCGTTGTTGCTTAAAAGCTAAGTTCTCTAGGCTGAACGTAGCCTCAAAAGATGTCTTATTCATCTTTCGTCCTCAGCACTTGGCACAGTCTCACTGTAGGTGTCTAGGAAATGCCTTCTGGATGGAACTTTTAGTCTATGGCCCAATTTCCCTTACTTTTCTTATGTCTGCAACCACGGCTATTCAATCACTTCTCAAAAGTCTTTCCATATTTGCTTATTATTTTTTAAATTTATGCATACATTATGAAACACACTCTGCTATAAATCCTCGTTCTCCTACACACATTCTTATAAAATAGGAAGTCAAAAGCAAGTGTTTCACAGCTCTGCTGGTTAGTCCTCAATGCCAAGACGGACTAAGGAACTGTCCTTTTTGCCATCTCTTCTGACCTGCAGCACTTTCGGCATACCAATCCGGAAGGACAATGGTAAACATTAATAAACACATGATGGCTAAGTTCAACTTCCTCGCCATTCTAACTTCCCTAGAATTCCTTTCCATGACTGTTGCCTGTACTCAACTGGCCAGAATTGCATCAGATGGCTGTGCCTATCTCTTTAGTTAGCCACTTTACTGCTCGCTTCAAATCGGAGTTCTCTTAGTAAGCAAAAAGGAGAAATATTGGTAGATGCATAGCAGGCACTGCCATAAGACAAAATTCCTATACTGATGGAAGGGTTAAAGGAATTCATGGCAGAGTGGCTTGGATTTTCAACATCTTCGTTTGTGGACTTGCTTGTCGTAACTCACTACATCAGTGTTCATATTCAATTTCATGGTTAGAAGTGACCTACAGACTGACCTTTTCAATCTGGTGCTCTGCCCTGAACTTGAAACTCAAAAAAACACTGGCATCCCCACATGGACATTCAATGACTACCCCAAATTCTACCAGTCCAAGATGAACTCTTTCATTAAAACTGTTTCTTCTTTTTCATTTTTCTGCTTTCCCTTTTTATTTCCAACCTCCAATTCCCTTTCCTGGAATATTTAGTCTCACAAGATGATGATGTCCTTCCTTAATATTTCAATGAAAAAAAAAATAAGAAGAAAAACCCAGAAAAACCTTTCACAAGCTCCCATATTTACCTATCTGTAATGGTGCCCATATAGTCAAACCTCTTTTCCCATTAAATGTATGAACTCTTTGTATTCCTACCTTAGACCTCCATTTGTGCACTAGATTCTACTGACCTCATACAAAGATTATTTCAGTAATTCTCTCCTAACTCTTACATAAAAGTCTTCCTCTTTCATGGGATTGTTTCCATTGGTATACATTATTTGTCTTCAAAGATTTTACAAACTCACCTGACTATATTGTCCCCTTCAAGACACTGTGTTGTTTCTCTTCTTCTTTTCTAGCTGAACTCCCAGAGAACTGTCTTTGCTTGCTTTTTCCAAACCCCAGCTTCCTGTCCTCTCCTACATTGTCTCCATTGAGCCTCATCCCGTTTATCAGAAGCAATTTTTATTAAGGTCAACAGAACGTCTGTCCTAGTTAATTCTGATAATCTTCCATATTTCAGGAAAATGCCACTGGGATATTTCCAGAGACAGCCCATTTATTCTATGCTATCACCAGAGTATTACTTATCACAGTTGTAGTTTTCTGTTCTCATGTGCTTCTTCAATGACTCTTCTTCAGTAGGCAAAACTCTGTAAGAGCAAGGATGCTGTCTCTTTTTCTATCCCAGTTGTATTGCCAAGGTATAGTACAATTTCAGCACACTGTAGGGCAGAAATAACTGTTTCCAAGGGGACACAATGCTTTATCATCATCATCCCCATCTAAAGGGGGCTCACAGAGTATAGTAGAATAAAGAATGGAGTAGTACACACACTGACTGCATGCTACAATCACAGATGAAACATAACTTCTTTTCCCAGCTTAAACCTCACAGATCCTCCACGGGTGTCAGAAAACTTTTAAAGAATCTACTGTAACAACAACAACAACAACAACATCTACCAACAATGAGTTAGAGAGACCTTCCATCTTCTGGTCCACTTCCCAAATGGTCACAATGGCCAGAGAAGGGCCAGGCTGAAACCAGGAGAGAACTCCATTTGGGTCTTCCATGTGGGTGACTGGGACCCAGTCATTTGGACCATCTTTTGTAGGTTTTTCCAGGCAGATTAGCAGAGTATTAGATCAGAAATGACCAATCAGGACTTGAACTGGCGCTCACATGGGATGCAGGCCAGAGTCATGGCACTGCAAGTTCAGCTGCCATCTGTGAGTTTGAGTGTTGTTTGACTCACTTCCCATCCACCTCCCTGCTAATATGCTTCAGAAGGTAGAAGGAAATGGCCCAAGTGCTTGGGTCCTTGCTATTCATGTGGGAGAGCTAGATGGGGTTCTAGGTTCATGGCTTCAGATAGGCCACTGTGGCCACGTGGGAAGTGAACCAAGGAATGGGACATTTCTTTCTCTCTCTCCGCTTCTCCTCTCTGTGTAATTTTGCCGTTCAGATAAATAAATCTTTTTTTTTTAAGTTGCATATTTTGGGAGAGCAGACAACCAAGCAGAACTATAATGAATCAGTCACAGTTGTTACTTTTAAGTCACCACAAGTATTAGGTGAGTCTTGATTTAGTATCCAAAGTAGAGTACCTCTGAGAAGAAACAGAGGCACTTTTAAAAATTATGCCAGAACAACAGGTGCTTATTAGGACCGTCTCAGGTAAACTAACAGAATTGGTCACCTTCTTCAGTAATCATCTTCCACTCATTTACATAAGGAGAAAATCAGGTATTCCATTAAACATCAGAAATAGTCAGAATGGACAGGATATGTCCTATGTGGGCTCTATTTAAATCGCTTTAACCTCAATTGGCCAGGCTAATATAATTTCCATGGAACAAAACTAGAGTAAGAATCACTCCTGCATCAACTGTTTTCTTCTTATCCTTTCACATCTCATCTGTAGTTAATTTATAAGAAAGCCATCTTTACCCCTGTATGATGTTTAATCACGATGGTTAAGAAATGCTAAGTCAAAGAAAGCCATTCTTCAAAATTTCAGAACTTTCTTCTTCCCCAAAGGTGCAGCTGTATGACTCACATCTTCTTAATCAAGACTGACTTCTAGGTCATTCACTGAATACAATGCAAAAACAGATCATTAGCCACAAAGCTTTATTGTTAGAATCAGTACAAGTATCATTCTAAGGTATAGTATGTCTTCAGCCACTCACTTGATGGTTGCAAACACATCAGACTTGATTTTACTGGCATAATTTGTTGCTTAGTAAGGGAAAAAAAATCAAGATTATTGCAAAATCATGAATTGAATCAAATGGCCTGATAGAAAATATATAAAATGGGAAAATTACACAATGCCAGCCCTCCTATGTCAACAAACATTGTACAGTTCTAATCAAGAACACCATGGGAGGAGATGCTGGTAAATAGAACTCAAGCAATCTGCTATACAGAATTCAAAAAGATTTGAAGATAAATTTATAAAAAATAAAATTTCAGTCAGAAAACCAGTACCTCATGAAACCATATAAGGATTTCTACTAGTTGCTTTCTTTGAGGGGAAAGGAAATGAAGCTATTAGTTTTCTGTTTACACAAAAGGAAAAACAAGCGTGTGGAAAAGGCTCCTAATATTAAGTGAATTCTTTCTCATCTACTATTTAGAATTCTTACACACGTAACTACCTTTGTCAATCTGTACAAATAAAGAAGTCAAGTCAGTGTTTGGTCGCCAGCAGGGCACTCACAACACCCGGATGAGGTCCAGAGTGATCCTGGATCGGGGGATGTCAATGTCGAGCACTTGGACTTCCACTCTTTCTCCGGGGCCCAAACCAAGACTCCTTCTCTTCTTCGTTTTGGAAAGTTTTTCTTCTGTTACATTTCGAATCGGAATCAGCCCTGTTTTTCCTACTCCTATATCCACAAAAATTCCAAACAGAGTGGCATTCTCGACTTTGCCCGTAAGAACTGTCCCAACCTGCAGATCTTCCAGGCAAACTATGCTTCTCTTGAAGTCAGGTTTATCAAAATCTGCATGGAAAGGGAAACAAGTTAGTGTAATTAACAAGACACTGTATGTCCTAGACACAACACAGCTTAGTGAGAAGTATTTACAATATCTTGGTTATACGCTCAGACCAAAATTAAG